>NC_081253.1:21904660-22585868 GCF_030490865.1 Poecile atricapillus | reverse complement strand
ATCAAGTCACCTCCAATTTCATATCTTAGTAATCAAATCCATTTCCTCCACACTGTGGATCAAAGGTCTGTGAAGATAAAAGCATCCCAATTTTTTGTTCATTGCATTTTATTACACTTAGGACATTACAGTTTTATTATTTACTTTTTTTGTTACTGTAGTGATCCCAGATCAGAGTATTTTTATGTTACAGTAGTTTTTGCCTCGAGTAGCAAAACAGCAATCCATTTACACTGAATCTCAGACTTTAGGAGCTTTAGTTACACTTTACTGCATCACATTTGCTCTTCAAATCCAAAACTGACAGTAAGAAAAGCATTTATCAATAAAGATGAGAAACAAGCTTATTAGAATAATATTCTTTAAAGAAAAATGCACCTTTTTGAAACCGTAGAATATTTCAAACCTACTAATGTAGCTTCAGTATAAAATAGTCAATCCCTTGTTTTGCTAGAATATCCTATAAGGAGGAAGTGCATGCAACTAAAGCAGAAAACTTCAAGCATCCCACCGAAAATAAAAAACTATGTCTTTGCTGACAGTTGTGTTCACACAGAGGAAGTATTTTGTACCTATTTATAAATGTTTATGTAACATGAAACAGAATTTTGATCATTAAGACAAATTACCTCTCTGACCCTCCAGTAAAGAGATGCTAAGAGTTTCAACACTAAGAGATTTCTCTTCTGCACTCTATCATTTGTGTCTACCTAAGAACAGATCAGTCACAGATTTTTCCCAACTCAGATTAGATTTCTCTGTGGGGAGCACAAAGAGTGGGAGAGTGAAGATCTTATTCTTTTAAACCTTTATATTTCTCACAAACAACATCAAAGCTTCAGCGATTCACATCAAACAAAAGATGCTAACAGAAACCCAGCTCTGTTCAGGGCATTGTTAGGCAGAGACAGTAACGCTATGAATAGCAGGGCCAAAGGCCATGCACTCTGCTTCTGAGCAGATAAATACATAGTCAGGTAGTCAGTGACAATGACAGCAGCTATTTAAATTTAAGGGAGATGTCTTTGTGGAAGATAAAGAAGCTCATGGCTTTTACAACTTATGCGTGCCTGAGATTGCCCTGCTCACCTCTACCTTAGTGCTCCCTTGAACTGCTCCATTTTAGTGCTATTTTTAGAGCTATTCAAGATTTTCTTGGGTATTGAGAACTTCAAGCATATAATAGTATCTACAGAATTGAATTTGCATTACTCCATCCAGGATTCTAGGGGGAACCTGGGAAGAGTAGAAACATTTAGCCCAGCAAGTACATTAAATGTTTTGAATAGAGGGACAGATTCCTTCTTTAAAATTGTCTGAAGTACTTACAAAGAAATGTAATCACTTTGTCTGCAGCTCCAAGAGCTCTGATATGCCTACCTTCCTACAGAAGATAATGCCTGGCCTTGTAATGAAATCTATTTGTTGTCTATGATAATGTAGCAGCAAAAGCATCTATTCTGCTTCTAAACTTAGATCAAATGCACAGGGTGTCATAAATGGCAGAGCTTCTACAAAGCACGGAAAAAATACACAGAAATCTTTAACAGTCATGGCTTTCTGTGTTTTAACTTTTCTGGTTCAAGATTTGACTTTGATACTTGAATTGGAAGTACATACACACACACCATGATTTTTTTCCCAAAGGTATTTACTTTACTTGAAATTATTAGACAGGAGATCAGCCCCTCCTTTGCAGAGAACATTAAAAAGGTGTTCTTCAACAATCATGCTTACACTGCTATATCCCAATGCAGCCCTTCCTCAGTTACCACTTCTATTCCTTTCCCTCTGTCCTTCAATTGCAATTTTGCATGATGAAATACTGTATAAGAAATTCAGGGTTTCCACTCCTCTGAGAAACCCTGCCTGTCCAGAATGGACTGTATGGCATGGCTTAGTCCTTACCCAGGCAAGAGTCACTGGATGCAGCCAAAACAATGACTTCTTCCTTCAGATGTTTCTGTTCCATCTATACAATTAGAATCTAAAAACTTCTAAAATTATTTAAACAAGATGAGTTTATCTGTATGAATATTTTGGAAATGGTTTTCCACCATTCACCCATTCCTGGGATTGTTGATACGAAAGTCAGGGCACTGCTCTTATATTTTAAGTTAGCAACTAGTCAGAGCAGGGAACTCACTAGCTGTTCAGCATGCATATATATAGACAGTTCATGAAACATGTTCATAAGTTGTTAAGTGTTTTAATAAAAAAAAAAAACAAACAAAAATAATCAGGACTAAGCTGTGTGGAAGGATCTGTTCAATGGAAGCTATTTGATCAGCTCTGTGTGATTCTCATTGAAGCCAGCTTTTCCTTTGTAGCATGTTGAAGGAAGAGGATAACTTTCAATAGATCCTAAAGAACACCACAAAGATGAACACTTTTGGCAGAGTTTGTTTCTGACATTTGATTTGGACACAGAGAGTGAGAGATAAAGCATTAATGCTTCCTGAGGGTGCCTGGCTGACAAGGATTAGCAAGGTCCATCAGCCCGGGATGCAGTCTGTGATAGCAGGGACTGAGGCAGATCAAACAGATGTTGGCAGATGAATTAGTCTCCCTTTCTGTTGAAATCCAGTGGGTAATATTAACCAAGGAAAAGCAGGTGCAACATATTCTGCTGTGTTTGTAAGAAATTTGCGTCAGAGGAAACTTAATCAGGCCAAATACCAGTGCTGGGGGGAAGCTGGTAGCTAAGGACCATGTTAGGAATAAGGGTTTGGCCCAGAGAAAAGAGATTTTTGGCACAGTAGAAGGATCTCTCTGTAGCCTCGAAGTAGGAACTTAAGTAGGTTCAGCACTTTTCTTTGTTTCTTGTCTACCAATGATGAATGTAAATGAGGAAACCCAGAATGAATTCTCTGGAACTTTCAGAAAACTCAGTTTCTATCCCTGTATTAAAACTTCCAGTAAATGGAATAAGCATTACCAAATTATTTTTCTTACCTATTTCCCTTAATCTGAGAAGCTTTTGTCTGCTACTTTCTTACTAACAGAAAAGGTTAAGAAGAGCTATACATGAAAGAAAAACTAGGAATAGAAAGAATTATTTTATTTGCAATTTCCATCTAAGTCCGTCACTATTTCACGTATAATATATTTCACGTATAATACGGAAAAGCATAGTTTTGGTGGTTTCAGAACACAGATTTTTTTTGTCTGTGACTATCATGAACACCTTTTTACAAAAGGTAAAGCAAGGATCCTGACCCTCATTTTCTGTTTTCTGACAACAGGGAGGGTTTCATTTTGCCTTTGAAAATTAGATTATTTTTGCCATGATTTTCATAACTTGGTGAGATTATTGATGTAATATTGTATTATAATCAACAATTTTAAGAATTTACAAGTTTCTCCCAAATGTTTAGAAGAGGCAGCAGAAAGGAGTACTTTTCTTCCTTCAGACAAGAGTACTTCAGCTTACTTCTGAGTCATCTTATGCCAAAACAGACTCAGCTGAAAGGGCAGTTCATCAACAAAGGTATTTGGGAGAAGACAGAAAAACAAACATTTCCCACTGACTTCAGGGAAGCTAAGCTTCACTAAAGGCTTTCACCCTAATCTGTGAGAAAAATGGAATAATTTGTAATATTATAATTTCTGCTGCTGTTTTACATAGAATTATCTGCCCAATGTGTTGTGAAGGACATGGCAGTCATGTATGGAAACGTATATAAAGATCTGAGGAAGCAGATTGAAAAGTTGGCAGATAAGGTAGAAGAGACAGCCAATAGAGGGAACTCAAATTGTACAGCAAATCTGAAAGAAGATGAATGGATAATTTAACAGCCATTCAGTTTTCAAGAAAGACAAAGCACAAACTACATTGCATCAGAAAAGGACTAGAAATGATGATGGATGAAACACTTCAAGTAAGTGTTTAACACAACAGAATCACGGTTGCCTGCAGAATTCCCAGCTGAGGGTAAATTCAAAGAACTAAATCGACATATGAGACTGATATGATTTGAAGAATTTTTCAAAATCCATTTAATAGCAAGGCAAAAGACATTGATCAGCTGCTTGGTTAAAATGTTGAAAGGAAAGGAGTCAGAAACATTCTGTCTCTCACATGCTCTAGATGTAGAATCAAAACCATAAAAAGTAGAGCTAAATAAGAAGTTGTTTATGAAATAATAACTCTTCCAAGCAAACCCTTGGTTTCATGAAATTGTAATGAACAACAGATGAATCCTTTGCAGTGTAGCAATACATCAGTAGAGCTACTTCAGTTGGTCCCATTCCTTCAGAATCGCTCTCCCTCTGGCAGCATAAAGTGCATCATATTGGTCAGAGCACGTTTTGCTACCAGGAGCTCTGTACATATTTTCCTCCCTGAAGTGCCCAGCACATTTCACCAAGGGTTAATCTTACTTCATAATCATCCCACTATAGTAGTTTACTTCCAGAGGAGTACAGTATTATTCTTCCAGTGTACCATCACCAGAAAGAAGCTTAACATTAATTCACAATGGAAGAGCAGAACACTTGTGCATGTATTAGATCCCTTTCCAGTCACAACTGGCTTCCACCCACTAACAATTTTTAGAGAGAAACTAAAAGAAACTCCTGTTTTCTATAAGGGAAATTAGTAATATATTCATTAAATCTAATTACATTTTTAGGCATCTGAAAAAATTCCCTGGCAGAAATGATAAAGTAATCCACTAATGCATTATGTACATGATGACCTGGACCCTTCCTCATTAAGGCCTTAAAGGAATAAACAAGGTCCCCTTCAACCACAAGGAGATTGCAATAAATTTTTTTTTCATGAACTCAACCCCCTCACAAATACTGTACTTTTTTTGCAGAACATAATGATTAAATACAGTCCTGAATCAGTAGGGCTAATAATTAATTCATATACACACACAGCCAAGGGTTCATAGAAGTTAATCCCTACATCTTCTCTGTATCACTTTTATCTCCTGTATTGTACTATGGAAAGTAGAATTCTAGCAATTTTTGGGGGTTTAGTATATGGGCATATATACAGAAATACTCTTGGGTTTTCTAAACAACTTCCATCAAGTATTTGTATTATGAAGATAAAATCTATGGATAACTGCAGCACAGGTTCCCTTTTATCTGAACTAATCTGAAGTTCAAGGACTTTCAGATAGATGGCTCACCTTTGGCCTATGTATTCTCATGTGAAAGCCACTTCAGCAAAACTCAGGAGTCCAATTCAGCTTTGCTGTAACTGGTCATGACTCCTGACTTCAACAATGCTTCATATGCTTACACCGAGTCTGGATTTATCCCCATGGCTTCTCGGTCACTGGTCCTCCCTTCCAACTAAGAAACTGCCTACATAATAAAAGTGATTCATTAGAAACCATTGGGTTCCAAAGTAGAGTGAACACTGAGACCTATAACTTTTTTATATGTGCTCAGTCATAAAAATGAATTTATATGGTCTTATTCCATAAACTCACTTTACAAATATTAGCCCCGCAACCATACTTTCATGAGCTGTAATCTTGTCAAAGCTCATAAGTTAAGCAAGGTCAGAATTGGTCAATATTTGGATGAGAATCTCTGGCAGGAAGGAGGCAAAAAGAAAAGTATATACTCTGGAAGTCCTGCAGTGTTTGTAGGTTAGGACATATTGTGCTCCTCTTTAAAGAGATTTGTCTTAGAATACAACAAAATTTTGTATTTGCTTTACAAATAGTTTAGTCCCTTGTACACATCTGTGTTGCATCTTGGCAGTTTTGCTAATATCCTTCCCCAGAGATGAAGGTGATGTAGCAGATGAAGTCTTCTTCCCCCCACACCCCATTTCAACCCAGGAAGTGGGTACCCAGAGGTACAAACAAATGCCTCCACTGTTCCCCATCACCCTCTCCCTGAAGGGCTTTGCTTCTACTGTTACTGTTTCTGGAGTCTACATGCTTTACCTACCAAAGCATACATCTCTATACACAAGGAAATGAGAAAAAAACCCAAGCCACTCTGGCCTCCTTAGCTTCTCACATAAATAACTCCCTCTGAGTATCTTATGCTCTTCCCCATTTTGAGCTCTTCTTTCAGGCAGCCCTGCCCCTCTCTCCGGTGCACACAATGTAGTGCTGAAGTGTCTTTAACCTTTTCTTGTGCTGGAGGAGCTTATACGTAAGCAGAGCTATACCTTGGGAAAGAATGCTGTGGGCAGAGTAGTACACAATCCTAAAAGACATCTAAATAAATGAAGGAGCTACGAAAAAGACGCTGCTACACGGTAACTTTCTGACAAACAGCTCAGTCATGCATCTGAGGTAACACATGGATGCAGAAGGGAACTGCAAACCTCTCCGGTTTTTCCTAATGCTGGAGCAGGCAGTGCCTCCCCCATGCTTTATCATTCTGCAACTAAGAACAGCTTTTACAGTAAAGGGGGTGGAATGGGGAAGGTCACGGATGCCCTGCTGTGTAGCAAGGCAGCTGCACTGCAGTGGAAAGACTGCAAGTGGGCAGTGAGGTCCCAGGCCTCGGGAAACAGGAGCTCCCCCAGGCAGGGGTTCCCTGTCCCCCTCTCCCGGCTGCCTGCCAGCTCCCAGCCTGCCCGCCCCAGCAAGCAGGGACCAGCAACAGGGCGCTGCTGCAGCCTCTGACTTCATGTGCTGGTATCCCATGTCAGACAGCTGGTGAAGACCAAGCCTTTCCCTAGCAAGGCAAGTAATAAATAAGACATTAAGAACCTAGATACCAAATTAGACAGATCATGAGCAAAGCTGTTTGCGAGAGGCATGCATCAAAAATAGTGGTATGGAGGAGCAGTACGTCAAGGGGTTCTCATGCAATAAAATGGAAAGCAAAAACTGCAGCCAGGAGGTGGAAAACCCTGACAAGGCTACAGCCAAATAAAGAGCTTTGGGAATAAATTGGTGGTTTAATCCGGATCAGGAACAGGTGCAATGAATGTAATTCAGTAAATGGTCCAGACCCTGCCAGAAGGGAGAGAAATGTGTTGCTTTTGAGATAATTTCCCAGAAGCTTCATAAAAGCAAATTGATTACTGGAGTTTAATAATTAAAACATGGCCAGATATATAGTAATCAAATGAGTTTTTAATTACATCTCAAGAAGAAATAAAATCCAATTTGTGCACTTTGTATCAGAGAAGCCCTACTGAAATGCTTTGGTAGCTGGAAAAAATAAAATAAAAGCTAATTTCCATAGGAATTATAGTAGTCAGTTTAATTAAAAGACTAGATCAGAATGAAAAAGTCCCAAAGTGAAAGGATACTAAATACAGAAGCAGTGGTTCAAACATCAAATCAATGTCTGAATAAAGACAGTTTATAGACCAAGTGCAAAATCTGCACTGTCAAGAATCACTAATCTAAATTAATGTGTAACAAAATAAAGTTTCTTAAAATTACACTATATATTTTGTATGTATTCCATTGAATTAATTGCTGGTGCTATGGTAAAAATTAAATCAAAGACATGGTTTACTCTTTCTTAAATACTCCTTTTAATCTATTTCATCAAATTTAATGTTAGTAGTTAACCGTTCTTGTTATTTACCTGGTAGCCTCTGTTGCACCTGGACTATTAGACTCTAATGTCCACTTAGACCTATATTTTGAAGAAATACATGTGTATTTACTTACAGATTTAAAATATGTTTACAGCTCAAAAGATAACAGTGATTACCATAGAACTGTGGGAGTGCTTCCTGAATCTATTCCCAGCCTACTTGGGCTCCTGGTCCCTGCTGTAGTTTCTGCAAAGCTAATTGCTGTACGCACCTCGAGCACTCGCAGCCATCCTGGCACAGTACGGGGCAGGGCTGTCTCCTGCCATAAGCCATGGCAGATGCCAAGGCCTGGAGGGACAGGCACAGCACGAGGTCATGCCCAGAGCTCTGCAATTGCTCCCTGGCACTAGGCTGGAAAGTATCCTGGTCTTGTGGTCAGTCTTGGCAAAAAAGCAAGGTCACAGAAAGGACACAGACATAGTGGAGAGCTGCACAGCCACACTGAGACAGAGTCTGCAGCCCCAGTGAGCTCTGTCTTCTCTATGCTGCCTGTAGCTGCTATAGGTTCCTGGGTATAGTCTATATATTAGTGTATATATAGTGTGTATATATAGATATATACACAGGAACAGCCTGTACTGCATTTTGTACTTACACATCCTGGGGCTGACAGGATGTGAGTGCAGAACACCTTTGTGCTTAGAGAGGTTTGAAGCATACTGATTTTTAAACAGTGATTTAACCACCGGGTTGTTGGCTTATATATTTTAATTATTTATTTACTTACTTATATTTAAATCTGAGGTGTATATTGGAAAAATACTTCACAAAATCTTTTTGAAGACACTGGCCTTGTGCAGAAAGGATCTGATACGTTGCTGTCAAGGGCTGAGTATCTCATGTGCTACCTCTGGACACTGAGCTGACAGTGGTAATGCAGGTGTTGATGGTAATGACAGTGAGCTTTTCAGATACTTTCAGCTGTTTATAATGCATTACTGCCTCTCTGTTTTAGACTCTACCAAATTAGGTTTAAGGAATACACAACAGTCTGAAATAAAGATATAAAAATGCTGAGTTGTGAGGCATGGTAATGGGAATGTTAAAAATCCTCATCCATTCTATAAAATAAATGACCATCAGCGGAACCAATGCTCTATGGGGCAGAGACTGCAGTGAACCCTGCCCCTTACCCCAGGCCCAAGATTGCAAAATTATCTGTCCAGTCTGGGCCATATTCTAAGGAAATCATTTCAAGTGAATTTGATTCAAGTTCCAGCTTCTTCCTCATGATGTGATTTTTTCTAAGCAATGAGCATTCATATTTCCTACCGAAGTAAACTGAAATTGCAAGTTTTCAGCACATCTTAAAATCAGGCCATTAACCCTTAATTATCATAAAATAGCTCAATTAAAAATCTACCAAGACTTCAAGCCAAGCTCCCATGGCTTGCAAGCTAGCTATAAAAAAATCCAGTTCTTTAGTGGTGTCTGGGCTCTGGGGACCATTTAAATCAGTTGCTGCAACCCTGCTATTTAAAGCAAAAACTTATCAACTGCAAAGGTACCTGCTTCCCCTTTCCTTTCGTTTTCTTATAATTTTGTGCACTTTCAGAAGAACAACTTTTGCTGTCTTCTTTGTCCTTTTTAGTTTTTAATCTAGCACCAACCCCTTTTTTCCAATGACAAATACATAGTTTCCATGTTATAGGAGAAAGCATGCTGCCCAGGTCTCAGCAAAAGCTACTGCTTGCTAATCAGAAAAGCTGCAAAAGAGCACTCCTCTGTCCTGAAAGGACACATTACATGACCACTCGGGAGGCAACTGGTTAACCCTTTCCTGACATCCACGGCCTCTGTTAATTTCTGTCTTTAATAGAGATACACAAAACAAGTGAACCACTTGTGGACTTTGCATATAAACAGGTTATATTAAAGAAGAAGGTAAAATAAACCTGTAGCAAAGGTATGCAGGAATTTCATAATCTGGGGATGTATTCAAAGCCAGATGAAACCAGATTAAAGATTCTTACTGGCCTCTACGAGCTTTGGACTGGATATGTAGAGAAGAGGTGATTTCAGTGCAACCTCAAACCAAAGAAAACTCATTTATATTTCTTTCATTTGAGCACACGCTAATTGTTTTTTTCTGCCAGCTTGGGAAAGCACAATACAGTTGTGGTTTAGTCATCTAGAGGATAAAAGAATATAGCACTAGGGAGATTATTTTAGTTTTGTCCAGCTTGTCATCCAGCCAGTGGACCTTCCTGCTCATAGATGCCATAGATGGTAGTCTCAGGCATGTGGGGATCCCTCAAAAGGGCTATGTTTAAGGATTGCAAGTAGTAAAAGAAAAGGTTTTTTTACTTAAAAAAGTAGCTGAGTGGCATCTCTGCCATCTTACATGCTTTTTCTTACATTTTTGGTGGCTTAAAGCCTTACATAAAACAAGTCAGATAGATAAAGAGGACTCAATGGGAACAATAAATTTACCTCCATAGGTATTTACAGTTGGGAGTGGGGAGGGTAGGGGCATAGTGCAGACTAAACTCTTTTGTGCCCCTGCTAAGCCGTGGACTGTCCTTAAAAGAAGTGGATATACTGTCAGTATTTTTTCTCTCATCCTCTTTTTAATCTTCTTTCAGTGTCTAGTGAAGCTGAATGTGAAACTGAAGCCTATGCTGGACTCCGTGGCAGTAAATAGAGGTAAATGGGAGGAGCTGCACCAAAAAAAACTTCCTTCTCAGGCGGCATCCTTGTCCTCCTTTTCCTCTAGCTTCACCATGTCTCTCAAAGACATAAATTAAGCCTGGAAATATCAGTGTCACTTTACAATAAGAGCTGTCTGAAAGGTTTTCATAAGCTTAGACCCACCATTTTTTAAGAAATGCTTTCCCAGACATGCTTAATTGATCGGATATTATCTTGATGGCAGCGTAGTTTTCTTTTCCTGGAAGGCTTAGTGGGACTGAACGGAAGCCTGCAGTGGGATTGCGCTGGTATCTGGAGCGACACGGAACACTGAACAGAAGAAGCGTTCATTCAGCTCCACTACATTTCAACTGCTGCTGTAAAAATCTGTAAAGCTGACAACAGACTGAAATATAAGAACTTGCAGCTTAATAAAATTAATAATACAGAGCAGGACTGGGATGCAAACTGGTCAATTCATATGCAAGGAGCTGCAGAAAACAGTAGTGTGTAATTACATTGTTGTTTTGCATCTCTTCCGTACATGTTATGAATCAATTATGCCTGCTTTTGTGATGCTCCTCTCTTACTCTCCCTCCTCTTTTATGCCTGAATGTTCTGAAAAGCCTGCTTTGTATTCTGAAGAAGTATTTTTTTACAACAAAGCTTCTTAGTGATTGATCAGGGCCTTTAGAATTGCCTACCTTTGCTACATTTAAAACCAAACTTTATTATCTTTAAAAACACCAAGCTGTCCCTTCTTCACAGAGAAATTCATATTAACAGTGCAGCAGATTTCTCAGCAAGAGGAAGTTTGCATAAAGGCAAAATATTGCATGGTAATTTTAGAGTGTTTTTTTTTCCTTTTAAAAGATGCTCTTGTAACGCCATCATTTTTTTAAAAATTATAGTATCACCTAAGGAAAAGATTAATGTGTTTTTTTGAAAATAGAATACAAATAAAAAAGGAAATCTGTTGCTTTGTGCTTCAGGTTTATATTATATTGAAAAGCAGACCATGGATAAGCCTTTCTAGCATAATTTCCAGTTGAAATTAGTATCTTGAAATGGTGAAGAGGTAGAAAATCATCACACTGGACTGACTATCCCTTACACTCTTGCAGTTCTTTCAGTTCAATTTCAAATGCTGTTACTACAGGTAGCACAGCACTAGTCAAGGCTCACATGTTGACATCTGTGGTAAAGGTGTCCCTAAAAATCTAATCAAATATGATGGGTCACAAAACCAAATGTGTCTCTGTGTGATGACCCTATTATTACCTGAAATTTGGTCTCCTTCCATTAGTGCCAAGATCATTAATGCAGCAAACCTGTGATTTGAGTGTGCTTTCTCTGCTGCATGACCAGACACAAGAGGAATCATGTTGCAGTGCTTGTGAGTGCCCATTCATAGGGGAAAAGAAAAAAAGCGCTTCTGTACTCCATGAAAAATGGGATTCTAAATATAGGATTGTCTGGCAGCAGAAATTAAAGCTGATTTCAGCTTAGTATTACACCTGTGCCAAACTCCATTTCCTTCAGTGGAATTACCTTGAACTGGCACCAGCTTAATGGAAATCAGAACCTGGCCCAGCTGACCAGATTCTAAAAGGGCTTTTCTCCTTTCTAAGGAAACGGAGTTGTTAGAGCCTTAGAAAAGCTGACTACATGTCTCACAATCAAACAGAAACAACAAATCTGCTGATCCCTTCTTCAAAAGAAACACAACGGAAAAAAAATGCTCTGTGCTTCTAATGGTGTGTAGGACAATAGCTGGAAATTCAGTCGCATTGCAAGCCAGTCTGTTAGTTCAACTAAATTCAGCACAACTGAATCACATCACTCTCTTGCAGAAGGAAGCAGGGAAGGGGCAGAAATGCAAACTGCACAGCAGTGAGAACATGCAGCAAATGGAAATGTTTCTGCTGTTCTTTTACCACTTCTTTCTTCTCTGAATAAAGCCAGGTGCAGTTTAGTAAGCAGCAAGCCGTACAACATGTCCTTTTTGGGAAAAAACAGATACTAGGAACCGGCAGTACTGCTGGCAGGTACACATGGCTTCTTGAATTTTGATATTGTATATTGCTAAGTATAACATAATTTATAATGCATACCCTACAGCCTCCCCGAAGGTTGAGTCTCCCCTCATTTCCTCTCCTTTTTATTGGCTTCAATGCACTGTTGCCCATGGCAACACCCACTGGCAGGGATGGGGATTCGCAGCACCGCAGCCTGACACACAGCTGAAGCCCTAACAATGTCAACCATCAATCAAGTGACTGTTTGTAATTGCCTCCATCTATTTCTCCTGTCTTTTGGTATCTTTGCCATTGGGGGTCAAAATTCAGAAACTGCTGACTAATGTTATGGTTCTGTTCCTCCATCACAAGGAAGAAAATTAGAGCACACGGCTCGATCTTATCAAATTGTTCTCATGCAAAATGAAGCAACCCCACTGAAACTGGGGGGGGGCAGTAGTGCATCTCAGAACAGCATTCGGTCTCTGAAAGTCATGTAGCTCAATCTTAAAAAACCAACTAACTAAACAAACAAAAACCTTACATTCTTTTTTAAGAGTTAGCTTAGGAAACAGCAAAAAAAGTGTTGTAACAAAAAGATGATTCTTTGTGGAAGCATGTAGTACAGTAAAGAAATGTATTTCAAGTCTATTATATTTTAAGATTGTGGGAAACACTTTTTAGCTACTACTTATAAACTTGATGATCAGAAATTGTATCTGCTTTTTATTATTTCTGATAGGGAAACAATTTCCCAGTATTTCAATCAGTTCTGCCAAACTCTCTGAGATATGCACCAGAGACATTATTGTGTAGGTTCTTTAATCTCATTCTCTGTCTTTTACTTGCTTCCCTGCCCGCTGAACAAGGAGAGATTAAAAAGAAAAACCAAACAAACATTGAAATCAGCCTAATTCTTTGAATGCATATAAAACACAGGTCCACAAGAAATCAAGAGAACACATGGAGAACACAACTGTTACCCAGGACAGTGCTGCTTGGCCTTTCCCTTGAGATGCCCAGCACACCAGCAAAAGACAAGTCACCATTTCTTTGCCCCACCTGTAAGTGGAAATCTGGCCTTGAATGAGGCCTCTGGCATTTACAATTCCAGTGCTAAAATTTGATGGGCACATGGATTTTCCATAGGACATCCAGAGGTGCTTCAGGCTGGTTGTGGCAATGCCTTTTTTCTAGGTGTCCTGCTGACTCGTGCCAGCTGCAGCCTGAATTCGGTCAGGTTTCTAAGCCTGTGAACTACAGGCCTTGAGGTCTCACAATAGTCAGGCAGCAGCCTTAATTTTATCACCAGAAAATGCTCAGGAGAAGATCTGGGACTTCATCCCTATCCTCAAAGGTAGTTCAGGCCAAACAGTAATTTCACTCAGGATTCCCACTTGTGAAACCACTTACCAAAATCATTATTTCCTCACAAAAAAAAAAAATGAAACCCAAATAAAACTATTTTTAAAACCCCAACATTTAAAAAAAACATAAATGTTCTGCAGTTGCAAAGGCTAATCAGGAAGGAGCTTGACATTCAAATCCTGCTTGATTTCGAGCAGCCTTCTGAACTGCAGGTGCACTTGCCCCACCAGCTGGTGGTGAGTAACAAGGGTGGGCTTGTCTCCTGCCCTTCTGCCAAAGCCCCTCTCATGCGTTCAGCAAGGAGAAAAGGATGCCCCTTGGGTACAGCCCAGATTTTGGCCTCACTCCTGGGAGGGACATGGAGCAGACAAGCTTTGGTGGAAGAACTCTGGTCTTGTGTGTGCACTCCCTTGGACTAAAGTGCTCCCCTGCAACATGACGCTGTGAGCCCACCAGAAAACCAAACACTGTTCAAGGCAAGGAGCACCTGGGGTAGAGACAGAAGAACCTCCCAAGAACAAGATGCCCAAAAGGTGTCTTTGGCCATAGGCCAAGTAGTGAAACCAGACAATTTCCTCCCAGCCCGGGACCTACAGGCAAATAAGAACAGCTTCATCATGTGATGGAGATGAGGACTCTGCTTGTAAGGACATGACTTTGCTCCTGCTCCAAAGCAGAGCTGCACAAGGTCAGGCAGCAGCAGCTCACTGAGGTTTAAACTGGATGCCTCATGTGGCAGGTGGGCACAGAACTCTCCACACAGCTCTGTCTCAGACAACCCCTACTATTTGCAGGGCCAAGGGTCTTGCCAAGAATCTGTTGTATGTTTGGTAACCACAGCATAGACAAGTGTGTCTCCTTTTAGCTCAGGTATTTCTGCAGATGGTGTCCTTGGTACAGCAGCTGCATTTTTCTGGTCTGGTGACCTTGCTAATGGCTCCTTCTTAGAGTGCACTGCAATCTCATAATGTGCCTGTAGTTATCAATAAAGCCAATACTAGTACTCACAAATTATTTTTGAAAACTGCAACCAGCAGTGCCTAATGTCATTTGTAATATTTAGATGAATTTGTTCTAGTGGAAAACCAGAAGTGTTTCAGTCTGCAGGCCAAATACTTATTTTCCCTTTGTAAAATTAAAACAATTTTAGTTCCTGATAAGTCATTTGTGCGTTGAGAGAAATTTTTAAACAGGTTTATTTCAAAGCTACATAAAACATACTAACAGGCAGTTCAATGCCTAGAGTGTTATGGGCAAGAAAATATAGAGGAATAAAGTTTTTTTACTGGCTTTTCCAAAGGAAGAGTTTTCAAAGAGTTAAAATCATGTGAATGGTTTCTAAGATAGCAATGAAGTGGGATGTATAATCTGCTGAATTGAGATGCCCCAGAGACTCCTGTCACTGGAATGTGCCACTATCAGAATACATCCTGTATATTGCTTGCTACATTTTCTTTCTTGGATTACTTTGTATTTAATTACAAATTTTTAAGCATGTTGGCCATTGCATCTTACAGTTTTCTGGGGAATACCATTATAAACCCTAAACCTCTGCCTATGGGAGACAGCTGACAGATGCACAGAAATACCATGTGTCTGTTCTAAGGCAAGTGAATCCCAGATACTTGCAAAATGTGTAACTTAAAAGACTTCTGCATCCTTTTTTTTTTTTTTTCTTTTTATCTTTAACCATCACTCGTGTTGTTTTGCTTAGTAGTTCAAACTATGCTGGTTCAGCTTTCAAAGCATGCTTTTGAAACTAGCAACTTGGGTTTACTAGTCTTTAAAAAAATAAATCATTTTAATGGCTTACTATGATTTTCTTTTTTATTATTATTACTTTGAAACTTGTTGGGATCAACCACAGCTTTATCTGTCGACTACCGAGTCACACAAATAGAAGATGCTGAAAACATGCAAGAGACAGGATTTTTGACACACAGCCTAGTAGCACTCATTCCTGGGGCAAACCAAACTCCTTCACTGGATACTCCTGGCATTAGTCTGGAGTGACCAGAAACCAGATCTGTCTGGTGACCCTAAGGGAGCTATTCCCGTCTACAGAAATTACAGATTATGCAGTCTGTGGTCTGGAGTATCACTGTTCAGTAGAAATACCATGGAGGGAAAGAAGTCCCCCCAAAGCACAGTTACATTGTTGAATAAGAAAAGTTGGAAGTAATTTCTTCTGTTTTTGAGAGCTGCAGGAGAACTGTCCGATTGTGCCAAGACAGAGACATATTTTCTGCCTTCCACCAGCTTTAACCAACTTTGGATCTTGATGGTCTGTAAAGGGGATGTTCCATGCTGACAAAGCCCAAGACAGAAGTTAAATGCTTGCTGCCGAGTAGGCACACGCAAGCTACGTGTTCCACTTAGAGCCTGCTTTTACACCACTTACTGCCTAAGGGAAATACTACACAGCATTTACAAGCACAGGAGCTGATTTTTACTCTTTATTCCTCCAGCTGCCCGAGATCCCGAAACGAGGGAAATATTCTGGCCCAGGCAGCGACTTCAGAAAGCTCCAGCTCTTTGCGCCAGTTCGGCAGCGGCACTGAACACGCCGTGTCAGTGCTCGGGAGACGGGCGCAGGGAGGGGAGCGGAGGAGCGCGGGAGAACGCAGAGGACGCGGCTCCAGCTCCCACTGGCGGCAGAGCGGCCGCTCAGGCCCGGCCACGGCGGCCGCCGCCATCCCCCGCCACACGGCTCCGCGCGCGCCGCCGCTTCCGGTGCCGCGCCCGCCGCGCGGGGCCACTTCCGCCGCGCGGGGCCACTTCCGCCACACGGGGCCACTTCCGCCGCACGGGGCCACTTCCGCCGCACGGGGCCACTTCCGCCGCGGCGGCGCCGTTGCCATGGCAGCCAGGGCCCCGCTTCCGCCCCCGCCGCGGCGCTGCCGGGGCCGGCCATGGAGGCCTCGCCGGTGCCCGACGGGCAGCACACGGCCGTGGTGTACGGGCTCATCGCTGGCGGGCGCTTCGCGGAGGCGGTGTCGCTGCTGAACCGCGGGCTGCAGAAGAGCTGCCGCTCCCGGGGCTGCCTCTCGCTGCTGGGCTACTGCCACTACCAGCTGCAGGAGTTCGCGGCGGCGGCCGAGTGCTACGAGCAGCTGGTGGCGCTGCACCCGCAGCTGCACTCCTACCGCCTGTGCCACGCGCAGGCCCTCTACAAGGCCGGGCTGTTCGCCGAGGCCCTGCGCGTCGCCAGCCCGCTGCTGGACGTGCCCGCCTTCCACCGCCGGGCCCTGCGCCTCCAGGCCGCCGTCCACTATGCCCAGGGCGACCTCCCGGCGGCCCAGAGCCTGGTGGAGGAGGAGCTCGCCGCCGCTGCTGATGGCGGCTCCGGAGCAGCCGAGGACCCTTCGGAGCGGGCCGATGCCGAGGTCAACCTGGGCTGCCTGCTGTACCGGCAGGGCAGGCACGAAGAGGCCAGCGGCAAGTTCGCCAGCGCCATGCAAGTGTTGGGCTACTGCCCCGAGCTGTCCTACAACATGGCGCTCTGCTCCTACGCGGCCAAGCAGTACCACGCTGCCCTCAAGTACATCTCCGACATCATCAAGCGCGGCATCCACCAGCACCCGGAGCTCAACGTGGGCATGACCACCGAGGGCATCGACGTCCGCAGCGTGGGCAACACGCTGCTCCTGCACCGCACGGCCCTGGTGGAGGCCTTCAACCTCAAGGCAGCCATCGAGTACCAGCTGCGCAACGGGAAAGCGGCGCGGGAAGCGCTCACGGATATGCCGCCGAGGGCCGAGGAGGAGCTGGATCCGGTCACGCTGCACAACCAAGCGCTCATGAACATGGACAGCCAGCCCACTGATGGGTTTGGGAAGCTGCAGTTTCTTCTCCTGCAGAACCCCTATCCACCAGAGACTTTTGGTAACTTGCTACTTCTGTATTGCAAGCATCAATACTATGACCTGGCAGCTGATGTGCTGGCAGAGAATGCCCACCTGACCTACAAACTGCTCACACCTTATCTGTACAACTTCTTGGATGCTGTTATTACTTGTCAAACCGCCCCTGAGGAGGCTTTCCACAAGCTAGATGATTTAGCAGGGACGATGACTGAGCAGCTAAGAAAACTCACAAAACAGGTACAGGAAGCTAGGCAAATTTGGGATGATGAAGCTCTAAAAAAGGCAATTAATGAGTATGATGAGACTCTGGATAAATATGTACCTGTCTTGATGGCCCAGGCAAAGATTTACTGGGACATGAAGAACTACACAATGGTAGAAAAGATCTTCCACAAATCAGTGGAGTTCTGCAAGGAACACGAGGTGTGGAAGCTCAATGTGGCTCACGTGCTCTTCATGCAGGAGAACAGGTATAAAGAGGCTATTAGCTTCTATGAGCCAATAGTTAGAAAGCACTACGACAACATTCTCGATGTCAGTGCCATTGTGTTGGCAAACCTCTGCGTTTCCTACATCCTGACAAGCCAGAATGAGGATGCAGAGGAACTAATGAGGAAGATCGAGAAGGCAGAAGAGCAGCTGTCTTATGATCATCCTGATAAAAATACCTACCATCTTTGCATTGTCAATCTAGTCATTGGTACCCTCTACTGTGTGAAGGGGAACTATGACTTCGGTATTTCCAGGATCATTAAAAGCCTGGAGCCATATAACAAAAAACTGAGCACGGACACATGGTATTACGCTAAGCGGTGTTTCCTGTCCTTGCTGGAGAACATGTCCAAGCACATGATCATGCTGCGTGACAGTGTGATTCAGGAGTGCCTGCAGTTTCTGAAGCAATGTGAACAGTATGGAAGAAACATCCCAGCTGTCATTGAGCACCCCCTTGAAGAGAGTGGGATGCAGAACGGGAAAAACACAGTCACCTATGAAGCCAGGCTTTTGAGGGCACTGATGTATAAGATCAGTGGGTGGCCTGAGTAAATGTTGTTATCATACAGCAGAAATGAGAACTTTGTTCTCTTCTTGTGCTTCTGAGGTAATGCTAACCCTCACAAAATGTTTTAAAGATTTTGTGCTGTATTTTAACAACGTTCAGTAGAAGACAGTACATTTTCATTAAATTAAGCTGTACCAAATAACTAGGAGCATTCTCAGTAACCAGTCATGTTAAATAAAATTTAAGATGTGTTGACAAGAATGTCATTATAGAAATACCATGGAGTTTTCACCCATAAGATAATACTTTATCCTTCTGAAATTTTGATCAAGTTTCTTTTCATTTGTTGACATATGAAAAAAAAAAAAAAAGTTATCTGTCTCTTCTACGACAGAATTTGACGAAATTGTTGATTTAATTATCTAATTTGTGCATTTGTGTGAAATGTTTCTTTGTTCTGCTTTTTCTAAAGTATTTTTAATATGTTGCAGATCACATTGATAGTATATTTAAACAAGAGAACTGGCTTTATATTAAAAAATCAGTTCTACATCATAAATGTTTCCTTTTTCTAACTCATTAATAATGCACAGGTGTTCTAGCAAATTCTATAACTAATACAGGGACCAGGAATAAATTCCAAGAAGGCTCTATTAGGATGATACCTCAGGTTAGATCTAACTTTGAAATAAAATTAGTTGTGACAACTGGCTTCAGAGACCCTGCTCAGTGCTGCCCATCAGTCCTGGTGCCCACACCATCTGGGCATCAGCTGTTGCCCTGCAAACCTGTTTGGTAGCAAGTGCTTACAGAGTAATTCACTCCTCCATGTGCAGCTCCTCCAGTCCAAATACTATTCTTAAAACAGTCTGGTAAGAGACCTGTGAATGTGAAATTATGTTCTTTTTCATTTTTCTTAAAGAAAAACCCATCTAACTTCCATTTCATGCAAGGCTTACAACCTGTACCCTTAGGTGGAAGAAATCTGCTTCTCAGTTTTCTCCTTGTGTTACACTCTTCATGCACCTCTCGGCACTTCAAGACGCTGTTTATTTGCTTAATTTCTTACTTGGTATTTCCTTCACCCTGGCATCAGTCTGTATTTTCTCAACAGTCTTCCCATCCCTTTTCAAACATACGTGTTCCACAGTGAAGTGGGACCAAAATGCCTTCCAGCGTTTTTATGCAGTCTGTTTCTCCATGGCTGCTCTCCTTTTTGTGTGTTCTGCCCTTTGAAGCAATGTGTGAGTTGAAGTTTTTAAAATAAGGATCAAAAAACCACGGCTTAACTCATTTGTTTACCTTTGATATTAGCTCCCTGAAGAGGAGGGAAATTCCTGAGGGAATTTTTAGAATCAGACTGCATGTCCCTCAGAATTTAGTTTCTGTGCTGTGGTCTACCTGGAAAGAAAAAGCATTTTTCTTTCCAGGTAGCATTTTTGCATTTTTGAAGTTTTGAAGCTATTATAAAGGAATAGAACAATTAATCCTTCCAAAGAGTTAATGTATTTAGGAACTGCACAGGCTTACAACCATTTCAACACAGAGAAAAGTCAACTCTTGTCTGCAGGGGGAGAAACCTCTCAGGGCTAAGCATATCACATGCAGCTAAAGGAAATGCTGTGGGTTAGGTAATGCTACATTTTACCCTAAATGTCCTATAACAGCAAATTAAAATCAAATTTAAGTGTTAAGAATGGGAAAATGGTCTAGGGAAACTAGAGAGGAGACAGGAGATGCAGCAAGGTGTCCTAGAGAGGCCTCCATCGCTCATACTAGACTAGGCCATTAAGCCCTTGGTTATTGTGATATTAAATATTTCCCACAACTGTTTCCCCGTGGGGAGGAGACCCGTGATTTCAAATTTTGTTCACCTCCATGAAGCACAGCAGCAGGCTGTAAAGCATGTCTCTAATTTACAGTGCAATTGTATTATATATTATGCAGCATAAACAGCATGACCTTTAAAAAAAGTTTTTAAAAAGTCACACCACATAACAGCATCTGAAGTGCAGTAATAGGCAATGCCCTTTATTTAATATTCATTGTGCATTTTCTGTAAAAGTCACTGGACATTTAAAAAAAATTCACTTTGCAGATTCGTGCCCGTGCAAATGTTGAGTGCCCTCTAATGGAGAGCAGTTCAGATACTCGTATGCTCTTTGCCAGCCAGAGCGTGGCTTTCCTGAGAGCACCGATGGCAGGATTTGCAGCTCCAAGCGCTCCATCACTCCCTCGCCTCCCGCTCCCCACGGCTGCACTGCCAATAGGTTCTGGCACACACTGCCCGCTGCAGCCTGCAGCGAGCGCACCGGCTCCTGGGCCACGGGCTGGGGAGGGACATGAGCCATGCTCCCAATGGAAAAAAAGAGTCCCCAAAAAAGGCTGTGGAGTTCTGCAAGCTGTGGCTGTTTTAGAAGATACGGCTAGAGGGCAGTCGGCATGCCTGGAGTCTGCTTCATCCTGTTACATCTCAACAGAAGTGCCAAGAGCAGCATTTTTCCTGTTCTTCCCTTTTCCTGCTATTTTTATGTGCTTTTCCTCATAGAGTATGCTGTTCCCACAGACAGCCCAGGGCTTCTGGGCAGGTTGGGTGATGCTGAACACAAGGCCCTCAAAGGGCTCTGCAGCTGAAAAGGAGAGGGAGAATTGGCAGAGCTGAGGTACAACAGGAGGAGGAGGAGGCCTTCCTCCTCTGCTGCGTCGAGAGATGCTTCCGCAAGGAGTCTCCTCTCCATTCCAGCAGCATTTTCCACCCTGTCCACCATGGCCTCTTCCTCAGGAATAGCACCCAACCTTCCCATGGCAGTGACATGCTGGGCCAGATGCCCTCACCCTTGTTTTGTCCTGGAGAGCTGCCTATCCACCCACTCTGTGCCCAGAAGAACTGGAGCCTGAGCTCACGTGGCTGACATCTTTTGCAGCATAGGACTGTTGCTTCCTCCAGTGGCAAGCACGTGTTTATAGCATCTCCCAGTGCAGAGCACTTTGGTCATGAAAAATATATAAATGTTACAACCACTTTTATTACCGTCTTTATACCACATTTAATGTTATCACTATGTGACTTACACACAAAATACATTTTTAAAGGAAAGCACATACATTTTTATTTAGAGAGAAAGGAAAATAGCAAGTAATAGTTTATGCTCCCTATACATATTGTAAAATCCGCCTAAATTAATGCCCTAAGCCAGCAGAGACCTTTTGTTCCAAAAAAATATCAGAAAGACTACCCAGAAACATCTGACTATATTTCTAGGGCCTGCAATGGGAAAAGAGCTGCAGATAAGCTCAGATTCCTAAGCAAGAGCCTCTGTTGGTTTGTTGTTTTGTTTTGGTTTTGTTGGGGTTTTTTGGGGTTTTTTTGGTGTGTTTCTATTTTTGTTGGGAGCAAGGGGAAGCATCAGTGTCTGAAAGGTGAGCAGCACAAGATGCTTCTGCACAAATAGCCTCTTTTGCATCTTGTCCTTACAGGACATCTTGTGAAATGTTCCTGTCCTCAAAACTTGCAAGGGCTTGATACCTATGTTGCAGGTGACAAGCTGTGTTGTACTGCAGTGGACACATCTTTTTTTCCAATTACCCTTGCAGTTACCACAGCACACATTGCACGAGCAAAGGCCTCAGACCAGCATTCTGACAGCAGCCCACCTGCACTGGCAGGAGCAGGAGAGGCACAGAGGGCCTGAGATACAGTTTACTTCATGCCCCACCTTGGATCCCCTTGGTGCTCAAATCTCCATCAAATATCTGCTGACACCATCATCACAATACAGGTAGTGAATGCCAGGGACCCTTGTGATCAGCTCCAGTCAGAGCTGACCAAAAAATGTCTGTAATCAAGGGGTGGCTGACTTTATGGTAAGACAGGGATAAAAGGTGAGACAGCAGAGTCTTCCTATACAGTGCTGGGAGGAATATGATGGCCTTCTTCCTTGGGAAAGATGTGCATAGTACTATTGGGTAAGCAAGCCCCTTTTAGCAGATTAACAAGGAGAGGAATTCTCCTTTTTATTTCTCTAAAAATGGTGAAGTTACATACAAGAATAAAGGCTGATTTTGACATACCATTCCACAATATCTTACACACAACATCTTATTTTAGAAGCCTGAGTTCAAAACTTCCACAAATCTATATTGGCTTAGCTTCCAGCAAAGGCAGAAGAGTCTAACCTTGAAAAATTCAGATTTGGAACACTGATGTGGTAATGTGGCCGTGTGGGCTGAAAGATAAGTGCTGAAAGATCCATCCCCTCCTCTCCCTCAGGCTTCTCTTCCTTTATTTCTCTTTAACCTTTCAGTAGATGAAATACCTCTATATTTTGGGACCCTGCTAAAACCTCCTCTCTTCTTAAGGAGTGGATATGGCCAGGACAATGTGCATTTTCTTCATGTTTTTGAAGGAAGTGTATTTGCACCTCATTTGGACAACCTGTCCTATGCAAAGAAACTGTTTCTAAATGAAGTAAAAGAGGCTTTAACTACTGACAAACTCTTAGGCTCTATTTTCAGCAAAGCATTTCTTTTTTTTGGCTGATGCTTTTCCATGAAGTAGAAGAATTGAGACATTTGGACTCATTTTTCTAAGAACCTTTAGATTAGCATAATTTTCCTAAATCTTGCCTGAATTTAAACTAATAAAGCCTTAGAGCAGGCCTTGCCAAACCAAACTAATCAGTCCAGAATATTTCTATATTTGAAGATCTTCCCCTAAATTCACTGTAATTTATAGTTCAAACTGCAGGCCAGGAAAACCAGTAAAAAAGTTCACATTGACTTCAATGAGTCTTAAATTGGCACCTTAGAAAATACCCATTTTCACAGACTACTGTTTCAAGCCATCCAAGCACAGCTTCTGGAAAGTACTGGAATGCTACAACCCCAGTCTCATTCAATGACAAAACCCCTTGTTCCTACCCACTTAAAATGCTGCTTAGAAATCAGCTAACGCCGTGTTTCCCATGGCGCAGCTGTCGCACGTTAAGAAAGCATCGCTGTTGCACGACCAGAAGCAGAAGCTGCCGGGGGTCTGTGGTCCTTCAGCTGGACCTGGCCAGGCACGGAGGCTCTGAGCGCAGGGCTGAGCACTCCCGACCACCCCGCCAGGATGGCAGCGCAGCCCCGGCCCCGGGAGATACCCGTGTTCCCACAGCCACCCTGCCAGGAACGGCTCGGGAAGGGAAATCGAACCCACAAGTGCCACATTTCCTCTGGAACATGAGAATCATCGCCCAGCATCACAAACTTTAAACTTCCCGGGGTGAATGTACACACTGGCTCTGAACGGCCTGAGCCTCTCATGGCTTTTTTGTCCTCTGCTGTGCAGAGTCATCCACTTCCCTGAATTCCAGCCTTTCTTGCTGCTTACCTTCTCCTTTTCCCCAGCTCTGCCCCTAGGACCCTTTCCATCCCGTGTCACGAGCAGGGAACGGGTTGACGAACGGCTTTTTATGACTCGGTTTTATTTTATAGCTGTCTTTCCCGTGGGAGAGGGCAGAGGGAGTTGGCTAACACTCAGATCCTGTTGGGTTGAACTGTTTACTAACAGCCCTTTTCCAAATTAAAATTAGCACCGCTCGGATTTTTCTGAGCCTCCCAGAGCTCTTTGTGTGCCCCTCCGCTGATTCACAGCCGGCAAACAGGAACGCGAGAGCTCGACACGGCGCGTCGCATTTTCTCGCTGTGTCAGGAGTATTTATCACTGCGGCTCCCACGCGGAGCAGGAGGAGACGGAGAAGCACCATCAGCGCTGAGGGAAGGGGCATTCAGAGCGCACATAAATCCTTCGCTCTTCCCCTGCTGAGCAGCTCAAGGCACATGGCGCTGATGATGGCCGGCCCGGCAGCAAAGGCGCAGCCAGCACATTCACCCCCCGCGCCGCTGGAGACAGAATTCCCGCGAGGAAGCGCCAGGAGCCGCTCCCGCTTCGGCGGGAGCCGCGCCCCGGGTGACCCCTGCGGAGGGGCCGCGCCGTGCTGCAGGGGGCGCTGCTGAGCCGGGCTGGGACCCGCGGGCCGGCAAAGGGAGCGGGAACGGGAAACGGGAACGGGGAAGGGGAAACGGGGAAGGGGAAACGGGGAAGGGGAAACGGGAAAGGGGAAACGGGGAAGGGGAAACGGGGAAGGGGACGGGGAACGAGAAACGGGAAACGGGGAAGGGGAACAGGAACGGGAAACGGGAATGGGCCGTGCTGCCGGCGCAGGGCCGCTCCCGACACAAAGGGAAGCGGAACCCCGAGCTTCCCAACCCACGGTAGAGCTCCCTGCGTGGCGTGGCTGGAGAGAAGGAATAAAGGGAAGCCCCAACCGAGCGGTGGAAGGCAGCATCCCTGCGCCCTCGGCTCTCCAGGAAATCCCTACTGCCCTTTCCCCGGGTTTAGGAGGAGCAAGGCCGTGCACGGCCCAGCAGAGAGGCGCTTGTGCTGCCTCTCAGCATCAGCAGGGTGACAGCAATTTTGGGTACCAGTGCCTTCAGCCCAGGGATGCAGGCGATGCCACGCACCGCTGCAGCCTCCTGCTCCCCTCTAGCACCTCACAGGGCTGCACTTTGGAGAGGAGCCTCCCCTCGGTAGCGCAGTCTGGCCTCTGGGCAGGTATTCCTTCAGTCCCGTGCGCAGCTGAGCTCGCCAGAGCGCCCTAGAGTTGTGGTGGTGACACGGTGGGAGCGCTTGTTCACACACGGCAGCACCACCCGCCTCTGCCGAGCGCTCGCAATTGTGTGCAAGGCAAGAATCACCCTCCCTATAGAGATGGGGAGCAGCCACAGCTTTACCCGGCATAAGCAGGGCCACACCTTCTTCTCTGCCTCTAGTCTGCGCAAGAATCAGGGCTTGGGAAGGCATGAAACGCTGGTAAGGGGACTCGGTAGCAATAAAACAGTGAACAAAATATAAAGCTGTTCAAGCGGGATGGCGTCTCTGGGAAGGGAGATGCGGGAGCCCTGCCCTCTGCCTTTGTGCTCAATCCAGGAGCACAGACGCCTCCCTGATCTTGTGAAATGCCTGCCAGCGAGCATGTGTAATGTACTGTGAAATTTTTGTGACTTGCTAGGTTATAAAGCTGGTTATAGGAGAATTTAATAAAAAAAAGGAAACCAGTTTATCTCTTTCTGATAATTTCTCTATGGCTTTAGGGTCTCATTCTAGCTTCCTCTCCATGCCTGGAGAGGTGATCCTAATATTCAGCATAAAATGTACAGATTCCCTGAAGGGAACTTGAAAGAAATTCTCTGCTTCAGATTCAAACCTGACAGTATATATCACATCAGGGGATCCCTTTTATCAGCAGGATATTCAGAGGGGATGAATGATTTACTCACATAATCTCTTAAACCTTTCACTTGCAGAGTCTGAGATAGAATTTATAGCATTTTTATCATTTGTGCCCAAAAAACCCCCAGTAAAATTCCTCTATGAAATCTGAAACCATACTCACTGATTTTCTAGCTGATGAAATTTCAAAGAAACATGTTTTTCTGTGGTAGAGTAACAGCAGGCCTTTGCCTTTGCTTTGGTGTTTTCTCATGTTAGAGATCAGATAATTCCTCCCTAGGGAGACACATTAAATAGAAACCTCCCATCTTTTGCTTTTAAAAACACTGAGGATGTGTATTAATCTCCTGTAATTTAAGACTGTACCGTGTTTTGAATAATTATTTTCTCTGATTTCCATTTTTCAATTAGATGCATATTTACACAAGAGACCTCAATAACCAATGCTTTCATTCTGAGTTTTAACCGAAGTAATTAGCCTTGCTTCCGGATGACGAGGAAAGCAACCTATGTGACAGCAGTTGCTTAATATTTCTGCCATGAAATTACTGCAAGAATGTAAACCAAAAATGGGCTGTGATGTATTTCTCTTCCTAAAATATTTTTCCTGCCTGATATGTTCTCCCTTTTTCTGATGAAAATATGAAGATGGTTTGAGTCCAGGTTGTTTGTCCTGTTGTACCAATAGAGTGCTATTGTATTTTTTATTCTTCTAAAGTAATTCTTGAATTAAATTGGTGGAAATGAGCCCAGAATGAGAATGCAAAACAGACCATCATCTCATTTGCTAATGTTGTCATTTTGTTTGTTGTTTGAACCCAGAACCATCAAGTGTTAATCTGGGCTGATACAAATATGTAATAATGCCAATAACTGTTTCTTTATTTGAATTTAAGAGGGTCCAGAGGTAGGAGGCAAATGAGCATGACTGGACTGATAATCAGCACATTGGAAACACCCAGAAGTACAGACCAGAGCTACAAAAACTGATATTTCATTTTAGCTGTTTGTGAACATGTGCTCACCCCTTAGAAGGGGGTTCCTGGCTCTGAACTAATCTGCGGAAGATTGTTTGCAAACAGGGATGTAATTCTGGTAAGGACTTCCCACTTCAGACCGCATTTCTATCAAGCCCACAGGGAGCCCCTCACCCCTACTTTTCTGTCTTATGGAGCTCCTGCACGAGCTGAGAGTTTGCTCATCAGGACACCACTGACCTCCATGAGGCAGGGTCCTCTCTGAGTGCTAAATTATGCTCACACTCACCTAGTGCAAGCCCCAGTACTTCCACGCAGTTCAGCAAAACAGAGCCAAATTTACACCAGCATAAGTGACAGCAGGATTTGGCCCTGTGGAGCAGGGTCTGTAAGGCCAGGTCCTCCACGGGTGTAAGTTAATTTGGCGCAGTTTGCATTTGCGGTGCCAAATTTACTTCTTTCCATTTAGTATGTGGCCAAAGATCAAGTTAAGAAAATATTTCACTGTCATAATTATTCCCATGAAATCCAGAGCAGTTTGTATTTGGCAGCCAATGTCATTTCCCATGCCTTAAGAAGCTGGCATTAATTTCCTGACACTGAACAAAGACAGATTCATTTACCCATTTTCCTGTCTGCCATTTTCTTCACCTTGCGTGTCTGAATCCCTGCAATCTGATGCAGTCCTGGAGGAGCCTTCCTGGGCTCTACTATAGCACTAACAATAGCCATATCTCCATTTAGTGAGGATTAGTGAGGATTCCTAGATTTCATTTAGGGGGAGTTTTACTTTAAACCTGGGGAGTAAGCCTGGCAGCTTTGTCTCCCGAGTGCTCTTTGCTGCTGCATTTTCTCCCTGAGAGCCTGCCAGTCGTCACTGGAGAGCAGAGGAGTGGATCTCACTGGTGATTCCAGGGCTGTCGCTGTGTCAGTAGCCCTGCAGCTGGATAACGCTGTGTGGTGAGCAGCCCCTGGGAGCAGCTTAGTGCTTCTGTTACAGACTCTCCCTCTCCCAGCATCCCGTGTATGCAGCAAGGCTCCCAGGGAGAAGCACTCTGCTTTTTCCCTTCTGAAATGAATCCCAGACTGGGAGCAGCCAAGCAGAAGCACTGACGGCAGCAAGGGCACTGGGAGGGGATAAAGTCTTTAAGGGCTGCAGGGGAGCCAGGGTGCACTTCTGTGCCTCCAAGGGACTGAGTTTTGGCTCTGCCTGCAAATGCAGTTGCAAACAGCCCCCCTCCTTTCTTTTTGACAGAAATATTTCAGTCCATGACATGTAGCTAATATCCTCAGCTGATGCTGGCTTGCCTGGCTCCCCTGAAGCAATGAATATTTATACTAGCTAAGTACCAGCATACATTTCATATCCTTATGATTATTGCTTACAGCTATTCCAGTTTGTTTTCCCATAGTACTCAGAAGGCTGAATACCTGTTTCATGCAGCATATTTTCACCATCATTTTTCCCCCTGTAGGTTTCTTCAGATTAACACATTTTGGGTTCCCATCACAACTTCACATTAATTTAAATTGGGCAGTGGCAAAATTACCTAAAGTGCACTTGTCCCACCCTGACACATAGAAAGCCACATCACCCCTCTCTGCTCCTCACACAAAACAAAACAAAACCAAAAAAAAAAAAGAAAAAAAAAGAAAGAAAAAAAAAATGAAAGAAGAAAATTCAAGCCAGATAATTCTGCACATCCATGGCAACAACACAGGCATGGAAACAGCAGGGTGGGGTGGGGTCGGCCCTCCCACACCCTGGCCAGTGCTGCAGGAGTTCAGTAAAATTTCCCATTTCTCAGGATATTAAGTTTGACTGCAAGGAAATCTAGACGTCATGTAATCTCACTGCAGCTTTGGAGCTAATAAAGACACATAAAACATGCCACAGCCTGGAAGCTTGCTCAGAGGCGCATGTGTAGGTTTTGAAATGAGGACAAGTACAGCACGGGTGCCACGGGACACAAAGAACAAAGGAGAAAGACTCAAATATAGATAGCATAAGGAGAACTGTTGGAAAAATACAAATTTTCATAAGCAGGGAAGGCCAGCTCAGGTTTGGATCACACAGTTGCCACACTGTGGCAGCTCAGCCACTGGTGCATGTGCGCTTCCCTCCACTCAGGGGTGTGCCACGTAAGAAAATGGCCCCCAATGCAGTGAGCAGCTCTTCTCCCTCCCTCAGACATAGGGAAGTGGGACCTGAACCATGCAGGCACCAAAGCTGGGTTCTGACCTCTGAAGTGGCTTTTAAGGATCATCATACCCCCTCTGCCATTTTGCTCGCTAGCCCAAGGTCAGGGGTGAAGCAACTGTGGATGAAGCAACAGAGCCCTCAGGCCAAGATCTGCATGGCATGTAGCACCTGAGCTTCACCGTTTCAGCAGGAGCTTCCCAAATACCAGTGGGAATCTGTGCCTTAGGATAGGGCATGTTGAGACACCACCTCAAAGAGCACGCCAGCACTGGGGCTACATCGCTGCATTAACAAGGTTGCTCACCCCTGGTGCAGAGCAAGGATCTGGCCAGGCTGTGGCTCCTGAGGCCAGGAAGCAGCATTCTGATGCCTGCAGAGCAGCCTCTCACCTCCTGCTTTGGGCCTTGCAAATGGAATGCCAAGCTTACTGGGCTTTTGATAGTACGTTTTAAATAGCTTCATTTATTGTCCACCTTAAACCCTCTCCAATCCTTCAGCTGTGGGTTTGAAAACAGGTGCTGTCATGAAACACAACTTGGGATTTGTTTATTCCCACACCTGTTCTGCTGTTACATGCAACAGCCAATCTCCCCAAATCCATGACCACAACTTTGTGGCAGCAAAGCACTGGGGCAAAACGCACAGGGATGAGGAGAAGCGTGGTTTCTATCGCACAGCCTAAGCTCATGACACACAAGGGCACTTCCTTACATGCTCAGGAAACAGAAGATGGTCTCATCACATGGCTTGGGTGGACATCTGAATCTGAGATGGAGTTATAGGAGACACAACACTCCCTATACATGGGCTGGTGGAAAAACAGGGGTGGGAGGAGAACAAGCCTTGCAAGCCAGCAGGACAAAGACCTGCTACAGGCTCTCTGAGTGACTGGGATTTCCCTTGACTGTAGCAATGCTTGTAAAACTTGTCATGTCAGGACAGACTTCCATACATATCTAGTCTCAGCAACCTTTTAATTGCTTTTGAGGATTTTCATTTTTTTTAATTGGGATAGCTTTCATCATGCAGCAATGGATACCCACCTCCATTTTTATAGGGCCATTACAGCTGGCTGAGTTGTTGAGAAACCTCATGATTTTAAAGAATTTTGTAAGTTTTATACCTCAGGGTAGATTTCACATTTTCTGTGTTCATTTGCTGCAAATAAATTTTTTATCCCTTGCCTCACCCTGTACCTGGTCACTGATAGGAGCTTCTTCTGTCCTTCCTCTCCAGGAGGAAATTCCCAGCTGGACACAGGCAATATTATGCTGGTTTAGATAAGAAAAATTGGTGCAGAGTATATAATTCAGCTCTGAATCATGTCTTAAGGGTTTAGCAAGGAAATCTAATCGACACATATAAGTGTTCAGGAGTTAAAACCATGTGGTAGGGGCTGTCTGGTGATTTTGCAGAGCTGCTGGCAGGAGCTGGGCTGAGGGAAATCCCCCTGGTGATTTGTAGTTTTGGAGAAGGAGGACCAGAGCTGCTGAACTGCCAGGAATTTGATTTCTGGCCACAGCTGTTTATTCCATCTAGTACTGTTCCCTCTCACAAGGCAAACCCACACCTTCTGAAGGGGCTATAACATGCACTGCTTATTTTTACCACATCACAGAAACATCTGACTTGGCTCTCCCCGTGTATTTTTAATGCTTGCCAGTTCTAACACTTCAGATATAAAACGTGCAGATCATCCTCTGCCTAGCTTTTGGGTTTCAGTTTGGTTTTTCCCTAGCAATGGGACATGCCCCAAAGTATTTTTGAGGAGAGCAACTCTCATCTTAACAAATGAGAAGTCCTTGGCTCTGTATGATATATACCCTAGTTAAAGTAAACAATAACATTCATATTTTCCCGTAGGCTGCATCAGAGCACTGGTCAACCATTCAGTAAGTAGCCCATATTTCTTATTGCAATTTATGGCCTTGAGATGGACAGGAGCTAATGCAAATGTCCTGGGCTTTTGTGAGGGATGGTGCAGGGCACATAATGGCTTTGTAGTTACAAATGCTGAGCAGATACACAGTTCACTGATCTGTTAAGCACTTTTGAGATCATGCAGTGTGTAAAAAATACTATGTACTTGTAAATGTCAAGAGGAGTTACTGATATTTATAGAAAAGAAACTGTTTTACTACTTCCAGTTCTGTAGAGCAAATATGCTGTATACTTTAGGGTTCAGCTCCATCAGCCCAGTGGTTTCTGTGTGGATCAGATTTTTAAGGTCATAAATTGATTGAGGTGACCCCAGCAATTCAGCCCCATGCCTGGGTCATTTAAAGCCCAAGAACAGGCCAGTGACATTTAACGGTGGGAAAACAAGCAAAGCCAAGCAAAGGGAATATGGAGGTTTGTAATATGACAATAAAAAACAAGGCATGTGCATTTCATCAGTTGGATTTCATAAAATCCAAAAGTTGATCTTGCAAGCTGTCTTTTGCAAAATATGCATGGGCGTAGGAATTTAGCATAGAACGCTAAAGAACTCACTAACAGGACTTGCCAAACACAGAATCAAGGCAAGCAAGAAAAGAAGGGATCAAATCTGACAATAAACACAACATTCTGGAAATTACAACTCTAATTTAATGCACCACATGGAAGGCTTTGCACTTTAATTTATCAGTTTCTTTTTAATTGACCAGATTAATTATTTCCACCTTGCCATTTGGCAGGTAGGTCACTGTTCTTTTTCACAGCATTAATGAACTAATTCCGTTTTTTTTTCCCCCCCCATAATTAAAAGTGCTAGTTACAGAGACCACGTTTATAAATTGGCTTGGTGGACAATAAAATTTACTCTTTATTAAAGAAAATATAACATCATTTCCCATGTCAAAAGGGATTTCTTCTCTTCGTATTTCTCCACCAGCAAAATCATAATTAGAAAAAAATCCCCTCAACCGGGCACTTTTCAATCAGTAATAAAAATGGGTAAAATAAGATTACTGCTGAACTCCTCAACATCCACTAGTCTCCCTTGGGCACACCATGCTCCAGTAGAAAAGTGAAAACAATTGAGGGCTCACATTATCCACGTTTTATGCTCTAATCAAGGGCTCCCAGGATCAGGTCAAAAAAGCAGGACTTGGCAGGATCCCGCTGTGTCAGCCCAGTTGCTTGTTTTAAAGAGAGGCTGGAGGAACATCAAAGCTTGTTCATTGCAACCAGTACAAGTCAAACTCACTGGGGTGGGGGCTGCCACACCTTCAAAAGCTCATCTTAATTCTTAACTTACCCTCTCAAATTGTTTTTTGTGCTTTTCCTGGCTTTAAATGTCATAACCCAGTGAGCTCACCTAATGGAGCCCAGTTCAGGTAGAGGCTGGATCTCACTGGTTGTACTGGCTAAAAATACAGAGGGTAAGACAGGAAAACTGGAAGAGGAGAAAGAAGCAGAGAGCTTTGTATAGGAGTAGGGCTGCACAGATACTAGAAAAAGTTGCCCCAAAACATTATTTTGTATTTCTAATGAATTCACTTCAGGCTGAAGTGGCTGAAAAAGGCTGAAGGCTCTTTTCTGTTTTGATGTTACGCTCTCCTGCGTAACAAATTTAGTTGTCTAAATAACACCTAGAAATTGCATTTGAGAGTCAAGTCCACAGGTAAACCTCATATTCATGTCAGTCAGAGACTGGACAAAATCCTGACTTTTTTCAAGATGTATATGATCTAGCTGCAAGGTAAAAAAAAAAAAAAAAATATTTGATATGTTAAATACGTTTCAGTGAATTCTTGTGCATGTGAGAAAACATGAATGTTCTCTTAACTAACCCCTTGCCCTTCTGTAGTGCTCAGGGTAGCTATCACAGGACTTGAAGAGGGGATGCAGAGTGAAGGAGAATTGTAAGGGTGGCAGAGGAAAGGGAAACAAAAGAGATAGGATAAAGTCAGGGGGTGCCAAAGAGAGTTAGAAACCAAGGTACTAGGGCTGACCTGGGAAAATAAGTATCCCAGTCCCCAAAATTACAGCTGCTCAAGGACAAATGTGGCTGACAGCCCTTGTCCCTTTCTGCTCTGGTGTGTGCATCTGAAGCCCAGCTGTTACAAAACAGGTTTTTTCTCTCCACAGATTGCATTCTTTCCCCCACAAAGAAACAGGCAAATATTTATACCTGCAAAACAGCCTTAGGACTTGTTCTCTGTGCATCTGGGAGAGTGAGATTAATTCAACGGGATTGTGAATAAAAATACAGCAACTGGTATTTCTAATTCCATTTCTCAGTGGAAAGCTTCTAGTAACAGCTAATAACTAAGTCATACTAATCAACCCAGTGACAAAACCTCTAAAGTATGTAATATAACATAGTTTCTGATTTTTTTTTTTTTTAATCGAACCTACATGTTGCAATCTCCTACTCTGCAGTCATAAAACTTTATAGTCTTCTCTTTTGTCTACTGAGATTTCAGGTGTTTAACCACTGACTTCCACCCAAACAAAGTCTGTAGTAATAATAATGCTATCCATGTGCTGCAGTAAATGAGCATTTCAGCTTGGCTGGCAGTGACAGCTTTTACATACACAGGCAAGCAGAGTAGTCTGAATTCTGCCCTCTGCCTGTGTAACTTCACTGCAATGTTCATGGCTGTCAGTGGAGTTACTTCTGAATTACTTCAGTGCAACCGAGGAAAGAGTTTGACCCAGTTTGTCTGTATTTATGGAAGGAAGCCTAGAGAACAACATCTGTTCTTGTTTAAAGTGCAGGAGAAATTCCAGCATTGCTGAAGGAAAGCATGCAAGCCAAGACTGCAGCCAGCAGCACTGTTGCTATGGCACACCATCCTCAGGATGTTCTTAAAATGCCTGGAAGTTTGGTACCTTGCCCACTGTACCTAAGGGACCAAGGCAAATGCTAAAGCATTTATGTTAAATGACTTTTCAATTCAACTTCGACCCAGAGGCACCTCTGGAGAGACTGGGTGGAGGAGCAGGAACAGCGGATGGGAATCTGAAACAATTAAAGCTGTTCCATGTTCCCCTAGTCTGTGAACTGCCTCGTATCATGTTGAAGCCAGGAAAGTTTGGTAATAAAAACACAGCAGTTCAATTAAATAAACTCTTAAGGCACAGGAATGTAACAAAACTAGGGAGTCACCTAAACTCATTACTAGTCCAGACTGGCCAGCACTGCTGCAATGATAAACAGTCATTACAAAAACCTGTAATTTATTTTCTGTGACTTATCTTGTAAGAATGGTCAAGGGATCCTTCTAGCAAGCAGTGCCCCATTATCCACGGGAAAATTGTCACTTGCTAAGATTCTACACTCTGGATTCCCTCTGGGTAGGAACAGACACCAGTCACAGCACCCAGTGCTATTATGCATCATTGCAGCCCCTGCTAGCACAGATCCAAAGGCAGTACTGGCAGTACTTTCAATCAAATAACTTGTTTGAGGGGCTTGGAACCTGATTATAAAAATTTGTTTATAGTTAAAACTTGGTGTTCTGGCACTAGAAAAGGGAAAAAAAAATAAACTAAGAATTGAAAAATAGAGTTAGATACTTTCAAGGTAACAATGCAGAGAGAAGGAAAATGGAGCCAATCTGGAACTGCACAATTTGGATTCAGGGCTGCAAAGCTCTGACATCAGTTTTTTTCATTCAGTCCTTGACAGGAAGAACTTGAACTCTAGAAAAGAGCTGCCTTAAAAACTGAGAAATATGTACCTTGAAATCTTTGTTTAGACTTTACCACCACACTCCCAAGTTTACAAATCTCCTGAATTTTCTGGACTTATATTTGCTCCTTTCCACCAAAATTTTCTTGGCAATATGAGGAGAGGAAGCCAGTGTCCTCCTTCTGCTATGTTATATTTGCATGCTTTTCCTCCAAGTATCAGTTCTTACTATTCCCTAAACATCAGAAATGAGTGTTTGCAATGAGTGCAAAATGAGGGCTTGAAAGATTCAAAATAAAAGTTTTGCATGTGCATGTACATACTCCAAGGTGGCTTTTCCCACCCACTCTGTTAGTCCCTGCTGACTTCTTTGACACCAGTGAAGCTCAGCCAAAGCCAGCAGCATACCACCACCACCACCACCTCCAACTCCAACTCAGGCAGCCCCCACCTGAATTCTTACACAGCTTCACAACTGAGCCAAACTTGGACAACTACAAAATCCACCCACAGCTTTTCACCCCAAAATAGCTTCTCCTGACACTAGTTATCCACTCCTCAGCTGTCACCACTCACATTTCGTTCTGGAGTTGTGGCTGGGTGGAGTCACCAACCCTGGTGACAAAACAGAAATGCTCCCTCCAGAGCAGTACGAAAGGTTTCCCTGTGTGTCCCAAACATCAGTGAGTCTTCATGCTGCTAGTTGTGTGATTGGAAACAGCCCCTGCTGCACTGAGCTCACCAAGGAATGCATATAAAAGAGGCACCTGCTGAGAAAATGCCTCTCTTGGTCCCAGTAACCTTCATGGGCAGCCAGGAACCTGAGAGAGAGCTGTCCATGGGTGTTCAGGGTCAGTATAGAGTCATAGGGTGTTAGGGTACCATGTTTGCCCGGTATATTCAAGTGCTATAAAATCGTTTCAGGAATTTACTGGTGCAAATTTTCAGGTGTCCAGTTATTTTGATTTAGAGGTACTTTACTTCAGTGCAATCCTAATCCAGAGAAAAAAATGAATTGAGGTGAAAGAGTAATGCAAAAGGAGATTTAAAACACACAGCTTTTCCCTGGAGCATTATCACTTACAGCCTAGTAGTAAGAAAAATTGAACAATGGAAAATAAAAATATGTCAGTGCACATCATATCTCTGATGTTTCCAGATCTTCTGATCCCAATTAGTCTGCCTGCATAACTATGGAGACTTCTTACGGTTTTATTAATCAGAACCATCCTCACACCTGACTTGCTGTGCTCCCATAAAAGCACACTATGGTTTGGGTGGGCTGCAGGTAATTGGCATCAGGATCCCTGCAGACAGATTTGAAGTCGCTCCTGCCAGCTCAGGGTTTTTCACAGAATTTCCTATTCCAAGACCTTCCAGTTCTCCTCAGAACAACAGGCAACCTGCAGCTCTTACAGAGGATTTTGGCTAAACAGGTTTTGTTCTGCTCCCAAATGCATCAGGAGATCACACACCTTTTCCTCCATCCTGTAGCAGCACCCAGGTATGGGCAGGACCTGAAACCAAAGCACTGGGCCAGGCTGGAGCTGAGGGAAGAGGTGATCAGGAGGAGGCCAGGGAGGACCTGCCTGCTCTTTGTGTCTAAGGCCACACTGTAACTCAGCATCACAGGGAGGAGTCAACAAATCAACAAATGCCTCAGAAGAGAAACTTCATGCTTAAGTGGAGTAGATACTAAAAAAACCTTTAAAGCAAGGAAATTAAAATCTTTAGACTTAGCACAAAAGCTATTTAAGAAACTTGTTTGTGATCATGCAAAGCGCAAAAGAAGAGGTGTTCTTTAGAGAGAGGAGGCAGGAAAGTATGGGGGAAAGCAATAAAATGGTTAAATTGCAAGATATTGTTCAAGCCAAACAGGTGCCTTTCCAAAAAAAAAATATGTATATATACTCAATTTCAGCTCAACTGAAGCCAATAGAAAGGACATGTGAACTAGAACAATAAAATGTTGGATCATGAAACTTTGGAAGACAGAGTGATTATGAACAACCAATAATGAAAGACATAAAATTAAATAACTAGAAATTCTTTCAGCAAATCATCCGGTTTACCAGGGATTAGAAGCAGCATTTTGTAGTAAGGAGGCAGCAGATTTTCTACACAATTCCTTTGCACTGGGGAGAATTTCAGAAACACCTACTGCAGCTGCAGCCTTACCCATTGCTAGGCTGAGAAGCTGTCAAGAGTGGTTAATAAAACTGAAGCACTAAACCACATGGGTGCAGGCAGAGAGGCAGGGGTTTGCAAAACTCTGCTCTGGCACAAAAGGCTGGGGTCTTTCCCCTGTGGTTGTTAGTACTGCCTTAGTAAGTATGGGCAGGTTTACTGGTGTGAGCTGGAGAGGTTTGAGTGATGATGATTCATATTAGGGCAAGATGATTCATATTAGCACTCTCTCAACAGCACTTCTATCCAGAAAAGAATAATTGCACCCGGTATTGCTTTGGCAGCCCAGAAGCACACCAGTCTCCTTTCAAGAGTAAAGAACAGGGTCCATCAAGAGGCTGAACACTAAAATCAACTAAGAAAAGTCTCCAGAATGGCATTGAAAGTAGTGAATCATAACAGCACTCATTCTTCACCTACTTCAGATAACCTGATCTCAACACCCAGTCTAGAAAAGAAACCTGGTTACAAGACATCTTACATTTTTGCTTTTCCTAATTCTCTGTATCTGGTAACAGTAGTTTATTGGTAAATTCATGTCAATGAAAGCTTGGCTGCTCCACTGATCATACTGTTTAATGTATCTGTATCTCCTAGATGGTCTAGAAATAAAAGTAATCCCTTATCAGCAGTATTAAAAAAGCAATATGAATTCACAGATGATCGAAATCCTGCCAGACATAGGCAGCCAGGCATGCTCTGTATCCATTGTCACTCTGATTTCAAATTAGGTGAAATGAAGAAAAGGTGAAACAGACACAGAACATTTGGTCTGAATATCTGAAGAAAATAAGGGTTTCTGCATAATAACTTATGGTCCTCATACTTGCAGCATTTGGATTGAGGTGGCCACAAGGTGTGATTCAATTTGGTTTTTAATTCCATTTGCTATACTGTAAATGCAGGCACTGCTACAGGTCTCTGTAAAAATCAAAGGCTGGTGTGGGTAGGCAGACATGGGTAAAACATTCCCCTGGGATCTATAAGTGTGGGGACTGGATTAAAAAAATACCAAACAAGAAAGCCATCAAAAAGAAATGAGTGTGTGGGAAGAGAGAGAAACAAACCTATCCCTTAAAATTACATGAATATTTAAGAGTAGGCAGCTTGTAACTTTTGTTCAGGTTTCACTGAAATTGAAGGTCCAAAAATCTTGGTGTTGGAGAACACAACTGGACCCACACACATTCAGCTCTGAAAAGGGGGGTTCAGCTGTGGGCCATCAGCTTCATTCCTTTCTACCTGACCCCGTGATAGAAGCAAGAAAAACTGAGCAGAGGGAGACTTTTTATTTTTTTTTAATAACTTCATCTATTCAAGTACTTCAAGATTTTGAAGATATGCCAGGCAGAAGAAGGGGCTTGAAAAAGGTCACATGAATTGCAAATATCATAGCCAGCTTTAAAGCTGAAATCAGAGCAGACAGGAGAGGACTGTAGGATTTTCCCATTTGGATCATTTGTCTGAGAAGAGCAAAAAGAGATATAAATCCCTCTGGGCTTGGAATTAACCCAAATGTTAAAGGATTTTCCCTTATGTTGAAGATTAATGAGAATATTATCTTTAGCAGTAGGATGCATTATGTGTAGGCCACACCAGATAGGATGTAAATCCAGCACTCAGGCTGGAAAATGCCTAGAATTGATCACTCTGGGAAGTCAAAGTACAGAGCCAGGTATGGGACCAAAGATGACAGGAATCCTCACCTTTGCTGTCATGCTGTGTAGAGTAGAGCTCAACAGCAAATCCCACAAAGTCTGTGCTCTGTAATGATTCATGAACATTATTAGAAAAGAGGTTTAGCTTGCATTTCTACTCCATTCTGGAATTATTCTAGCTCTTTTATTTAATATAAAAATTCAGAATTAAATTTTTAAAAAAACAGCCAGGGGTAGGTTACACCTCTGCAGCCTTTGAGCTCAGAATAAGTCACCTCCAGTTGGGTTTTATCTCCAGAGAAGGAGACATCTGCCAAAGGGCACATAACAAAACTGGCTTGAAGATCAATTGTTGCAACTCTATTTACACTTAAAGAGTTGCAACAGGGATATGTCAACAACATCACTTAATTCCTGACTGACTGATTGCCCTTACAACTGGTAACTGAAGTCAACCACAGTTTAAAATTTGATGCCTGGATGCAGCAAGCTGAAGGAAGCGGCTCATTAGTCAATCTCTGCTCACTGTTGTTTAAACAGAGACAGAGCATTGTACAATACACAGATGCAAACTAGAAAATTCCTGAGGCAGCATGTGGTATCCTGGCATGTTGCTGCTTCTCAAACACCTAAGCATCAAAGACTGAATTCAACTGGCACAGCCCTTTTGAAGAAGCAGTTATAAATAGCACAAGAAAATGATTGTGAAAGACCAGTCCTGATATGCAAGCTAGTTGGCCAAAAATACCACCATGGAAGGGAGAGCCAAAAGGGGTGATGGAGAATTCATTACTTAGCAATGGATCACTCCAAATCATAGAGCTCTCTCGTTCCAATTCTCCCTTGAAGATATACAAAACTGCCATTTCTGGTACATCCAGCTCCACAGTACTGTTCCTAAGCCTGACATTCTCAGCAGAAATTGCTGCTACTCCTGATAGATGTATTACTGAGAGGAAAACTACCTACCTTACAGTGAGACTTCATGAAAAAATATTAACTATGAATCCTGCTGATTTGTTGAGCAATGCTGTGTTTTCATCAGCTAATCAAATTGAGCAAAGTCTTCTATATTAGAATAAGCCAAATCATTACAATCGTATTTCAAACGTGCACGATGTGTTTATACCTCTCATGAGACACACTGTCCACTCCATTAAAACTAACAACCTTTGTAGTTATGCATGCTAAAGTATCAGTAATCAAATCTCATGCTTCATGGTGTAAGATGATCACTAGAAGTGTCAGGAAGAAATTATTTCCTAAGAAATGGCACAGCAAGATGTGTTTGCTGCCTTTGAATCATCACACGTTGTCAGTAACAGCATACTCATGTGTTAGATCATTGATCCAACAATTTGTTATAGCAAATTCTATCTTCTGATGTTCAGCAAATCAGTCACTCCAAGACCAGCAAAATATAAATCTGCTTTCACTCAAAGTAACCAGCACTAAATGTTGAGGTGGTGAGGAACGAGAGGCTACCTTCTATGCAAGTTTTAAAGTACTTCTAGAACTGGCTAAATCAAATCTCCAGATTTAAGAATGTTCTCAAGTTTTCAGCCATCAAGATTTGGCTCTGAAATTTGCTACTTGGTGCCAGTCTCTCAGTATACAATTAACTTTTTGTGACAATCTCTATGTCTGAATCAATTTCCCTTTGTCCCCTGATTTTCTGATGATTCCTAGGGAAATTAAATGTAGTAGAACTGTCACTCCCATGCCAGACTAACACCATATAACAGCTGGAAGTAGGCAGGGGGAGGATTGCTGACCTAATGGTGTATTCCTTCACACTTCACATTAGCCTCATTTGCTACTGATGAGCTTTTGGTATCTACAGGAGTCAAGACATAATCTGTAGCTGATGAGATCCTTCCCAACAGATGAAGATATCAATAACAAAGATGCATGATTTTGTTGCTGTAATACAGATGTTATTAATCCTATTGTAAGTCTGGTATTTTAAATTCATCAATGAGTATATCTAGAAGAGAATCAGAGCATTTGATCTTTGGTAAATCTATCCCAGAAGTCTAGAAATTACCCTTAGAAAACTGTCAGATTTCTTAAATTTAGAATAGATTGTTAATTCCTGGAAATGCCTTCAGAAGCAGTGTTTTATTATCATCCTGGAACTTCTTGCTCTCATTGGCTGCTGCTCAAAACCACCTTGGCACCAGAGTGCTGGCCTAGCTGTAGCTTCACATCACCTGCCATCAGTAGTCTGGAAACTGTCCTTTGAGATAAATTACTACAGCACCAAAGAGTGGCATAAAACTGGACAATAAAATGTTTTCCTTTCAGTAAATAACTCTGATGCTATGAAGCTTTGCTGTCCTCTCCTGCCAACTCTCCAGAAGTTGTCCATGCACAGTCTACTCACAGCAGACACCCTTGCAGAGCCTGGAAACACAACTGCCCTCCAAAAAAAAGGTGCTCAAACATTACTGCAGCAGCGTGGCCCCATGTGGCTCTTCCTCTCTCACAGACTTCCATGAGGTAGAAAGTTCCTGTGGCTTAGTTTTCAGAAGATCCATGAAAAGGCTTCCAGTCCAGCATTTCCCTTCCAGCTCACTGCCAGTAGGCACTTCACTGCCAGAACGTCGCACCCGCCTCTACACCCAGTGCTTGGCTCATGTCACCCCCCATCCCCTGCACCAAGGGGGAGTGCTCTTAATCTTTCCAGTTTCCTATCCTATTCTGGGTTGTGGGCAAGAAGCTGCCTGCTTATGTGTGCTGGGCTGTCTTGCCTTCAGCTTTACATTCTTTGGTACAACTAAGAAAAAAAACCACAGGTTTGGTATCATAAGGAAATGAAGAGACATAACTCAGGCTCAAGTCCATGAAGACAAGGAGCCTAGATGTATGCAAGAGGGCTTGTCTCTGCTGAAACACCACTATTCTCAGTCTTTAGCAGCATTTCTCTGGGCTAGCTGGAAAGGCAGCTCTGCCTGGAGCCCGGTGTGCAGCCCCACACACCCACCCACGCTGGCGTATGGTCCGTACAGCTGCTGCTGGCTACCAGGGCCAGTGTCTGGCGAGGATTATCTGTAACTGCAAAGCCTTTCTGTCAGCCCACCCACGCCGGCCAGAGCTGGCAATTACATTGTTTATACAAAATACCTTTTGATTAATGGTTAGAGAAATAAAAGCTGCAGCATATGTTGCTCTCTGTATAAAATCATAAGTCTGTCAGGCTTACAGTGCATCTGGCCAGGAAAGGGGGGACAAAGATTTATTCTTCCTGCTATACCCTGTACCCCCTGCGTTTAAGTCTGAACTCCCTCCATCATTTCACTTATTACATTCTCATCTAGTTCAGCAAAGAAATCTAGGCATGGCCTCTGCAGCAAACCCCACCAGGTGTCAGAAAACATGAAGAAGGTGGGATGTGTTTATGCTGACAGACCAAGTGGTAAATCTTCAGTAGAGAAGCACAGCTGGGACACCTGCTGGCAGTGGCTGATGAGGATTCCTGGAAAGGCATTATTTCGCTCACTCCTAGGGAAACTGAGGAAGTGGTTGCCTTGCTTGTTTATGAAAATCCTCCTTTATATATGGGACTCTGAACACTTGGGGTGCACAAGCATTGAAAGGCATTGTTGTCATCTCTGCTTCATGGGGCTCAGTTATGCTCTGTCATGGCAGCCAAAATCACACACCGACGCCTGGTGTTCACACACGCTCTAGATGTCTGGAGAAAACAGACAGCAGCCCTCATCTCACTGTATCCTGAGGGAAAGCTCTCTGTGGTGCCACCTCTGCTGAACCCACACCTCAGAGGGGACCTGGCACTGCCTACCTGTTAAAACAGTCCTGGCTATCTTATTTTCAAGCCCTCTTTGAAGAGGTCTTGGGCTAGTAGTTCCAAAAGTGCATCCAAATTAATATTTTCTAATTGCATCTGATTAGTTGTGAGGTACAAACAGCAGTGCTGGACACGTGATAGCACAACAAACCAAGACTTACCTGAGGACCTGGTGGAGAGTGTAAAGTCACAGGTCCCAGCCCATCTAAGTAAACCCATTGAGATGGTTTTGTGTGCTCCCTTCTTTCAAGGGAGGGGAGAAGCAGCACTGCCAGGGAGGCACAACCAGTTACCCCACCAACCCTAACAAACAGATCAGTTTGAGGAAGAAGTAGGGTCAGCTGAATGGGGCAGTGTCAGATCTGGGGAGAGATGACCACAAGTCTTCTGTTCCCCAGGTAGACAGCTGTGACAAAAGGGGAAGGCTCAGTGCAGAGAAGAGTGCAGGATCCAGGAGAGAAAGCTCAGTGCTTCACCATTATTCACACTTTTTTCATGCATCTCTTTGCTGTGAATAGACTGTAATAACAATTTCTATGGCATCCTCAGAAGGTGAGGATACTAAAGATGTTTCTCCCTGAAAAGAATTTTGCATGCCAAAAAAATTCTGTTTCCCACCTCCCCTGCACTCTATCCCCAAATAAATCAAGGGGATCTAATAAAAGGTTTTATCTCTCTGAAAATTTTATCTCAGTTATAAATAAGACTTTGGGCCAGATTCTCAGCTGGTATATATTTTGGGTCACTGAATCGAAGCTCAGGAGAATTGCACTGATCTGGCCTTTTGTCTCTAATGCAGATTAATAGAGGGATGGGGCTCTAAAACAGTATCTGCAGCCAGGCCACAATTTCAGGCACTTCCTTGCCAGTTCCTTGTGCCGGGGGCCATAGATCACAGAAAGTTACAATGAAGATCAGAACAAAGTACAAATGGACATCCCAAGCACGGTAATTTTTGAGCAAATCTTTACAATGAATAGAAGAAACCCAAGAAGGAAAAAGAGTACAATCGACTGGCATGAACAATTCAAACATAGGACAAAGTTAGGATCAGAACAATTCTGCCCATACCCTAATGGAATACATTTATTAGCAAACCCCTGGTAATGCTGCCTCAAGACTCCACAGAGCTGCATTTCTGCATGGGAGAGGTCCTGCTAAATTTCTCAGCCTGGCAGAGCAGAAAAGCCAGCGAAAACAATGAGGTGTGTGAAACAAAACCACAAATGAACACATATTCAAGCTGTATTGGAAACAGAATGAGGCAAAGCCCCAGAGCAAACCCTAAGGCACTCCAGGGCACAGCATTGCTCTGCCAGGGCCCATTAATGCTGTGTAATCATAACCCAGCACCCATAGAAAGAATTGTGATTTTCTATAAATCAACATGAAAACCTATGTAAGCTCAGCAAACCATCGAAAGATAAATCAGAGTAGCTAATAGAACACAATTATTTAAAAAATAAAAATAAAAATAAAAATAAAAAAAAAAAAAAAAAAAAAAAAAAAAAAAAAAGAAAAGAAAAAAGGATGCAGTACAAAGAAAGAAAAACATCCCAAAATTCTGGACTGGTAAATCTGAAAAATCTCAGGGATAGTCCTTGATCCAGAGCCACTTATTATTACTATAGCTGCACAACTTGGACCTGTGTTTTTGTATGGGAAGGGAAATATCCCACAGCAGGAAATCTTCTCTTGGGGGCTGTGTGCCTGCTTGGCAGTGAGACCACAGTGTGGGAAAGACCAGGAGAAGAAACCTAGAAGTGACTATGGTGAAACTGAAGGACTCCTCGGCAGAGGTGACATCCTCTGTCACTAGGGACAGGGGAACACAACAGGCTAGCTCTTCTTTCCAACTGAAGCCTTTCTCCAGGTTTTTGTATCATCATCCCTTCAATGTGGCAGCCTTGCATCTTGTGGTTGCACCTCTAATTCCTCCCTCAGCCAGTGATTAAAAGATAGCCCTGAAGGGCAGTGTTTGTATGAAGACTTTGAATGTCTTGGAGTTTGGGCTCTTTGGAGCAGATCCTTTGGCTAAGTCTGTGAGTGAGATAAAGATACCTGTCAAAAGGGGAGCCAGTGAATTTCTGTTTATAGCAAACTGCCCTGTGTGGGCTCAATTCACAGCAGAGTTTGTCAGGGACAGTTCATTACTCACAACTGGGCTAGGGGCCCACCAAACATCTGAGGAGCTGCTGGCCTTTAGTAAGGCCATTAAAAACAAAAAGCAGTAATAAATACTGTTGTTATGCCTCCAGAAAGCCCAAAGGTTAAATGAACTGGGAATCTTCCTGTCTGACTAGAGTTCCTCCTGATCCCAACAGCCTCTGTAACAGAACTGACTGAAGCTTGCCAGCCACAGCTGGCACTTTTCTAGGGTACGCTGGCATAAGCAGTGACCAGTTTTTCCTATGAGATGCTAAGATTGCTATATAGTAGGCAAGCAATGGGAAAAAAAGGACTTTGAAAGACATTTATTAAAAAAAACCAAACAAACAACAAAATCGAAGAAGCTTGCTAATTGTCTTTAAAACTTTTGTGCTAATCTTAAGCACACTAAGTCCATTTCAGAAAACTGAAATAACATTGGACTAGTCTTTGTTGCATGGTGGAAATAGAAAATGGTTTTTAAAACCAGAGAAGTCCACCTACTCTGAGTAAATACACCATTATCCAGTTGTTGTTCAACATCTTTCCTCTTAGCAATCAAATCTGCACCACCTGACTTTAAGTGGCACTAAACTTCCTCTGGAGTTACAAGATGATCTTTGAGCTAGAGTTAAATAAAGATTTACTGTATTTTCAGACTGCTTTTGGCCAGCACTGGAGAAGACAGAGGAGAGAGATTCATTCATCCATCATGTCATTCCAGCATGGCTGGTAGGAGACAGCTGCAGCTTTATCAGTCAGGGAGAGCTGAGCTCCAGTGCAAGAGACTGGGCTTGCTTGCTCTGCCAGTGAGCCTTGAGACAGCTTTTCCTGTAGCTCCAATTGATACAATTTGGAGTTTTTCTTAAAGCGGCTCAGGAAGTAAACAGGCCAAGCTACACAGTTATGTAGCACTTGCAGGAAAGAGCATACCTGAGAAAGGGAGCAGAAATGTCCACTTTAGCTCAGGCTGGTGCATGAGAAAATAGATACATGCATGTGAAGGGGAGGGAGGACTGAGAGGCTCATATGCCACCCTGAACCACCACTGCATGGACCCATAGGAGTGGCCCAGAGCCCACCAAGCAGGACTCTGCTCCAGACACTGCTCAGTGCAGTGCAGGCTTGAAGTATGTTGGTGTATATTGTGATTCTGGTGTATATCACTTGTTTCTTTGTTTTTAAGGAAAGCAAAGAGGTCAGAAAAATAAACAGCAGTGAGTAAGCATTGCCAGTCTTTTCACAACAGATTTGTATCACATAACAGAGCTCACACCTTTTATTCTTGCTGAGCTTTGGTCAGCACTCTTCTCTGAAAGCAGTCATTTTGCATAGCAGTTAATCTTGATCACATTCATGGCTGCTTAGATATTTTCAAATCTGATTTAAAAAATAAAAATAAAAAAATCTACAAATCTTTCATGGGTAGAAATATGTTAGGCAATTTTTTACAATTTATTTTACAAGCTGGTTTGCTGGTCTGAGTTAAAATGAAAAAAAAAAGGGGGTGGGGAGTGAGAGGAATTTTCCACCTAAGAAATGTGTTTTCATTGTGGAGCTATCCATGAGGTACATTTTGATCCCAAAGTTTCCTAGTCTCAGAGCTACCAGTACTTTTTTTAGTAGGAGATACAGATCACAGCAGAAGTGCAGCTCTGTGCCAAAAGAACTTGCCATCTAAGAAACACGTACACAACCCAAACTGGTTGTTTCTGGCAGCATGGACTTTGTGATTTTGTCCAGAAAAAGGCAACAAAGCTGGTGAAGGATGTGGAACAGAAGCCCTGTGAGGAGCAGCTGAGGGAGTTGGGGTTCCTTAGCCTGGAGGAGGCTCAGGGGTGACCGTACCACTCTCTACAACTTCCTGGAAGGAGGCTGTAGCCAGGTGGGGGTCAGGCTCTTCTCCCAGGCAAACAGCGACAAGAGGACACAGGCTTCAGCTGTGGGATGTTTAGGCTGGGCCTTGGAAGAAATTCTTGATAGAAAAGGTGCTTAGATAGTGGAATGGGCTGCCTGGGAAGGCAGCCAAGTCACCATCGCTGGAGGTGTGTAAGAAAGACTGGATGTGGCACTCAGTGCCATGGTGCAGTTGTCAGAGCAGTGTTTGGTCACAGGTTGGACTCAATCTCAGAGGCCTTTCCTAAACTAATAGATTCTGTAATTCTGTAATACGGTGCCAGGTAGAAAGTTTGCTGATGTCCCCCAGTTCTCCTAGTCATTTATACCTCCTGGACAAACACTTGGAATACTTGAACACTTCAGTGTCGCTGTGCTCAGTACAGCACTCAGCTCCATGCAGCCAGGTTCATGTGCTGACTTTGTGGGTGCCCGTCTCCCTGCAGACCTCTCCCTAACAGCCACTGCCATCTCAGATGCACCTTCAAAAACAGAACTGCGCAGTCCAAAATAGCCTAATATCACCTTAGTTAGACCCAAACTGCATATTCCAGTACAAAAATCTTACCCGGTGTACATTTGTACCATTTCTCTTCAGCTGTCTCAAGGAATTTGCCAAATATATACTGAGATTTCTTGGTCTTATAAGAGAATCAACTAGATGTCACACTTAGATATCAATATATTTAAATCAGATTTAGTGAGCTTAAATTTGACATAATTGCCTTCTTTTTTTTTTTTTTTTTCATATGGTATGATCATTGGCATCTGTCTTAGCTTTTAATCTGTTTAAAACTTTATTGGCATAGTCATATGAGGTAAGTAAATATTTTTTTTCATGAGCCTATAAAACATTATTAGTTTATTTTTTCATCATGTCAGGTTGGATAAGTATCTCATGGTGCCTGTACATCTTCATGAGGATTTTATTATTTATTTTGATTTAGACTAAACTAAAATAAAGACCTGTGCCAAAGCTCTGAGCTTTTTTGACAGTCTTTAAAATATACAGTAATAAAATTGAATTAACAGGCTCCCTCAGTGATTTCCAGATGGCAATACATTGGTAACAGCAGAGAAACCACAAGAGCTTTAGCCCCCTTTGTTCTGCCCTAGCACTGCAGCCCACAGATCCATTGCATCTCTCCCATTCCAAAGTACAAGGGCCTGGGGGCAGTGGGAATGGGTCAAGTAAAAATGGGATCCAGTCATCACAATAATAACCTTGCCCATTCTCAAATGTCACAGTGGAACATGAGCTTTGTAGGCCGGTGCTGGGCTTTGCAGTTTTTGAGAAACAATAGCTCCAGAATAGATGATTTAGCATTTTACTCACACAGAGAATTAATACAGATTATCTTCAGTAATGCATCAATTGTGCTGTCATTCATTCTCTAGTTTACAAATACAGAGTTAATGTGTCTGTGTAAACTATCTTGATGTGAATTAAGAACACCACAAAGTACAGAGTTTATCCCAGATCTGAGGGGAGAAGAGCCTACATAGGTTTGTTTTCCAGCTGATGAATCCTGAGTGCTCCAGAGTAGACAGTTCTTACTCAGGACACTTTATTATATATCTCCTTTTTGTCCGGTTGAAGTAATTAGAACTATTTCTCTCCAGCTTTATAAACTGGTCAAAACAGACACATTTCTTTCTTTGGATTTATCAAATGCTAAAAAAACCAACAACAAAGGAAGATGTTGTCCTGCATGAAAACATCTGCATGACCTTGCCTTTGTACACCCAGCCAATGTCCCTGTCATCCAAAGAAGAATGATGTAACCTGCACAACAAACTCAGAAGAGTGCAGTGTTATATCCACATTGAGCAAACATGATCTGAGACCTTAAAATTGCTGCATTTCTCCTGCAGTCTTTGCTAGCCAACTCCTTATAGGAATAAGGCAATATCCAGTCTCAAAGAAGTGAAAAATTGATTTTTGTGCTTGAAAGCGACCCTTGTACCTGTGAAAGAGGTGACTAAGCTTGCTCGCCACCTGCAGATGGCAGCACTACAGATGCAGAGTAGCCTTTTGGAGTGATTGTGATGTGTGGGCTTGATCCATTACAATTACTTTGTCTTCAGAAACAAGAGTGATTGTAGGGGCTTGGTAATTGCAGGACTGAGCCCACAGTCCTACAAATAAATGGGGTAGAGACAAAGAATAAGCAAATTAAACAGAGTTAAACACTTTTTCTGAAGTAATTTTTCTATTCCACCCCACATGATTCGTCCTTTTGCATCTATGGCAAACACAACATCCGTTTTTGGTAGTAGATGCATCCTGCCCACTTACACACCTGCTCCTCCCTGCCCTCCAGCTTTCCTCACACTGGGAAGTGCACTTTTACAGGAATTCCAGTTTCTTCAATGCAAAGATAATATATTCAGAAGAATCCAGAAAGGAAATTAGGGTTCTCCCTCCTTACCCCAGCAGGTCCTGAAACAAGAGGGAAGACTTCCCCTTCATTCCCCTTCATTAAGCAATACACAGTATCAACAGGTAAAGCAATTCAATAGAATCCAAATCACTCCTGCTACAATTGCTGTTGAAGTACAGAGAAACTGTGCTCTGGACACTATCATTTAACTAAGAAGATTTGATTAACTAATAGTTAAACAGCTCCAGTGCCAGCAGACAGAATCCTTGCCCATGCAGTTTTCCCTTTTTTCCTCTTGCCCCTGTGCCACGTGCAGAACACCTGGAGGGGCCTGGGCCACCACCCATCTGCAGGACAGAGGTGGAGATTCCACAGCTGGGGCAGCTGCCTCCTCTTGAGGGCTGGGGAGGTCTGGGAGGTGTGGGATACTCAGCTCAAGGCTTCCTTCCCTGGGGTAAAATAAGGAGACTGCTGAGCTACCCTACATTGCATCAATGCCAGGTGGTGGCAGACCAAGGAGCTGTAACAAGCTCTCTGTGGTTTCCCTTTTCCACTATATTTCCCCTCCTTTCTCCATGGCATCCCAAAAGTGAAAGTCATGAAATGCACAAGCCCCTATCACAGTTGGAAAAACACTGGTATGCAACTTCAGTAAATATAACTCAGTTGTACCAATAAAATTGAAAACAGAAATGACATAAAAAAGAATGTACATTATTTTAAATTGCAATTTTTATATGTTCACTTTTATTGCCTCACTCTTTAAAATAAATCCAGGACCTGATTTACTTTAATAAAAGTTTAATTTCACATCTTGGTTTCAGTTCTGTACTCTTAATTTATTCTATGGCCAGCCTTCTGACAGGAAAAGAGCTAGAGCAGCTGGGGAGTTTTACAGTCAGGTTATACTCAAGTCACTGTAATACAGTGGTTAAAAGCAAATTCAGTTGTAGCTTCCACTGTAAAGGAATGATTTTGTCTTTCATTTTTCATATGTGTTGTTTTGAAAAAGTAGCAAATGGAAATGGAGCCATTATTTACACTTGAAACTGTTAAAGAAATGCATCAACATTTCACAGTCACATTTCAAAGTCAACAGCAGTGGCAGACAAGATGCTGAACCCAGAATACATTATACACAAGTGTCCCACAGCAGCACCAGAGAAGCCTCCTGCTTTCAGAAGCCTCAGCCAAGTGATTTCAGAGCACAAAGGCAAATATCAATTTCTCGCCTTGCTCCACAGCTGAGCACACCTCAAGCTCATTCAACACACGTTAGGAAAGCTGTGTCGAATACATGTGGGCTGGCTGCTTATAAACAAGGCCGCAACATGACTTGCTGAATGACTATCAGAAGTAACTAAGACAACTGCACAGAAGTGAAATTGCCTCTTTAAGCCATTGGAGACTCACATTTAACCGCTGCCTCATCACATCTGAAACATGAGCAAATGCCAAGACATGCCCACGGGCACTGCACCCTGGGGGAGACTGGACTGCACACAGCCACGTTCAGGGCTCCCGGTTCTCCCGGGAGCTCCTGGCTGTCCCAGCCTGGAATGAGGAGCCCCCCGAGCCCCTCTCTCAGGGGGTACCTCAGGCAGCTTCAGCTTGGCCTAGGGAGGAGAATCCTCGCTGCTCTCCATCACCTCCGAGCCTCCTGGACCACAGGGCTTCCTCAAGGCAACCTATCCAGCCATGAGTGGCCCCACCACAGACCTCCATCCCCAACCCCCACTAACCACCGGCTCCAAGCCCCCGTGTTACTATCAACGCATGGCCATGGAGGCAAAACAATCGCCAGCATCCTCATAAGCGTGTGCTCTTCCCTGGCAGAGGAGTGTGGGCCGGGCGCTGCCCTCACACGGCCCGGAGCGGGCACAGGCCCCCAGCGCAGGGGAGGAATCTCCACCTGCCCCCGGCCTGGCACCAGGACACAGCTGAGACCTCTTGCTGTCATTGGGGATGGGGACACATCAGTGGGAAAGGGCTAACAGCCTTTCAAACTGCAATGATTTTTCACCTCCTTGTCCTCTGTTTAGCCACCCCCTCGCCTCAGGAAAGAGCTGTTCCCCAGTGGCTGCCAGGACAGGACAGGGGTGCATGTGGCATGCCACTACCAAGGCGGGTGAGATTTGCTCAGGCAGGACTGGAAATCATGTGAAGGACAAAGCTGGCTCTCTCAGAACTAGAATATACACAGCCAGAGCAAGAAAAGTATATGTGGAATAAAATGGCAGGAGTTTGCAGATGCAGAAAATGAAAACAGCCCTTGTGAGGCAGCTAAACACACGCACACGGTCCAGCCTGGCAGGAGATCAGCAGACCTCTGCTGTCTTGGCATGTGACTCCTCAGCCACCGTCCTGGGAAGCCAGCACACACAAACATCCTGTTTCTGAAGAGTTTATGTGCAAGCCGTGAGCAGATTCCATCCTTCAGACTCACAGTGGAAGCACAGCATCATGCTTACAACGCGAGACGCCAAGATTCAACACGGAACATGTGGCTCTGCGGGCAGGGGGGAAGAGATGCAAGCACAACTGCTTCTGGACACTAGTCCCATGTGCACAGCTCCCTCTCAGGGAATCTGCATTTAACTGCAGTGGTGGGTATTCGTGCTCTGGCTGCTGACGGTCTTGCTCATTGCTACAGCATCCCTACAATTGCTAACTCATCACTAACGTGGCATTCACAAGGTTCCCTACCCAGCTGCTCACAGATGGTTTTAACTTTGCTCTGACTGATCTACAGCTGTAGCATATCAGCACGTGGTTTCAAACAAAAGAAAATTAAAGTGACCCTATTGCTCTTCTTTTTTCAATATTTTTGGAAAGTGGAATAGCCTATACTTTCTGCAACAGCAACAAGAATTTTGGTTTTAGTCATGTAAATCATGCAGTGACAGAGGTGAGGAGGAAGGGCCCAAAGCGCTGAAGCATGGCTGAGCAGGCAGCCCACAAAGGCTTAGCTGTAAACACCTACTTGAGCCCTGAAATGCACAGGAGTCTTATATGAACTACTGAAAAGAACAGGAAATAATGTTTTATTTGTGTGTGCAGAGCAGCACACAGGTCTACAAACAAAGATATAGTGATTCCCTCTCATCAGCCTTAAAAAAAGTACTAAATTGTAACCAAGGCAGCAGATTTGTTACCATCTGAAATTTATCATTTCTCTATAGCAACCAGCTCCCTTCTACCTGGCTGTTGCTGCCAGATGTTCATTTCACTGTAATTTAGCCATACACACAAGACACTGGCTTGCACTACCCTTGCTCTGTTTTTCTCATTAGCAATTCTCTTTGCTTCCTGGTCATGATTTCATTAGCAGTAAGTCATGCAACAGCCAGGTGAAGTTGTACAAAGAAGTTTTTATTAAGCGTGCTGGTGGGCTGTGCTGCCTGCTGAAGCTTTGCAGAGGGACAGCCTCTGTGTTCTAGGGTGTGATGCTAAACCTACTGCACAGGAGTAAGGACCTTCTTGACAGCCTTTCTCCACTGCCTCTTGGGCAGCTGTCACTCATCTCCTCTGTCTACAACAGTAACCAGTAACAACATGGACATACTCCACCCTTGTAAAGCTACAGTGGCATCCTCCAACATCTTTTCTCTTTGGCCTTGTCTCTCCCCAGTCCCTTTTCACAGCTTCTTTTTGTTCTCTGCAGACTTTTTAATGCTGTGCTTTAAAGGGATCTCATCTCTTCAGGAGAAGGCTACCAATCTCAATCCGTAACTTTGAGACACTTTGGCACAAATAAACTGAGCTCTGACACCATTTCAAGGAAGCCAGTGGCTACTAGTCTTCATCTTCCTGCACTAGAATGTGCTAACCTGTAAAACTGAACACAACTGAGAATTTAGGTATAACACAGTCACAAGACTGAACAGAGAAAGACAAAATCTTCATTTTGTAAGTGAAAATCTTAATTAAAAAAAAAACAAACAAAACTTGACTGAAAGAACAGTGTTGCCCTGTACTTCCAGAAGGAACAGTACTAAGAAGGTAAATTTGCCTTGCGGCTTACCCACTTATCAAAGTATTACATTCAGCTCACCCACACCTTGCTTTCTAACATTAGCCAGATTTACTTTCCTTAATAACCAGCTTTTATGGCCTCATCTCTAGATGTATTTACCCAGCTGCTATGTATTTGCTAGGTGAGCATGTGTGTCACTTCATGTTTCAGAAGGGTTTTTAAGCCTCGCCTCTGGGCAGTCAGGATTTCCTGCTCCGTGGCGGCAGGAACAGAGCGAGACAGGAAACACTGCTGCTGCCACGGGCTGCCAGGGACTAAGGTCAGCGGCTGGGTTTGTGCCTTCTCATTACTACCACAGCCTCAGGACCGAATCTAGTCAAGAACTAAACTTACAAAATTGCCCTTTTATGTTTTCAGTATTTGCCACTTAATTTGATTAAGTAACGTCAGTGATATTCCTTGTCTTTAAAATACTCTGAGTATCGTGTTGCTGATCCAGCACTGACTGATGCAATGGCAGTGCCGGATATCCACATGCTCAGTGTCCATGTCACTTCTGGGAACAGAGCCAAACCTTTCCAGCAGCCTGAAATGGGAGCAGTTGTATCATAACCCTGTCTGGAGACCATCCATTTTGTATTTTCCTACATAGAAGCATTGTGGGAAGCTGGTAACACTCAGACAAGCCAGATGATACTGAACAGCAGCGTTGTGACAATCACTTTACATTCTTCATAAGTTAAAAATATAAAGTATCATTTTTAAACAAAACCATTTTTCACTTATTTCCTAATTTGATCTGATGTTTTAGAAGCATCACCTTTACATGATTAGAGTCACATCATCAAATTTTGTCCATGTCTTTTAGAGCACACACAAATCCACTGCTGTAGTCAACACTTCTGTTTCATCCTTTAGAAGGCTGCTATGATGCTTTACAGTACTACAACAAATACATTATTGTAAAAGCTGCTGTGGTTCCCATTTTGGGGGAAGACCATACTACCATGAAGGTGGGAACAGGCAGAGTGCTACTGAGATATTGTTATACTGGAAATTATGAACAGTCAATTGAAATTTAGATTTATTCTGAATCAAAATGAAAAATTCATAAACTTTCCCATAAAAAGATCAATGGGATCAATGGCTTTTCCAAAGTGCAAAAACGAATTCATAAATGAAACATTTCACAGCATTTCAGTAAAGGTACATATTATTGCAATTTGTATTCTTAAATAGTGCAAATAACAGTACAATTTAAAATATTGTAGCCCCGTTTTTGAAATGGAATCTTTAATTCCAAACTAACAGCACTAGTATTTTTCAGAGACAGCACAGCAAACATCTTTGAACAGTATTTTTGACCACCTCTGCCCTTTCAGCAAAGCAGATCTTAAAGCTGACACTGAAAAAAGCAGCCACCTGCCAATCCTGGTCTCAATGGAGAGCCTGAGGAAAGACATCAATTTATGTTAAAGGTAATGTGGAATTCAAAGTCAGTGTTGGGACTATAAAACCATAAACAGTGAGCCTGTAGTATTTACACAGCTGTTAGTTCAGATCCTACTTTTTATAAAATTTATGTATTTCAAACAAAGAGAGCACTGATGGGGTCTGGCTGTCATCCTGAGACAAGTATATCATCATCTAAAATCTCCTTCAGATTGAGACTGACTGGATCCAAGTAAAAATACTGAATTTTAATGCTGTTAATAGAAGGAAAGCAGAAATCAAATGCTTGACGATGAGGTAGTCTCCTTCCTGTGAGCAAGCACACCAAAAAAAATTGGATCACATTGAGGAATTGTCATAGTTCTACATGGTGAACCATACCATTAGTTCTGTGCCCTGCATGCTGACTTCTGCAGGTTTTGTGCAATGTGTTAAGATTGAATAATGGTGCTAACACAAGACAATGCAACATGTGATTTCTTTAAAGCAACGTCTGATTTCAGCCAGTTTTGTTTAAAGGCACAAAGTCTTTATAGCAATGGTGCAGATAACTGAGAAATATTGCTTTTGCTCACATGTGATGCATTGCTGCACACAGAACTTTAACAGATTCCAGGACCTGTAAGAAGGAGGTTTTACATGAGAGATGAGCACAGCAGCAGGAAATGATATACCTATTGCAACAGCTTAATACAACAGGGCTTTGAAATATGGGGAAGCCAAGTAAGACAAGGTTTGCTTCTGTATTATATTGAAAGAACTTTCAAATAAGCAGCTGAATATTGTCCCCATCCTGCCCTCACCAAAGATGAAATTCTGAACCAAATAGCCTGGTGGTGTTGTGCCCTTCCTTCTCTGAAATTCTCTTTCCTGTTGTGCTTTACATGGGACACAAAAGCAGAGCTCCTATTAGCATACATTTATAAATTCAGTCTCTTCTCTCCCAGCAAGTGCCAAAGCTTTCCTAATAGTTTTCCTTATGCAAGAGTTCATCACCAAATTAAAATAAAGCAATATGACAAGTTAGTAGAATGTATTTGTTTAGTTTCATCACAAAAAACACATACTGGTTTAGGCTGATTTTCTTTTTATTAATAATATAAGGTTCTGTAATCTCTTAACATTACAACTGAAGCTTTACAGTTAATCTCACACTAAAATGACAAACACTGTTTGGCTTTATTTGCAGAAAATTAAATTACAACCTTGATAAATATACATTTCCAAGACTGAGAAGCAATTTGTGTTTTCTGGATTTCAGTGCTAATGTATCCCTGCCTTTGAAATTGGTTTCAGTTAATTAACATTGCTATGGAAGAACTATTTGGCCTGGCCTCTGTTCACAGCTATAAGGCAAAGATGACATCTCTAACTTAACCACTATACTGTAAGTCAAATCAAGACACGTTTTTCTTTGACTGTACGATTTAGATCCTGGATCAGCTTTTAACAGATTTGCTTCTTTTCCCTCCAAACTTTTATAAAGGTCTCTCTAATGTAAACATATTTTACAGTCAAGCCACAGTCACTCTTTGCACCTTTCCTCCTTCAAAGGGAGCAGAAGCTGTGTAATTAGAAGTTATTACAAGCTTAATTAAAACTGCTTGTAACTTACATATGGCCAAAATAGTCAAGGAAATGCAAAAGTTGTGTTTTGCATCAGCACTTCTAATCTGCATGGATCAAACTCCATGTCTGAACAGGCTGCAGCTACTGGAAGTGAAGTCTGTTGAAAGGAAGTAGGGTGTACAGAAGGAAGAGTGGTGGAAGACTATAGTATTAGAGAAAGTAAGATTTTGTTTAAATGGTGAATGATCTCTATCTGGGTCTTCTGAACTTACATTTTTTTCTATTTTCATTACCAATGAGAAATTAAAGACAGTAATAAATGTTTCAACTGCAGTTTCAACTAAGCTCTGGCCAGTTCATAAGATAGTATTTAGGAAGACGGCAATATTCATTACATTTGCAGTTAATCTCTTCCTCAGAGCTATCCAGTGACAGTGCTTTGGGACCCTTGTAGCCTGTTATTTCACCTTCCCATAGGACAACTGACATACAGTAAAAATCTTTACTGCATTTTAAATCACTTCAGAAGTCAGTGGCTATTTAAAGGTTAGAGTATAAGGAGTTTTTACCTGTGTACTTTCAGTACAAAAAAGGATGACGAAACCATAGTCAGAAAATTAAAAAATGGGGAGGATGTTATAGAGCTGTGCTGTACTTTAGTTAAAATCTTAAGAGATCAGTATTACTAAGCTATGGGTACTTGTTCTACTCTTTCTGCTGTCATTCTGCAAAAAAAGCTTCACATGCTTTCCTTCAAAATTAATTCTTCATAGCTACACAAACTTTCATTGAGGCACATAAACACCCTTCATATTTCCCAGCTCCTAGAAAGGTCTCCACTGGGGTGTGACACAAGCCATCAGCAAGAGGCCAGCCGTGGCCACGGCGTCGCCAGCATGCAGCTGAGGAAGTCCCTGCACCGCCCTGTGCAGATTCACCCATCGAGACACCTTTGTGTACTTAAGGAACACTTAACCACAGTGTGAAGGCTCAGTTTCCTACAACAGACCACACCTGCTGTTTTGGTTACTGCTGAAATACAAACTCTGGGGACAAGAAAAAATAACAGATTTTTATACTGAAATGTTGTGAAATAAAAACCATTCAAAATAAATCCAGCTGCATTAAAAATATCACATGAACATTCTTATGATCTGCAAATCATAAAAAGTTTTCCTAAATTACCTTGACAGCATTCAATTTAAAGTCATGGTTTGAGTGTCCATGTTTTTCAATCATTTGAATTGTTGCATTGAAATTAATAGCTTAGAACAAGTTCAAAGTTGTCTGATATGCAGTATTTTTTCAAGCATTTTATACTTTTTTTTTGGTATATTACCAAAATTTAAAGCTAATTAGACAGTATTCTAAAATAGTTTAAAAACAAAAATGCAGTTTTATCATTTTCTCCTCATTAAGGGCACTACCAATACAAAAGGTGTCCAAACTGACACTACAGAGCTGTGAAGCAGTTGACTAGAATAGTGTCCTCAAAGGATAATCTGTATTTTTTTCTATCTTATGCATTTACATTAATTATCAAAAAGTTGGATAATTTGCTTTAAGAAAGAACCCACCTTAAAAATGGATCATGAGTATTGACAAATATTTTGTTTATTTTACCGGTAAGTTTCAATGTAAAAATGCTTACTCTCACATGACACTGATCAAGAAAATATTTCATTTTCATAAAGTTCAATGGACAATTAAAATTGTGGCTACTTGTGAAGTAAATAAATGATTCATAAAGGCCATAGGAAACTGTACAAAACTTAAATGGGAAATCTCACTTTCAGGATGACAGTAGGTTGTCCATTTAAGTGTTTTATTAAACTGTTGTGACTGTTTCAAAAGACAGTGCTGGGCAGTTTCATTTGAGTAACTGAAAAAGATATCTTGCATCTGTGCAAAACAAACACAACAGGAACAAAACCCATACGCACTAGGACTGAAGTACAGATGAACACAAAATTTTGTTACAAACCTGTTTTCAACTTACAGTGAGAAATGTCCGTTGTACAAAACTTAGTGACTGACCTACAATTAATTTAAGATTATCCCAGCAATGCAAATACAACTCAATTGTGTAAGATTTTCCAGTACTACAGTGAGAGACTACTGAATTTTTAGTAGGTTGACTTACACTGTCTCTTTTGCTGAAAGCCTACATTTGTACTCTTAAAAGTATTTGCTGGTTACAAGTCTGTTACATACTTAATCCAGTACAGGGAGGTACTCCTTGGTGTTCTCTCATCTGTCTCTTAGCAGCTTTCCTTTAGCAGGAGGCTGGGCTGTGCAGCTGCTTCTGTAGAAAACACGGCTGTCAGTCATTGTCCTCCTTGCAGGGGATGCTTTAAGTAAGAAACATCTGGCAGTATCCAGCACTGAAAATACTGTCAGCTGTCCTGCCTAGCCCAACTTGGAAACCCAAATTTGCATTTCCTGGTTGGTACTTTCTGCCCAGTAGGTTAGAATATTGTTAAGTAAAAGTCCATAAACATTAACAGTGATGTTTACACTTTATTGGGGGAAGGGGGAAGGGAATAGCAAAAATCAATGTAAGTTACTAGTTTTTAAAGTTTAGTCTATGTTATATTTGATTACTGGGATATCAATACAATTAAATTGGAGGAATTTCAACAGTAATTTTTAATTTTTAGTACATCATTTGTGCAGGGCTTTATAAAAGATTTTTGTTTCCAAAGATGTTATTGGGGTCCACATATTCTTTAACAGATCTCAGCATTCCCAAGCCAACATCAGAGATGCTCTCCTTCATCCAGCGCTTCCGCAATTTGCCTACTGGAAAAACAAAAACAAAGTGTTTCAATATATGGCAGGATTCTAGGAGCCAATCAATCTTGTGACCATGAATGAACAAACATTGTGTGATAAATGCTTTTATTCAAAAATGAGAAATGTTTTGCTTTATTTGATTTATTGAGCCCACCAGACTATCAAGCTCATTAAGCTCAGCATACTCCCAGAGGAAGACTGTGTTCCACACTGTCTACTTTCTTTAGAAACTATGAAATTTAGATGAAGCTTAGTCTGAAATCACATGGTCTATTAAGACAAGGAAACAGTAGTAAGTTTTAAAAAACCACAAACTAATTTTAAGTTGGAAACTGTAGAGGAGATTACTAAAAAGCAGAACCCCACATTTCTTGATTACTTTAAAGTGAAAACATAACTCAATAATCAAGCTTAAATCAGTATTGGTTTAAATAGCAAAAAAATGTTTCTATGAAGAAGGCTTAATATGTTATTTAAAACCTTCTATGCTGGCTGGTAATTGCTCAATACCATTACATAAGAGCTTTGTTTCCCATGTAAAAATGGTATGCACAACATATACCAAATACAATCAAAGCTGAAACAATCTTTTAAGAACTCATTTCCTAAATTCTTACAATAGTCCTGTTAAATGGCCAAGTGTTCACATGCTAATTAACCAAATCATCAACTCTGATTAACAGATCATTCAAAACTGAGGACATTTTTTTCATTAAAGACACTCTAGCATTTAACTTGTCAGCCTGAAACCCAATCCATTTGTCAGTATGATAAGACATAGTAAAGGTTTGAGAGACAGAAGCTTTAAGAGTATCTGAAGCTAAATTCAAGCCATCTTTTGTGCCCTGTTTCAGGGTAACCATCAAACTGTCATCAGAATAATAAATTACAGGGACACCTCTGGAGAACAGAGTGTATTTGTTTATACCTTAAGGAATACGAGCCAGTCACAATGCCAACAGAAAAAGCAAGTAATGTGAGACAGAATGAAATTTGCAGTTTGCTAGAAAATGACTATTAGCAGCATGTGTGTCAAGATCAAAGATCACAACTGAAGGACAAAAAGAATTTGTCATGTGGTAGGAACCCTGGCTGTATTTTGCAGCACCAGCTCAAGAGAGAATCCCCATCTGTGAATATACTGTCACTACAATGGGACTGTCTGAGCACACTGACGTGGTTGAATTTCATCTGTTAAAACTTTAATACTACTACAAAAGACCTGAATTGTGGATGTGGCTTGACCATCCCCTCAAGTCACTCATGCTGGCTCTTACACAATTTTTAGTCATTACTATTCTCAACTGTTATCTGTAATATAGTTTCAGTGAATGTGTTCTGTGGTTATGGATGTAATTGTCCTGAAAAGACTGCAAACAACTGCTCCAACAAGATGGAGCACATTAGAATCACAGCAGGATGCCCAACAGCTAGCATGCCTGCCTCTTTTACACCTCCAGTAATAATGCAATTCCACAAGGAACTGAACTACTGTCTGAGCAGCACCAAACAGTCGTTGCATATTTAATGAAGTCGCTCACCAAGTGCTGGAAAACAGAAGGTGCTTGGAGTGCATCATTAGTTCTGTCAAAGTGATAATTTACACATCTATCTTGTCAAATTTTCTATGGTTTATACTTTTGCAATAATAAATCTAACATACATCTGATTAGTGAACTGGAAAGAAAAAAAGCTGTACTACAGTTACCAGCAGTCCTTCACAAACATGCTCAACAAAAAGATTTTAACCCCTTGATAACAGCAAAGTTGATTCCCTGCTCCTACTGTTTGTGTTGATAAAATATACATGGAGTTTTCAGCTACTCAAATTTTCACATTAAGAAAGAAAAGCTAAAAGTTTAAAAGTTTTGAAGCAATCTCTCGTAATTCTAAGCTGGTCCATCAGATAAAATGGAAAACAGACTAAACAAAGGAAAGGCTCTATGAAAATGAGAGCAGTACTTAGAAAGGTCATTTATAAATTGTTTCACTTCAGGTTAGTGGTGTGCTATACATTTTCTGGTCCTTCTTTTCCACGGGGCAACCTAAATGGCTTCAAGGATGAGAAGAGAAAAAGAGGAAGAAAATGCCATAATAGTAAATGATGTTAGTGTGAACATAAAAATAATTCCAAGTGACCAAGTTGCTTATCTCTAAGCCTAGCTAAAGAACAGCTCTGTGCTCAAGGAAGCCTTCCCTAACAATAATATCTCAGTTAAGCCTGATCTTATCCCAGACTACAGAAAAACAATTTCCTATCTCTTGCCTAGAGAAAGTAGACTTTTCAGTTTTAGCCCTACATGATGGCACTTATCTAGAACTGACAGGAGACAGTGCACAAAACCAGAACTGATACAAGCATCTACTACTTACAGGCTTTCAGCACAGTATACTTTTCACAATTAAAAAATGAGATCAAAGTCACCTGATTCTGTATGCTGCATCAAAACATTATTAACAATATATTTGTAGTGGCTTAGCACAGCAGGTTACTACTTGTCCACTCACGTATACACACCACCACATGCACAATCCTTGTGCCCCAGATGGAAACAAACACAGCCCTTCCTTCTTGCATCTTCTTCCTCTGAAGACACTTAATCTTGCATCTGAAGGGATGGTGCCAAGAGGATGGAGCCAGCCTCTGCTTGGTGGTGCCAAGCAAAAGAGGTAATGGGCACAGGAAATTCCATCTAAGCATGAGCAGTGATATCTTTACTGTGCAGGTGCCCAAGCACTGGAACAGATTGCCTAGAGAGGGTGTAGAGTGTCTCTCACTGGAGGTATTTGAGAACCTTCTGGATGCAACCCTGTGCAATGGTGCTCTAGGATGGCCTTGTTTGAGCCGGGAAATTGGATGAAATGACCCATTGTGGCTCCTTGCAACCCTATTCTGTGATAATCTTATGTATCCAAGATGAGATATGAGAGAATCAGTTCTCAAGTTTTACAGGTGGTAAGTGGCCTGTTCCTGAAGTGGGCTGAGCAGTCTAACAGTGCCATAAAACATTCACTGCTAGGAAGCCAAAAACCTGTAATCCAAACCCCAGCCTATTACACTGAGTACAAACCCCACAGAGTGGCAGGGAGCCTACTTCTCACAAGGTACGTCAGATCAGAAAGCCAAGGAGTTTGGTCACTAGCAACTCCCAAGACAGTCCAACACCAACTTTATTTGTAGGTTTTTATCTATCATTCTAGTCCACATACAAAAGAGAAACACGTAACTAAGTATTTTATATTTATGACTAAGTAACTTTTTCCCAGGTCTGATACATGCTGCTCCATGCTGGTTCCATTGGAAAAGTTGTTCATCTTTCTACTGCCCTTTCTCACTTGCGGATCTTCAAAAATGCACCTGGATGGCTACAAAAAGTCTGGCTGCTAAAAATGGAGCGAGCAAACAGCAGGCAGCAGTTGGTTTTCTCCCTTTAGGAATATGAAGTACCAGGGCACACATGAACGGTTTTGAAAGGAAAGTTTTCATGTAGCTGATTGATTCCAGGAATTACTCCACACCCATGCAGAACAGATTTATAGCACTGTGTGGTCCCAGTGGAAATAGGTTCTGGTGGCACTGCACATGGCTCTGGACTTCCTCTGCTCCAGCCCTTTCAACTTGAAAAGTCACTTACTGCATAACAACAGCTTTGCAGAAGGGGCAGCAGTGACAGGTCCTAAGAAGGATGAGGCTCATCCAGCTGTTGCTCTTCCTGAAGCTAGCTATCCCTCCAGAAAGCAGCTCTCTCTGTCCTTATAAACTGCTTAAAATGCTAGTTCAGTTCCAGGGAGAACTCCGCAAAACTGAGAAAGGTCAGTGCAGTAATGTAAAACATGACAGCACTGGAGTATATTGGACCAGTGTACACCAAGTCTACTGCATAATTAACACCACCACCATAACACCTTGCATATTTCCACTTGGTATCTTAATAGCTGAAATACTTTCAAGTTTGGTATTGATGAATCAGGAGATCCCTTCCATTTTTTGGTTTTTTAAAAAAAACACTGAAGATGACTATTCTATTAAGACTTCCAACAGACCAAGGAGGAAAATACAACTGTGTTACTGTATTATTTCACATGGGGTTATACTCCATGTCTAACAAATGTATCAGTTTCAAATAATTTTAATGAGTAGAGCAAACTCTAGTATGCTTAAGGGTAGAAGATTTTTTTCTTTTTTCCCCCTGGGTAGAAGAGAAAAGAATGTGTTCAACTCCTCCTCACAAAAGAACTTTATAATTTCAGAATTTTGTAGTTTGCCTGAGTTAATTACTGTAGTGTACACCTTAAGCCACAGCCTCTTAATGCCAAAAAACTGCAGTGTCAAACATGTAATTGAATGCAAATAAGGTGTAAGGTTTATTTTTTCTTTTTTTTTTTTGTTTTGTTTTGTTTTGGGGGTTTTGCTTTGGTTTTTAGTGTTGTGGGATTTTTTTCTTATCTTTTGTTTTCCTACTTAAACTGCCATTGATACTATAGCTAAACCCATGCAGCTCAGGATACGCGGTTAACCTTTATTCTAATCAGTTCTAATCAGTTGTCTAGAAAGTAGAAGGAAATTAGTTCTATTATGTTAAGTGGCTAAATGGGGCTATCTTCCTCAATCCCACAATCTGATAATTGTTTCCTTAAGCAACCAGCTGTAGTTAAAACAGTCCATCAAAGGTAAGCAATATATCATTACTTTTTACATTGTTCTTTAGTTTTACATAGGTCCTTGGTTTGGTAATATGAAAGGGATCAGGTACAAATCCAACCTTCCCCCTTTCTGACGGAACCAAAAGCAGTTTCTAACCAAAGGGGTTAGAGTTGTATTTACACACTAGGCATACTTACTGATACTTCTTCAGCATGTGCTATTTCATGTGTAAAAAAAAAAGGCATGTTTGATAACAGAGAAGTTCAAGTTTGACACATCATATGGGTGTTTTTAAGGCTTGCTATAATTTATTAGAATAATTATTTATCTGAACTTAAACTTGTATCTACAAGAAATTGTCATTCCTAATGCTGCTTCTTAAATGCTAAGTTTCTAAACACTATCTATGACTCTCAAATCTAAAGATACCCAGTGCCCAGAAAAGCAGAAGGATAAAGCTATGCTTGAAGATGTGCAGTGTCTTTCTGAGCATAGGACACAGTCCACAGCTATAATGGGGGGTAGGGGTAAGTAAATCCCCACACCGTATCCACAGTAAAGTCCTTCTGAAGCTACTCTTCATAAAATTAAAAGTACCATGATTTCAGTTCTCACTGTGCACCTATCTGTAGCTGGTACTTCCCCAGATGTAAAGTAATTTATACATTTACACAACTCAAACTGTCATATGTGACCATTTCTTCACTCAAGGAGTATATGAAGATTGACTTAAGCAGGCTTTGTATTTCCTATAGCCTCAAGTCCCAGACTACATCTGTTTTCTTTGATACACAAACCCAGAGTTAAAATAGGTCCATTTATCACAGTGTGATTGTAAGCAGACAAATCAGCCAGTCTGTTTCCAGATAGTGAAAACAACTGTTATTAATCACAATTACAAGACAAACACCAAAGGAAATTGCACCAGTATTTTCTTTTACCACACACAATAGACCAGTCAGTACTAAGAGTGACAAGGCTTGAAGGTCAGTAAATAAAACTGACAATATTAGGCTAATTTTCAGCACCACATCTACTAAGCACTGGAAAAAAATAATCTTTAATATTGAACACAATGAACTGCCACACAAAACCACTCAAAGTGGAAAATATGTATTAGTATCAGAGGCAGTCATGCATACAACAGGAGCACACATAGTCAAACAGGAACCCGGTTTTCATAGCTGTAGAGTCACAAGCTTCAAGCATGCAAGGGTTTGAAAATGCTACATAATTTTTTTTTTCTGGTTCAACACGTGGTAAGCAAGGTTTTATACGGTGAAGGCAAATACGTCCAAGTGACAAGCTCCAGTTGCATGTGAGTTGGATGAAATGCTAGTTACAGTGAAATAGAGCTGCCACAGCAGGGAAAGCATGGGAGTGAGTACATCAAGGGGTTAATTCCACATCAACACGTCCACTATATCACCATATTAAAGATTTAATCAAAGGACCATAAGAGCATATCAAACAAAAAATACTGAAACCTTTTCACACATGTTATTACCTACACATCCTTCAATATCCTGATACTGCCAAAGCAGAGTCCATTTCAGTTTCTATTACAAAGCAAGATGCCTGAAAACAGCCCTAGCTAAAATCTTCAAGTCTGGGAAGTCACTGACACTTTTTAAAGCACAGCTTCTGCCCTTTAGTTTTTTTTCCCACACAAAGCTTTTAGAATTACAGATTTTTTTTCTCCAGTTTTAAACCGTTACCCTTCTTTTTTGCTCTTATATCTGTGACCAGGCAATGCCCCAAGAGAGCAGAGAGATGAAATGCATTAAGATAATCAGTTTCAAGAAGGTAGCTGCACAAATCACACTGACTTCACAACGAGTCTTCCTGACATCCAAGGTTATAGCATTATATAGGACGCATGCAATCAAATTAGACTATCCATGTATGTGGGAAAAGCACAAGGAAAGCATCAGGAACAGGAAGTACTGCTTACATGTGACACTGATTCTTAATATTAAAGCACAAAGTACCTTGTGAAGATGCTAGTAACACAGGAAAAGTAATCCCCAAACTCTAAGAGAGAAACTAGGTAACTAGAACTTATCAAACAACAGGCCAGTAAAGTTAACACTTATATAAATCAATTATGCAACAAATGGTAGATTGCAACACAGTCCAGTTTAAAGTTCCTGGCTCTTTTATTCAGACACTTTACCTCAGTGCTCTGGAATTTGGGCTAACAGCATTCACAAAGCCACAAGGGACACAAAACTGTGAAACTCCCATTTGAATTCTTTGTAACTGAATATGTATCTACACAAGGATCAGTAAAAGTAGTTTAAGACAAACTGATCAAACTGGAAATAGAGTGAGAAGTTTCTAGATAAAATGCCAGGAGATCTTCTCCCTTGAACTTCCCCCAGCAACTTCAGTTAATGTCATGAAATCTTTTTCAGAATTCTACTACAAACTATTTTGTACTTGCAAATATTCAGTGGTTTCAGAGAGACTAATATTAGACTGAGAACATTACCTCCATGGTGATGTGAAAGACTTCCTCCATTGGCAAGTATTTCTTCTCTAGCAGCCCTCTAAATTTGAAAGATACAGTATTTATTCAACTGCAATTGCACAAGATTTTTGGATTTCATGAAATGCGTGCTATTGAACTCATACACACAGGTGCATAAAAAGTTTCTGAAGTAATAAGACTACTTTATGTAGGTAAACATTATAGTTCAAGCAGATAAAGGTAAGTAAGAGTCTTCTAATCAAACATTATCAAACCCAAGACATTCCAAATGACATCTCTTGTAACAAATGTATTACTCAAGAATAGAATATTCTGGATCACTTTCCCCTTGCCAAAACTTAAAATAGTCCAGTGGCTGGGATGCTCATTTGGAAGATGATTAAGTCTCAATAAAGAAGTCTGAAAACAGTCTCCTCAGAGTGATTCAAGATCCTTATTCACATCAGAGTTCAACCCAGATCTTCAAGATCTGGTTGAGGCAGTGAGGTACTTTACAACAGACAACCCTTTCATGGGTGCAGTTTGTGGCAGAAAACAAAATTTAGATTTTATGTTAACAATGTTCAAGTTGTAGAATCTTCTTTGCCATTCACTTCTGAATAATTAGGAGAGCTTATAAGGTGTAACAATGAAAGTTTTTGTAAGCAGAAGGACTACTTTTTTATTTTTTCGAAAGAGTGCACTTTTTTAGGAATAACATATATAACTGTAGCTATACCACTAAGAGATTTTTTCAGTCTGCCTTAGAGTATATACACTCAGCAAACTCACTTTGTCAGGTTAAATTTAGTCACTATGATGGAAGATGTGCATCCAGGTCACCACACAAACTAATTCCAATAAAAGTAATATCTAGGTATAAGTTTCATTAAATGAACTAGTATTACATTCTTCAGTGCCATAGATGCAATAGCATGGAAGCATCTGAACTTGTTGATAAAACTTTGCATCCACTTGCCAAATTAATGAGAAATTTCTAAAGAATAAGCATGAGAAGAATGATATCCCAGTTATAAATAGTATTTCTCTACAGTCCTATTAGCAATTTTCTGGTGCTGAAGTTTGAGCTAAGGAACCAGAAGGTAGGAAAAAAAGCAGTTTGGCAATAGTCCTAAGAATTACATCTTGAAGGTAACAAGGCTATTAGTTTCCCCTAATTAGGTAAGTACAGCATTTCAGCAGCTGAAGCATTACAGCAGAAGTTTTGCAGAGCTCGTTGGCCAATGCTGAAGCAGCTTACAACTGGTCTAACAGACTGGACTTAGAGCAGTGTGTATCTGGGCTTAACAGAAATGGCACGAGACAGTACCATTCCTTATTCTCTATATGCAGCACTATTAATTAGGTATGATAGTTTTACCATGCATTTACAGACTGAGTATAAAGCAGAAGAAGTAGCTTTGTAAATAATGGAACTAAGGAAGACTAGTTTCCCATAGATTTGGAGTTTAAGGTTTGAAGTTTCTGCCATCCATGAAACTCCAGGTCAAGCTTTTCAGAACTATTGATTTACTGGTATCTAAAACAATCACCTGGTAGTGTTTACTTGATGAACAATTAACATGGCCCTCTTATTACCGATAATGATCAAAGCTTTACAAACAGACTTTCAAGATCTTTCCTGCAAAATCCTGTAAGCTTGGCCAATGGGTTCAGAACAAAATACAGGTCATCAGTTTTTCCCCCTTTAACCGTTGTTCCTTCATACATTACCTCAATTTGTTCATAGACATGAATAGGATCACTAATTCCTCTGTAGTTAAAGGCAAAGTAGAAGTAGACGCATGCACCTGCATCATAAGTCTGTGTCACCCTGTTGAAGAGAACTGCATTACAAACAGAGCTTTATGACATTAAGCCAACCACTGTGTGACATTATAAAATTCATAAGATTATTTCCCACCTTATTCAAAGACACAGCATATTTTTAAAAAATTTTATTATCCTTTTTGCTCCTAATCCATGAGCGACTCAATGCTATGACTTTGAAAGTTGAAGCTCTTAAGTCATTACACTTGACTCTTGTCCATATAAGCAAGAGTCTAAAGTCTAAGCAAGTGCTACTGATCTCTTGAATTCTCCACTCTTCCATGAAATCCATTTGCAGGTTCAAGAGGAAAGTCAAGGGTAACTTGTAATAACTTTGTAATAACATCACTAGATCTCTTACTAAATAAGGATTCAAGAAAAATTATTTAGATTACTGCATGGCTTACCTACAGGTGGAAAGAGGAGCAAACTGAACACCCTTTTCTTTGCACTCTCGTACTATCCTTTCCTTTACATTTCTACAAAGGTCCAAAACCCTGTAACAGGAAACACATTAAAATATAAAATTTTAGTAAGAGATTTTATACAACTCCTAAAAAAATGAACTTCATCAACCTTTTTAAAAAGCATAATCTAATGCAATGCAAGAGTACCTTCAAAATCAGTGTTAACTAATTTAGACTTTGTTCTAAGAATAGTCCGCATCACAACTCAACTGCTTTTTCTGCACTTCTGAACAGCAAGTTTACTCTGAAAGAGAGAACCTGAAAGTTCCTCTTCAAAAGAAAGTCAAAAGTGTCAAAAGTGTTCAAAAAAAAAAAAGGAGGTTACCTACTTCTGCATGTCTTTACTTTCTTAGCAAAACAGTCTCAAAGTTTTGGCAAAGTAGTTAACAAGTACAGAAGAAATCTTGAGAACTCATAGGTCTGGAAAAATCTGCTAACACCATACCTTTGTGTTGCTGCAAGGCCAAAACTGGAGATCTTTCAGCTGGGAAATATGCTGCCAACTTGAAACACTATAATTCTAATATGGCAATGAACTATTAGACCTTGTCAGAAGCCATACTTGTTCTGCCTTTTTTTTAGGTTCTTCTTTGCCATTCGCCCAAATGCAAACAAAGTACTAGGGCAACCAAAAGAAATCACTGTTTTTCAAATGACCATTTCTTCAGTTACACATTCTCCCACAAAGGTCTGCAGTGCTATAATTCAGATTAAGATCTTTTACACAGATTTAAAACTACGATTTGTGAATCTTTAGATTCACAGAACACAAGAGAATTTAACCATTTAGTGAGTAAGAAAGTCAGCTAAATATTTTATTCAAGTATTGCCACCCTTCAAGAACAAGTTAATCAGTTTATGGAAAGTTACATGGTCCTTAGGAGTAAAAGAAAAAGGTTTTCAAAGCACTTGCTTTGGTGAGAACAGTAAAAATTTACTGTCTTCTGAAATGACGGAGAGGCAAAACAAATTGGTGGCTAAGAAGTTAGCATGCTTCAAAATCTATAAAGCTAAAGGAAAAGGAAGAGCACTTTTGCTTTAAAATTGTCCTCAAATTTCTTCTACACTCTTGGCATGCTTCGCCAATTTTCACATAGGCTGGAATTTACAATTGCCACTATTCAATAGCAAGGGTATAGGGCTGCCAGCTTAAGTCATCAGACTTCACATTGAATTCTGTAAAGCTTTGATTCAAATCACTTTAGATCCTATTTAAAAGATTTCAGGCTTACCAAATGGACAGGAGCATCCAAAATGATTTTGTATATTAAACTCTATTGTGGTCAAATGTTTCTCAACCATAGCTAACAGATAAAATACCCTTAGGTAAAAGATTTCAATCTCGGGCAAAAGTTATCTTTTCAGTTTTCATTTCCCTACATTACTGGAAAAAGAGAAAAACTTATTTAAATATACTTCATTTTTTTCATCTTCACTACAGACTAATCTGTTTGAAATACACTGCTGATCCCACACACGTAGCTGCTCATCCCCCACTGCAATTATTGTCATCAACGTCTTGCCACCTAAACAGGGCAATTTCAAGTCCTAAATTTGTTACAGTAAGCTAACCTAAGATGAAATACTACTGAATGCTTGACATACTGCATTTACAAAATTCTGGTATGCAAATTATCAGCAACTTTAGTAAGAACAGCTGCAAGACTTGAGGTATGTCAGGCTGCATTCAATACATGTAAGGCCCAAAATAAGCATCCTCATAAGCAAACATGAGTTAGGAATAATTTGAATGAAATCAAGTTTTAAGAAATTCTAAAGAGTAGTTAGAGTTTACCTATCCCAAGGAACAGATGTCTCAAATGATTCTCCTATTACGTAATAATCCAGGCCTAGGTCCTAATAAAAAGAGTAAGAAAATTATCAGTAACATTCAGCATCAGCACCTGGGATTCCAGTGTATGCTACACAGCTATTAGGTGAACAGCGTTTTAGCTTGCAGGAGAAAAACAGAAATTCTGATTTAGCAAAAACACCCATATGTCCCAAATTTATTATTATGGAAATAGGGAAGCTCTTAAAAGACAAAGATGACAAACATTTTGATGTCATGGCTACATTGAGACAACTTGTCAGACTGTCAGTACGTCTACACTAATCAAATATTTATATCACTATAGTAGCAAGCCAAGAGTGTCACTGTGCTCATCAGTACAATACCTAGTAAAAATTTTTTTTGCAATGAAGTCATTGTTTAGATAGAAAAAAGACAAACATCTTCCCATCTTACACACAGCCTGCTGAAATAAAGGGAGATTCAGTGATTTGTCCCTAACAAATCAAATACTCAGGATGCGCATATTGTTCTGAAAAATACAAAAATCTCAAACAGTAAGTCTAAAATTCATAAGAACAGCTGCAGCAGTTTAAACTAAAATTTGTTATGTTGGAATTCTGATTTAAACCAGTCATAAAAAGATTGCCAATGAAGAGTAAAAAGACAAGTGTACACATGAGTATTTCAAGTACACTCCAAGCCTCTGATTTCATTCATCCTGAAGATTCTTTAATCTCCCTATCCTTTATAAGAAACTATTTTCTTAAAAATAATATAAATTAATGTCTATAAGGTGTTTTGCAGATTAAATTCCATGAATAATCACTGCTCAGAAATAGAAGAGATACAACCTCTGGTAGAAGTCTGAGATACCATCCAAGGCAGCCTGCATTCAGATTTCAGAGAAAGCATCTTCAAAGAAACATCTCTATGTTTTGCAACATTAATTAACAGAAGTTGCAGCAGACAGACAAAAGATGACCTACCCGAAGGTAAGCAATGACAAATGTCAGCATGTATCCTCTCTGTCCATTATCTTCTCCTGCTGCCAAACCACTGCAATTTACAAGAATTTAATTAATTTTCAAAAAAATTAGTCACCAGTTTACAAAAATATTTATAAAGTAACTTTGATTATTAAACATATGTGCAAGTTTAGCTGCCTAAGCTGTGTTAAAATAGTTGTTAATAGTAAGGTCTCTTCACTAGAAATCAGAAGTTACTCCAGACCAGACCTTTATTCATTTCTCTTTTCATTCCATTACCCAGAGATGAACTTGACAATCTTAAAAAACTGTCTTCAAAACTCACAAAAGAGTGGAGAAACACAAGTAGACACATATTATTGGATATTAATGGGAACATGGGTAATTACATTTCTAAGCATGCTGAATTTGTGCACTTCTATGTGCACAGGTCATGAGACCTCAAGACTTAAGATCCCCAAAGCATAAGAGATCTGAATGAATTAAAAAGCTACAAAAGCTGTATCACTAAAGAAAAAGGAAGCCTTGCTTTCACTAATCTATCAAGGATTATCATGAAAGCATTTGTTTTTAGCTATTGGTTTCTAAGAACATGAAAGTTCTATGCATCTGGAATCAGTCTTCCTACAAGCTCCCAAAATCTGAGAGAGGAGAGGCTGTGGGTATGAAATCAGAAACCCCGAAGAAGCATAGAATTATAGCATTTAATACTATAAAACCATTAAATGGTTTAGCATTTTAAACCAGGTTAAACTACTAAAGACTTCACTAATAGCCTTAATATGGCACAGACAGCACCATCTTCTAATGGATCTAACACCAACAAGTTTCCCCCCTTATCAATTCACCATCACCTTGACATACCAAAATACAAAAGGATTCATGGCTGAAGTAACAGAAGCATAATAAAAGCACAGATTTCAGAAACTACAGCATTGAAATGGATAAAACAACACGTGTATTTGAATAGCTGAGACTAGTATTATCAATAACAGTACACTCTTGGCAAATCACAGTTTTAATGATGGTTTTCATCAATCACGCTTAATGAAGGCAGAAGTAAAGAAGCTACCTGATCCTTACTCAGTCTGCCACTTCAATGAGTGTTTTCTGTCCCTTTGTGGGACAGAAAGTCACTGCACTCTTTATCTAAACAAGTTTCTTGTATTCATATACTCACATGAATTCTGCAAAAATTTAATATCACCCTTATGATTTTGCCTCCCTTTCTGTAGTCAAAATATAGAGTCTAGTACTGCAAAACAAGCTGCTTCTATGCCTGTAAGCAATTAAAAGGGCTGGTTTCCACTTTAATAACATTCATTCCATGTTTAGTGAATATTTTTCACAGACAGCTGAAATTTTTCAGTAAAGTTACCTATGAGTTAGTACAATGAGCCATATGTATCAAAGGGAACATTCAGTAGCTAATTGACTGCTGTCACTTCAAACTAGTAAATTAAGAACATATCCATACAGTAACCACTACAAAAATATGGTAGGCATTTTTTTCCCGGACGGTTCATTCCCAGCTTCATATTGAAAATGTTCTTTGAAAAGCATACCCAAACTTGGTGGCAATATCATAGACTTGCTTCTCGTGCTGAAGAACCTTCTCTCTGTCACCCTCAAAGAGCAAGGTAGCTACACACAGTATGTTGGGATCAAATCCTTTAAACTGCAAAGAGAGACAAACTTCCCATTAGTCAAAGTCTATGTGGTAGAATACAAGGAACAGGTTTTCACATGGCATGTGCCCTGGTCTATAAGTGTTGCTGCAATTAATGATTGGGAAAAAAATCCTTCAAAAATTTACTCCCAAAACACTGAAGCTTTTCCTTGACAGAACAGGTCAACTGAAGTAACAGAAATTATCTGTCTGCTCTTTCCTCCTGTTAAAAAGCAGGATAGGCATAACAGCTGTCTACCTATGCTGCGGAAAAAACCCCAGGTCTTAAATGTTTTGAGCAATAGAGGCATTTATGTTCAATCAACTATTCCTATCAGTTATAAAAGCAGGAAGAAAACTATGACCATCACAAATGTGGAGGGAAGGAAAAAACTGGTCTATCTCTGAACAGTCTTCCCTAACAAAACAAGTCCCAAGACACATGTTACTTCCCACTTCAATAGTCCAGGAAAAAGCAGCAAAATCAACACTAGTCACTGTCTTCCAGAAGTATGCCCAATCTTGTAAGACAATGAAATTTTCTACATTTGAATACCCACAATTGCAGAAACTCTCTAGGTAATTTGGAGGAAAAATCAATAATAAGATAAAATATTTAATACAAAAACTGAGGTGACATCATTTTAGCGCCAAATAATTTGTAGGTTAAAAAGGAATGAATTCCAGAAAGACAAAAAAAAATTTATATGGGAAAATCTGCCAAATATCTTGAGGATCTTGCAAAATTCTAGCTCACTGTAATAACAAGGTAGATCATGCCTACAGAACATCTAGGAAGATAAAAATACAGTAGAGTATTGGCCTTGCTCCATCAGTATTCAGTGATTATCACTGGTATGCAAGATGGGTAAACTTGTTCCAGTCTTCCTCTTTCACCAAGTTTACCGTTAGACATGGCACATTAATCTCTTCTACAGGCATGACCAGTGACAACAGCTCTCTTGGCTAACTCCTCAAACACAATTTGAATTAAACCACCTTTGAACCTCAAGTTCTTATACTGTAGTATCAGTTACACTCACACTCAGCTGCATTAGAAGCAGTTTACAAAAAAATCTTGAAATTTATGAATAGCACGCAAAATTCAAACCAGTATTAAAAACCCCAAAATTACCTTTGTGATGTAGAACTTTTTCAGTCCATCCAAAAATGATGTAAAAATGGAAGCAACTTGTGGTTTAAGAGCATGACCTTTGGCAAAAAGCAGAAAAAGGCATATTAAGGCAAACAGTGTTTTTAAGATTCTTACTTCAAGGGACAAATAAAAAGTGGCTTGGTAGTCAAAATTACCAGGACTGCTCGGAGCACTTTGATTATCAAAATTAAAGAGAATTCTCTCTACTCATTTGGAACATGATTTAGGAAAAGGTTTCATTAATTTTTGAAGACATATGTACAACTGTGCACAAATATTTGATACTTTTATTAAGGCTGCCTTAGTTTAGATTTCACAAGCCTATGGCACGTGGAAAATTTTTAAGAGAGCACTTCATTAGTTTTTACACCACAAAACTGAGCAAAAATCAGTGACTTGTTTTTAAAGTTATACCAAAACCACTGAAACAAGCAGCCAAAAACGGTGCAAGTTAGGAGTTAAGCTATTTTTTCCTTAACAGTTATATCACTTGTGTGAAGTTTTCTACATAAAGCTAGTAATTGCTTCCTTAATGACAAACGGGGAACTAAAATTACCAGGATATATAAATGTGTCTTGGAGCCTGTTAAATTAACATCTCTGCCTCAGGACTGGGTTTAATTGAGATGAAAGTCTTTTACTGTTTGTTCCATTGTTTTCAGTCTCAAACAACTTCTGAACTCTCATTACTGCTTCACTTTAGCAGCCTGGCATCTGGCCTACATGCTGTGAGCCCAATTCATAAAAAGTTATGCACCATTTACATGATACATCCTTCTAAAATACTTCAAAAAGCATTTCCTCCTGAAAAACACATGAACTTCAACAACTGATTGCTCTTTTTTCCTCTTAAGCAAAGAGGGAGACTCTCTGCAGATGCAAACCCCAAAGAGGTCTTCAGTAAGCACACAGAAATCATGAAAAGTCATGAATTTATTAAACTACAATCTAAAAAATTACTTAATAATGACTACAAGAAAAATCCATATTGTCACACCTGAAACTAGGTTTACAGCTTGCAATTGGTCAAATTCCCTAATAAAAAAAGAAATGCCTTCTGTTGGACACGTCTGAGCAGGATAGTGTAACACAAAAGAGAGCAAAGCAAGCAGCTTTGCAAGCTTGCCCAGCAAGCCCTCTCAGCTCTTACAAATCACAATTTTCCTGGTTTGAAAAATGAAGTTCAGCTTTCTCAACACCATTATATTAATGCCATTTGAAGCTGAGATTCATCACTGAGGCTTCTGTGCAAAAGAAGTTCCAGAAAATCTGACTAGTTGAAGTATTATAGTAGAGGTTTTCAAGGTCAATCAACACTTCCCATTTGCATCTTCTGGGTACAATCAAAATAGCATGGTCTCAGCAAGTTCTGCAAGCTATAAGCTTTTGGGTTGTGGAACTCCAGGGTCTCCATCAGAGTGTCTTGAGACAGAACATATCTTCTGCCAAATTTCTGAGAGTTTAAAACGACAGCTTTCCCTAAGAATTGCTGAGAAATTAGTGTTCTGCATATTTGACCTTGTCCTATTTAGGTGTTTGAACTAGTTGAAATTTTGTAAAATCTTTTGTCTTCAGGAATCTTCTGGTAGTTTCATTGACTTTTGATACTTAAAGCCTAACAGCTTAGATGTACTTGCACACAGTTACAGCATTTACAACATCTGATCTTTTTTTGAAAACAGAGAGATCACTTTGAACAAATATGTCATTGCTTCTCCCACCCAATCAAACATTATGGTATCAGAATATTTTCAAAAAACCTACTACTTCTAAGGAACCTCTGTGATGCTTTCATGAAATTTAAAGGAATCAACGCACTTACCTTAAAAACAAGGTGCAGGCATTCTGATTTTTTATGGTTTTTTTCATATTCAACTTCTCATTAATACTCTCAGGAAGAAAATGTTTCAAGTACTGTATTTTAAAACTGGAATCTCTGCTCCTTTACAGCAAAATAACAGAAGTGATTCCAGAATTTCAATCTCACCAACTGACTAATTGTCAAGAATGGAAACATAGCAGAAAACCCATCTCATTTACAGGCAGAGTGAGGCTCTTTACTGACTCAAGTAGCTGATAGTGTTTCCTCAGAGACAGACAGGCTTCTGTTTCTGAAGCTCACATTATGGCACTATCTGGAGTTTGAACTCTGGGTTCACTGCCTTCTGTCTAAATTTGAGCAAAGGAATTACTACCCAAAACAGACTTAAGCTACTAAAAACCCCTTGGAAACAGATGATACTCCATGATGATCTACATACTTACCAAACTGAAACTGTGCATTGTCGACAAGGCGAATTGATGCAGGAGCACATCTCTTGGAGGCAAAGTTAGGGAAGTAAGAGAGGAAGAATAAGAAGATAATTAGTTGGTTTTAAAACTAGTTAGTTTTAAAATTCATTACAATCAGATTTTCATTTTAAAATAGCATATAAGAAAGCACATTTTGATACCAGAGACCTCTGGCCACCATCATAATTGAAACAGGGTGACTAGAAGTTTGTTTTCACTGGAATAGCAACATCTGCTAGGTATCTCTACATATAGTGCATTGAGAATTTTCAGTTTAACCTCAAGCCAACACAGCAATAGTCTAAGAACATTGATCTTCAGATGCTGAGGGTTTTTCTAAAATGGCATATGCACTAAAGATAGTACACGTGCTTAGTACATCAAGCTTATGTTTCTGTGTAATCAGAGATACACACATAATAAAAATCCATTGAAAAAGTTTAATTGTTGAGGGTCACCCTAGCATGCAGCTGAGAACTACACAGCTGCTCACTCAGCCCCCTCCCTAGTGGGATGGGGAAGAAAAATCAAAAGGGCAAAAGCAGAAAAACCCATGGGTTGAGATGAAGACAGCTTGGTAAGCAAAATGGGGGGAAAAAAACCCACAAAAGCACAATGCAAAAAGCAATCAATTACCATCAGCTGACTATGCAGCCAGTCTTCAAGCAATGGCAACACCTAGGAAACATCCCCCTCTAGTTTTATTTATGATATTATCTGTTATATGGTATCTGAATTTAGTCAGTTTGGGTCAGTTGTCCCAACTGTGTACCCTCCCAGCCTCTTATCTGTCCCAACACACTTGCTGGTCGGAAGAGAGGGACAAACAGAAAAAGCCTTGACACTGTGTACTCACTGTTTAGCAATAACTAAACCACTGGTGTGTTAACACTCTTTTGGTTACAAGTACAAAAGCTAGCACCACACGTACTGCTATGAAAGAAGTTGACTCCATCCTGGCATGAGCAGACTCATGCTCTGCTGTCAGACTTCAATTAAAATCTGTACTTGGGTGTAATCTAGATTCTGCACTGTACAGGAAAATGAAAAACTATAAGAACAGCTGCCTTCAGTTAAGTAAGTTTCTGGTCATGAATATGCCTACATCATATAATTGCTGACGGCCATGTCCAGCCATACTGAAATGTATGGCCAGAGGAATATGACAAAGTCTGAATTTTAGACTAGTCATCACCTAATCACATAGATTTGGAAGTACTGCTATTTCACTTCATTTGACATGTTCACACTTCACAATATCATTAATATGTATTTGGTCACACAAGAGGAAGAAAGAACATGAACCAAGGGAGTTCACCAGGCAGGCTGACAGAAGCTGTGGGAATGGTTTTAAATGAGACCAGCCCACCCACAACCTGCAGGCTGATTGTTCTTACATTAAAGTGGACTGATACATAAAAGAAAGAGCTTTTCAGACAGCAATCATTGTAATTACTACTGAGATTGATGCGAGGGGCAACAGAAGAGAATATGTGGTTCAGGCTCAAGTAAGCAGAGAAACAGCAGCAGCAGCAACAGAAGCTTAGAAATGGAGCAACATTAAGTGGCAAACCGTGCCTCTTTTTTCCCCTCTAAGCCCATAGACAGAAAAGACATGAGTCCCTTAACTGACTTTAAATGTTGATCAGCCATATGATTAAGCATTCTCAAAAAGTCTGCTTAGGTACCTTTAAAAGGAAGGACAAGCACTAGCAGTAGAAGCACGACAGAAAAACTGGCAAGTGCTGCTGACTAGCATATACATGTCATTCACATACCAGCTTGAACATCTGGCTTGGAACATTAAGCCATTAATTTAGACCAATCACTGGAAAAAATGTAAAGCTGTGTTTAGTTTGGCATTAATTAAAACATTTCTGAAATTATTTCCCCAATTCAGGGTACATTCTACTATTCATATATATAATTTGGTATGTTTTGCACAGAACAAAGAAAAGTTAGTCAGTGGAGAAAGAGGCTAGCCAGAGTAAGATTTGTTTGGAAGCACAGCCTTGAGGAAAAGTACTACAGAACTTGGATACCTAAGTACTTCACTACCTGAAACCATCTGACTGCACTATTCTCTATTTAAATACTACAGAGTAAGCACAACTCCACTTGGAAATATCCATCTCACCTGCCCATGTCACTGTGCTCCAGGCAGTGATTTCTAAATAGAGACCACATCCGCCCATTGCATTCCTTTTGTTCCTTTACCACTTCAAAGCCGCAAATTCAACTGCCTTTTATATGTATGCTGCAACTCAACTCCTTTTTTAACACTGGTCCCTTTTACACAGTCCTAATTAATCTGAGGCTAATGGTCTCAACTGAAGAAGATACAGGCTGCAAAGTGAAAATAACTCCTACTGAAACAAGCCATTATAAGGCTTGTCCACATTTTGGCTCAGAATACCAAGCAAAGCCATAATCCTCAACTGAGTAATTTCCAAAATCCTCAAGGGCCATATCATGCATTTCATGGACCATACATACTTATGAGATTCCTACCTCAAATTCCTTGTTATCAACTGCCAGAAATACTGAAGCATCAATACACCCCTACTGCTAGAATCCATGAGTCCTTGAGTGAAGTCAACATCCAGCTTTTCTTTACCTGCTTTGCCACTTCCCTCAAGCAGGCCACCCCTCGCTCAAAGTTGGGGAAGACCACAGAGCCGTACTTCTGGTATTCAGGGACTGGGCGAATCTTTATTGTAACTTCAGTAACCACTCCAAGAGTTCCTTCAGGAGAGGAGAAAAACTGAGCAAAATGTTGCAAGATGAACTTCTTGCAAGCTACCCAACTTAACATTTACTAGAATGTTTTAAGTTAATATAAATTAGAAATCCCAAAAATTCAGTTTGCAGTAGCAGGTGATTTATTCCTCACTTTTTACATGGTGAATTCTTACAAAATATTCTCTAAATTGTGCTCTTTGTTACTAGACTTGCAGGCTGACTCCACAGGTCCATTCAAAGCAGTGTTAAAAGGTGCAGCTTCACAGTTCTTATTAATGTCTCAGTGTTTTATCCTAACACAAGAAATTCATGCCTGCACAATGCCACCCATCAACACACTGAAAGCCACAGCACTAAAGATGCTCAAATAATCAAGAATTATGGAAGCTGAATTAAGATGCAGTAAGTGAAATTACTCTGTTTATACCTTCAGATCCCATAATGAAGTGATGGATATCAGGTCCTGTTGACATGCGAGGTACTTGACAGTTTTTTTCTACTATTCCTCTAGGAGTTACCATTTTTATATGAATCACCTGTTTAAACAAAGTGCAATGATGATAAATACTAGCATTAAGCACAGATTTTTATTACATGTATTTTCCACAAAACATAAAGTTTGATACAGTTTGGCTTTATAGGTTTTAGACATTCTGTAGGCAACCCCAAGAACCTGAGGATGGTTACCAACCATTATTTTAACATAGCATGGTTTCCCCACACAACAGATTGTTTCCATTCTATCACAAATCATATCAGCTGATGGCTACATCCAGGCAATGCCAGTTAAAACTGTTTTGCTTCTCAATGTAGAACTTCACAAATAGAACTTTATATATACCAGGATTTTAATCCAGAGGAAAAAAGTGAGGGTTTAAACTTTGCTTAAGTTTTGCTTTAGAAATGCTGCTTGATAAAGCTACTATAGTTCAGTCATTGATTGCTACAGAAATATTTCAATTAGGAGGAAAGACAGAAGTAAGCTTTGTGAAATAGATTATCAATATAAAAGCTGCCATAAGACTGACACATGTAGGGCTAGAAGGTTGTTTTTAAAAAAAATATTTTTCAATGTTATTGTTTCCAGCTTTATTCAGGCACATGCAATAGAGTTCATATGTGGGTTTTTTTAATCAATCCTCTATTCAATTCCATCCTCTATTTTATACCAAGGAAGGGTAGAGTTTCGGCTTTTCTTTAGTAATGCCTTCAAATGAAACAAAATTACTGAATTTCACCTAATGGCTTTAAAGCTTTAAAGCACAGGTAGCTAAGTAATTTTCACTATATGGAATTTATGAGCTGTTGATTCTGCAGTAAGTAGATTTTAGGCAGCTTATATAACACACTGTTTCAAGATATAAAGTTCCTCAGAAGGTAAACACTTCCTTGAAACATTCTCACTGTGCTATTTTGAAACTCATGAACTGTTCTGAATCAATTTTCAATCCTATTTCCTCCTAATGAAAATTTCAGAAGCTGTTTTAGCCTGAAGTTATGCTTCCATAATAGAGAAGCCTCCTGTTCCATAGCTCCCAGTAGAAGCAAAACTGTACCATTCAGTAACACTTCAGGCAGCAGGGGAACGATGACACTTTGTAAGTGCTACTAGTTTTACTTCAGCCAGGTCTACTGAACAAAAACTGTGTAGCTCCTGCCAGCCTCAGTCACTGACAGTGATGTGTCACATCTGTGCACAGAACAAATATGTCTGAACTATGAGCTGATGAAAAAGCCTGAGGTAACATGGATACATACATTACCTAGAGCGCGCTGCAGGAAAGAAGGAAAAAATTCACATATGGAAGGGTTGTGCAAAATATGAGAGAAAGCTGATAGTTTGAAGCAAAAAGGCAGGCAAAGTCTGAGCAGTGATGACTTATCTTCAATACAGTCAATGTATTTGTTATAACAGAAAACATAGACTTTAAAATCAAAAGGTATGCTTAAAAGTCAAAAAATTATCTGAGTTCATATAGAGTTGAACCATTTTAATGACTAAAACAGATTCAAGAGTAGAACACTACCATTCCCAGTCTGCTGCCTCCTTCCTCTGGCTTCCTACAAGCCATGTGGTGGCACTAGATCTCACCACTGTGCACCCACACGTTCAATTAGATCAGCCTAGTGATTTAAAAAATACTGCTAGCCATGGGCATGTAGGAAGGTGGGGAACTTGCATGCTGTCAGAGTTATACAGTTCAGCTAGGTACACACAAACAGCTAGGAGAGGATATGGGACTTCTGGAAGCTTGACAGGAGTACAACACTGGATTAACAGAGTCCAGAATAGTAGAAGACAGCAGCAGAGTCAGGACAAGGTAACAATTCCTTAAGCTAGTCAGTGAGTGCTCAAATGAAAATTACTTTTATATCAGTGATAAGGATTATTAGGACTAATACCAAAAGCAGGGAAAAAAGTATTTCAGTCAAGATTCAATGCCAAAACTATATTACATGAAGAACCACAATTTACTCTCCCACGAGTCATTATAAAAGTTAAGTATCTGAACAGAGAAATTATAACAAATATTAAAACTACTTACCAGATCTTCGATGTTTCCATAGATGTTTTTTTTCATGCCAGATGCTCGTGTTGCTACCCATCCTCCTAGTGAACTGAATTCCATTGAGTCTGGTTCATGGCCTGTACAGAAGCCACTTTCAGCAAGCTAAAGAAAAAAATACATCCTATAGGTCCTGCATTGATTTAGTACTCCAAATTCAATATTTTATACTTGTTTGGTTTGTTTGGGTTTTTTTTTAAATAAGTCTCCTGATCACACACGCATTTATTCAACTTCTATCTTAGATATACACATGACACGCAAATTGATTCTGCTTCTACTGTGCTACATGTCATCCTATAATACTCCTCCCCCATATTTTAAAACTGAGAACTCTATTGTTCAAAACAAGGTGCAAATTCATATACATCTGCAAAAAGTTATAACTTAAGTAACTGCCAACTTTCCACAAACGCTGTCAATAAATAAAGCACTTAATCTCTTGTTCCTTCTATCCTAATGTGATATGCAGCAGGTCTACAGAAAATTTGAGTAAATTGCCTGTACTTAATTCTCTCAAGGAGAGATGTGTTTTAATATACAGCCATCTGGTTGGGCTTCCTGTATGCAACACTGTCAACTACTTGTGATGCAGATCACGCATTCTTGTACATCAAGGAGTCACTTGTTTCTCATTTTTCTGCATTAACTTGCCTTTGCCATCTGCACAGCACCTGAGGTTGACTGGATGCCCTCAGAATTACAACACCAAAGCTGTCAAACAGCAAGAATTAAAGGCCAAGCAGTCTCACATTAAGTGATAACTGCATTAGTGCATTTGAGAAAATCAGTTTGCACTGACCAACTGGCAACAATCACGTTGGACAGCTGTATTTAAGTATACCATGTAACATGGATCACTAACTACGTTCTGTTGTACACAGTGGTTCTAGATTGAAGACTGAAAGTCACTTCTACATCCTGTCCACTGCTCATGGTTCTCTCTATACCACAGGAACTTGTGGCTTTCTAGGTTTACTGGTCATATATTTGAAAGGGTGGGTCCATAGCCATTGCTTATAGTTCTTATCAGCTGCATGAAAACACACAAGAATTAAGCTAGCATTCAATGACATAGAAAAGATATGAACAATACCTAAGAAAAATATAAAAAAAAATACTAGAAACTTAACCAGATAAAAATACCTGTTTTTCCAGATCTTGTCCAACAATGCCAGCTTCTACACAAGCTGTTAAGTTTTTTTCATCTATCCAGAGAATCCGATTCTGTCAAAAAGCCAATCAAAACGAAGAAGGAGTGTTTAAGATCTTTGTTTATTTCTTTCCCTAATGCTATAGGATCAACATGATTAGTCATACAATTTACTATTAATACCACTCCAGTTATTACACCAATGGAAGCTGAGGCTCTTCACTGTCTCAAACTTCTACACAACAGGTTTCAATTTATGAAGTCACCACTACAAGAGACTAACACATATATTCATCAATTTATACCAGGGGTGTCTACAGAATAAAAAGCAAAAAAGCCAGAAATAGTTAAATCACAACTCTTACAGGAGTCTCCCGCTCATAAAGTATGGGTTAACAAATTATTCAAAGCCAACTACTTCAGCTCCTTCAGTTTCAGCATAAACTGCTGAACTGATCTTAGATGCCTATATAAAGCAGCTTTTATGCAATATAGACCCTACATATAAGATAAAGATAACCATTAAGTTCCTGCTAAAATAGTAAAGCTCCAGCATTCATGTTAACTGCTCTGAGACACACATGTTTTAACTTTGACAATGCCTCCTTTCACCTTAATTTTCTTATTTTCCTCTTCATTAATGATTACAAGAACTGGCTGTCAGTCATTCAAAACACATAGAAGTGGTTTATTTTCTGACACAATACTTATTTACACATCTAGCTGACAAAAAAGCAAGATAGTAAGAATGAACCACATTTCCTTGCCACACCCAAACCTGGCAGAAGTCAAAAATGTGCACTATAAACCAAGGAGTTCAAACGAAGGCCTCAGTCACTATTGTACTTATTGGATGTCATTCTGCACAGACACCTGAAGAGATTCCTTCAACATAAAACTACCACCTCTGCAGAAAAAAACCACTTTGTTTAACTGAAGAACCACTGAGTGGAGAGAACAGAGCCAAAACCCAGTTTTACCTTCAAGGCTAAAGGAGTTAATAATATTCAGCAGGTATTGGAGGTAGTAAAGCCTTACATGAAAGATACAGAGATGTTTCTGAAGCATCTCATTACCAAGTACCCATAAATCTATCATTTTAAAAGTACAAAGCTCCTTCATAATGAAAAGATGAAAACTAGCAATAAATTTTACAGAACTTCATTTCTAGGCTGCCATAAAGCTATGAACTTCACATTCTCAAGATGTTATCTACACAAAAACCCCAGTTATTTCTTGAAAGTTTATCCTTCAAGTTGATTTATAGATATTAGGTCATCTTATCAATCTTTGCTTTAAGTAATTTGAAGTCTAGTTCAAAAACTAGTGAAATTCACAATAACAACTTCCTTTTAGCCTTTCATTTATCCTCAGATACAAATTCTAATATAGAAGAAGAGTAGCTTTCTCTGAGTTCGATCACTTAAAGCTGCTATAAGGCTTAACAGTGATTTTTTTTTTCTTATTAAATATATATAGGTCATATGAAGTAGTACAGGACTAATATCAGAAAAAAACAAACTGAAGGAGTACCAATTTAATCATCATGGTGCAGATTAATATTTCCATCCCTACTTTATTCTAGAAAAGACAGAATGTCATTCTTTAGTGATTACCCAAGTAACTATAGGATGATTTTAAAAAAATAAAATAAAACTTTAAGACATCATACCATTTGTGATGTATCCAGGGAGACAATTGTTCTTTTTTCTTCTTCAGGACATTCAAGGGCACTAGAGACACTTGTCCCTCCTGCAAATATGGGAATGATATTGTGATCATACAATTCTCACGTAGCTTTTCTTCCAATAGCATGCCTCTCTCCCTCCTTTCTGATACGGAACTGAATAAAGGAAGATCACTGAAGTTAACTTTTGAGGCTAGTGATTAGCCTCTTAAGGCTGCCCCTCTCCCAGACCAGGTTTCACAAAATCAAGGCCGTAGTGGAGTGCTTTAGAAGCACTCCATAACAAACATGACATCCTGTGACCATCTCAGCTGCTTCTGCTAAACCCAGCACAGAGCTTTAAAACAAAGAAGGATAAGAAATTACAAAGCCATTCAAGAAACAGAGAACTATAGTTTCTGTATATTCTTTAGATATCACTATGGAAACCACTACACTTCAATCTAATAATTTGGAATATGGAGTTTGCCTCGCACAGGAATGTAATACTTATCTGAGAGAAAAACTGAAAGGGTTTAGCTATTAAAAAAATAGGCTAAAATCAAGCATCAGACTTATAAGCAGTTTCTAATGTATCTCTATAGTATGTTACAGAACAGCCTCCAAGAAGCCTTTTGTTTCCCAAGACTGCCACAGCCATAAGAAAAGAGAAGATGGGATGCTCCAGCTCCTTAGCAGGTTAAGAGAAGACAATGGCAACTACAAAGTACCAGCTAATAAAACACTCTGCAAGACCAGTGAAGCTCATCACTTTTGTTTCCAGTGATAGAAAAGGTGTCACTTTCCTTAAATACCAACCCCCACTGTAATAACTTCACAAGTTGACTGTAGTTTACTAGAAAAAAACTTGGGAAACAACATGAAGATCTTTCTGTATCCTGGACAGCAAACAAGAAAGAGTTGATATTGCTACTTTCAGCTCTACTGGTTTATTAGTATCAGTTAAAAGATAACTTTTAGCAGTCTTGCAGCCCTTCAGATGCATCTGGCAAGAGTGACAGTGTCGAGGTTTCACAAGTTTGGTATTGTTTTCAGGTGAAATGCTTATCTTCTCTAATAGTTAATGCCCTTTTGCATAAGCAAGTACCAAGTAAAACTCACAGATTGATGCCACAGAATTAAGAGCTCTTGACAAAAACCTCACAGAATTAGGTCATGAAAGCCTACACCCCATGTATCCTAAGCTCTATGTCAAAACAAGGTAACTCACAACTCTACTTCAGCAGGCTTATAGAAGACATCCACAGTGAAAACCTGAAGTCCTTTACGAATTCTTTAGGCTGAGGACACAGATTGTACAGGCCTTTAGCTGTACTCTGTATCTCGAACACTTCCTGAAAACTCCTTGCCACAAGAGTCTCTACTGAACATCATCGATAAGGAAATTAGAAAAACCTTGAAGTAGTGGTTGACCACAATCCTCTCTGAAACTTTGAGTTTCAACACTGCAACAAAAAAACCCCTTATTTATACATGTTGTGGGAACAGAGCACAAGTAATGAAGAACACATATTTAAATTAAGTAGCAGACATTTTCACTAATAACCTTAAACAGATATGAGATTTCATTATTTCACTTACCACCGAAGGGTATTATGCAGAGATTGTGTTTGCAGGCTAATTCCACAATTTTAACTACATCTTCATGGCAAACTAAAAAAGTACAAACAGGTAAAAACCAGGATTTGTGCTTGGTACTGTTATTTGTGCTTATTACTAAATACTGCAGCCTGAATAAGCAGCAGCTCCTTTTCTGACACCAGCAAGGAATGCATTTCAAAGTTAGACAGTAAATAAGATCTGGGTGCAGAAGTAACAGTTACAGGGTAAAGTTTAGACCTCAAACAATTCTACATTTGAAGAACTAACTACAGTCTTAATCTCTTGCTCTATGCCCAGATTGAGACTGCAAATTCTCGGGGCAAGACAGGCCACCAAACAGTTAACAATTCATCTAGGTATCTTGGAGAACAAATCACATGTAAAGCTTTCATTGAAAATAGGCTGTCCAATTTATTTTAAGTGAGAAATTAGTCCCTTCTGAGAGATGAACAGCACATCTTTTTCTTCCTGGCTGACATTCAGTTTCAGAAGTGGAGCTGCTGCTGAAATCTAGTTTTTCAGGATGTGTTCTGTACCTGGTCAAAGAGGGAGGCAGAAATGCTTGTGCACAGTCAAGTAAAAGGATCAAAAAAGAGATCAAATATATTTGCATCCATGTGTTTGTACAAACAGCAAATAATGAGCAGGACTAAATAAATAGTTTCCAAACTCTGGCTAATTTGCTCTTGTCATACAGATCTGTATTAAATGAAGGTAGTCAATCATTTTGTTTCAGCTGCTTTTGGAACTACACAAAATAGAAGTTGTGGCAAGTACTGTTCACAGTCACCAGTGCTGCAGAGTACCTGGCCTCAAGTAATGAATTTCATCTTATAGTGCCTCTTTTCATGCTTTCCATATGTGATTTTTTTCCCCTTAAGTAAAGGAGGCAAAACCGAGTAGGACTAAGTTCTTATAAGAAATTCTGGAGTTTTTTATGCAGTGCAGCTATCAGAGTTATAAAAGGTAAAAAAAGAGTTAGGTAAAGAAAGAATTGGAATCATACAACTGAACAGAAACTTATATCTACTTAGATCAAATGACTTTTTGGTTCACTACTGAAGAATGGCTCATGAAGTAGTGATCATAGTGATTAGAGTCACTTGACTCAAGTAAAAAAAAAAGCATTTGTATCCTTTTACTAGACAGAAATGAGCAGGTCTAGCCTATACTCAGATTACACTGCTCTTCCAGTCATTGATCTTTTGTAAAGTGTTCTGATAGCAGTTACAGGTGTTAAACTTTTTTTTTTTTACTAAAAGTACAGCATGCAAAAAAAAAAAAGTTCTTCAAACATTTCACTACCCTTCTAGCATCATGTACACTTTAGAACCCAAAATTGAGATTGCCATTTTTGACAACTGCTCTTGCTGAACATACACATTCACATTATACTGTGGTTATTTAAGCAGTGAATTCATCTGTCAACATAAACTTCAGCTATATTAATAATAAACTGACTTCCCCACAAAATGATGGGTTTTCACATCCAAATGAATGGATGAATGTGATCCACATGGGCTGCAGTCCAAATGCTAAAAAATCATGATTACCATTCATGAGAAAATTCCTTCAGTTTCTGTAAAGACAAGTGAAGTCAGTGAACCAAGAGACATCCTTCCCCTGACTAGAACGCACAGGAGTTTAGTAAACAATGGCCTTCCAGCTCAGAATGGAGAAAAAGACAATAAAAACTTACCAGGCCATACAACTATATCAGGAATTCGCTTAAACATTCCTTCCCTGAGTACAAATATCTCATGTAGGCAGTGACCTGGAACACAAGCAATAAGTTAACAAGTTCAAACAAGGAAGCATCAAAAGCAGCACAGTTATACATATTAAGTTCTCTTACCATGAGCTCTGAATACCCTATCTTCTGCATCCTGGGAATATGAGATTTTAGTGGCTCTAAGATCCTGAAGAAATTCTTCATTTACAACGGATGGAGGTACATCATTAACATTTAAGGATGTCTACAATACAAGAAAATAAATTCATTAAAGATAGGGTCACTCTTCCAGCATTTCTGTACAAGAGAAATAAGAAAAACAGGCTAACACTGACTGATACCCAAACACACCTATTCCAGATCAGAAAGACAGCAGTTCTCCTTCACATCTTCAAACCACCAATCCAGCTTATCCTACTCTGCACACAAGAAGTTTTATTTCAGTAGCACTTTCTTACCTTTCTTTCTCCTGATAAATCTGGAGAAATACATGAGCTTATGAATGCATGCTGAACAAATTATCTCTTTTTAAGACTTCCCAACGTACCAGAATACATACTAAAGCCGCTACACACTGCAAATTCTTCTGCTTACAGTTCTGTTTTCCCTAACCCACGTCCCCTCTTCCTGTCATGTCCCGAGAGTTAAATCCAAATAGGACCAAACCCCAGTCAGAAGTCCAGTGCTAGGCAAAACTAAAATTGACTGATGTAACATAACTAGCACGCTTTAAGCACACCTCACCTATAAGAAAGATTCCATAAAATCCATGTTGATATACATACAGATGTTTCCAGAAAGCCTCCATCTAAAGTCCCAAAAAACATCTTGGAAAGTTGTTCTTCTTTCAATGAAGCCATACAGGACATTTTGACTTACCAACAGACCTTGAATCAAGATTCTGTAAGTCCAGAGGGAAAACCTCTGCTTCAAATTTTCTAACAGCCCATTCTTCCAGATTATTCCAACAGATGTCTTGTCTAGTACTCTTACAGCTTCTCAAAGTGCAAACATAACCACTTAACTCTCTTTTCTGAACTCCACTTTCAATTATTGGGCACATAAAAATGTAATTCATGTGTAAACTTCTTAAACCCACTTAAAGAATCCTTTACAAGATCCAGATTAAAACAAATACTTTGCAGACATTAAGTGTAAGACTTTTATATGCTTTGAAGATTCCAAAAAGATCATGCCTTTTTTTCTTTCCTTAAAAATGGAGCAAATATGGGTAATCTCCCTAAAGGAATATGTCCTCTATCACAAATGGCCTCTAATTAAAGAGCTTTTTAATTAGGTAAAAAGCTTGTCTGATGACTAAAATCTAACTTCTTAACTTCAAGTCTTACTGTAAAAGAAAATGTTGGTCAAGAGTCTTATTTCCTGTTAACAAAGTCCTTGAAGTCTGAGAGCAGAAGTTTTTTTACAACCATATCTTTTATTTTAAATACACTTTTAAAAATCAGTGATTGAACAAAAATTAGTTAAAAGAGTGCAATGCTTTCATACTTCTTCCATGCAAGCCTTGCTGGATAATTAACTGACATCAACCCAAAGAGAAGACTGCAACTGCACTTTTTCTATAAAGCTCTCAGGAGAGACTACAGGCTGCCTAGTGATGACAGAAAGAACTCGTTTACAGCCCTATCAAAAAGTATTGTGCAGTAAGGCTGCACCTAGTCAAAGAAACTTAAGACATCTCTTTGACAAGCCTTAGCTATGCTTCTTGGCAAATACAAAAATAGAATAATAAAATGGAATTAACTTTCCTTTCATCTTCTGAAGTTTGCCTTCTATAAAAAGTACACTCACATACTCACAAGTTTCTTTCCTAGACGAGAGTTTTGCCTATCTTTGCTCTACATAACCTCCAGAACTGCTGATACTTTTTGCCAATATATGTCCTATGATAAAATCCTAGTAGAAAGTACCAGTTAACAAGTTAACAGTAAGGAAAATTGGAGATTAATAGTCTCCCCTCTGCCATAACAGCAGTCGTCCGTTCTGAATGGATTGAGTCTAAAAGTTGTGAGAGCTGAAGAAGGTAAGATTTAAACTTATCAGGAAAGTTGTATCATTGTGATGGAGTATCCCCCCATCAAAAACTATGTAAGGTTATGGAGAAGGTTATTAAGAGTACTGACAGGAATAATTGAGAAAGACACAGCTCCACAAGATATTCACTACTGATAGCTGACATCATTCACAGGTTCAAGTGGATAGCCAAAAGTTTGGGTTAGAATTTTCATGTAGAACATACGACATAATGAAAATGCAGTGTGATTTGACTTGTGGAAAAGGTTATGTGCCATCCTGACTTGCTTCAAGGATAATGCTGTACTTATTGAAATAAGGTGTCTGCTAAAAAAAAGACCTTTTCCCTCCAATATATTCATCTTGTCACCTATAAACACAGAAGCTGATATTAAGTGTTGTTAGATGAGAGGCACTCCACTAATGAGACACCTTGATTTTAGGAGCCAGTCACAGTAAACACAATGTAAATCTGGTCTTGGACTGCTGTTCTTACTATTCTGCTATTAATGCACATTCACACAGTTGTTTGCTGGCCCAAAGAACTCCGCCAGCAACTCAGGAAATATAAGAAACAAATAGGTACCAAATAAAGATCTTTAAATCATTTGTTTTAAAAAAAACCTTGCTAGCTGTATTTACATTTTAGACTTCAAACTTTTGTTTCTTCATGGACTTCCATAGACAGAATTATTTCGTATCAAGTTGAACACTAAATGCCTGAAGATCTTTGTTCTCTGTAACATTAGCTACTTAACAGCTATAACAATTCTTTGCAGATAGTTTTAAGCATTTTGATTTCTTTAACTCTTCCACAAGTTTTTTAATCTTTTAGTTTTAATCTTCAAGATTAAAAAGTTAATATTTATCTATAAAAATCTTATGCACATTGACAAATAAAAATATACCTTTATTTATTCTCATAGGACTGAAATATTTTAAAATTTGCACCCTTAAAAGCTAGTCAGGAAACCTATGTGAACTGCTCTCTACATTGAGTCTGGTCTGAAAAAAGAAACAGCATGAACAGATCTTGAAGATCACAGAAGCAGGTATATTTATTGTTGTTAATTAAAACACAAAACTCACATGCCACATGAAACCCTCCAATCTTACATGACAGAGGCAGGAAGAGATGGGATAGAAAGATAAATGAACCAAGAGATCAATTCCCTACTGCTGTTCCTATATCCAAGTTTCCTCATGCTTAGGTGATAGCAGAAGTTGCAAACCCAGCATAGCATGACAACCTGAAATACATCTTGGAGTTATGACAGTCATGAAAAATGAGGGACCTGCAGCAGTACTTGAGACTAGCTATGAGAAGTCCAGGTATATATTGGAGACTCCAAAGAGGCCTATCCCATATCAAGGTAGTCAGCCTGCTTCAGATTACAAGACCATCAAAACCAGAGGGGCACAACATAAGAGAAAAGCACTTAACATTGCTGGCAGATATCCTGGGGAACTGGTATACAAGATGTACTGTGGAATGGGGGTATTATTAAATAATCTGTACTTATCTTTCAATTCTGTTTTGCTCTATCCTTTCTATGCATGTAAAAAGGGAACAACAGTTCTCAAGACCTATGTTCACAGCAAGTTAAAGCAGCTGCCAGTTAAGACCAACCCCGGTCAATGAAAACACACCCAGATGAATTTTTCAAAATATATTGGCAGATGGAGATCCCATAAGTCACAGCAGATGAAAGAATGTCTTGATGAATAGAAGACTGAAGAAACATTTTAAGTTTTCAGGCCCTATGAGATTACCTGCTTCTGGGAAAATGCACTCTCCAACTCACTCAAGAGATGGATACAACCATTCACCAAAGCTGAGTTGCTACAATCACAGTACAAGCACAGCCTGCTTCCAATACTGCTTTAGCAGCTATCTAGTCAGGAACCTGAAGCTTCAAAGGGATTCTAATAAGGGAGCCAGGACTCCTGACTCCAATGTAAGTTACTCTTTCTAAAAAGCAAAGTATGTATGACTTACAAAACCCAGAACATTCCAAATGTGTTATTTTTCTGAAAGCATTCAGTTCAATCTTGAGTATTCTGGTAGTCAGTTTTCAGCACACAGACATGTAAATAAAAATTACTGCCAAATAAGAACTTTGACATCTTTCAATACACCAAAAACACATCACAGTTTAACTTCCCTGTATTTTCTGTCTCTGTTATCATCAATAACATTGATGTTGTATAAACAATTCCCTCTAGGCTAACAGTTTCTAGTTTTGAAATACAAGCTACAGGCAGGACAAAAAACTCCCTGTGCTGGAAACTTTCATTTCAATAAATGTACGAAACCACAAGTCATGCTAAGACATGTAAGGTTTCATAGTATTTCTAAACCAATTTTTTTTTTCCAAAAAACTTGGAGGTATTAATACACTATATTTAAATCAATTATGTGTGACAGCTGAATCATCTTTAACAGTGTGGTCTTGATTATCCAACCAAGACTAATGTTTAAAGGAACTGGTTCAGCTATTTACTTACTCTAGAGGTAGTTTTGTGCTCCAGACTTGCTCCAAACGTTTTTTCTATCCATTCCTTAAAAGTTGGTAATACCATACCACCTAATCTGTACCTGAAAAGTCAATATTACATAGGGTCATTTTAAATTAAAAGAATGTATGTCAGATACACTTCTTTCAATTCTACGTACGCACAAACAGAAGTTTCAAATCAAACTCTTTACCTACAAGCCTGCAAGGCTTCCGTACATTTACATTTCAAACAACTGCGTATTTCATTGTATGTAACGGTTCTTTATTACACACAGAATCAGATCATTTGTCATGGTATCACTTTGCTTTGGGCACCCCACCACTCTTAAGAAAGGTCTCTCCCTGGCAGTAGTGTAGAAAGCAGCACCAGAATTTACAGGCCAGTTACAGACAGAGGACACACTGCAAGGTAGTCTCAGACACACAAACCCATTTCAGTACATCTTACGCTTTCACAAAAACAGAAACAGCATTAGAGGTTCCTCCTTCATCATCAAAATACATCAGAATCCATCAAGCACTGTAAAATTATTTCCAGCACAAACTGTTTGGCAAGAGCTTAGCCATGTGACAAATGCAGACTTACAGACAAGGGACAGGAGCTTGTTTTGTACATTTGCACCACATGTGAAAACATGAAAGGCTGGGGACACACTGAAAACAGCTAGAAACTACTGCTACTAACTGTATACATATACACACCTTCGGCATGCCCATGTGTGCAAAAGTATTCCCAGAAGAGAGGAGAGATGAGATCTTCCTTTGGTATTAAGAGCTTTCAGCAGCTGAGAATCCTTACCATGGTTTTCACCTGGGTCATTACATTAGACCTAACTGGGTCTTCCCTCTAAGATCATTCAGTCACTGTAAATCCAGTTATGACCCTGTCCTTCACAGCTGGTGCAACCAACTCTACAACTGAGTCACCTGTTACACAGAAAGATCAATTCTTTTTGTTTCATCTCAACTACCCCTCCCTGCTCCTCTATTGACAAACCCCCTACTCTACACCTAGAAGTAAAAGGCTACAACCTTAACTCAAGCTAGACTCTTCAGCATGGAAGACAGTGTTCAGTCATTCCTCCTGTGACAGCTGTTACTGTTTCATCACACCATACAAAAATTATATGAATTCTATGAAAAGGAAAGTGCAATAAGTAATCAAAGTTTAATGAAGGCAGAGACCCAAGTCAGCTTGGTGTGTTTTCTACTCCAGACCTACTTCTTAGTATTGCCAAACTATCACTGGTTTGTGAGGGTAACCTTAATCACCTACTCAAAGAACAACTAAAGCTATCAGAAACCTCAAAACTTTTAAGTCAAGACACAGACAGACGTCACAGCATAGAAGTAGTTAGTTTACTGCAGTGCATGATTGCTCAGGAAGCAAGCTTTGTATGTATACACTGGTAGTGCAAGAAGTCCCCCCAAAACCACCTGCCACAGACACACTCCAAAAACCAGCTTTAGCTGCTCAGACCAGCAAGTATCATCTATCCCTGTGGAGATGGCAGAGTCTATAATAAAAACCTCATTTGACACATGGTTTGTAGGGAAAGTCAACACAACTTTCATGAAGGGGAATCCTGTTTCACTAATCCTTGGAGTTTTATCAGGGTGTAAAAATAGAATGTGAATAAAAGAGATACAATGAACAGGAAATCCCCCGCTCCTTTATATTTCCACAGGTGTTCATCCCAAAAATTATTTAAGAAAATACACTACTACAGTACTGAAGAAAAGGTTCTTCTACAGGCTAAAGGATAAGACATGGTTAAGTTAAGCAAAGGGCAGAGTTTATTGTTCACACTGATTGGAACTCAGGACCTTTAAAAAAAACATAAGTAGACAAAAAAAGATGGAAGTTAAAATAACTGCAAAAGCTGAAAAAAAAAAAAAAGCATTCCTGCACATTTTGCAGAATTCCACTGGTAGTCAGTATCACAGCATCTTCACTGACCACATACAACAGCAGCCCACAGTGCTATGCATCAACTGGGCAGGTGTAAGAAAGAAGACAGTTCATCTCTTTCAGCAGAAAAGATACAGCTCTGTAGAACACTGCTGTTTCCACACTTTTAGCATTGCACAGTCTTTGTCCCTATCTCCAGAAAGATCCACTGGAACTAGAGAGGGTGAGAGGACTACTGTAAAGACCAAAGGGCCTTACAAGCAGAGACTGAAGGGTCCAGGACTTGGCAAGCATGGAGAGAAAATGCAAGAGAGGATATGGCTGAGCCTTATAAACCAATAACACAGTAGATAAGCTGAAGAACTATCATCCACCTAGTCCTGCAAAACAGTAAGGGATATTTGTTCCAAAACCTAAGTATTTTACATAGCAACAACCTCAAACTTGCTGCCACTGGATGCTGCATAGGCAGACTGTACAAGCAGACTTGAGGTTGCTACACAAATTTATGGACAACAGACCTGTTAGTTGTTACTGAAAGGAGGAGGCATCTACACCAACCGTGCAGATGCTTATTCTCCTAGTTTCACTTCAAACACTCTCCTTTTGCCACTGTAGCAAACTATTCCATAGAAACTCTACTGGGTGGCCCAACAACATATTTCTAATGTTATCTCTCAATTAGAGAGAGTGTGGATGGGGGAAAAAACACCATTTAGAATAGCAACTGGTATGTATCAGTCACATAGCAGTCAAGAAGCCTTGATGCTTCTTCCTGAAAAAAACCAGAAGACCTGACCTTTATCTTTTTTCTTGTTTAGTGTGCTTTGATTTTCTGTACAGCATCTCCCTAAATATTATACAGTGAACTGGCTTATACAAGGCTTTGCATTTTAATTTGGGCCTGGAAATCAAGAAATTAGCAACTGAAGTACTCAAGATCCCAGTTAGGTATTAGCAGCTTTGACTCAAGCTAATTCATGCTAGTTTACAGACCCAAAGACTAGGAAGGAATTTGTAGGAAAGACAGAATATTTTTTTCTCTTCTCCATTCTTTTTTTTTTTAAACTCTTATGAAAAGTCCATTTTTTAAACCAGGGAAGAGACTGCAAGGTTACTTCCTACTCATGAAGAAAAAAAACCCAAGCCAGTAAGATGGTGGCAGGTTTACATTTCACTGGAACAAAATTAAGAGATCCCCAAGTAGAATTAATTTTAATATGGTTTCTCAAAAAACATATTTCTCAGAAAAATATGGTTGCTGCATAAAGGGTTAGAGGATAATAAATCAGAAGTGGTGCCACTACACAGCATAAAAATAAAACCTGCTTTTGAATTGTAAATTCAAAGGATGAAGTAGCTCCATGCACAATGGTTAAGAAACCCAAAACAAAGTGGAAATTTAATAAAGCAACTAGTTGATGCTCAAGAGATTCTCAAAATTGCCCTGATGTGCTGCATGTAATCTAAAGCTTTAGAACATGGTGCAGATTCTCAGTGTGATTTCATTAACACACAGATTATATCAAGTTACAGAGAAGACTCACATTAATTTGTCTTTATAACATTTTGAATAAACATTTCAATAAGCCACACAGTCTATTTGACTGTCAGACTCCTGTGTATAGACTTAGATAAACCTGTTAAAAGCAGAATAACCTATTATATGAAATGAAGCAATTTCTTTGCCTTCTTTGAATTAACTGTACTGTACAGCTTTTAAAATCTTTTCAAATAAACTACTAAATAAGATACTTCATTGACACAAATTTTCAGTGTACCTTTTTCCTGTGAATTCTGCTTGACCCTTCTTATTGAAGATGAATTTGGAGTCATTATATCCCCATCCATTCCACTTCAAAAGTTCTTGCCTTAAAGGAAAAAAAATATGTGAGCGACAATATTAGCATATTGCAGATCCAAAATAGTTTTCTGTTATATGGTTTTGAAAAAAAGTCCTATCAGACAGCAATTCAAGAAATCAAGTACATACCAAAAATGCATAGCTTAGAGCCAAAAGAAATTCTGAAACCACAACCATTACTCCTTCAGATTGCATCCTATGACTTGAAAGATCAGACGCTCTCTAAAAACAATCACCAGCTTAAGTCATTGCACACTGTATTGAATCATAGAATCATTAGGGTTGGGAAAGACCATTAAGATTATTATGTCCAACCTTTCACCAAACACCACCATGCCAACTAAACCACAGCATTAAGTGCCTCAGGCATGGTGACGACTCCACCTCCCTGGGCAGCTTGTTTCAATGTCTGACAGCCCTTTCAGCGAAGAAATTCTCCCTGGTGTCCAACCTGAACCTCTGCAGGCGCAGCTTGAGGCCATTTCCTCTCACCCTGTGTCACCTGTCACCTGGGAGAAGACACCAACTCTGGCTACGACCCCCTGACAGGCAGCTGTAGGGAGTGACAAGGTCACCCCTGAGCCTCCTTTTCTCTGGGCTGAACACCCTCAGCTCCCTCAGTCATTCCGTACCAGACCTGTGCTCCAGACCCTTCCCCAGCTCCACTGCCCTTCTACAGACACACCCCAGCCCCTCAGGGTCTTTCTTGTTGTGAGTGGCCCAGAACTGGACAGGATTTGAGGTGTGACCTCACCAGTGCTGAGAACAGCCCTATATCTGCTGGCCACACTATTGCTGGTCCAGGTCAGGATGCCTTTGGCCTTTTTGGCCACCTGGGCACGCACTGGCTCATTCCAGCCAGCTGCTGACCAGCACCTGAAGGTCCTCTTCCACCAGGCCACTTTCCAGCCCCTCTGCCCCCAGCCTGCAGTAGTACATAGGGCTGTTGGGACTGAAGGGATTTGTTTGTTTGTTTTTCTTCTCTGTAGAGAGAGGGGGGTAGATCACTGGTAATATGGTGATATTTTCCAATTGGTAAGGGTAATGTGTGAAAGATGCTTGGTTTTCACTCTATACATAAACACCAACATAGAAATAGATAAGACCTAAATATTTTTAGAATAAGAGACATTTAGTATTTAAATTTATATTCTTGACAGAGAATAATTATTTTAGTTGCTTGTCATCAATACTGCAATCCCACAGCATTCTTAACATTCAATTGATGAGGCACTTTGAGACACATTTGGACTGAAAGTCAAACAGCAAAACATCAAGAAATGCAAGAATAATGTATCAAATACAACCAGAATGTGATAGCATAAAATTATAAATACATAAAACCCAAACTCACAGTTGCCAAAATACAAGCAGAAAATTGGAAAATCTTAAGCACAACCATATCAGAGGATATCTTAACTATGATAAAGTCAACAGAACTGTATCAGTGTAAGTATATTTAAGACTTAAGAAAGACACTAATAATAATTACACATCAAGCTTTGCTTTAAAAGTTTGCCATTTACATTACAAATGAAATTACTAACCTAGAAACTGAATTTTGGTTAAAAGAAATGTATCTCAAGAAGTCTGACAAAAGATCATTTACCTCCCTGCCCTATATACAGTAAATGTAGCTCTTACTCTTTGCCTAAGAGTAAGATGATCAGGAGTGACCATTTCAAAAAGACCTTGTGATTCAGAGAAAGCACTTCCTCAATCACTTTCAGCTCCAGCACTACATGCAAGATAACCATGTGATGATTGATTACCAAAGGTTTTCATTATAAAGATAATATTAACACGGGCTGCTGACATTCTATCAGTGTTGTAATTCAATAGACCTGGCTTAAACAAAATCTGTTTTCTTCAAGCTGCCTGTATGCAAGGTTTTAATTAATCAAACGGAAAAAAGCCACGGCCAGGTATTTCATTACAATTGTTTGATTCAGACATTTCAACCAGCCTTTGACAAATCTGGCACTTAAAGCAAACTTAATCAGTTACTGAGTACTGAAATGATTCTATAAAATTTTGTGAAATAAACAGTCTATGTTGTTCTTCCATACTGAAAACTGATTCTAAAATTTCAGCCAAAAATAAACTGAGCAGAGCTGTCCAGATAGAGAAGCCTCTTCAGCTGCCTCTCTCTGATCTTCACACATGTAGGGCTCACACAGGAAAGAGCAAGGATCTACTCGTGTTCCATAGCATGGGAATGCCTTGTGCTATTGTGCTCTTGTGAGAGATAATGAGAAAGGGTTCTTAAAGCATGTTATGCAGACTTACCCATTTTTACCCCTATTTCTATGTCTATGTTGCATATATTTATACAATGTTCCACAAAGAAACTAGTCATACACAGTGGAGGTGCTCCCAGCTGAGAAGGTGACACAGAATTGGCCAGCTCAAATCATTTTTTTTAAACTAAATGTTCCATTCAAATCCCAATCACTAGAGTCCTCCTAAGAGATTTCTCCCTCTGCTGACTAAATGCAGTATTTCTATATACCTGAACTCTGTAGTCTCTTGAATCCTGTTAAGTCAGAACAGACTTGACATTACCAAGCAAAACTGAGGTAGGCTCAAACACCTTGCCCTCTAAGTTAGAGAGGGAAGTCCTCTTGCAAGGCAGTGCCAAAATAAATATGCCAACAATGATGCATGAAACAGGCTAGAGAAACTACCTGCAGAGCTGGAGACAATCAGAGCAAGACACAAAAGGCCAGGCTCAAAAGAAACTGGTGACATGAGATAATCTGATAATGGTCAGGTTTGAAACTATCATTAGTTCTGATGTCAGTACAGACAGATACTTCCCACAAAATCATGGGGAGGTATTATTAATTAAGGACAAAAAGACAGACTCAGATATGAGGTTTTTCTTCTACACTAACCACATTCCCATCTGCTTGCCTGTTCTAAAGGCCTAATTTCCTAGGCTGGTATTAAACCACCTGGCACTTTGATCAGGTTCTAAAATACAGAACAGAGTTTAAGAATTTTAACTCCTAAGAGTTTATTTTCTGGTTGAACTATTCCTGAGTAAAATTAAGTACACAAAGCTGCACTCTGTCAGACAACATAGCTCCCATCATTGGTGTGATGATAATAATTAAATTAAAATCTAAAATTACAGTTTGCATGTTTGTAGAAGAATAGTTGCCCCAAACATCTTGGCTACCTTGTAACACAAAGGCAGGAGATTTCACACCACCACACACAATGGGTAGTACCATATCCTGTGGCAGGTAAACACCCTAACAAGAAACTTAAGCACCCAATTTTTATATTCAAAACTATATTGAGCAAGTCTGAGGTTTCTATTTGGAGACAGGAAGAGCTGTTTTTAGAATGAGTCATCTTACATTTATTCTTTCTTTTGTTCTACCACACCAGAGTACTGCCAGTTTAAGAACTGTGGTTTGATTTACATACTGCAGTTTCTAGCACCTCATGCCTACATGCTACGAACAAGTCAGAGGAAATACTACATATGGCTTCCTAAAAAAGTGAAGCCTAAAGAGGCCAGATTTTAAAAGAAAGACCGATCAGTCAGCACTGATTCGTAAATCAACAGGAAGCCTGCAGGAAGACCAAGCTGTTCAGATCTTCTTGCATTACCATCTGAACAGTGTGTTCTTCATCAGCAAGAGCAGGTGAACCTCAAGACTCAAGCGAATTACCCTTAGCAGACAGGAAAGCAGAAGACATTCAGAGGAGATCTCCAAGCCTCTATGACTGCAGAGGCAATAGCAATGTCGTACACATATAATTCAAGACTGAACGTTTTGGAAGAGTGTTACATATTAGTTGACATACTATTCAGCCCAGGTGCAAGCAGCTCTGCCAGATGAAACCAGGGCAGTGAGCTGCTCTCCCCTAGGTCTGGCTCACTACCCCAACTCCCTCAAGTAAGGGAAATACACTGTAACACACAGTGGCTCTGCATTTCCTTGTCTATTCAACTCACATTTGGCAATCAGAACTGTAATTTGAAACAGAAGGAAAGCAAGGAAAAAAAGTCTTTTAAGTATTGTAACAGCATTGCTCCCTTGGCATTTTTATACTTCCCTTGCACAGTATTATTTATACAGTCACCACTTCTTAGAAAACACTTTTCACACCCCAGCTGCAGCACAGCACTTCCACTGCCTTCTAATGCCCTGGTGCAGCAATCAGAGCTGCCTGCCAGATCAGCATCAAGCACCATGTTTACCTTGGCTCTCTAGAATGATCCAAGCTGCAACTGAGCAATCGATGTAGCCTTCTACATTTCCTAAATTTTTCACTCCCAGTACCTCATTGTTAAGAGCCAGATGAATATAAAGAGCAGAAAGGACTGCTGACCATCTGCAGACTTAAGCACACATTAAAATCTCCTTCCATCTAAAAGTACCTGATGTATCCAGTCTCTGAGGATTTCAGCAACCTATTGATCAATTGATCACCAACTAATATGTATCATCATTACACCAAACTTTTACAAATTATGTATCTGCTGACACATGGTATCATCTGAAACAAAACTATCCTTGCAGTAATAGTTTTTATCCTCATTCTTCAAAAATTCAAGGATTTGGTTGCTAAATGCTTAAATAAATAAAAAAAATAACCTGAATACCTTGTATAATATCTGAATACAACAAAATATGTTAGGAAGTTTCATGTCCCAGCTTGAAAAAAAAGCTGCTTCAGTTTGACTTAATCAAGTGACAGACATGTTCATGCTACATGTTGTATAAGTATCAAGATATAATTTGCACACCCTTCTGGTTTTCTACCCAGCCTCCTTTCCAAGAATATATAGCCAGGACTCTCAGCAACATTTGACGTGATTCTCACTTTAAACTAAACGTTATTCAGTATTGTACCCAAACTGTCTTATTTAAAGACAACACCTTTCCTATTCAGTACATTGGCTTCAACAAAATATCAAGCTCATTAACTATCTCATTTTTGATAGAAACATGGAATATTTTAGTCAGAAATAGTAGAAACTGACCAGAACTTTCTTGTCTTCTAATTTAAATTATAGAAATTCACTACTTAAATTTACAAAGTAATATAAATCAAATCTTAAGATTTTCAATGTGTATGTTTATATATAGGAATTATAACATGAAATTATATTGCCTTAAAGAAAACAAGTCACCACGGAAGCAGTGACAATAGATTAATACAGAGTGACTACTTTAAGTGAATTTCAATATTCCACTTTCATTACAATGCTCAACACTAAAATACTAGTTTGACTCACTGGGTTTTTACAGTAGGGGGCAGGAGGGTGGCCCCTGGCTCACCAGCTGAACTAGTGCTCCTGAAGAATCCAGTCACCCAGCTGGGCAGACAGAGGCATTTGGACTACACTATTTCAACAAACTGTACCTGCCAGCACTGTTCTAATCTCAGGCTTTAGTGACTGGTACAGTGGCTGGATGAAAAAGTGCTCATCTCTCCCATAGGAAGCTGCAGGGTAAGGACAGAGTCACCCACAGATAGTCAAGGCTTCTTTGGAGAAACAAGATGAATGTGCAGTTCAATCCAGCTGAAGAAACATGACTCAGGTGGAGCAAAGCCCAGATGCTCCCATCTTACAATAACCATGGACATTGTCAATTCAATCACCAGTGATTGCTCAACACTAAAATCATATACATGTAAAATATTCACAGGTGCTTCTGCTGCACAATGGAAGAACCAACAGATTCCTGGAAATCAGTTTAAAGTGGCAGTTTTAAGGGCCACCACACAGGCTTAAGCACCAGTACTTGCCTAATGTAACACAGTCTTGCAAGTTATAGAGTTGTTGCAAAACTCAGTACATGGGTGCAGTAATACTGACGCAGCATTATGGTGCTGTTACAAAACATTACCCAAGGAAGAGCTCCTCAGAGCTCTCAGAGCTCAGTTGGACTTTGGGTTGCCAACCCAGCCCCCCAGCTGGAAATTCAGAACCCTTTCCACAGGTGGAACTAGAAGATCACTCTCCCTCTCCCCTGGAGCAGTGTCTCTGTTCAGATTATACAGTCACACCTCCCAACCAAGCAACACTACAGAGGGTTTCTGAAGCCAGTAGTAAATTAGCATCAGGTGCCTGAAATAAAGAAAGAAAATGCAGCCCAAGAAATTATTTCAAGAACTGCTTTGTGAAAGCATCATTTATCTGGAGAGGAGTGCCATGCTGCAGACAAGAGTGTATCTGCTGTATTTGTCTTTCTTATATTTTTTCCCTCCTGGAAGACTCTTCCTGCAGCAAACCTAATACAATTGTTCTCAAGTCTGAAGTCAAATAACACCTGTTTTATAACCTTAGACACATTCAAGTTCTGTAGCCCACACTTTCAGCTAAGCCCCTGCAGCTGCACATGCACCGATTCAATTCTGTTTGCTGAATACGTAATACAACAACACAAACCTGGGCTCATAATTACAGTCTAAACCTACAGTAAGCAGCAAATGCAGACAACCAGATTTTAGGCATAAGACATCAAGAGTTTAGGCACCCAAAAGCAGAGTGCTTTTCTTTAAACTATTGTGATAAAGCAATTGTTCACTTTCCTTACAGATATTCATAGCTTTGACTATTTCATTACTCTTCACTTCACCACAGTGTAATAAACAAAGCCCCAAGGAATAAGGAAATTAGTGTTTCTCTAGTGTTCTTCCATAGTAAATAAAGTCAATTAGGGGGAATTAAAGATCGTGGAAAGCCAAGACATTATGATCATTCTTCTCAACAGACACTTGGCCAAATGATGATTCTTATGCAACAGAATACTTTACTAGAAGCTCTGTCTATTCCATCTACTACTTCAGCTGACACCGGTTTCACTTTTATCTTTGACGAGACTGCTCTACTACAAAATGCACACACATGGCATACACTTCCAGGCAGTAAATGAAACAGCACAAAGAGATCAGTCCTTTGAGAAGTATTTTCTAAAAGCTTGCAAAACCAGGAAATCTGCTTTGCTGCCTTAAAAGAAATAACTTAATGAAGGAATCAGCTGTCTGCCATTTTTCCGTGCAAGTAAGTTCAGTTCCTGGAAACCTTTCTACTCGTCCCATAGAGAATCTTCTAGCATGCTTTGTAGCAAATACATCACAGCTCAAAAAAACTTTCTGGCCTACACCATCAACCCCAATGGTGTTGCACAAAACAGCCCAGTTTTGGATATAACAATATGTCAGAAGTATTGGGCTTGTCCATCACACTCAACCTGCAACTGATTTTTAATACTCCACATTATTTATTTTCTACAAAGAAGTACGGTAACCTCTAGGAAAGTCTAGTTGACTGCAGACTGCTACAATACTGATCTCCTTACTTTGCTTCAGCTCAAAGTAGATTCTAGTCCAATTAATTACTTTAGCCTATTGCATTATCAGATTATTCTAATTCTATTCAGTTTAAATAAACACATCAAGTTTAAATAAACAGCTATATACACATTCATTTTCTTGTACATAACAGATCAGATCTCAGTAGATACCAAGCAGCTAATCTATAAAAGTCTTTCAGTATTTGCTGTAAACCGCTATTTGCTTTCATATAATAATCTGTATTGAGCTTCACATACTAAACACTTCACACTTTCATCTATGTTCTTTTTCTAATAAAATTTAGCTAATGAATATATCCAGTTTGGCTTGGCATCAAATGATCTAACAATAAATACTGTTAAATATGTTAAGTAACAATACTGTGTTACTTAAATTCTTATAGATGTTCTACATTTCATCTTCTTGACATGCAACTACTTGGAGTTACATGTTTGACAAGAATTGCTGTCACGCATGAAGTCACTTTTACCATCAGATTATGACACTTTTTTTCATGTTAATGTTTCCATGAGAGAATCTTCTTTATCTGTTCCTCAAGTATTAACTTTGACTAACAATTAATTGCTTTGATGCAATCACAGAACCTCCTGTGAACTGCCACACCCTCCTCAACACAACATGTTCTTAATCTTCTGATTTCTTAATCAGTGTGATTAAGAAAGGGCACCAGCCCTTTTTTTCTTCACTCTTTTTCATCACCTTAAACTCAGAAGTCAGCTACACCAGGATACAGCTTAGCACCATGTGTTGTTTAAACACTCTTCTCTGAAGGATGAAGTCTTCATTATAAAGATCACTCTGAGTACTGGGAGTAAGACACAAAGCCTCTCGGAATACACTTGTTATATTCAAGTAGTACCAATTCTTTAAGAGTTAATTAATGTTGCTGCATAATAACATCATGATCGCTAGCAGCAAGAATTGCAAGTGTCTATATGCAGAAGGTATGGCCACATTAACACATTACCCTGAACAATCTGCCTGAGAACTCGACACACAGCAGTCAGCTGGCTACACACTCATCCCTTAGTTTACCCTGTGTAACAGTATGTCCGTAATAATTAAAAGATATTCACAAGCCTCTCTTCATCCCCTAGGAAAGCAGCTTCTCCACAGAGAAAGAGGATAATCAGGAGATCCTGCCCTGCTTTCTGTCGCTCCAGGACAGTATAAATTTTAAGCCTACAAGCTACTGAGTCAACATTTAGTTAAACTAAATCAATTATCCCTTTTAACAGAGACCAAATTGTTGAAAGTTTAAGTTATACTATACAAGCTGTACTGGTGATATCAGCACCAGTACATGCCCCATATCTGAGGCACTCTTACTTTCTAGCACACCTAGCAGTTTTTCTGGTACAACTGTTCTAGGAAGTTGTAGCACCTGACTGCTTCCTAAGCAGTATAAGTTGAAGACTTCATGTATACACAGTTATTGTAAAGATTAAGTTTTTAACTCAAGTTTCACCAGCAAAGTGAGCGTACCAGTCAACAAAAGTCAACAGCATAACACAAAAGGACGGGAAAAGTAAATTCAAGGAAGAATTATTTTCCAGCTCAATTGATTTACCAACTTTTTCAGCATGCCTATCATCCTCTTAAGGCTTCAACACACATTGTGTAACTATGATTCCATCTGTCACTGCAACACTCAATTAAAATATTACATTCAAGCCAGGAATGCCACTGAGAAGTAACATCTCTCTACTCTTAGAGTACCTAAGATTTCCCTCAAGAGGATACTCAGACAAATAGATAGTTGCTTGTCCTTTGAGGAATTTTCCCATCTCAATAACTATAACTTGAAAAAGTAGAAAGTGTATTACAATCATTAAACACATTGATATGCAAATGCAATGCTCAGTCTTTAAGGCATTTTTATTTGGAAAAAAGAACTGGATGAGACCCACAGACGTTCAATACCATGTACTCTCCATCCACCCCTCGCTGGTGAGAAATAATGTCTGGATAAGATCTTTAACAGTTTGGTCACTGAACCATAAACAAGAAAGCCACGTTTCTAGAGGCCACTGTCTACTGACTGTTAGAAAAGCAGACAGAAAAAAAATTCTGTGATCACAGACCTAAAGTACTACAAAGGGTTTTTTCACCAAAGAAAGCCATTAACTTGCAGAAGAAATGAAACGTGAGGAGAGCGCACTTAAATCTGCTAAAGTAGTGTCTATAGCTTTGCTGCTATTTCAAACACTATAGGGAAGATGCAACTGGTGTACAGAACAAAACTTTTGCTTAAGGTACTTTTGCCTATAGCAACAGTTCAAAAGAGGCAAAAGAGCTGAATCAGCATTAACAGACTACAAGAAAACAGCATCCAGCTTTGCATTGCCCTAATATTACCAATAAAAGGCATGCAATGTCTCTAGGTCAGTTATTTTTACTGTTTTTTCCCATAACTTTCTTGGTTTTCACAAATAAAACTCAGGTCCAGATTAGCTGGGAGTCACTAGAACAAGACTCAGGCATTCATCACTTGCCCCCTCCAAATCAGTGTAGGCAACAGAACTTTCTCCTCCATCACTGCAAAACCTGGCCATTATCCTCAAACATGAGCTCAACCAAGATCCTCACACCCTAGCAATACTGAAGTATCAGAATTTTCACATGCAGCATCTTAGGTGTGTTTCAGCTATATCTCAGATGTTCAGACAGAAACTTAAGACAGAGATAAAGCTCCCTTTAAGTTTTCCTTGTTTCTACACATACAAAAAGGCTGGGCTCTAAGTACAGCAAGAAAGTTGTACCTCTGGTGAAGAAAAAGCTAAGCTTTCCAGCAGCTCCCTTACACTCCCACAGCAAATTTTTATTCTGAGTCCAGATTAATTTATTAGAGTAAAAATACGATCCTATTACGATCCTATAGCAAATCCTCATAGGGGAGAGCAACGTCAGTAATTTGTAGAAGTACAGGTGTTAAGTTCCTGTATCCTGTTAAGTTCCCAAGCCTATGTTTCCACGGAGAAAGAAGCTATCTTTCAGGTCACAGGCATCTTCAGAAAAGTTTGTTTCTCCTGCTCTTCACAGATGCGATATCTGGCTGCAGAAATTACACAGTAATCCATTTTAAATAAATCCCTGAAAATTAGCTAAACTGGTATTTTTTCAGAAACAGTGTTTTCTTCCTAGATTCACACCAAACAAAAACTCAATATGGAAGGCAACAACTTCAGAACAACCTATTTGTCCCAGTGACATATATCCTGCACAAGCATCAAATTCCCATCAATGAGAACTAAAAGCTTTTAAAGTTGTTCACATCTGACTGCATGTGCATGACATCCCAGTCCTCCCAAAGCAGGCAAGTTCAGCTTGTGACCATAGGCCACAAATTGCCTGTTAGGAGAATCCAGGCTGTTCCTTGCTCTCTTTTTGAAAAGGCTGAGAGCAAAGCATGGGCTGAATGGATTTTCCTCAAAGGAGGAACAGCTCTTCTACTCACTGCTTGTCCAGTCTGCCTCTGGGCTGCCCCCATGCACTGACAAACTAGTTCTTGTCCACAGTTCAAGACAGAACAGGAGATTGTCTACAATCTAAGACTAAAAATGCTCTTATAAGACAGCAAGCCAACAGACATATAGAAAATCCACATCTGAGAAAGGGGGAACAGTAAAAGAAAGTCACAAAAGTAAAATTAGTACACCCCAGCAGAAAGGGTGATAATGATAATAAGTTACATGGAACAACATAGTATAACTATAGCATTTTTTTAAAAAATAGCAGAAAAGAAATTTCCAAGAGCCAGTGAAACAACTCTGAACTAGAGAATTTGACTGTTTGTTTTTCCCTGGTGTCATGTGACCTGACTCCTCACTACTATAGGCAGCAACAACCAGTAAAGGTAGTTAATAGCTCTAAAATTATTCATATCTAAGAAACTTTTGTTAGAGCATAATGTATGAGCATATTCTGCCAGTATTCACATGAGTTGAAGGTTTCTGTGAACAGGATAGGACTGAGAGACCAGACACAGACCTTGCTCTTCACATGTGCTGCATTAGAGCAGCCTCAAAGTATTTTACAAGTACAGAATTTCTCCATCACATCTAAAGATGTGATTGAGTTGACCATGAACGACTTTTAACACCATCCCACTTACTACAGAAACAGGTAAGAGGCTGAACACCGCCTTCTTTCGGTTTCCTCTAGTCCCCAGAGCGGTGAATGGCTTCGGCGCATCACCCGCGCCTGGGATCTGCCTCACCCTGTCCCCGCCGCTCCCTCCCGGCCCGCCGGAGCCCCGCTCCTCCCGCAGAGCCCACATGGGGCCTCCCCCGGCCCCGCCGGCCCGCGCCCGTCCCCGGCCGGCAGGAGAGAGCTGTCAGAGCGCGGGCGGCCCCGGCCCCGGCCCCGCGCTCCGGGAGACCGCCCGGCCCGACCCCGCCGGTGCGGCCCGCGGGGACCCCCGCCCGCACCCACCGCTTCTTCGGGATGGAGCCGGAGGCCGGCCCGGCGGAGCCGCCCTGCGCCTTGCAGGGGCTCGGGGAGAGCGCTCCCCGCCCCGGGGCCCGCGGCGAGCCCCGCAGGTGCCCGGAGATGATGAGCAGCCGCCGCCGGGCGGAGGACGGGGAGCCGCCGCCGCCTCCCGCTGCCTCCCCGGCCGCGGCCGCCATCGCTTCCGCGTTGTGCCGCGACCGCCGCCGGGTGAGAGGGCGCGCGGGCGGAAGGCGCCGCCCGGCGCTCCCCGCGCGGGCCCCGCGGCACCGCCCGCCCCCCGCGCCCCGCGGCCGCTCGCTCCCGTTCCCCGGCACGGCCCGGCCGCGTCCTGCCCGAGCCTCCTGCCTCGGCAGCGCTGGGCTCGGTGAGCAAACCACAGAGAGAGAGAGAGAGAGAGAAAAGGCGTTTATCAAAGATTTCCCTCCCCCGGTGCTGTAATTACAGCGCCTCTGGGTCGCTGAACAAACTTGAGAGAACACAAAGGTGTCCTTTAGAGATCAGGATTGCCTAAGTTAATGATGAAATGCTAATTAATGGCAATAGCATAGGCGGGTTACTTAAGAAATAGGTCGGTGAGGTGGCAGATAATCCTACGGGTGTTGCAGATTTTGTCATCGCTGTTGATAGGGACACAAGGCCGTGGTGAGTGCCGGGCTGCCGAGCCAGGTGCCTCTCTCTGCCCGGCTGTCCTAGAAGGGAGGATCCACGTCCCGGTGATCTGCTCCTGCAGTAAACCCGCACCACGGAATGAATGCTGACTGACTGCTGGGAATGCATCCCCTTCTGTAGCTGGGATAGCCATCACTGGGCCAATCCTTGCAAAAACTGACAATCCTGACCCTATTTGGGCCCTGTGGGAACATCTGGCATTCACTTTGTAGCATCACTTTGAAGAGGGAGAGGAACTGGCATTTAAGGGGAAATACAGATTTGATGCCAACCTCAGGTGTGAAAACTGGAAACATTTTAAAGTAGAACAGATGAGAAGAGGATTTTTTTCCCATCAGGGAATGAAAAAAAAGCTTAATAAACGGAGTCCTTTACAAAAGACTAAGGAAGACGGGTTATCTGTCTTCAAATATGTAAAAGACTGCTACGGAGTGAAAGGAAGCAATCAATCTGCCCTTCATGTCCCAGCTAGGTTGGTGAGAAGTAATGAGCTCAAACTGCAAGATATAACTTCAGTATTAGCATTAGACTACTTTCTAATGGCAGTGAAAATGAAAAACTGTTGTAGTCTGCCTAAGTAGAGAATAAAGTCACCTTCATTAGACAGAGTTAAGAACAGACAACATACATCTATCAGACATATCATTATGAGCAGTTCTGCTCAGGGCAAGGTGATGGGCTAGATGACCTGCTCAGATTAATTCCAACTCTTCCTCTATGACATGAAGTGTCTCACACTGTTGAAGCCTACTCAGTCGTCACACGGGACCTACTTTCATGATCGGCTTTTGCCACTGAATGGCACTGACCAGCTTTTTGGGAGTCCTGAAGTGGGTTACTGGGATCTATGTGATGACTGATACTTTGATAGTGGCATTTTTTTCTATCGGTGTTGTCTTATTCATTTCTTCCTCAGATGCTTGTTATGTATGTGAATAAAATCCTGTGAAAATGGATAAAACTCTTACCCTCTTTCAAACCTCTTTTAGAGACCTGTTTCTACCATGACACTTCAACATGGTACCTTTCCATTAACTAAGCAGGAAGTTCTCCAGGGAGCAGTATGCACTGCACAAGCTATGAGACTTGGGCTCTGTTCCTTACCTCACATGCAGTATTGGTGCTTCTTTGAGTCATAGCTCCCTGTATATAAACCAAGCTGTCCCTAGAGAGACTGGTCTGAAATACACCATGGACTGTGTGACAATGTAGAACCAACTCCAGTAATGCCTACTGATGAGAAGGAGTTCATAAAAGCCACCCAGGTGTTATTATTGTTTGTTTTGCTTTTATTCTCACCATTGTTAATTGATTTTATGCCCTTTGTGTACTTTGTCTAGAAAATAGTCTGCAGTTTTCCTGGGGCAGTGATTGCACTAGTTACAATGGGATCTCAACCTTAAGTTAGGTTTCTCGTATTAGAGGAACATAAACAGCTGTTGTGGCAGTTTGATAGTTTGGTTATGGAGTTAAATTTTCCCCCTGTGAATAATTTGTATACAAGTTTCTGGATTAACTCATGCATACCCACATTTAGCTGTCTGTAGGGAACAAACATGGGTCTCGACTGAATTTCCATTCACTTTGTTTACTGAACTTCTGGGTATAGCTGGGGGGACTTGCAGTCACAGTTACCTAAAACTTTCCACATTGCTGAACGCTGCCAAAGAGATACTAAATCCCCTGTAGTAGGCTTCAGATTTTCCTAGAATGTTTCCTTGTATCCCAGTCACTCTTAAGGAACAATAATGAGTCCTTTGGTCATTTATTTGATCCTAATTGTAGCGTTTCACAGTAAAAAATTGACCTCAGCTAGAATCTGATAAGTAATATTTGTCACCACCTCACAATTTATTTCTCAAAAAAGTTCCAAATTAATTTTTAACTATGTGTGTGAATGAAGATTTAACTGGCAATGCTAGAGACGTAGTGGTATGATTTGGAAACTATTCAGAGCCTTGTCTTTTGCAGAGCAGAGGAATAGCTGAGTCACACCTCATTTTTGTTCAAGAGGGATCTTTTCTTACAATAAGAATGCTAAGCTCCTGCCAGTGCACTGCATGCAATCCCTGCTTACCTTGGAAGGATGGCAATCTTCATAAAACACAGCAGTAACATGTGCTGCCAGATTGTGAGGTCACTGTTTCTCATTTGCCCAAAGTGAACCACTGGCGTGTTTTTAAAAATTATATCTAATGTAATTATATAATTCATTCTGATAAGCAGTAGTGCTGAGAAGAAAACTTAGGGAACAATATTTTGAAAGTAGTATGTTGTGACACCAAAGAGAACATAGATCAGTAAAAATACCAGCAGATCTATAATGCAGTAGTTGGAAGTATTCTAACTGCTGTTGAGCCAAAGCAGCAGCCTTTACCATTCCATGAGCTGTCCTTCCCACAAAACTGAGTGCATCTGTAAGCATAAGTGAGATGCCAGCTCAGTGTAACACCTCATGTCATCAAAGGCCTGCATTTCCAGAATTCTACACATTGGCATTTTCAAGAAACATAGTTTTAAAGCCAGTTAACAGTGTAATACAAATTAAAGTTGCCAAAGTATTTTAAACTTTCAGAGATATCTCATAATATGGTGTCTCAGAGTTCCAGTATGCAGTGGTCCCATAGGAGACCACGGTGGGAACATGGCCTCAGGACAAACATTTGTATCAGGTGCAAAATATTAATTGATGGGAAGCAGCAAGTGTACATACATCTGGGAGAGAAGGTAAAGTACAGTGTTCAACCTAAACTGTAGTAAAATTTTTGAAATATTTCAAAGAATTTTTATTGAAACATGAGAAAGTTCCCAGTCCTGGCAGGAAGCGCAGTGCTGCAATACATGTCTGTGCTATTCCTTTACTGACTAAATAGCAGAAAAAAGTTGTGGGATTCTTTTTGTTTATTTTTCATTTTAAAGTTACACAGCTTTGAGCTACAATCCTTATTTCACCTCACTGCTTCTGAAGGCAACAGAATATTATCATAATACTGGGCTTTAAGAAAATAGACATAAAGAAGCCTTTGCTTTCTAGAAAAATTAAAAAGTAGAAATTAATTTTTTCAAGACTTAATTTCATGGTGCTGCTTCCAAGGTTTATACAGAAGGAAACACCTGTTGAATAAGGCATGTTCTAGATGTTCTCGCTTCCTCTCGTTCAACCACTATTAAGATGTGATTGATTTATTATCTAATTATCTAATGTATTAGAACACCTTTTTGTTCTGTACCCTGTGCAAAAAGACACCGCCTACAGAAGAGGTGGGGCTTTGGCTGCCCTAGCTTTAGAATGGGTGTGGGACATCCAAAGCTGAATCATGGACTCAGAAGAGGCTGTTGAGGCAATAAAAGGGGGAAAAAGGCATAAGCCCTTGAAATAACCTCTGGATTAGTCATTTTTTCACCAGATAGAAACAAAAAACAAGCCTACACACATTAATGAGCATGTCATTCAACAGCAAGTAATTCATGCTCTGGAAGGAATTTTGTTGATACAGAATTGGCCAAGAATTTTTCCTGAAGTAGGCAATTTCTCTAAGGCCTACTTAGCTTTGTGTCACTTTTATAACATCAGCAGAGTCCCTGGGAAAAAGCACTGCATTCATCCTTCAATCCATCCATCCACTACCAGCTCACAGTGCTATGAGCTCAGCTTGTTGGCCTTGGTTGTTGGCCACAGAAGAAGAAATGCCCAGGTCTCAGAGCTTAAAGCTATGGAGAAGCTGGCAGGACCACAAGTCATTGGCAAGGATCAGCCTGGATTTGAAAGGTTACACAAGGATAGGAGTGATAATAGGGAAAAAGTCGTAAGAGAGAGCATGAGCCATGAATGAAACCTCTAAATTAGCAATATCCAACCAGAAGCTGACTTCTTTTTAATATAGAAAAGGTTAGTGTATGTTCTCTTTAAACAGTATGTTCTCTCTTTAAACATTAAAAAAATGCAGATGTTTTTGTACGTGGTGGTCAGCTCTCTCCTGTTAAAGGGAGAAAGTGTAAGAAGAGCTCAACTAGTTCAGCTGTCAGTCAACAAGATGATCTGAAAGCTTAGAAATGCTAGAACTTAAAAGTAAGTCTGTATCTATACAAGGGTGATCCCTGAGAATCAAATACTAAGTCATTGTCCATAGTATATTTAAAAATGCTTATAGGCTCCTCAGTGAAACTGCTGTGACTTCGCTAAGCCTTCCACTGGTGCTCCAAAGCAGAGTTATTAGTGATATATTTTTACTATCACTCTACTTAGTAACTCCAGACCTGAATTTTCTGTATACCAATTTTGCATGGAAGAAAAATACTTTCTAAATTATTAGCTGTATGCAGGGATAAGTTTGTGCATACCTCTGTTCAAAGCCAGCAAAGCTGTTTGCCTCTGCAAACTGAATGAGATGCATCTCTGTTTCTTCTGATTACTTCTGGTAGTCCCACCAGTTGTGCTCTGTCACTGGTAGGTGTCACTAGTGGCAGGTGTGTTTATCAATGTACATACTTTGCAGGTGCACAGTGGACTCATTTCACCTTCTTTGTTCTACTGTAATGACAGTCCTGCTGCATCCAAAAACTAAGGGAAGTGAGACAAGCTTCACAGAAAACTCTGCATAGAGATGTAAAAATCTGCCCAGTTTCAACTCTTCCACAGTGTATGTCAAAAACTTGTCAAGAGAAAAAGCTTTCATATTTACTTTTTGAGTCAATTCTGTAAAACCAAATATAGTTACCACATATGTCCTCTCATGGCTTGGTCAGTGAAATTAAGCATAATTTGACATTTACAATTAGCTTTCAAGGTGCATCCCAAAGGAGATCAAGTGCACACTTTTTTACTGCCCTAAGACTTGCTCCATTTCCCCTTTTTTTAAGAGAGCTGTCAGTTAAAGTGAAATGTAGCTGCCCAGCATGACAAGTCAGCTTTGTAGAAACTATTTGCCTTTACACTTTCCTGCCCGTTGCAATTCCGGTACACCTGCATTTTGGTGACATTATCTCATGACTATTCTCAGTTCTCCATATTGGAAAATAGATTATATTACAGCATTTTGCTAAATTATCCAGTCTAATGATGTAGTTAGATGCACTAAAATTTACATTAAATTTCTCCCAATATGCTGCAGTTTCTCAGAATCTAGAGGAGAAAAAAGAAATTGTGTAATAATGGCATTTGCTTAATTCTGTATTTTTCTTGTTCATGTCCCTAGACATATTGGTTCTATTAACTATTGTTACTCCTAAGGGTATATTACATACAAACTGTATTGTGAAAGAGAATGTTGCTTGTGTTTTACATAGAAACTCAATCCTTGTATATGCTTTTGAGAAGATTATAGGTAATGACAAGAGCACTACAATTTCTGGATGAGAACAGCATCTCAGAAGGAGGCTAAATACAAGGGCATGAAGAGGGCTGATTGTACTTGGATGCAGTTTAAGTCAGTTGAATTTTTACTTCCTTAATTAAAATATAAAAAAGGTGTTGATGAAAAAAGCCTAGTGTATTTGTACAGTTCTTGATTCTTATTACAGAGTTCTTTACTGCTGGGATAGGGACATTTATCAGGTAACTTGGCAGAAATGTTTGACATATTTCAGTTAAAACTCTAACATTTAACTGTTGTAGCTGACTCACAAAAACGCTTTCCTGGATCAGATAGCCAGGCATCTTAAGAAACAAATCAGCTATTGCAAATTCTTGGTGTTTAAAGAGAAAGAACATTTTGTTTTAGTGTTTATTACATTTTAAGACAATTCCCTAAGTATGCTCTAGGGAATACTGAGGTATGCAACATCAGACACACAGCTGAGCAACATAATCATGTAAACATCATATTTGGGACAGGCAGAGTGTTTGAACAGATAATGCAAAAACTTCCCAAATGGAAGCTGACAAATAATTATGTGACTCTTTATAATGAACAAAACACACCTGAGGTGTTTGATTCTACTTCTAGGCCTCCCTTCACATAGTGCCATTGGTTTGATAATTTTCATGTGAAACAATGTCTTTTTGCTTGCTTAAAACAATAAGTTTTCATGATCTTGAGGAAACTAGATGTCAAAACAGAATAAAGCATTTACTCCTTAGATTAAGCCTGTCTCAATAATTCTTGTATCATATCATATTACTTGATAATTATCTCCCACACAATAGTAAAATTGTCCTGTAAAGGTAGTGACTAATGGCAAGTCAAGATTATACAACTTAATAAGAGGGAATTTTATTAAACAGCTGAATTTCCAGGTGCTTTGTGAAAATGAAAGGCAGTTTACTCTGAGGCATCTGTATTTGTTCTGATATATGCAGGCACCCATATCCTTTTTATAAATCAGATGCATAGTCTTTTAACACACAGCTAAGAGTGGAGACTATCACTGTCATTTAAGGTCTGATGGGGAAATGGTTAGGCTGAATCCTGATGTTCTGCAGATTTGCACTTTATGCACTAAAGTACTTTAAGATATGCTTCCCCAAATAGCCACTTTCTCCCATCCCCTGAATTTATATATTTTTTCAGCCCTGAGTGATATCCAGTTCCTTCTTAGTCTGTTCCCCCAAAGTTTCTCCTGATTTCTAGTAATTTGGCTCAAATTCCCTCTGGACTGCCAAAGCAGAGGTGCTCTCCCATACGTACTGAAGAAATGTAGGGGACTAATACAATTCATTTTGAGGGACACACTTCAGAATGAAGACATTGAGGAATAGATGAAAAGATAATGAGAACAGATTAGGTGAGAGTGTAGCAGAGTGTGGACAAACACACACGGTGATATTAGGTATTAATGGTCCCTTCATATGCTGTGCCAAGAGGACACTGAGCACCCTAAGCAATTACATGGCAAGATAATGGAGGCAAACTGAGCATTTAGAAATGGCTTTTTTTGAGCTTGCCACAGAAAGCTTTGCCAGGAGACTGCCAGTGCCATGAACATACCATATTCTGTTGCCTTGTACCGTGTTTCTTTTGTATCTCTCCTGTTGCTCAAGGGATGGAGAAATGGGAAGGAGGAATTGCAGTCAGCAAAAGAGGAACCAGTCATAGAGCTGTGAACAGGGAACTTAAACACAAGCTAGTAAGGCACATCATCCACCATGTGGTGTTGCACTGGTGGTCAACCACAGCAGAAAAGTAGTGATTTAATGGTTTACGGGCAGCTAAATTATCATTATGCCAGTACTAGGCCATTTGTATTTTGTTTGGGGCAGAAGCATGAAGCTTCCATAACTTATTCTCCTATTCCTTGGAATTGGATCTAAGTTGTTCCATTCTGCCACTTCTGAGATTGAAAGAACAAAAGGAGGAGGCAGACTGAATTCTGAAGAATGAGATGAGGTAGTAAATCATGGCAGTTTTAACAAATGTAGCTAATTCTATCATTATGTGAAACAAAACAAATGTTGATTCAACTCTAGTTTAGGCTGGGGCAGTCAAAGACAGCTGAACAGAATATCTGAATGTGTAAAAGTAACATTTCTGCTCAGATGCAAATCTGTTGTTGTTTTTAAAACACAGTTTTAACATCAGAATGCTGGCGAAAAGGGTTGATTTTCAGGATTTTTCAAATTACAGCACAGTATATTAAGAGAAATGAGTGGCAATTTATCTGAATATGCAAGGCCATAAACTGGAGCAGTTCAGCAGCTGCTCCACACACAGCTAAACTGTCTTTGTGATGAGAGAGAGACCCTCCTGGAGAAGAGTAAAGTGGACACTCATGGGTAGAAACCATTAAAAAGCATCATTACCTATAAGTAAGCAAGCACTGCTAAAGCAGACAGAACAGTGAGAGTCACTAGCAAGCAGCCTGGCTGTCTGTCTCCCTTCCTTACGTTTTTAGAAATACCAGCTATTTGTTGATTTTAGCTTTTTAAAATGTTGTTTCCTTCCTGATAATGATGTGATTTGAATTCATCTGCATATTTGATTTTCGCCTTGTAGAAGTTTAATTAAGTATATACAATTAATGACTGGCGCCGGCTTATCCTGTGGAATTTGCAGCAGCAAGACACCTTAAATGCTCCTGGTTCTGCTGTCTTACCAGACCTGAGGACTCCAGTCTCGGGCTCTGTCAAGCCAATGCTGTTTTCCAGTGCTTTGTTTCAGTAGAGAAATGTGGCACATACAAGGGACAACAAAGGCAGCTCCTTTTTTGAAGAACACAAAATAGATTAGGCTGGTCTCAGCTGAAAAGGATGCCATCAATTTAGACAGCAGCCTGCTCTTTCAGCTGAAAACACGGGAAATGGAGCAGCACAAATGGGTGAACTGCTTGATTCTCCAAAATATTTGTGAGATAATTAATCTCTGCTGCTTGCTTTGTTTGATAGGGGACCAGCTTACTGCTCCATTACATGCAGTGATGTCGCTGAAGAAGGTAGGCATTTTCAAATGAGAGAAAAACAGAATTTATTTTCTCTTTAACACAACATTCTTTGTGTGTTGAGAAGTGAAAAAACAAGCTGTCCTTGTGTTCATGGCTCCTCAGCGCTGCAGCGCTGGAAGTTTAGGGGCAAAGGAACAGTTGTAAAACAGAAAGTAGGGGCAAAGAAAGCAGTGCCAGACTTTGAGGGGAAAGTACTACTGTAAATATACCTAATGACCAGGCATAAAAAGAGGTACTAAGTGATTCCTCATGCCCTTGTGAGCTGAAAGCAGCTTGGTGAGAAACCTCAGGGCAATCATTCCCAAGCTTGCTGGAACATCAAGACTCTGGAATAATAGTGTTGGCTCCCCTGCTAGAGCACTCCGTCCTGGCCTATGGATGCACTAGCTTTAAGAGGGCAGTTAAGGAAAAGAGTACAACCTCATGACTGAAGGAAGAATAAAACCACAATAATAAATTCAACAGAGAGAGAGTTAGAAAATTGAGACATTTATCAGGACAATTATCTTGCTGTGACAATGGTAGCACTTGCTTGGACTTCTTGGTACAAAGCAACTTGGGCCAAAAGCATTAAAACTGCCTTACTCCAATTAGAATAGCAAGTTTCAGCTGAAATTGAGACTGTGACTCCTGGTACATAGGAAAACAAGACAGAGCTAAAATGACTGTTTTTGAGCCCATAATCTGAGTCTTTCTTCTGTGTTTGAATTTTTCCTTAAATGGCTAGGAATCATTTCTATTTTATGGCTCCAATAAGATGTTTAAATTCCTCATTTAGTGCTCAGTACATCATTCAAATTCTCCAACTCACAGAGCAGAAAGCACTGCTTTTGGATCTTCAGTGGCTTTTATGGAAAGCTTTTTAGCAATTATTTTGTAATCAACTGAATTGTGTATTTATATATCAGCAAAGTATCTTCTAAACACTTTTGTTATAGTATCTAAATAGATTTTACTACAGCTTCTAAGCAGTTTCTAAAACCCATTAAAAATTAAAATGGAAAAATTATTTGCCTCAGATTTATTTTCTGGGTGATACTGTGTATCCCAGAATTGCCAAGTGTTTCTGCCTTCCGTAGCTCTTACTTGAGTTGTATGGCAATGTTGGCTTGAACATTTTGCCTTGTCAATCTTACTTGAGATTTGAGTCAGTTATGTTTTGACTGGGTTTAAAAGAAAATATTTCCAAATTTGGGGATTTTTTTACCCTTGATTTCTCACTCCATCTTACCTTGTACGTTGCTTCCAGGACTCTTCAAAATGTACCAAGTGTTGGAACAAGACTCTGGAGTGAGCTGCACAAGCATCCCTCAGACTTCTGGAGTGCTGGCCTGTAATGAACTGATTTGAATCAGTGCCTCTGTGGCAAATTTTGTGTTCAGCCCTGCAAATCCCTGCAGGAGGTTCCAGCACAGGGCCAGCTGTGGGTCCTGGAGTCCCCAGAGGCCACAGACATCCCCATCTCACATTCTGAAACACAGAGGCAGAAGCTGGACCCTGAGACCTGGCGACGTCTTTTCATTTGACCTACTACATCTGGAGACAAGTATCTTACATAAACAGCATCTCTGTGTGAGGGCCATTTGAAATTTCATGATTCTGAGTTCTGATCTAAGGAGATGTGGAAAGCTGAGCAGGGTGGATTAACAAGACATTTTCTGATCTGTCATAGCCTAAATGTGTCATTGGCAAAGGACTGGAAGGTGCTGTTTGTGACCTTTGCTTCCAAATGCACCAAAGCCCAGCCTTCCTTTTACCCAGCAGATGGCCAACTGCTCTTGCTAACAGAAAATAAACCTAAGCAGAGGCTTCCTCACTAATGTTTATAGCCCTGCAGATGGACACTTTAAAGGAAAGGCAGTTTTGTTAAAAAGTAAAACAAAAACCTATGAAACTTTAAATTCAGGACCTGTTATTTTGTGCTCAGCGGTAGAGCTCCTTTTTCTTCAGAAAAGTATGCTTGAGTAATAAATTACATGCAAGGCCTCTGGGAAATGTAGTGTGTGCTCTAGGGATGTGGGGTAGTTTACTTCTGATAGGAGAGCCAAAGACTGCAATAACAGACATGGTAGGCTTTTTACCCCGGAAAAACTTAGAAATATTAATTACAGGATAAAATATAAATAAACGTTTTGAAGTCAGTGCAGCTCTATCTGCCCTTCCCTGATGCTGTTCTTCCTCTGAGTGTTCTTTTATTTCTCAAGGATACTGCTGGTTTAGCTGGACCCAGCCGCACACAATTTTCCCTAATGGTTGCAATTTTCCCTAATGTTTGTGACTTTAGGTGGTCAGGGGCACTCTTAGATGGGAATGTGAAAGTCTAAACTTGAGCTAGCATTTTCTCCAAAGTGCCAGAAGCTCAGACATGGTACTGCAGCATGTAGTAACTCATCCAGAGGGGACAGGTTCAATTCACATACTTAGAATTATCCCTAATATTTTGTCTCCCACCATCAATTTCTGCTGGTGGGTAGTTACCAAAATGGGCCAGCTGATGGATAGGCATCTTCTAGCATCAGTGGAGGTCTCACAGTGACAAAATGAACCAGCTAATGGAAAGCAAACTGGAAATGGAAACAACAAACTTTCATCCATTCCTAGGACATTATGCAATCTAACACATTATGACAACTGTTGGCAGACACTCAAAAGCTGCAGCATGGGGTGTTTGAGAGACTTGGAGTGACCAGTCACAGGCTGTATCAGCCAACATCTCCAGGAGCTGAGGACACAAAAGGCATCAGTTCTCCTCCCAGACCTGCTTTTCTTGCAGTAGTTTTCCCTCTTCTGCTTTCCCCTAGTTTTTGTAACTATTACAGCCACTGCTATTCAGTCACCAGGGAGGTAAATGCACACCCATCAAAGGTTACAGTAGAGCAGAGATTACAGAAAACGCTTTCCTACCTAATTTTATGTAACTTCTAGCAGTATTTGAGTTACTGTTTTATCATTCCTCATATGTAGCCAATTACCTTTTTCTATCTGAAAATCTCTTGGCTAATAACACAGCAAAGGATATAAAGTAAGGAAGTATGACTCTCCATTAGAAAACTAAGAAGACTGGCAGGAGTCTTATGGGTAGATAAAGTAAATAAAATAGCATTAACAATCTTCTTAACAAAGCATTCCAGATTTTGAAATGACAAAGCTCTTTTCAATAAGCTTTTTGTGTTACTTAAACACTGTGTTGTGCAAACAGTTTTAATGTTCTCCTGTTACTGAGCAGGAGGTTATGCAACCAGGCCGCAATACACACATTGCTTTTTGAAGACAAGTTCATAAAGCAGTAAAGTATTATAAAAGTATTGTTACAGAAGCAAAAGCTCTTTCAAGTCATTATAACTGCTCATGTCACAAGAAAGGGAGGTTCTTTAAACTCTGTGTCATTGTATATTATGCATTTAAGGCATAAAAAAATGACCTTGGGAGACAGAAGTTCCGTTTGCCTCAGACAATAATGGGTGCCACAAGTGTTTGCCTTTCAGAGGTGGCAAATAATACTGTAGGTTAGCATACACAAGTATGTGCACATGGGCTACGAAATGCCAAACAGGTGGAAAGAAAAATCTGTGGCATGGAAAGCCACTAACTGAGGCAAATGTCTGAGCAGGTAAGGCAGGGAGCACTTCTGTCCCCTACTAATGTCCTCTGCCATTTTACCTTGGCATCTATTACCTTGCTAGGCTTTTACTATTTTCTGCCCTGCCCCAGGTGTCTCTAAGCTTAGTATTTGATTTTTCACCCTTTTCCCTATCTTTCTCCCTGTGCTTGTTTCAGGCAACAACAACTGCATGGAATAAATCTTTGGGGTTTTATAGAGCCATTTTCAAAATTGTTTGAGAGTGCTCCTACGCATTTACAATAATAAACAACAAAAGAAAGAAGCTAAAACTAATAAGAACATAACAAAAAGGCAGAGCTAAATACTGTTACATACAGTGAAAGCAATTGGAAGTATGAACATACAAAAAAGGCTTCTTTCAATAGCATGTTATGAGGGAATGATCATTTTTAGAGAAGGAGCATGCAGTACTTATTTCATCCACCAAAATGTCATTGGTTTTGTGTTTTGAATCCAGTTTTGAATAAACACTTTGGGACAGAAATGTTAGATTCACTTTCTTCATTTTGTAAGTACATGTCACTTTAGGTCCACCTGCAGCCAAGTGCCCAGTCCTCTGGTGAGCACTGGAGCACATTCAGTGATGGTCTAGTTATGTTCAGACCATGGCTGCTCCAAAGTGAGAGATTCCAGCTAAAAATATGTCTTCACTCTTTTTTATCATACCCCCTTTTGGCAGAAGAGAAGCATTTAGCATAGAACTGCTCTGGGAACTCCACACCAGCTCAGAGGTTGTCTTGAAATAGAGCTATACCTTGGAGTCTGTGTTGGACCTTATAACTGGAAGAGAGAGTGGCTTTGCTGTGGCAGAATTTTCTCTGTAGCCTTTTTCTTTTTTTTTTTTTTTCTTTTTTTCCCCTTTTTTTCCTGGTTTATGCACAAATCACTAACTAAAGGGAATAGATCCTTAGAACAGATGGATTTAGAGTTATCAGTCAGACTTGCTATTTTAATGACTATTTAACATTTTACAAGGAAGAGAAGGAAATTACAGCAAACATCTTTTGACAGCCTTGCAGATTCCACTCATATAGCTAGCTCCTATTTTGTAAAAAGCTCTGTCTATATTGTGCATTTTTATATTATCTAGAACTTCAGGACACAAGATGGCAGTGCACATACTAGTGATTCAGGCTTCGAAATGCTCCTGCTATTTAAACTAAGCATATAACATTTTATTTAAGCCTATATTAATCTGATCATATAATTGTGGTATTAGAAATAAACCTAAAAGTATCTGTCAACAACAGAAACAAATGCAATTTGCCAATAAATGAGTATTGCATGAACAAGTGTTAGGTAAAGCTTAATTCAAGATTTTATTGTACACAACAACACTCTGGAGACATTAAAAGCCTCTTATGAAACTCCTCAATTGCAATAACAAGAGGGTATCCCTTTATGAAGGAATGGAAGCTGGCTCAGTCGTAAGAGCTTCCGAGCAAAATTGGCTGCTGGGGAAAAGCACATAAGAGAGCTGGCAGCCTGAAATACGTGGAGAGCTCAGGGCTCTCGGAGGAGTAGTGCAGACCACTGAAGTGGAACAGGCTGAACAGTATCTAAAATTGAACAGGTGCCTTTCTGTGAAAAAACTAACAAAGCGGACAACTGTTTGGCATGACAATTGAGAGAAAAAATATTTCCACTGAGAGGCATCAAATTAGGGGATAGGTCTCTGGCTGAGGAGAAAATTGCTTAAGGAACTGTAAGGAGTTGAACCTTTCCATGTGTAACTTCAGAGGAAGTTCATTCAGAGCCTCTCTGGGCACCAGTGGGTAAAGAGAACTGCAGTAACAAGCTTTCAAGGCTGGTACCCAGAAACCTCTTTGGTTGAGTTGAATGCTGGAATTAGAAGGTGTAGCTAAGAAGTTTTGGCTGCCTTTCCTATAATTTGGTTCTGCAAACATGGTCTTGGTACATAGTAAAAAGAGCCCTTAGAAAAACAGTAATATTTCAGAGTATAAAATAATCCCCAAAGTCATTATCCCTATGGGATGTCTAATGCTGACAAAATTCTAGACTGTCCTCCTTTCTCCTGAGGAATGTTCAGGTGACTTTGCCTCTCTGTACATAAAGTCATGGTCCTAATGGGCAAGTCAGATTGAGCCAGGAGATCCAAACTCAGCACCAAGGCTCATTATTTCTGGACACAGCTCTTAATTTCACATAGTTATTAGGAATTAGATAATGAAAAAATATATATTTATCTCAAGCAGGTGTGATACAACTATTTTCTATTTTTCTCTCCAGAATGGTAATATTTGTTATCGTCTGTTGTACTGCACCATGGAAATCCTCCCATTGTGAGTGGAGATGAGTGTACTGAGCTTGACCGGTGTTTTTGACAGAAGGTGGAATTTGGGGAATCCTGGTCCCTGAGTCTACTTTTCTTGTGGTCATTATCTATGAGTAAAAGTATCACCATGTTCCCAACCCCTCAATCACAGCAGCTCCAATGAAAAGTAGTCAGATTTTTCATGGTGGGCCACTCCTCTCGTTACAATTGGCCAGTTGCTGTTTGTTGTGGCCTTACATTCCCACACATAAATCACTGGGTTAATACTGGGACTTCTTTTCCCTCTCTCTTTCTGTGTTTGCATAAGATTGAATTTGGCATTGATTCAAATAAAATAATTCAGATGCCTGGTATTTTAACTATGGATGGGTGTGGGTTCATGACTAAAATAAAGTGTATCACCTAGCAGTTTCAGTCATTTAGTCTATTTGTCACAGTAGATTACAGAAAATGTGGCATGCACAGAATTATGTATGCACTTTTCAACCATCTAAAATGGAGGATAAATTGAACATGTCATGGTTCTAGGAGAGTAATTTATATTGAGTACAAGCTGGGAAGGGACTAGAGCCAAAACCTCAGATCTAAATTACTTGAGTTCCAGGGAAATTTTAATCCAAATAAAAACTTCAGAGCTGTTCATTATATAATTAAGTAAACCAACAAGAGACCATATCTCAGCACTCACTCCCAAGCTAAGGAATTTACCCCAAAACTGAAGTTTTGTGGTTAAGTCCACAGATGCTTAATACTGACTGTGATCACTGTATGGAGCTACTGCCAACTGTCTGTTGTAACCACCCCACATGTCTCTTTTGGCTTTGCATATAACCCTGTTCTTCATAAATGAACTTTTCCAGCCTGATAATAGTTCCTCATTGAAAGTATGTTATGAGGACTCACAAACCCATATTTTTTCATGCATGGACCATTGAAGTTGGTCTCATTGTCTTCTTTTCATTGCAGGTGCCACCAATAATGTCTCAGGACTGAGGAAAAAGGTAAACACTATTTTTTCTTGCTGCTTCTGCATGATCTTCCCGATAGTCTGTTTCATCTTCTTTTGCCTCTAATCAAAACCCAGCTATTTTTATCATGGCAGTAGTCAGCCCATGTAGACATTCAGTGAAATTCCATCTTTAGGTAAAACAGTTCTTACTTTTCTATTCAGAATCACTCCTAATTTGACCTTCTTTTACCAGGTATAACCAATTTCCACCACATCAAACATAATCTACCCTTTTCCTACAATAAAATGTAGCTGTAATACCCCACCCCAAGATTAAGTCCTCCCTTCCCAGTATTTTACAAAAGCACCTCTTTGACCTGACCCAACACAAATCAAAACTAATGTCTTTCCTGCAGTCCAAAATAACTTCTTCTCCCCAGAATAAACTCTTCTCTTGACATTAAAATGTAATGACCCCCACAAATTCAGGAAGTCATGGTGCAGCAGAGTGACTGTATTCCTAAAGATACTTTAACCTTTTCATTCACTGCAAGCATCATCCTTCTGCCTGTTGTCACAGGCAGAACCCACAACGTAAAAGGTGAGGTTTGGACTAAGAGGGATGGAGCAGGAAATGTTGGCAGGCTGGAGATTTTTACCTTCTGGTCCAGCACAGGCACACAGGTTCCAGCTAAGGCTTGAGAGCTGATCAGAGCAGGCAGTTACTGGGGGAAAGGATATTGGGGGTTATCACTACTGCTCATACATTCCCCAAGTAAATATTGATGGTCATAATGAAAGTAAAAGGCATTATATTTAACGTAAAAAATAATGTGCCTGTGAAGCCTGCTGGCAAATGGTATCATTGAGGCCAAGTGCTTAGCAGGATTCAGTAAAAGGTTATACATACATATTCATACATTTGTGAGGGGAATTAGATAGGACCTGATAAAAATTCATAATGGATATAAATGTTCACAATTCAGGGCATAAATCAGCCACCAGCCTGAGGTTAGAAAATAACTTCCCCTACAGTCAGGCTATTACATAATTATCAATTATACTTGCAGAGGGGCGAAAGGAGGTTGAAGAATAGGGCAATTTCCTCAGAGACATCTGGGAATTACTATTGGCAGACAACTAATTTAGATTTTATCTGGTATGGAAGTTCTTATTACATCAAATAATGTAATTTAGAATTAAAGCATGTGATTTATTTTGTATTTTTTATTCTTCATGTAATCAAGTTCATGCCTAAGGGTAACTGCAGGCCTTTCCATTACAAGCCAGCCTAAGTTAGTGAAATTCACTGCGCTGTGTTTTCTCACCAATTCTCCTTAAAAACATCTTCACATTTTGCAAGGAAATCAGGAAGATTCACAGCAATTTAGTTTATCAAAGCTAACCAACTAATACAGCCAACTTATGATCTATATTAGCAGAGAAAAAGTTACATGTGTGAACTGCAGAAAAATCTAATTTCAAAAAGTTCTCATTTTCATTGTTTGCACAGTAACCTAATGAGACTTGCAAAGGTCCTCAACATCTTGATTTATATCATAGGGGCTACTCCAGGCCTACCTTTTTTGCTTGGTATTATCAGCTCACCTAAGCAAAAACTCATTGAACTCAAGTTCAATGGACTTGTTTCCATCAAGCAACACACCTCTAGCTCTTGTTGCACTTGAAAACAGTCAGTGAGCTATGTAACACACACTGCATGCTAAGAAAAGCAGCCTTTATGACCTTGCAAACAGAGTGCTTGACGGAAAATCAGATTTCTAATCAATTGATTAAGAAACTGCAAATGAATATAGGCAATCCTTTATGTTTGCTGCATTGGAAGAGTAGCTGCATTCTGCTATAGTTTCTGGAACACATGATACACTTATTGCAATTACAACATAAATTATCACCACAATAGATGTGGAAACCTGAGAAACATCAATTAACAAAACATCTCACCAATTTTCACAAGAAAAAGGAGTGGTACTTGGCATCAATCTTTCCTAAGCATAATTTCTGTTCCTAGTGAGTATTACTAGAAATATTGCACAGTGTTTGCTCAACATCTGGAAAGTGCTAAGGCCACAGTCTAAAAATACTGTGGTCTTATTAGAAAATTTTCACTGTGTAAACTCTGTAGAGTGTAAACTCTGTTCAGACAGATTCATAAAAGGAACGGCTGATGAGAAGGCAGCAGATTCAATGTAGTAGATTTTTTAAGAAAGGTTTCAAAGCATATTTTGTCAAGATTTAAGTTGAGAAATGCATTCCAGCTGGCTTTGCTGTGCAGGCTGTGAGCTGCCGAGGACAGCCGTGCCCTGCGTGCCCAGCTCAGTGCGGGTGCTGCAGTGCCGGAGCATTGCCGGCTCCCTGCCAGCTGCCCCCGCGTAACGCAGGGCTGCAGAAGCAGCGCCACTGCTCCAAGGCTCTCTAGGAACAAACAGGGCAATTCCTTTGAGCACAATTAGCTCTTAACAGTGGCAGCCTTATCAGCCCTGCAGCTGAATCAAAAATGAGGATTACAATCGTTTGGGGTGGCTCGTGTTGGGACCATTTGACACCAGTCTTCTGCCAGTCACATCTGCAGTTCTGTCTTGTCTCCTGCCTCCTCCTGTCCTGCTGCTGCTGACACCCTGCCAGCAGCAAGCCATTTCCCTGAGATGCTCTCAGGCTGCTTACAGCCCAGCTGCCTCGCTCTGCCACCTACCAAACTGCTGCTCCAGCTCCCACATCGGCTTCTCCTTCTTAAATGTAGTTTACCTTGTGCTGGCAACCCCAGCATGTACTGGGAACCTCAATACAGAGCTGCAAAGACAAAGAGCACATTGAACTGTGAGGAGATGCTTGGGCTGTGAGACATATAGGGGTGAGGGCTGTTTTGGTTTTTTTTAAATATTTTCAGCAGGATAATTAAGTAAAAATCAGAACACTGCTGACATTTACAATTGTACGTCTCAAAAATCTGCAAATACTGATGAAGAATTATAGATGGGGTGTAAAGAAATTACGTGCTCAAAAGTGGTAGTTTTGACCCAGAATAAGGCAAATTGATAAATAGTGTACAAATAATCCAACTAACTTTCAGTGAACAAATAACTTGAAAAGTATGAATTGGAGAAGAAAATTATGGGAAACTGTCCTTCTTAGCAACTAGATGTGAGTTTGCACAGGATATGGCAAGGCAAAAGAGCAATGTCATTTTAGACTCCACATGAAGAGCTGTAAAATCATCAGGTTAAGTAATTTTATTTTTAATTTAGGCCTAAAATATTCTGTTGTATCCCCAGTACTGTCAAAACAAAAAAAGATAAATGAGAAAAAATTCTGAAAAAGCCAGAAAACCAGTAATTGGCAGGAGGCCAAGCTTATTTGGAAATATGTGCATATGTTTAACTTGTCCAAACCTTTAGGGGGGATTAAGGGGAACTATAATAGTGGATAACTTCTTCTGGAACAAGCTACTCAAAAACAAAAAGTAGAAAAAAGTGGTTAGCAGGTCATGGGCTGCCAGAGATACTGACACTGCTTTGTTAGCTGCTGCTGCTGCTGCTGAGCAGCCACAAAATTATTCTGGTATCAGATCTCTAGAGCACATAAAAACCAGGATTGAATTTACATATTCTGAGAATCAAGCTAACGTTTTGTTTTCTCAGAAACTCACTCCCAGAGACAAACCTCCCATGTTTCTAACAGGTATTTAGATAAAAACAAGGCACATGGTCGAGTCCAGTGCTAGGGACCACACTGATTCTTTGATATTGCTTCCTATTCAAATACAATCTTCATTACTCTGGGCCAGAACCTGTGTGGCTGCTCCAGGAGCAGCTCCTGCAGAACAGATTGTTTAGGTTTTAGACTTGGTAATGACGAACTGCCTGCTGCATTAGCAGAATATATGGGGCATGACAAGAGGCTGAGGGAGTAAACAGTGTTTTATATTCCCATGTCATATGACAATCAGGAGGAAAATCTAAAAAAAAAAGGGCAAGAAAAAATTAAGGGTGGTAAAGCAGCCAGCTTGTCCCATTCTCTATGAGAATCAGAACAGTAAATAACATACAATCTCCCCTGTTAAGCAAACACTTTTTTAACAGAGGACACACAGAATGAAAAGTTACAAGATAAAGAAGGTATTCCCTAGAAGAAATTATCAACAAACCATAGATTAAAGACAATTTTTGTTAAGAGTTCTATTTGTATAGATTTAGTATGCTAAAATACTTTGATAGAACAGATATCCTACCAATACTTGTATTACCTCTTGCGTCAGAAAATGAAAGTCAAGGGGACCTCTGCATTATTCTCACTTTCACGCTTTCTGGATTTTTTTGGGGTGTGGAAGAGGCAACAAAAAAATCCATGAACAATTATAGTGTGCAGTTCAGAAAAATCTAGGCTCCTGGGAATGCTTGGGAATTTAAAAAGAAAGGCAGGCAGGATCTGGGTCAGCTCACCTATGGCATAATTGTATTCCAACACATGTAGGATAGTGGGGGGTTCAACAGCATATCAGACTTGGGGTTCTGACTCTAAAGCCCATGATGCTTTTAGAGTCTTTGTAAAATATTAATTTAGAGTTTGGCTTCAGCAGTTGAACTCACAAAACTTAAGTCTTTTAAAACTCCTCCCACTATATTCAATGCAATGCAGGCTGCATTCATTTCTACTCACACAACTGAACCTGTATTGTAAATAGTAATATATACAAGGTCATTAATTCTGGAATAAGTTCCTTTATCTATATTAGCATATTTCAATATTTATTTCTAGAACAGTCGTTCTATTCTAGATTTATTCTAGAACTGTCTTGGCTCCAGAAAGTCATAAAGTATCATCCATCTCAGGCATATTGATATTGTAGTTTGCCCTGGGTAAAACAAGCATTAGAATTCTAGTTTGACTGGGTGCACAGATCATATAATTTATTATTTGCAGATGCCAGGACATTAAAACTTTCAATTGTTTTCCCACCAAACTGAATAAGGCAGTTTGTTAATACAATTACCTCTGTATAATTGGAAACTAAATCAATGATGACTGCATGATTTGAATGCTACTTTAAATAATTTCATTTTTATGATGCTGTTTTGTTGCACATGGTACCACCAAATAGCTTATTCATTTTCCTCCTGACTGTGATTTGAGTTTGCGTATTTCTCTGTGATGGAAGAAGTGCGTTTTCAACCTTCTAGTTTTCTGGGATACAATGTGCATTGTTTTTAATTACTTAGGCTTACACACATTAACAGTAAAAGTCCACAGTCCACAGTGAGTGAAACTAGAGGGAAGGACTGCAGTAGGGTGGACTATAACTTCCCTGGAAGAAAAAAAAGCAGCCACAAGAGGTCTTTGGCAAAACCCTTAAAGAAAAACAAAATGTGGGGTAGACAATGTATGCAGAACTGAAGTGTTATGAAGGATTTCCCCTACTCTTTTCAGGGGAAGATACCTAGTCACTGCCTGTTTGCTTCTGTTTTAAAATATTTGGACAGGCAATAGGGAGAAGGCCCACAGACTACTCAATCTGTCATGGCCTGTTTGGATCGCCCAAATTCACAGGATAACGTACTTTGAAAATTAAACTTTATTTTATAAGCTCACTAGGAAAGAAAGGAAACATGGTGAAGAAGGGCTCAGTCCCCTTTGTACAAACTAGTCTAGGTCACAAATTCACTCATCACATCAGTCATGAGGTTTCTAACTCACAAGTTCTCTAATTCATAACGTGCAATTCATTAACTTGTAACTTGTGCACTTTGCATAGGAAAATACCTATCCAAGGGTGAGAGTGTTCATCCTTCCTCCATGGTGACAGTGCAGGTGTTCCCTGTGTCACATGAGAAGTACAAACATTAGTGTTTTATCAACACTGTTTTCATCACAAATCCAAAGCATAGCACCATACAAGCTACTATGAAGAAAATGAATTCTATCCCAGTCGTAGCCAGTACAATCTCCACACCTTATTCCCTACTATTTATATCACGCTCAGGTCCCATATTATCCTCATCAGTCACCTTCCTCTTCCCCATCCTTTGATATCTTCACAGATATCATTCCCTGTAAAATGTCCATAAAATGCCTGTGAAATGTCCATTGAATTATTTATTCCAGGACGTTAGGCTCCATCTGTTCTGGTGGTCACTCAGGACCAGAGAGCTGCTGTGCTGTGCGGAGTTACTGGGCACCAAAGCCAGCTCAGGTCACTGCTGCACAAGCCCCACTTCTTGCAAGGCTTGTTCTCCACTGGCAGTTGTTCCTGCTACAGTAATCCTATCACATGCAACTCAGATCATAGCTTACAATAATTTAAAGGTGTATCCATAACGGTCTCCATTGCTGGTCCCTTTGGACTCCTTCCCTTGCCTCTGCTCCAGTGTGGACTTATCCAGTCCCTTAGGGGTGGACCAGCTCCATTGTGGACCTACTCATGGGCCACAGTCTCTGCAGGGTACAGCTGATGTGGCCTGGCCTTCGGCACAGTCACTTTGAGGTACACCTCCTCCAGCACAGCCTTATCCAAGGGCCACAGTCTCTCCAGGGTGTACCTGCTGTGCCATAGACATATCCATGGCCACAGATGCTTCTGCTCCAACATGCTCTTATCCACAACCACAGACACTTCAGGTTGTCCTGCTCCTGCAGGGACTTATCCACAGGTCAGGTCCCTTCAATTGAAGCTGCCACTGGAGCTGCAGCCCAGGCCATGGGCCAGCCCAGGCACATTGCCATGGCTGTTATCAAAATGCTGCCAGCCACAGCTGGGTAGGATGATAAGCACTACAGCAAACAGCCAGAGTGAAAAGAAGCCACTAACAAGCTCTAGACAAAAGTGCAGCGTGGCAAGGACAGCACCCTGACAATTAATAGCTAAATAGCACTAAAAGCTATAAATTCAGTCTAGCAAACTCCGACCAAACCTGTCTTTACCTCAAAGCATTTGAGCCCCAAGTTGGTCACCAAAACAGGACTGTCATGGTTTAACCCCAGTGGGCAGCTTTGCCCCACACAGCCACATGCTCCCCAGTGGGATGGGGGAGATAATTAGAAGGGTAAAAATGAGAAAATCTGTGGGCTGAGATAAAGACAGTTTAATAGGGAAAGCAAAAGCCATGCACACAAAGCAAAACAAGGAATTTATTCACTTCCTACTGGCATGCAGGCATACAGCCATCCCCAGGAAAGCAGGGCTTCACTACAGGTATGGGTGACTTGAGAAGAGAAACACCCTGTCCAAACATCACCCCCTCCTTCCTTCTTCTCCCAGCTTTATATGCTGAACACAACGTCATATGGTCTGGAATATCCCTGTGGTCAGCTGGGGTCAGCTGTCTCAGCTGTGTCCCCTCCCAGCTCCTTGTGCACCCCCAGTCAGCTCCCTGTTGGGGCAGCCCAAGAAACAGAGAAGGCCCTGACACTATGCAAGCACTGCTCAGCAATAGCTAAAACACAGGGACGTGTTATCTTTTATCTGTTTTAATACATGGTTCTCAAGAAGTTTTCAACTTGAAAACAAGTTGATTTCTAAGGTTAAGTCATCAAGCTGTAACGAGACAGAAACTCTAACAATCACACATTCAAATCATATCAATGCCAGCTTATTCTACAAGATGAGACAAGTACCAGCAGAAGATCAACTGCTCCTGACTCCTCTGAGTCAAATTTAAAGCTTTCCTCAGGAAGATTAAGGTTTTATATTCTACTTATTCATATTAATCTATGAAGTCTTACCACTTCCTGTATGTCCGTGGCTCCCAGGAATGAAATCATAACCAATACTTAATGTCTGGGATGTGGGCAAAGGTTGTAAGCATATGGTAACTATTTCACTAGTCCTAGAGACAGGCTCTTCTCCATGAAGACATGAAAGAGCCAGTACTGTACTTCAGATTGTATGTTGATCTCATCTAACTATTAGATGGTAGGGATTAGGGAAGATGAATTCCAGCCATGGTGGCTGAAAACATGCCATTTTATGCTAATTAGCAAGCAGGGGTCTATGGTCCATCTCATGACTCCGTGATGTAACACGGGAACAGAACTTGTGTCACATATGATGCTAGTTTCAGGCTGCTTGATTGAGATCTCTGTAACACAGAGGATGTCTTCCTACCACTGAGTGAAAAATAAATGTTGCTTCACGGATTCCTTTTGTCAGTGTTCTTCTAGGAATATCACAGGGATTGATTTTAAAATAAAATTCTTTATTAAAAATGTAACATCAAAAAAACTCAAGATCCCACATCCTCAGAGTCACTTCTCATTACAGTTTCGGTCAAAATAGTCACTGGTTGAAAGGTCAGAAATTCAGTGACTGAAGCTGACTTGGCAAGTCAGGACTTGTCTCCCAACATTTTTCAGAGGTTTGAAAGTTGTTATTTCAACAGATATTTTCTTACATTGCCCTTTAATCTGAAGATACCAAACTAGCAAGTTTTTTAAAAGTTTGTTTTTCAGCAGTAGATGGCACTATCAAGTTTCACAAATATTTTAACATAAATTAATATAAAAATCTATGCTCATAAATTATTTTTAAAAGAACATGAAAATATATCAGTATAAATTCTGATAATGAAACAAATACTTTTCTATATATTACAATTGAGAAAAAAATCTAATGCAAGAATAGGAATGAGAATGTCTAATATCAAAATAGGCAACACGTAACTTTTAAAATATGTGTCATAAAAAGTTCTCTATCCTCTTTGTAAAGTACCACCTTGAGTTGTTCTTGAATATACTACTTCAGCTACTTTGAATTTCCCAGAAATTATATGTATCTAATTTGCATAAAAACTGTAATACTGCAATAATGAGTGTCAATACATCTTGAATAAGCTATGTACTTTTAATAAGGTAAACTGATCTATAGAAACAGGATTATGGCAAATGGAAAAGAACATTTGGATTTTTCTTTTGCAATCAAAAGTTTATACCTAACAAGCAGAGACTAGAGCAGTACGTGTAGGGCCAGATTCCTCCATGTATATTATTTGGAATTATATCCCAAATAAACTCCAGGATTAAAAAGACGTAATGTTAATTTAAAATATTTTCTTCAAAACTTTAGTATATAAAAATCTGTAAAGGGCAACTCACAAATAAATCTGTGTTTCCAGGTATTCCAGATAATCTGATGACACAAAATAACAGTATCACAAAAGCACTGCAGGTAATTTGTTTCAGAAGCTCCCAACGGCATACACCTCATTCCGCAGCAGTGTACAGCAGGAATAATCCAGTGCAATGCAGCATTTTCATTAAGCTGGTTTTTGGATGACTGACTTCCCATTAGAAATGAAGTGCTGGTCTGCCTGAGCATAAGGTGTGAAGATAAGGAAAGGGGAAAAGAAATTAAGTAAGGAACACAAATGAAATATATAGTCAATGCTCTTTTATCTACCCGACCAGAAAATGTCCTTGCCATTTTTTTTTCACCCCAGGCTCCAAGCAAGCATACTCTCCAAGCTCTGAATACTACTTCTGCACTATGATACAACCTATGCCAATGCCTAAGATTCACGCTTTCTTTTATTTTGTTTTCTATTAAATAAAGCATGCCTAAAAGACACTTTTATAGCTCCACAGCATTTTTCTCATGAACTGAAATTGTGTATTACTCCTTTTGTGCTAATGTGGTCTGCTAATTGTTTCTCTTATAATACTGAAAAAGTCAAAACCTGGTACTTAATAAAAACATAATTTGCAAGGATCTGGCAGCAGCTGCATTCAAAAGGTTTTTTTAACTTACTACAGCCCGTTTCCATTTCTCCAGAATCTTCAACAAGAGTACTTGTTGGGTTCACTTGGGCTCACTTTCAGACCTCAAAATAAAGTGGTACTACAAAAATAATATGCATATACTTTAAATTTTGCTGTTTGTTCTCCATTACAAATGATTCATTATCACCTTGCATTCTACCTCCATGGAATCAAAGCCATAGCATTGTAAGAGCTGCTTCAATATACCTAATTCATTCAGCACATCTCCTGCTTAGACCTCCACAACATGTTTAGTGGCTCCATGGATGTGCTTTAACTAAACTTTCATTATAAGGAAAGTTCTTCCACTACATCTTGTACAGTTATCAAATATGCATATAAGAAATCTACCTAAATTACAGGTTCTTCTTCCTTCCAAGGGATATATCAATTTCATATGATTACACACACAGCTGCAACATCAAGGTGCAAAGAGCTTCTAAATTATTCAAGATGTATCGGATTTATACATTTGTGCTATTTTTTAAGTTGTAAAGTCACAGTCTTGTGCCTTGAAGTGCAAACCTGAAAATGAGATCTTCACCCTAGCTCTGTTTAAATGGCACCAACAGCTCAGCAGCTGTGCATACCCAAAGCAGGGCCTGAGAGAAACTCAGGGCAGCGCTCTGGCTGAAAGCACAGAAACGAAACACCCGCAAAGGACTAGGGAGATTTCTCAGGTTTAGTAAGAGTGTCCTAATTCCACACTATTTGGTTCAATTAGTCATTGAAAGTAGTCTCAGAAATGGGCTCAAGGAGTGACCATCTGAAAGGTACATATTGTCATATGCCAGGCTACACATAATTGCAGCAGACCCTTTCCAAAGTGATATTCAGTGCACTGAATTGATTGACTGTTTGACTTTCAAGGGGAGTTCAGCTTGCTGAGTAATGGAATTCACCATATAGCGACAGGTGCTTTAAGATAAGACACGGCAATAATTTGGTAACTCTGACACGCGTAAGGATGCCAGTGTGCGGCCTGTCTGCTCTAAAGCATCCCCCCTTACCTTTAGGCACACTCTGGCACAGTACTTTGTTACTCCTGAGGAGTAGATGTGTCGGGGGCTGTGATGTGTTGTTTTAATGTGCGTTGCATGTTAAATAGCCGGAAAAGGTTGATAAAATGGTATCAGGACTAGTACCATTGCCGCTCGAGGGGAACCTCGCCCGGAGCTACCAACTCTGAATGTTTTGTGAGTGCCAACCCCGAATCTCCCGATGTTTGTTTCGGCTGGTTTGATGGCTCGTTCGATACCCCCTGCCCGGCAGCCGGCGCGCACGGGGCCGTTCCCGGGGCTCTGCCGTGCCTCCGAGCTGCCCGCCGGGTTGCCGGCAGCGCTCCCTGCTCCAGCGCCGAACTCAGCTCCTCCACTCACCGCCGACACCCGGAGCGGGGGCTGCCCCGGGGGGGGCGCGGGGCCCGGGGCTGGGCCGCGGGAGCGGCGAGCGCGGCCGAGGTGCCCGGCCCGGCCGCCGCCGCTGCCGGGAAAGCCACCGCCTCCGCGCGTCCCGCGGGCGCTGAGTGGCTGCGCGGCCGGGCCGGGGCGGAGCGCGGGGACGGTCGCTGTCCCGGCGCGGCCCCGTCCCCGAACAGCGCTGGGAGAAGCGGCGGGCGGTGCCGAGCCAGCCGCCGCCGCGCCGTGCCGGCCGTGCCGGCCCTCGCCGACCCCGGCCCCGCGCCATGGAGATCGAGGCGGCCGCCGCCGCGCAGGTGAGGGCGGTGCCGCGGCCCCGGGCCGGGAGGCGAGGGGCGGGGCGCCCGTCACGAGCCCGCGGAGCACGTGGCGCTGGCCCGCCCCCCGGAACGTGCTGAGTCACGGTAGGGGCGGGGCCGCGCTGCCCGCGGGGGCCGGGCCGGGCCGGGGTCAGCGAGGGCCGCCCGCAGCCGCCGCCTCGGGAGCGCGGGGAGGGCCTGGCCGGGCCGGGCCGGGCGAGGGGCCGGAGCCGCCCCCGAGGGAGCGGCTGGGGAGGCGCCGGCGCCGGAGGGGCTGCCCGAGCCGGGTGCAGCCTCGAGTCGCTGCCCCCGGCGGGCCCGAGCGCTCCCGCTTCGCACTCGGGTGAGTTACCGCCGCTTCTCGCTATTGCAGCCCGGGCCCGCTCCACGCGCTGTCCCGGGGCGGCTCCGGGTTCGCCTTCGGGTCCGGATCAGCCTGGCACCCGCGGAGCCGAGCCGGGCTGCCTCGGCCGGAGCGCGCCCTGGCACCTCCGGCGGCTGGAAACACCCGCCTGGGCTTCGGACACAGGGCAAACCGAGCCGGGGTGGCCTTTGCCAGGGCGAATATCCTGGAGGCTCAGAGGTGTTTGTGGTTTGTACTCATGTGCTGTGGAGCCTCTTCTCTCGAAGCCTGGGGAAGTTCAGGACTGTTGTGTTGCAAAGTAGTTGCACAAGAGCTGTGTGAATAACTGAGAACATAATTGAACTCCATTATAAATTTATATAGTTGTGCTTTTCTTGGGCGTTTGAATAGAAACGTATCCTTATCAAAAAATGCTAGGTTTAAAAAAGTAATACTTAAAACTTCTTCTAGAGCTGTTTTAATTCGTTTCATACTGCAAAATTAAGACTCAATTGTTCTGATGCTCTTCTAGTGTGTGTTGGTACAATATATGCTATGTAGTAGAGTTTTTTCTAACATTGTCCACACTTTAGGATACATAAGTGGGTACTTCCTACAGGTACTATCACTTCAGCAACATTGGATGTACCTTTTTCTGTCCGTTAGATAGTTCCTTTCCAGTCTTGAGCTGCTCGTAACACTGCTTGGCCCATCTGTTGTTCCAGCCCTGGGTTGCCCAGGCCAGGTGGAGGCCATGACCCCCACCTTGCCTCCTCAGTTTGTTTGCAAATACTCCAACAGAAATCACTGTCTTGGCCTGTGCTACGTAAACAGCCTGTGAATTTGGTTTTGCCTGTATTATCCAGGCACTTTTGGTCTCATTCCTGAGGTACGCTTAATAGACCAATTCCTGCGTGTATGATTTTGTACCTTCTTCCCTAATCCACTGTGATTTCTCTTCCAGAAACCTCGCTTTTGTTCCTCATTTGTCTGCTTTGTCGAACCCTTTCAACTAAGCCACCTGTTGCACTTTCCTATCTGAGCTCAGCAGCTGCTGCTTTCTTCTCTTGCAGACCTAGCCTGAAAAGGCAGTGTGTTTTCTAGATAGTGACTTATCATCATCTTTGACCTACAGTCCTAAATGCATTAAATAGAAGATTCACATACCCTGTACCATAAAATGTTCACTCAAAATGAAGACAGTCTGTATTTAGCCCCTCAGATTTTGCAAACCTGCAGATGGGAAGATATTCTTGGTGTCTGTGTGCCTGGTAGCAATAGTCATAGCAGTAAAGGTGAGTGTCTAGGGATTGATCAAACTCCTTAACTAGACTGTAAAACCTCCACTGACAGCTGGGAGAGTTAGCAGAGCTATTACCTGCAAAACTCCTGTAAAAAGTACATATCCCCTTTCTGCCTGGAAAGAGGATACCTACACAGACCTCAAACCACCCACGAAAAGAGATTGCAGTGGAGCAAGTGGTCTGCATGTTTCAATTCACGCTTGAGAAGGTAGGACTTAGTAGCTTTTCTCTTCAGTAAATGTGAAGTTATTGAAAAGGTTTCTTGTAACGTTGTAAAAAAACTCAGCAAGACAGTTTTTAAATTTTGAGCCTCACAACAAGAGAGCAAAAAGAATTCCCTTTCCAACACAAATAATGAAGCTGTGGGTTGTGCTAGATTGGAAGTAAGACTAGTTGTAACAACTGGCAAAACCAAGTAGACAAATAATTGAGTGTGCATGCAGATGTATCTGTTAGGGTTTTTCGACCTGGAGAGTTGTCCTGAACAGCTCAATTAGTGTGATCTTTTCAGTATAGAGGGCTTTAATGAGGAGTTACACATACTTTTCATTTTCTTGACCTCCTGCATTAAATTGTCAAGTGAGTAGATTTAGTTTTATTTTCTAATAGCCTCTCATTTCCATATGAGGGTAGATTCTGTGGGAAAGTTGAAGAAGTACCCCACTCAGGGCTGGCTGCAAGTCTTTGCTTATTGGTTATGTTGTTTTCTGGTTGGTTTTTTTTTTAGTTTATTGATAATGAGATTTAATAACCTTATTGAATAGGAATATCTGATCAGTATAGTATCTGTAGCCATATCTATTCATGTATCGATGTGGATAAAATTCAGAAGTTCCCATATTTCTGAATATATTGTCTACTAAAATGGAGGACAAGTTTGGAGGAAGTAGATGAGAGAGTAAAACAAGCACTTTCTTAAGTAAAAATGCATTTATTTTGACATTCCCAGTAGTTCTGTGCTCACCTTGATACTGAGCTGTATTCGTAGAGTTTTCTTTCCTTCAAAGCTCACAAAGAATGTCTTTCAGTTAAGCCAGTGTTAGATACAATGCAGTGTAGCATGTTTGGCTGAAATGAATGTGGCCTAGCAGGAGCTGATCTTGTCAATCCATTAAGGAGACAAATGTGCCAAGAACTTACAGTTGTATTGGAAACTGGGGGAAGTGCAAGTTTGTTGTCTCAGAAAACCTGACTATCTGACTTGAAGAAATTAATTTTTAGCACTCAAAACTGGGGAAGAGATTGGTTTTGAGAGTTAATTGGGAAATGCTTGAAAGAGACCAAACTGGAATAAAAAAGAACATTCATTGTAAGCAGAAGACCGCTGGATGTTCTTGTGTGCTTTAAAGAAGTTGGATGTTCCTGTGTGCTTTAAAGAAGCTGAGATGTTTTTGTAGGACTGTATGGGTGGTTATAGGAAGGTTTTTGTTCACTTCCCACTAATGTTCATGGGCAAGAATAAATTTTGGCTTTCTGTCTCTTACTTTATTATTTTTCTTTTCTGATTGAAAAAATAGAGATGTTATAACAGTCGTCCTGAATAGTCATTGTTGCTCCTGAACACTGTTTTGATTTCTTTTGCTTTCTTTACCTCTTGAATTTGCAAAACAGAAAAATACCTGTTTGATAGGTACTGCTACTTCCGTGATCCCGACTGAAATGAATGTAGCAATAGCATCTTGAACATACTTACAAGGTTTGTTAAAAAATGTCAGATACCTTTGTGGAGTATGCTGGGTTTTGTGAGGTGATGTTGAGGAATATTAAGAGTGGAAGGATCCAAGTGAAGTATTTGTTCTGAGTAAAATCAATTCATACTATTCCTTACTAGAGTTTTTCATACATAGTTGCAAAATTTTGTTGTATTTGTTCCTTCAGTAGAACTAAGAAAAGTCAAAACAGCAAAAGCTGTTGGAGTTTGTCACTGAAAGTTTTTGGAATGCAGTAGACTTTATAAGGAGAATGAAAATAGCCAATTGCAGGCTCAGAAAAGGGTGGAAGGCTCTCTTTCTTGAGGGAGAAAGAGAAAATATAGGAAGTCCAGAGGAAGATGCCAGTAAATGATGCCACGTCTACCCATACCTGTAACACTGGGTGTGTGACTCATTGTGAAGAAGAAATTTGGTTGATTTTTATACCTCGAGCACTGCTTCTTTCTTTTTTTTTCTCTCTTTGCAATTATATGGATAAACTTTAAAATTACTAAACCATTCACTAAATTTAGTCCAATGTGCAAGTGTGATGTATTTCCAATGATTGTCTTGGCTGAGGCCAGTGCAATACAAGTTCATGCAGTAACCCATTGGCATGAATTAAATATTAATCCCCTGCTGATTGAGTTCCAGCCAGCAAGAAGTCCTGCAAAGTCTCTAGGTTAATCACCTGGTTAAAGTTTGCTTTGGCCTCCATCTCATTCCATCCCTAAGTAACCTATTATTTTAATGTAGCACATTCTTAGAAAACTTGAAAGGGTTTGAAGTCTGTTCAGTTTTCTTATCCAGTATATTATAACTAAGTTGGACTTTGTGCCACAGAATGCTGCTTTAGGTGAAGGGGGAAAAATATGACACATTGGCCAGCTTAGTCCATTTTCAGCAATAAATTGATTTAATTGGTTTTGAAAACACTTCATTTGCTACCTCTGCAAGTCTTTTGATATACTGATGAGAAGCTGTGGAGGAGGAGCTGGAAGTCATGACTTTGAATTTGTGTTGTCCAAGGATGACTGATATACAGTGAACCACAATGCCGCTCAGAGTTGCTCAACTGCAATTCTTTTATGGCATATTTGTTTCATTAAGGTAAACAATTAAACCAGCGGTAAGAACTGAAGGCAGCAGTGCTATCTGTGGTGGATAGAACTGCTGAAAACTGTGGAAGGCTTATCTGGAACAGATACTGGCAAATGCATTCAATTAAAGATATGCAATGTGTACTTTTAGCTTTCCTACTCAGTAACTGCTTTCTCTATGGGAAAAGCTAGTGACAGTCACGTATTAATTTGCAGTAACAAGAATTTAATTCTCTTATAGCACTTAAATTTTTCTAAAGTAAAAGAGCAGTGTTACTGCTCTGTGCAGCACAGTAGTGAAACAATCAGAGCAACACCTATTTTTCTATTTCTAGATTTCTAGATACATACTTTTTAATTTTTCTTTACTATTCTTTAAATTAAGGAAATTTTAAAAATACATTTTGCCATTATGTTATCCTTTTTTAATATTACTTTAGTTTTACTTTGATGTGTGTATGCCAACAGTGGCCATTTCAAATGGAAGCAAAGTCTCTCAGAACCATATATTTAAATTAAGTATTAATTTGGCACCATACATTTAAACGAAATATTAATTTGGGTAACCAGGCACTCTGTAACAACATCCAGTACGGATAAAAGTGTTTAATTATTTGACTGCTTCGGAGAGGAGCATTTGTCTTTATCTTATGAAAGATCTGGTTTTTGCCTTTTGCCATTTTGAATTTTTGATGAAATATTTTCTCTGTTTTCTTTAAGCGACACATTGATTTTTCAATGTTATATGTCTATACATTGGCTTTGTATTTGTCTCTTAATTTATATGTTAATACTCACTTTAAAATTCACTTTAAAATACTTAGATATTTTGACATGTTGTTCTGGAGATCTTGGAAATCTATTAGGAGATAAGAGTGTTAATAACTCGAAGTTGAGTTAGCATTGTCCTACCAGCAGAGTATAACTGCTGCTCAGTAGTATATTATTAAACCCTAGCACAAGTACCAATTGGCACAGGTCTAAAAGAATGGATATAGCTTAGAAATAATACTTATGTGGCTGCAATTTATGCACTACAGATACAGTTGAAGTTTTTTATTAAGTCAGTTCAGATTCCTTATTTTGGCCTGATTAGCTGCAGTTTTTATACTGGGAAGAAGGAATGTAAAACAGTGTTTGTTTAGCAGTTTGGAAGGTGCTGTAAATGACTATTAATGTTTTCTATTTTAAAATGTGAACTAAACCATTTCATAAGGTATGTCTTTGTTGTGGATGCTGTTGCAGTACTGAGGGAATTGAAACCACTCAACCTTGTACATGTCTTGCAGTTAGACTTTAAGCCTAACTTCTACAGTATTAACAATTAATTAAAAAAGAGAAGAGAAAGGGAAAGAAAGTTCAAGATTGAAGTTGCAGCAAAGTTATGTAAGATCAGCTTGAAACCATCTCTTTAAAACCTTTTAAGGAAGTATCTGTATTGCTATGTAATACAGTATCTATATGTAATATAGTATCTGCTATAGTATTGCTATGAAATGTAAAGAAATGAACTTTTCCCTCCATGCCCCCACTTTTGTCTTGGAGTTTCAAAGTTTTATTGCTGTTTGCTGTATTGATTTTACATGCTGTGTCTTGTAAGTATAACAAAAATTCCACTCCTGGAGACAGCTTGCGAAACAAGGTTTGCATAGTTGGGAAATTGACTCAGAAGGAGTTTGGTTGATAGTGTGCCTGTAAGAGAAGGTTTGTTTTATGATTAAGGGTGTGTCTATTTGCTGTGTTTGAAAATTAATACCTACAAAATGTTAAAGCAGTGACTTTTCAACAGCTGAGTTATGTGAAAAGTTGCTGTGACTTTGATTTATTTCCTGCTCAGGTCAATACCACCGTTTTGCTGTAAAGAGCTATAATAAAAAGATCATGGGGTTTTTGTTTGTTTGAAACCTTGTGGTAAAATCAGTATCTTCCTACTTATTGCTGTAATTAGAGTGGAAAAATTCCTGTGCTGCTTGGGCTCCCCATTGGGAGATCCCCATTCAGAATTCCCAGGCAGCACATGGGTGGTGTAGGTCTGCCACTTGGACTGCTGCCTGCTCCCATAGGAGGCCAGTTTTAATGTCTGCTCTGCAGCTGGCCACCTGGGCAAGGGCACTTCATCATTTCTTCTTTCTGCCTTCAGAGCTGTTGGCTTGAGTTAAATGCTGTTGGGTAAGAAGACTGAATTTTGTTCTAAATCAGGGTATTTCCAGTTGGATTGCGTGCAGTTATGTGACCAGATGACGTGTTCCACAATCAGCTGGGTAGCAGAACAATGAACAAGAGAGGATGACAGGGATGAGTGGGTGGCTCTGGAGGCTGGTGCAGCTCAGCTCTGAAGGGTGAGATTTTCAGATGCTTCATGGCTGGAAGAAGGTGGGGACCGTAGCAGCAGAGGTCATCCAAGACCTGTCAGTGGGGGTATTCCATGCCAGTTTGTGACACTAATGCTTGGCTTCACCACTGTCAGCGGAGGAGTCACTGATATGTCTGCACCAGTGCAGATAATAGAGTCATGAAGTGTCCTCGGTACAGGTGTACAGTGAATGCACTCATGTGAATGGTGCAATCTGCTGTGAATTACTTGACAGGAGATGCATGGACATGTTTTCCGTTTTATGACACAGAATTATATTCACAGTTGACTTTGTTTCTACTGTAGATGGGTCTTGAGCAAGTCTGTGTCGTCTGAGGAATTTCTGGAAGATTGTCCCACTGATATTTGTAAAATAAATAAAAAAAACCAGTAAACTTTTGAAATAAGTAGGATTTAAGACACCAAAGGATGAAAATAGAAATAAGTCAGTAACAAGGATGGTGCTAGTAAAATAAGATAATATGAAAACCAGAACTTATATTTGAATCTAAATCATGATTTCTGACAGCTGGTTTTCCCAATTATTTCGGTTTAATTATTTGCTTATGGGAATGCACATCATATCAATGTGCCTTAGAGCTTTGTAACAGCTATAATAGGTTGTAACAGAGAATTACAGCCCAGTAATTCTGATGATTCTGAACCCAGACTTCTGATACTGTGCTTTCTATTTTGGTTTTCGTATATGAACTAGAATGTTATCAGGTTAATTCTTCAACTAGTATGGATTGTTGTGACTCAGTGAAATGCTGTAGTGCCATGGAATGTTTTCTGGTTTGATTTGTAATCCTTTATCATTGACCACTACAGGAGTCTAGTCTGCACTGACCACTCTTGGGGATCTTTGCTCAGCTGACAGCTAGTGTGTAGATCTCTAGACATCTTTCATCTCTCAAAGTTTCTTTACGTAGGCAAAGTGAAGAATAGAAGCCGCTTAAATAATAAAACTGTTAATGGAGTGCTTCAGATTAATCTGAAACAGTGTCACTAAGGTCAGACCCATAGAATTAATTTAAATTCAAAATGAAGCTTGGGATGAGAGTTTTTGATGAAATGGGCTATGAGTCTACTGTGTAATCCAAGGGGGCAGGCATGGAAGAAGCCCCAAGGAAAGTGGTAGGCAGTGGAGGCTCTTGATTTAGATGGTAGGGCAGTTACCCATGGTTGAGTTTTGCGGTGTTGTTGCTCTTTTGAAGATACTGAGCATTTCTTTGGCAAGAGGTATAAAACCATTTACATGCTCTGGTTTATGCCTTGAAAGATGAGTTAGATTCTTTTGCTTTCAGAATTTATAAATGGAAAAGTGAGGACTGGAATGCACCACACAGACAAAGCTTTAGTTTTCTATCCAGTTATTGATTACTTTCTGAGTGAGTTTACCTTTTTTAAGCAAAAGCTTTCATTGTGGACAGAAATGATAAATTGACATGTAGATGCCTGACTTGTGGGCCCTTATTGAGCTTTCTGATTTAGTTGTTTAACTTTGAAGGACCTTCATGTGAAATAAATTCCTGAAGCCTTTGTGAGGGCTGATGATTTCTAGAGGCCTGCTTTTTGCAGATAAATGTGTGGATTACAAGTGCTAAAGAACATGAGTAAAATCTACCATTGCTTCATTCTATGGAAGGATAACTCATGTATCTTGGTGTGGCTAGAGAAAAGGGCAAAGCTATAGGAACTCCTTTCATGCAAATTAAATTATGATTTCTATAATGCTTTGTGTAAATTTAGGCAAAGTGTTGTTGCTCAGCAGTGCACAGTAGAATGCTATTCCTGTTGACTGAAGTATGTCACTAATGAAGGCTGTTCACAGTGTCAAATTAAGTTCACAGTGCCATTTAACCATGATTTACTCTTTTGGAAAAATATTGCCAGCACAGCTAAAACATGCTCCTCTGGGTATCCCTTTCTCAAATCTGTTATGATTTTGTACTGCCCAGTGGTGAGCAGTTGAATAGCAATATAATTTTGGCCTCTTTTCTGGGTTTGGTTTCCTTTCCCCTTGCAGAAACTGAATAATAAGTGTGCTAAGGGTTGAGCATTCAAAGAAACGCCTGCCCCTGCTTGTTTAGCGAGCTGTGCACTGACTGAATTCCCTGTCTCTATGGATTATGTATGTGAAAAGGGCACGTTAATTGCGGGACTGACTCACCAAGGTGTTTAACACCTGTGCCCCACGGACTGCAGTGAGAACTGTGTACCTCTGTACTCTGCCAGATGTGGGCACACTGAAGCAAACACTGTTCTCTGCAATATAACCCTATTCTTAAGCTTTTAGTCTTAAGATAGTACTCCTGGCTGCTGAGGTGTTCGTATGGAATTTCCTTGATGCAGCCACAGTAGCTATGTTTCTGAAAGAGGGCTGCTGGGCATGTGCAGGTGGGACACTGGGTGAGCCTCATTGCTTTCTAACTCACCCGGGCACTCTGATTGCTTGCCACTGTATTTGGCTCCTCAAACAGCAGTAACAAAGCGAGCTGCTTGTGAGATGAGTGAGGTGGAAGTTGACTGGACGTGCCTCCAGTAGTGTCAGAGCATGCGGTGTCCACATCCAGGCCGTGGTGCAGCTGAAATGACCCAGCCGGTGCTGTCCCTGTAACTTGCCCAGCCATCAGCACAACGACACCTGGAAACGGGGATTTTAAAATAAGATGCCAATGTGGTGAAAATGTGTAGTACAAGAAGGATATAATCGTGGAGAATATATGGACCCTCAAACAAACACACAGTTTTCCTGTTTGGTTTGAAACATGCTTTTCCAAAAGGTATGAAATCAAAATAGTGGCTGATAGGTTATAACCCAGGATTTATGCAACCTAATATTATTTGCAATTTTTTAGGTTTTTTTCTCCGTTCCTGTGTTCATTTTGCTTCCTGATTTTTTGATTGGACAAAAGAATGTGCTATAATTTGACTGGATCATATTTCCCAGATGACAGAGCCATTATTATAAACAAATCCTCTTGTGTATAAACTAGTGACTATCCTGTGGCAATGTCTGCAGAGTACATATTTGGCTGGGTACAGCAGAATAGCTGGAAGATAATAATTGAACAGGTGACTGTTTTTCAAATATTGTAGGTTAAATATAGAAAATAAAGTGGGACACAAAGGCTTTTGTATGCCTGTGGTTAAAAGATCAGCAGTATTTTTCTTATATTATTTGTTTACATATAGGGTTTTTTTTTGTTGTTGTATAACTGACAAAATTCATATCAGCATCATATGATGCTGTTTTAACTTGGGAAGGAAAAAACCTAAACACAAATAAAGCCATTAAAGCCATATTTCATTTTAGGAAGAGCTCATCTATCTGAGATGGCTGCTGTTTGAACACCTTTCCAAGTGGAGTTACGTGGTGCAGTACAATGTGATTAAACATCTAGAAAGTCAGCCACAGCAGAATTGCTCACTTTACTTGTTGGGGCAGCACAGCAGAATTTTGTTGATGTATCAAGCAAAAACAAATAGACAGACTAACCCACTCTTAGAAAACAATCCAGTATTTTTGCCAGCCTCCTAAGTTCATTATGCAGCTTGTGTAATAGATTGTAACTTGAATACATATTAACTTTTTGTGCTTATTGACTTAGTTTTGTAATGCTGCTGATGCAAGATAAAGAAATAGCAAGTCAATAACGCTGTTAAGCTGAAAGAGGGATTCAGAATTGGAGTGTAAGGGACTGCAATGCTACTAACCAAATATACTGTGGAAAAGTGAAAATTGGATTAACACAATATAATTAAGACGGAACAGGGAAAAACAGAGCCCATTTAACTAAAACAGCAAAGCTCTGAAAACATGTACTCATTGCTTTGGATACATATACTTCAGAAAGCACTCTGGAATGTCAAAAGTTTTAGGACTAAGTTTGAAGAGCTGGCATGACAACCATGGCCATTTTTAGCTTGTTCTGAGCAGCCACAGTAGCACTTGTAAATATGGGCATAATTCAGTTTATTCAAGAAAAAGTCATTGTCATCATTTCACCATTTTAGACCTTACTTAGATCTTTTCTTTATGACTAAGGCAGAAATAAGGGAATATGGAGCAGATACAATGCATGATAGATCTGGTCCTCAGTACTAGAGGATAACTTTGGAAAAAATAGGTGCTGGACAAAGAAAATATGTACCAATGTTAAATTTAAGATTTTGCTATTGTAAGCCATGTAAATGAGACAGTGGAATTGAGATTATTTATTTATTTATTTATTTATTTACTTGAATTTTTTTTCCTTTAAGGTATGTCAAGGCAGGATGAGTCCAGACCCCATTCAGCCCCTGGAAACCAACACTCTATATTAAACTCTTACTATTTTAAACCTGCCATCTAAAATACTTATTGATTAAACAAAGAAAAGCATAACTGCTTTTGGAGTGTCTGAGATAGATCATGAAACAATCTTCTGCAGAAAGATCTGCAGCACTGAGCAACAATTCCATGATCTGTTGTACCATAAATGGTCACCTCAAAGCAGAGCAGCTGTGGTGGGAAAAGAACATAGGTGCGTGTTTCTGACTATTGATGATGAGATTGAGCCGGAGAGGAGAGTGTGGCTCCTGCTGCTGTGCCCCAAGCTGGGAGTGCTGTGAGGCACTTGCACATGTCCAGTGTTTTAAGGAGTGTCAGGGAGGTGGGGATTGATGGATTTTGCAGAAAAAGGGAAGACTTGCCAGAGTGAAGAAACAGTAAACTGTTCTGTGTTCTTCCTTTTCCTCTTTGCTGTCTTTCTGATGAAGGTGTTTTTCTTTATCTGCTTTGGACTTGCCTTACTGTTAGTATCAGGATTTTGTAGGTTCTGGAATAAAGTTAGTACATTTATGGCCATAAACAACCTTCAGCAGCTATTTTTTACTGCAGTTACAGTCTTGCTCATTTTATGTTCTTCAGGTTTAAAGGAACTTGTGTTTTCACTGTACAGGGTGTGATTTTTACGATGTATATACGAGGTATATTTTTTCCCTGGCAGTTTGGAAAGCTTGTTTGCTGTGGGATGTGTTCAAGAAAACCATCATGTTGAGGGCTGTACATAACTTACAGGCTTAGCCTTTGTTGCTACCATTCCTGGAAGATGACATTTCAGGTAAAATACATAAATAATCAGCCTCTCAGAGGAATTGTTTCTGGAGTGGGGGTTGGGAGAATGGGTGGGTAGTATCCAGAATTGTACTTCCAACCAGGCAGAACCTCTCCCAGTCTTTGTCAGAGTAATGCCCTTAGGCAATGCTTGTAGTGAAGCTTTCTTAAGAATGCTGGAGAATCCAGCCAAGGATTTTTTCAACTAATCTAATTTAGAAGTGTAGATCCTGACAACTTGACATTTATTAAGAGAACTTGCTGTTATACAGTGGGAGGTACAGTCTGAAATAGGAGATGTGTGTTAGGAGAAAATACAAATTTGCATACATAGACTTAACATTTCAGGAACTGATCTTATTTGGCTCTGTTGGGGCTGAAGAATATCTTAAGATGCACGGTTGGCATGGACAGCATTTAACAGGTTTATTTATACAGACAGGGAGTGAAAATTCTCTTGCAGTATCACTTCTTTAAAGCTGGGGCTTTTAAACCCTTTCTGAGTCCTTTCCTAGGTAAGTTAGCCTGCCAGGGCTTTAAGAGTGTGTTGTGACTCAGGCATCCAGAGACTTCAGGACCAGGAAGAGCAAATGGGAAAAGAAAGAGAAGCAGGCTGTAGTAGTCTCAAAACATACTGGCTTAGTGTCAGTACAGTCACACCAGTGTTAGATGGCACAGGTATGAAAAACAGAAAAAAGACATTCCCTTGCATCTATCCAAGCACCTTGTTTCATCCCAGATTTCTTAGAAGGTCGCAGTGAAAAATGTGGGACAGCAGACAGCTCTGCAGGGCAGTCAGGGATTTGACCTTGTGTATTCACAAATCACAGGTTGCCGTCAGGTGGCATTGTCTGACAGCTGTCTGTTCTGTCACACTTCCAAACCCTGAATTCAGACGTCTAAAATTGCTGTAGTACCCCTCTGCCCAGCAGTGTAAATAACTTCTGTCATTCCCTTTTCCCCATTTTTCTCAACTGTTTTTAAAATGTTAGGGTGTTGTGCTAACTTTATCTGCTTTCTGTGCCTTCTCTTAAGCATAAGGCTTATGTATCCAGAATTTTGTTCTGTAATTGTAAGCTGTAATTAAGTAACTTACCTTGAAAAAGATTCAGAAAACTAAACAGTAGTTATGGAGATGCCAGACATCATCTGAAAACATTAAATTATTTATAAATAATTCTTAAAAACCACTTGAACAAAATCAGTTCCGCCAGAGGATAATGAGGTGAAAAACCTTCAGCTGTTGCTTCCACTGTACTTTTCTTAAGCGGTAAGATGCTTCCAGTTCCTCTTGTACTTGCCTCATTACTTGGTGGCCTCCTTTTCATTATTGCCTTAAAGTGTCTCAGATCCTTGAGCCTGTCTCACTTCCAACACATTTCTTTTTATTAATGGAGAAATGTAAAGTGCTTTTTTCTTCATTCCCTTCACTTTCTGGAAAACAGGTAAGAATTGAGGGATACTTCACCCTGTCTGTTTCTGTGAGTAAACTGCAGGAATGCTTTCCTGCTCCTCGTGTGGTGCTGGTCTGAGCTCCCTGCTGGATGCAATAGCCATTGATTCTGGTGCTCTTCTATTGACTTATGCTGGCATGTGAAATCATCTGCCTTCCTGGGGTTAGGTGCTAACAGATCATGGGAAAGGAAAACAAATCCTTGTCTGGTGAGAGATTCTGCTCATGTTATCTCAATTTATGGTGCAAAAGGCATGACTTTAGAAGTAAATGCACAAGCCTCACAATATACTCTATATCCAGGGGATAGCTTACAATGGGTTGAAGGTGCTGAGATTGTTTCTCTGCTGACACTTGGGCTGCTGGATGTTTCCATTCTAGCAAGGCGACCTGTAAATGGCTTGTATTCCAAACAACACCAAAACCAGTCAGATAAATCAGACAGGGATGAAACAAAAGATTAGCATTTTGTTTAAAGCACGGAAGTCAGTCTGTGAAAGTAACATGAAAACAGGGTCTCTTTCCTTTGTTTACCCTTCTGCAAATGTTTGCTTAGGAGCAATAAGAGTTAATTGTCAAACTTTACAATGTAGCCAGAGATTTTCTCATAAAATGTATAACAGACTCTGCCCAGATGGCAAATGCTGATATGTAAATCTAAAACATGAAAATTTCCATTGGGGGCCAGATGGTGGCTTAATGTGAATTGTTTAACATTTATGTTTATCTTATTAAAAGTGCCTTTATATGTCCAAACTAAGCTATCAATGTGGTTGGAAGAGCATATCACTAAATGAACAGAAAAATCAAACCATCAGTACAAGCCACCTCCTGCTTACATGGATCATGGGAAAGCAAACGTGTCTTCTGTTGAGAGAAGTTGCTTCTCTGTCTTCAAAATTTCGAAGAAAATCAGACCAAAATCAACCAAAATCAAATCACTGTCTGCTTGGGAAAAGTCTTAAACCCATACCATTTGCTCCAGAGTTAAAAATGTTGGAAGGCAGTAATACACAGGTAGAATCCCATAATGTATGTGCCCTTGGCCTGGGCGTTGGTGTTCAGAGGGAAAGAGCTGAGCTCCAGGCGAGGGGGAAGCACTGTGGCTGCAATCCCTCCTGGGCACAGGCCGGGCTCTTCCTGCACGGCCTCTTGGCTCTGCCAAACCCATCGTTTCCTCTGATGCAATCCAAGGAGTTGCACAACAGAGGAAAGAACAAGTGGGTGCTTGTGGAGGCTGTCACATGAGGCTGTGCCTTTGCAGTAACTGTGTCTGATATTCAGGGAAGTGGTCAGCCTGGCTCTGCAGGGCAGCTGCCAGCTCTGGGTCAGATGAATCTTTCACAGGACTCGGGCTGCACGTGTTCCAGTTTAGATGCCAGTCTGTGCTCACTTGTCCCTCCAGTGAGTCTTTCTGAGACCTCCTGAGCACATCCTCTTGAGGCATCTAAAATCCAGCGGGTCATTCTCACACAGGTTTAATAGCTGTAGTTATAACACTCCAGGCATCGGGTACACACTTACTTCTGGGATACTTTCACAGTAGAAGGGGAAATTGCTTGATTGATGAACCTAAAATGGAATGCCTGCCTGTGTGGGTACCTCTGTGTATGTGTGTGCTGGTGTTCAACAAGGCGGGGAAATAAAGAGGAAGACTGTGGGGAGGCTAAAGGAACAAAATTGCAAAATGTTTGCTTTAAACTGCAAGGGTTTTTTTCAGAGTTCTTTGCCATTACCTCGTGCTTGTGGTTGTGATTCATTCCTTAGTGAATCACTGGTCAATGTTGACTCCCTTAACTTTGACCTGAGGCTTTGGACTAATGACCAGAATACTTTTTTCCCTTGGAAAGGGAAGTATTACTAAAAGCACTGGCTGAAATTATAGGTAAGTGTTAAGTGGCAGGTTAATACTTAAATTAGCGTGCTGTTAGATACTACATATCAGCATATTGACCAGAAGAACACTTTCTCCACGTAGCCCATTTATGTTAAGAGAAATTAATTAGTCAAATTGTTATTCAAAGTTAATATTGCTGTGTTTATGTACAACTTTTCAAAATGAAAATAGGAGGGCTCTTTTCCAGTTACACAGTGGTAACAAAAACAATACAACCCATCCCTTTGGTTTTAAGTGTCACTAGCACAATTAAATAAAATTTAAAAGTGCTCCTGATAAGCATTGCCCTCCAGGTAGAGCATGACACTGTTTGGCAAAGCTTAGCAGATAAGATACTGACCTAAATATGATCCTTTGAAAAATGGTGACAGGGGCCAATCAGTGCTGTCGTATTTGTCAAACAACAGCTCAAGATCCTGACAATCTTGATAAGTATTCAAGCATATTCATTCAAAAAAGAATCCTGAACTGACTGCTGTATGCACAAGGAGGCAGTGGTGTACAGCCACAGCATTTTCTTTGGTCAGCTGCTGTCTTTGGAGACATCCCACAAAGGAGGCAGCACCCAAAGCTTCTTACTTGGTAATGAATATTGCCATTAGAATGGCTGAAAGATGTAATAGCTGGGTTTTAAATTTTTGTACTAAGGCTACGTGGTTTTCTTCTTAAGGAAAACGTGTTTTGCCTTCTGTAGCTACAGAAAGAAAAGCTTTTGTTTTTCATGATTTAACCTGAAACTGAGCACCAGTTCTGATACTTTTGTGCATTATACACACACATGCACAAAAAAAGTCTCCTGATTCACATTTTTAATGCTGCTTTGTAAATGAATAATTCAGAAGTGAGCCCTATATTCCAGATCCTGCAGTTTTATCCAGAACATATTGCAAATGCTCAGAGACTAAGAAACCCTTTTGGATCTGCTGCAGAAGGAGACATTGAGCAGCTGGTAAACTACTGGCCCTTAATGAAGCTATACGATATTGCAGTATCTCCAATTACTGCAGAACTTAATTAGTTCATTTTAGCCTGCCAATCTGGAAAGACCAAACATTGTCTTGGGCAGTCACTGTAATAATTTCAGTTACTTCATTGCTGGCCATTAAAACTAAGTTTGGTCTCTCCCAGCAAGGTGTATTAAATATGTTTTAGATTTGGAAGTGCCTATATTGTGTTACACAAAGTTATTTTATGTTACTACCCAATTTTAGTAAAAATACATTTTTTTAGTTATTAGTAGAAGTTATTCATGCCATGTGGAATGAGGGCACTGAATTGGTTTGTTCAGATGTGGACTTGGCCTAAAGCTCATTCCCATAGCTGTTGTACAGACATGATCATTTTGAATGGCAGCTTGAGCTGGCATTCAGGTTACTTCACTTCTCTATTTGAAAATAACCTTCAGGGAGAAGGGAATATTTTAATTTGGTATGATGGCAAAAAAAAATCTGTCTTGGGTGTAGAGCTGCTGAATGAATCAGGAAGGTTCTGTTTAAATGAAAGGCAGTGTTTAGTGTATTACTTGTAGTGTGTTAATCTGATGAGGATGACCAAGACTGAACATTATTTTCACATGCTGACCCAAAGGGTAATTTGAGTAATGTGGCAAACAAGTATTAAAATTCTATATCAGCAGGCATACAAGTTGATAAATTTTGAGTGCTAGGTTTTCTTCTTAGAAGAAAATAGTCTGGACTTCAGCCCTAAAAATATTGACTATTTGAACAGTAAAAAACTAAAACAAAAGAATCCACTAACCTCCCTGCCCTCCCCCCCCCCCCCCCCAATAAAAAAACCTAATGCAATAAATTAAAAGTAATTGTAGCCAAAGAAGCAAGTAGTATAAAGCAATTGTTTTTTCCTCAATAGTAGAATTCCATTTGGACTCTGTGATGAGTCAGGGGCCAACTCATTAACAGTACTTGAGACCCTGCAACCACTGTTTATACTCAGCTGCTCCAAACCAGCCAAATTTAGCACATCAACACTAAGACTAAGATAAGACTAAGACAATTTATAATAATAAGTATTATAATATAATAAGTATTATAATTATACTTATTATATATACTTATATAATATATATATACTTATATATAAGTATATATATATACTTATATATACTTATATATTAATATACTTATTATAATATACTTATTATAATATAATAAGTATTATAATATAATATAATAAACAAATAATAAGTTCTTAATGCAAAGTGATGTTATGTCACTTGGTGTCATTGAAACCAGATTCTCTTCCAGCTCTGAAGCTCTGTTCTGCTGATCTTTTAAGATTAATACCAGAATGGGACATTAATATTCCATAATACATTTTTCAGTATGGCTATTATAGTTACTTTAGGAAGCCTCCATCATGTTTTTAGTCAGTTTTTGCAGTTATGCAGGAACATTTGAAAAAAAATTTACATGGTCAAACTTTTCTATTTCTCTATTTTCTCCTAAAAATTACTTTCTTGGTGACAAAGTCATTCTGTATCTTCATGTTTTCTATGAGACAAGTCAAAAAAGAATATATTTATCCTCTGGCTAGTCCCTGTATTTCATTACCAATTGCAATTAATTCTTGGTTTCTGTGAGCCTATGTCTGCGCCACAGAAACCAAACCACCAGATCACACGCTTCAGAAAGGTCATATAGAGCCATGTTTTATTTTGGTAATTTTGTAGGATTAAGAGAATAAGCTTCAGTTACATGAATCTACCCATTTGACACAGAGATCAAAAGCTTTGCTGTTGTTCTAAATCAGTTCTGCTGTGGAGGAACTTTCTTAAAAAAAGCATTTCTGTTGCAGGACATGAACTTGATCGACATCCTTTGGAGGCAAGATATAGACCTTGGGGCAGGACGTGAGGTTTTTGATTCTAGTCAGCGGCTAAAGGAGTATGAACTTGAGAAGCAGAAGAAACTTGAAAAGGAAAGAAAAGAGCAGCTCCAAAAAGAGCAGGAGGAAGCCTTGCTGGCTCAGCTGGAGTTAGACGAAGAGACAGGTGAATTCATTCCTGTGCAGCCAGCTCAGTGCATTCAGTCAAAAGATACTGAGCCACCTGCTGTTTTCTCACAGGTAAACTCCAGTGTTCTGAGTGTGTTTAACCCTGTTTGCATTCACAGGAAAGCATAATACTAGTGGCTGCTTAAAGTGAATTTGCATGTCTTGCTTTAATGGAAGATCTTCTGTTGCTCAAAGATGCAGTAACCTTTTTTTCATAACTTTTCTATTTAGACCACAGAGCCTTCAAAACCAGAAGCAGAGGCCTTGTCCTTTGATGACTGCATGCAGCTCTTGGCAGAAGCATTCCCTTTTCTAGATGAGCATGAGGTAAAAATGCACAATTTAGTGGTTCCATGGGTGGTCTTCCTCGGGGTCAATCTCATGTCTTCTCTGACTAAGATTTGTCTTCAGCATAAGACTAATTTGTGATCTGAGTTTTGTCCTCAAAACTCCAGCTGGCATAAAGCAGTGAGTAGGCTTGAGCCTATTTTTATATTATTCCATTATATTTTAAAAAAAACGCTTCTCTTAAGAAACCCATTTGTTCTGCAGAAATGGTAGGAGAAACTAGAGTTTTTACTTTGGAAAATGCACATCTGATTTTTGAGTGGGTTTTTAAATTATAGTTGTTTTGTTCAGCTTTTTAATTTTTTGTTTAAACTCTTCAGGCTTCTTCAGCTGCATTTCAGTCACTGGCTCCTGCTCAGGTCAATAGCAACCCAGCCTTTGTTTCCTCTGATCAAACTCAGCCACCTGAATCCTCTGATCTAGTACAACCCGCTGATGCAGAGAATATGCAGAACATAGAACAAGTTTGGGAAGAATTATTGTCCCTTCCAGAGTTACAGGTTGGTATGATAAGCACCTGAAAAACAATGCATGATATCTTTGAAGGACTATAGTATTTTGGAGAAGGCAGTACAATAGCATCTGAACAGATGGTGATTATGACTTGGTTTCTATACCTGTAGGGTGCTTATAACTCAATATAAGCTTTATTTTTTTTTCAAAAAGAGTATCTTGAAAAACATGTAGAAAGAATGAAATGAGTTGTTTATGGATAAGCCTTAATGAAACACTTCTCAGTCAGACCTTCCTCATGTTTAGCAAGTCACTCTTCGCTTCTGTGTGCAACTTGATACAACTTGATCGTTGTTAAAATTCAGCTGCTAAAAATGGACACTTGTGAGTCATGGATCTACAACAGGAATTGTTTTCACAAGTGTTGTTGTAAATGTTGGGGGCGTTTTGGCAGTGTTTCGTTGTGTGAATATGATTACTTTTGCATTCAACTTTTATCTAAGGAAAAGGTTTTTTAAAGTTGATAATAGAATATATATTTAGGTACACAAAAGAGTCAGGTGTATTTATATGAATGCTGCTCGTATATCTTCATTAAGAACAACTTGTGTAATGTACATGAACTGGATGTTTCAAAGGAAAATCACATTTCTAATACAGAGAATATGTAAGGATTTTATCCTATGTTTATATTTCAATTTTCCTTAGATTTGACTATAAAATTGAATAAATTTATTTTCAAATATATTACTGTCGAATGTCTTTCCAACATGCTGCTGCTCTGCTTTTTGCTATTAATACAAGAGATGATTTCTTGGTGGAGTGCCCATAAATCTGAATCATGTTTCAAGAAACTAAAAGTGAAAATTTGCAGGAGCTGAATTTTTCCTGCCACTCTCCCTTTTCCCTTCATCTTTTGGTATTTTTTATATTCTTCTAGTTTTCTAACCTGATTACTGCATTAGGTTTAAAGGCCCTATGTAAGTAACAAGGGCAATTGGCTGTGAAGAGGCAGCAGTGATGGTGAAATACATTAAGAAACCAAACCAAAATAATCTATTGCAGTAATTCTGAATAGTAATTGAATAATTTTCTGGAAAAAAAAAGATAATTAAATGAGGGCACTGCCTTTTACAAATTATTTTTAGAGAAATGGAAAAATAGAGCTCTCACATTGAAAATCTTAGCTTAAACCACGAGCAGCCTCTAATTAAGTAATTCCTGGGGGACAGCAGGCCTGCTTATTTCAACTTCAGTTAGCCAGCTGCCACCCCGTTGTAAAGTTGTTCTTGTAGCCAGTGAAAGCCCATCAGTGGAGCAGTCTGATGCTCACACTGGTGTTAGCCAGCTGAACTAACGTGTTTGCCAGGCTTCACGTTAGCACTCTTACTTCACCAAGAATTACGTTGCTCTGTGCTGAACAGCTCCTTCATTCAGTAAATCCTATGAGAATCTTGCTTTTGAGGAACTGTGATGTGGAAGTAATAGTGTTAAAAGTAATTGTTCGGTGTACATGTTCTTTAAGTCTCATTCAGGAATTTTACATTTCTGTACTCATGCCATTCCTAGGACTGGTGCTCATGAGTTCAGACCTGGCAGCTCCAGGATCCCCACTAGCAATTACCAGAACAGGAGGGCTTCATGCAGTTTCCATAACACATTGGAACAGGTGTCTTCAGCATCTTGCTCTGAGCCTGAGAGGCTCTGCTCTCTTAAACCGCTTTGTCCAGGACAAGTTGTGCTTTGCTCTTGATTTGCTATCAGTCATCTTCCTCAACTGCCTCTTCATAGCACAAGGGTGCTGTAGTCAAGACTGTAACAGTGTTATAAAACCCCTGTATGTCCATGTTGATTGCTATTTAATGCTTTTGGGTTGTAAAAAAGGGTTTTATTGAGATGTGTCACTCAGCTTCTCCCTTGCATTCCACATCTAGTGCCTGAACATTGAAAACGATAACCTGGCTGAGGTGAGCACAATCACGAGCCCTGAAACCAAGCCAGCAGAGATGCACAACGGCTACAATTACTGCAGCTCATTACCCATGCTGAAAAAAGAGGTTAACTGCAGTCCAGATTTCCTGGATGGTATGGAGGGCCCCTTCTCAGGCATTTTGCCACCAGAAGACACCAGCCAGCTGAATGTGAACTCTTTAAATGACACATCCCCTTCAAACCCTGATTTCTGTGAGGATTTCTACACCACGTTTATTGACACAAAGGTGAACGGTGATGCAGCAGCAACGAACGCTATCAGTCAATCCCTGGCAGAGATTCTAAGTGAACCTATTGATCTTTCTGACTTTGCACTGTGTAAAGCTTTTAATGGCAGCCACTCAGGGACCAGAGCAGAATGTAACGATTCTGACTCCGGTATTTCACTGAATGCAAGTTCCAGCGTAGCATCGCCGGAACACTCTGTGGAATCATCTGCTTATGCAGATAAGACTTTGGGTTGCAGTGATTCTGAAATGGAAGACACGGATAGTGCTTCTGGAAGAATGCTGCAGAGCAGTGCTGGCATGTACTCTTTGCACCTCCAGGATCAAGTGTATTCTTCCTTAGGGCCAAGCACTCAAACACCAGGTTTGCCATGTATAGCCACACCAAAGAAAGAACCCCCTCCTGCTCCTGGCCAACCCAAAGCTCCCTTCACGAAAGATAAACCTCCAGGCCGCCTTGAAGCTCATCTCACGAGAGATGAGCAAAGAGCAAGAGCTCTGCAGATCCCTTTTCCTGTTGAAAAAATCATCAACCTCCCTGTTGCGGACTTCAGTGAAATGATGTCTAAGGAGCAGTTCAATGAAGCCCAGCTCACACTTATTCGAGATATACGCAGGAGAGGCAAGAACAAAGTGGCTGCTCAAAACTGCCGGAAGAGAAAACTGGAAAATATAGTAGAACTGGAGCATGATTTGAGTAACCTAAAAGATGAAAAAGAGAAATTGCTTAAGGAAAAAGGAGAACATGACAGGAGCCTTAATCAAATGAAAAAGCAATTCACTACCTTGTACCTCGAGGTCTTCAGCATGCTACGTGATGAAGATGGAAAGCCTTACTCTCCTAGTGAATATTCACTGCAGCAAACTGGAGATGGCAATGTCTTTCTTGTTCCTAAGAGCAGGAAGTCAGGGACTAAACTTTGAAGGGCAGTACAGCTGGCTCCCGTTCTCTGAGTTGCTATTTTTGTATCATTATCATGATAGTTTTTACTGTGAGGTGGAATGCAGAATTAAGTAACATTTGTCAAGTAAGTCTATGCAATGATAATTTTGAAGTTGTTAATTAGTTTATGGAAGATGCAAGTTGAAAATTAATCGCATAATGCAGATGGGCATATACAAAATTTTTAATCTGACTTTAAAACAGACATTTCTTTCTTATAGCACAACTTTGACTAGTTTCCATATATATGTAAATATTTAAATATGCCATATTTATATACTGTTCCTATCTATTGTTATATTAATAGATTTTATATATATATATAAATGATTTTAGCCTTCTAAATATAATTTCTTGCAAGACAACCAGGATTGCTTCTGATATTTTTTACAAATATGCAAGCAATAGTGCTCCCCATTTTTCTTACACGTTTATACTTGCTTTATATTTAATATATTAATTTAGTAAAAAAGTTGACACTCAGTGTTTGATTTTGCTTTTTCAGCTCGTTAAACTTTTTAAACTCTACTTCACATGCATTTATTTCCCTAAAGAAGATAAATCCTTGCTAGTTTTCCAAGGCTAAGTCTTCCTCTAGCATGATAATTAATCACACAGCAGTGTCAGCATCACTAACACTTCACTCAGCTTCTTTTAATAACCTTTGGAAAGACCATGTAACACCAAATTTCAAGTCTATGCTAAGCTCACGTTTTTGTTTTCCTCCTTGAACACTATGTAAATTCATGAGATCTTTTCACCAAAGGCATTTAAAATCTTATATAAAAAGCATTAAAGCATTGTCAGCATTATGCCTTTTTCCAGCTAAAATTTCTGTAGGTTTTTGAGCAATTCTCCTAGAAATACACTACTGTGCCTGACTTCAATTGATGAGCATCATGTGTCCCTGCTGTTACTTTGGTGCTTATGGAAAACTGCATATTAGCAGCCAGCCACTTGCCCTGTTTGCAATCTCTGCTTAGTGAATTGAAAAGCTTTGTGGAGTTTAAATTATGATTTATAAAAGAATAAAAAATGGGCAAAAAAATAGCATTGTTTTGTTTACTACTCAATGGAGTTCATTGCACTTGATCATTTTGGATTTTTTCAATACAGAAAATGCCTAATTTGTAAGACATGTTAATCTGAGCATTAAAACTATCTTCATCCATGTGAAAGTTCTAAAAGGCATGCTTGAACTAAAGTGACTTTTTTCTTGCCACTGATGGTCCATATTATGGGCAGGCATTGGGGGAATGCAAGACACTGCTTCCACTGAAAGCAGGAGGACTAGTCCATACTGGAAGATGGGAATTTTAGAGCATAGGCATCAAGGAAGAAGCACACCATGCCACGGCCCCAGCCAGTCTTTCAACACTGATACACAGTAACTCTTAAACACAGCCAGGGGCTGACGGCAAAGCACAGAGAACCTAAAAAGCTCCTGGGTTCCCCTTTAACTACCATTTCTACCATTAACTACTACTCTCAAATTGTCTCAAATGTCAGACAAAATGCTCTCTACAGCTGCAATATAAATACTTTTAATTACAAATTTGCTATAAAACAGACATCTCAGTAAAATCCTGCCCTGCATTTCCATTTGTTCCTTAATTTGTTCACTAATGTGAAAGCCAAAGGCAAACCAAATCCTTACAGCCTTTGCAGGGACTGCTGTATTTGTACCATCCATTTGTCTACAACATAATACAAAGATACTTCTTCCTTTACCAAAACAAAAGAGAATGGCAAAAAAGCTGCAGTTAATCCAGCAGCCTTGTCTGAATTTCATCACATGAAGGATCAGTCTAAAGAAACTTGGTCTGTGATGACTTGCATTCAGCTTAAACCAGTGTTTTTCACATCACCAACATGGTACACGCTGCTCTTGCATTGAACCCAATATCACTAAGGAAAAAAAAATCCACATTACTCATATATATAGAAACATCAGATTGCAAACTATAACCTTCATTTTATTTTTCTTATTATTATTACTGAGGTACAGAGAATGTTCCCAAACCCGAGTAACTAGTGACACTGCCAAATTGAAAGTATCACAATGCTGACCTCATACACTGACAAGTTGCCACGTGGAGACCGTTTGTTTCTTGATCAAAACATTCAATTTTAAAACTGTTAAAAATAAAGCTAAAAGCTGGCCTGAACCAAGGGCTTTTGGCTTGCAGTCCCAAGTTGCAAAGATGATCCTGTAAGAAAATGTGTTGCAATAATTCTAGACGACTTTGTGTTCACAGCATTAAAAAAAGGTGATGCCAATGCATTTTAGATTGTAAATCATTTGACAATATACACTTTATTCTGATACAAAATTGAAATATTTTAACAAATTTAAATCCATTATGGACTATACTGAAATTTTAAATTTCCATGCTATTTTAACTTGTTTAACCACAAGTTTCAAGATGTGTCAGCACACTAGCACCATTGCTCCTGAAGTCTTTGCCAGTTTTACCATTTTATTCTGTTTCCAATCTTGCGATATTATCTTCTACATGAAGGCCATTTTTTCTTCTATGCAGATACTTGGATTACTTTAGTTCAGGAAAAAGCTAATAAAGAGAGATGTCAACCTGTAGCACCCATAGCAGAGAAAGAATCATTCATCAGATATGTGAATTTCAGTGATACTCAAGATCTTACATGCTCCACACAATTTAAGGTACACACACTTGTCAGAGACCACACCCTGATTTGTGAATATTCCACCTCAGTATAGACAGTACATGAAAACACATTAATGTCTTAAACACAGGAACCAAAGACAGCACATCAGTACATCACACAATCAATGCTTGAAAAGATCAGGAACCTTAAGTATTGAAAGGATATTGAAATTAAGATGCTGTGTTTAATTTCCATTTTCTGTAATAGCATTAGTTACCTCCAGCAATCTGGGTTGCTTTTGGGGAAACCCCATTCTCTACCTGGAAGTATAATTTTTGTTGTCAAGTAAATTTCTGTACAACTGCAGCTTAGGGACCAATACTTTGCTAGCTTTGCATCTTTAATCTCCATCTCTATTTAAAGCTGCTATTTTCCACAGAAGCCAGTAAACAGAAACATGGCCATGAAACTGCTCCTAACTCCTTAAAGTGCCCCTTGGATGGAGATACAATTGACCAAGCACTCCCTTAAGAATGTATTCATTTTGGTCAGTTATTTCTAAATGGATTTTGCTATAAATGACTTTAAGCAAATTAGTCTTAACAAGTGTATTATAAATCAAACTGTGAAAATAATTCAAACAGTATCTATTTCTGTATATGGTTCAAAAAGACCCATCCAGGGCACAGAACAAGTCTGCAGCAATGTGGAACCCTCTAAGGAAAGGTATTTAAATTTTAATTAATTTAAATTTTACTGTTAAAAAAAAATCCAAAGACCACTGCAAGTGCAAGAGCATTTGCCTGCACCTGAGGGGCAATGCTGTTCCTCCTTCCCTGTTGTGCAGATGCTTGTGGGACCTCTGCCAAACAGAGCAAAAGCATGTTTCCCACTTTTAGGTCCAAGAAAGCAAGCCTGTCACCTCAGCAACAAGCTGGCACATTACATTAAGGCAATGTGACTGTACTGCTGCAGTTTCAGATTTAGGCTCAGCCTTGGCTAAACACAAACTTGTCTCAGTGTTTCTTTAAAAAATATATGCAGTCATCAGGAGATTTTAAATTAAGTAGCTTCAGATTTTATGAACATCTCTGTATGTTACTTCCAAATCACATTTAACTGTGTATTACAATTACAAATTACAATCAGGAATTACTGTGAGTCTACAGGTAGCAGATAAAAAGTTTAGGTACTTGAAACAGTTTGTGAACATGCCTCTGCCTCTGATTAGGCAGGTTCCATTTGGCTACTTTCAGAGCAACTGAAGTATAACCAACACTAAAATAGAAACTGACTTCCTAAGAATGCACAGGCTCAGAAATGTATTGCAAAGTTTAAATAGATGCTGAAATACTTTATAAAAGGACCTGTGACAATCAAATATGCAGAAAAGGAAACAATACATGTTCTAAGACTTAATACATGTTCCAGTCTGCATAAAATCAAGATTCTATGAGAAGCTTTCATTGCCATTCAATTTGCCTGTATAAATGCCATTGTGATTTCAGCTGGGTATCATGTAACAGTATTAGCCTCAACTATCCTGCCTGAAAGCACCCAGAATCTGGAAGGGAGCTCTTTAATTGGTACAGGTAAACACAACATCACCTGGTAAACCAGGACCCACTACCCCTAGTAGGAGGGAAATCCCAGCTTTCAGCAATACCAAGCTCCCTCCCAGAATGGGTGCAGCAGCAGCAGGTCACACATGGCTGAGAACTGAAGAACCACTTCAAGTGTCACTGCCTTTCTGGGCTTCTCTGGGGCACCTCTTTCCATGGCAAGGCACAGAACAATTTCCCCCCACTCCCCACCCCAGCACACTCCCCAGTAACCAAAGCAAGTTACTTCAAAACATCAACTTGTCTGGTTGATCTCGGACACGAAGCAATTTTGTATCTGCCAGGAACAGAAGATTCTTGAACAGGAATTCTGCCAGCAAGCAGCCCTCATCCAGAACCGGAAACACTGGATGACATATGCTGGAATATTTGCTGCTTAGTACTTATAGCTTCCCTTGATATTTAAAGGCTGTCAAAGGAAAGCCTAGAAGGAAGTAAGGGTTAAACACATTTTACTATACACTACAAATCTTACCCAGTCAGAAACCTTCATTTGAAGAGGATGTGCAAGACATTCCCCATTTTGTCAAGCAGCAGCTTCTCAATTCAACCTGAAAATTAAAGAAATTACTCTTACCTTGTTTAAAAACCTCCCACCACTCTTTATAATTCATGAAAAATTTTAAAGGCAAACCTTACCTATGCTCATTGCCCTTCCTTTCAGGTCTAAATGCTAGACCTATTGATTTTGAGTCAACTCAAGTAGCTATCACTCAAGGAGGTTCCAAAAGGTGAAGAACTCTTGCTAGACTTTCTTCGATATTTCAGCTGTGATAAGCAGATTTAACTAGCCTTGGGAAAGCTGCTCACTATCAGCACAGTATCTTATTCCTTCACTTTTCTGGAAGTTGAAGCTGTTGCTCCTGCTGCCTTGTCATTCTTTAATTAGGCTGACTTCTCCATACTCAATAGGCTGCTGAAGTCCTGTCTTACGAGTCTCCTTAGCAATGTATGGATCAAAGAAGTACATCCTAGGTTCTGTAAAGCTGGCGGATCACTGTCCTCATGGCTTACACTTTTCCACGTCACAAACAACAGCTAAGCTACCCCACCCACCTACAAAGCGGTCACTTACATCCATCTCTTAAAAGGTTGCATACAGATCTTGTTCATAAAGTTTATTATGACACTATTTTTCAAAGTTAACATTGTAGTCACAGTACAGCTACAAGAGGCCCTGTTAAAAAGAACACTGTCAATACATTCTAAAAAAATTTAGAAATACCAGATCAATTATCAGAAGGGACATCAACCCCATCCTCCAGTTGTCCCTGCAATCAGATGCAGGCCCCAGGTGCAAGTCTACACATCTTCTAGCGTAGTAACGTACAAAGCATGTCAGTAGTTAGGTGTCTCACTCCCTAGTGAGTTGTGGTTTAGTTTCCCATGTTTTCAAACTCCAAATGGGTTGTTTAAAAAATGCCTTTATTGAAGTACAGCCTCCCCCCCGCCCCAAGCCCAAATGAACACGTACAACAACAGAAGCGTTCACTAAACCACCAATTCTTGCTTTAACTTTTGAGATCTTTCAGAACTCCACAGACAAGAATAAGCAGACTTTGAAATCCATTTTGGAGACTACCATCTTGACACTGGTTCCTTGTTTTAGCATACTGCAGTCTAAATACACTCCAATAACAGCGTTTAAATAACATATGTTTAATTTTTTTCAAACAACACACTTATTTTTCTACCACTTCTTAAAAATTATAATTCATTATTAATATGACTGATTATGCCTTAAGCCATTTCATACATCTTTGCAGATTCATTCCTACACTGGAATTGCATTTACCTTATTCTGCACATTGACCCAGAAGTGAAACAGGTGTGAGTAATTCCAATACATATTGCCAAGTGTCTGAGTATTTCTTTTATTGACTGGGTCCCTACTCTTCTGAGTGAATTTACAGCAAGCACTGGCCTGGCAATAGTCAAGAGAATTCACATCAGATGAGGACAGGACAGACTGCAGTGCCTTAATTTGGAGGTCAGAAGTGAGAATGAAGTACAATTGCTAGCCACGTGTACTGGTCATATTTTCTACTCCACTGCACCAAATCCAGTTGTAGCACACTATCATTCTACCTGTGGGAACTCGGGACCGTACCCCTCTATGTTGTGGGAGTGCTTCTGGTCGGTAAAATACAACTAGATCATGTTTTATCTTTTATCTTTGAGCTCTCAGCTGAGCACAGACATCTGCCAGGGAAACAGCTCAAGAACTCTATTTAAGAGCCCATGGGGAATGGGCTTTTGGAACGCATTACCTGGGACTGTCAGTGATTACACCTGTGCTACCCTTGGCTCCCAGTCAGAAGTATGTGTCCAGAAAATTGCCTAGGGTGCATGCAAGAAAGTATATAGCCATTAAATTATTGAGTAACATACCTATTACTCTCACTATGAAGCCTCATTTAATTGAAACAGTGCAGTCTGGTGCGAGGGAAAAGGAAATGGGGACAAAGGGGATGAAAATTCCAAGCCACCCTCCCCAAAGTATAGTTTTATTGAAACAGAATCATTGTATATCCCAAGGAAACAGGCACTTGATTCCCCCCACCTTAACTTCTCGGGAATTACAATAAATATAAAGGTAAAAAGCAAATTTCTTTTTCTCTCCACCCAAGACTTAAACAACTTCAGTTATCCCTTATGCATCTCAAATGAGACGGGAGACAGCTTTCATGTGTCTAAAGTTGGTCTTGTTAAAATATTTATCATGCCTTTTTTTCTTGAAGCGCTAGTACTAATACAGAACTACAAATTAAAAAAATATGCACAAACCAAAAAGTAATTTAAAGTTTTCATTAAGATAAAGCTTAGTTCTATGATTCACAAACACTAATTTGAGTAACTCAATCCTAGTTATACATCTAAACAAACTATAATGCAACATACAGATGTTTTCCCTCTGTATGCCTATGAAACTCATGTCAATGACAGTTACGTATATACACTGAGACTAGACCCCTTAAGACTGCAAATCAATAGGTGTTTCTATTGTTAACTTTAAATTAATACAAAATAGTAATTGAAAAATGCATTTATCTTCTCTATTAACTAACAAGGAAACACCCTAAACTACATTTCATTTCTGTTATAGAGTTCTCTGCACTAAATGTGGAAAAACTGAACTACACAAATATTGAAAAGTTAAAAATTCATTGATTTGTTTATTCCTGGTACCACTACCACAATTTACAGGGCAATATACCTGATGTAATGGGAAAATAAAAAGAAAAAAGAAAGACAAAGCTACAACAGAGAAAGACCTCAGGAATGTACATCTAATCGACACTACATTGCATGAATCAATAGCTGCACTTTTTGCAAACTGTGGCTATGACAGTCCTGATCAAGAAGGGTTTCCTGTTTAAGCTGCAGTAACTTTTCTGACTATGGATCATCGTTCCTTCTGTGGCAGATTTTACAGTTCCTCTAATTCATTTGGGACGACTGTCTCAAAGTAACCTGCAGCTTTCCTGACAACTCCTCGCTCTCTCTCCTGCTAAGAACTGTAGCCTGTTGAATACAGGATAAGAAAATTATTACTCTCAGTGAACAGTTGTACATTATTAATCATCATTATAAATATACATTACACCTACCCTTTTTCTAGTAGCATTTTTAGAATCTTCTACCACCATAGCCCCCACTTCCACTTCCAGATCCATAGCCACCTAGAAAAACAGTGTGTATGCTGAAATACATGAGCAACAAGGGACTAAAACTCAAAAATATTTTCTGTATAAAATCATACTTACCACCATAGGGACTGCCTGAACTTCTGCCACCAAAGCTGCCACCACCTTTCATGGGACCATAGTTAGACTGCTGTTGTCCACTGTAATTGCCAAAATCATTGTAGTTTCCACTTCCACCATAATTACCTGAAACAAGGAATTTATAAAGCCATGTTTGTTCAACGCTTAGGACACAAAACCCGCCAAATTCCAATATCCAATGTAAAAATAAATTGTAGTAGTTTAGAACAATTCCAAATGAAGTTCATTTATTTTGATGCTACCTCTATGCAAAATGCAAAAGTAACAGAAGACCCTTGGTATTTTTATGATTAGAAATTGGTATTTTATTGAAAATGAAACACATTACATTGTTAGCATGTTTAAGTAGCTTATCAATGCAAATTTGATGTTATTTCTCAATAGGCCAAATTAAGGCCCCCAAAATCAGAAAACCGTGAGTTTCACCATTATTCTTCTACTGCACAACTTGCATGTATGACAATAATGTAAATTACAATTTATTTGTTCCAAAGAAATTATAGAAATGTAATGGGCATGCTGCATACACAGATCAGGAAGTATAGTAAGATATACAACAGTTTTTGCAGCTTAACTCCCCAAATTTGGGGAAAGCAATAAAAAAAGCTTATGAAAATCTGGATTTGTAGTCCTCACAAAGGAGGATGTGATCCACACGTTGTGAACTGGTATCCAACAACATACTGGAAATGGTCAAAACCATTAAAAAACCTGTATTCTGTATTCGTGTACAGATTTATAGCCAAAGCTTTTTGAAGAATACATCCCTGGCAAAACAATGTTGTAGTTTATCAAAGCTGATCCACATGAAAAAGAACTTTCCTAATGCAACATGGGCATTCTGTACTAAAACCTAGACATACAACTAATTTTATGAATTACTACATTTCAAGCATAGCGAAATGAAACCTAAGAACCATGGATGTAGAATTAAAGCTAGACTCTTACCACCACCAAAATTTCCTCCTTCATTGTAGCCATCATATCCTCCTCCCCCACCTCCGTATCCACCACCTGGGTTTCCATATCCTGGTCCTCCACCACCACCATAACCTCCTCTGCTGCCATAGCCAGGACCACCTCCATAGTTGCCACCTTTGAATAAAAGAAGAGTAAAACTTAACACACCAAACCTAAAATACTGGCAAAAAAAGACCCATTTAACAAAAAAGCCCAAACCAACACACTTGCACAATAAAATGCCCCACCCACAGTGTTTTCCCTGTATTATATTCATTGTGGTTGCATAATTTATCTAAACCATTTATTTGATAAAAAAAATCCCCATGCTTATAAAATCAAGACCTAAGTAATTAATTACGTGCTACTTCCCTCATCCCTTCTTGCTTTCTGGTAATTGCATTTTTTAGCCTTTTGGTAATTGCTGCATTTCTCTTCAATGCATTCTGGATACTCATTCTAACTGCATCATGAAAAAGATACTACTAAACCACAAGAAGTCTAAAGAGTTGACTGAAAACAGTTGTTCATTGCTTTACTCAGTTTTAGTCATCTCAGCTGACATCAGAATCTTCACTTAGTTCTCAATAATAAACAGCTCCCTCATGACCTTGTGATGTGAGATTTTTTAAGGGTAAATAGAGATGAATATTTTTTTCCACCCATCATTTTATGGGGAGAACAAAAAAAAAAGTTAACTCTTCACAGCTCTACAATGTAGAAATTTCATTTTCATTATTGCTATTACCACATTATCACCAAAACAGATTTCACTTCCAAGGTGAAGGCAAGACTTACAGCTGGTTCTAACATTGGGGGAAAAGGAAGTGAACAATACACTTACCATCACCAAATCCATTGTATCCGTCACCACCCCCAAAGCTTCCTCTGCTCCCACCACCGCCACCACCACCCCCATAGCCTCCTAGAACACAAAACAGATGAGAATGTTTTCCTGAACAAACATATTAAATGTTTAAGCCAACTAACACAGGAAATTAAAAAAAAAAAAAAACCAAAAAACAACACCAAACCAAAATGTAAATCATATTCTATACTAATATTCCAATCATTTACCTCTCCCTCCAAAGTTTCCTCCTCGGCCAAAATTCCCTCCACCGCCTCCGAAGTTTCCACGGCCCATGAAGTTGCCTGAGCCACCCCCACGACCTACAAAATATTTCACTTGAATTACATTAATTGAAAACCTGTTACACAAAATAGCTATGCACAACTACAACTCACCTCTCTGAGAGCTAGCAGTCTGCATCTCTTGTTTTGAGAGTGCTTTTTTAACTTCACAGTTGTGTCCATTTATAGTATGGTATTTCTGAACTATGGGAAACAGTGAAAAAGGAAAGTTAAAAACTCACATCTCTGCAATATGCTATAAACTTTCATAGAAAGTTACTGTGAGCATGTGGCACACTTTGAAAAGTAACATTAAACCAACCCCATCCTTTACAATAATAAAGCAGTTGATTATGTAATCATCTCATTCCACATACTGCTCTTCTGAGATCTTAACACTTTTATCCTGTAAGTCATTTCTCACTGAAGAGCTTACATACCAACAATTTTATCAACTGTATCATGATCATCAAAAGTTACAAAAGCGAAGCCTCTCTTCTTTCCACTCTGCCTGTCTTCCATGACTTCTATGGTTTCAATCTTGCCATATTTTTCAAAGTACTCCCTTAAATTATATTCTTCTGTATCTTCTTTAATTCCACCAACAAATATTTTCTTTACTGTGAGGTGTGCCCCAGGCTTCACAGAATCCTGCAATGCCAAAATTGACAATCAGTGCTTAAAGTAGTAGGTAAAGGTTAAGATATGTGGTTAACTGGAACACAAACTCACCTCCCTTGAAACTGCTCTCTTTGGTTCAACCACGCGTCCATCAACCTTATGTGGTCGAGCGCTCATGGCAGCATCCACCTCCTCCACACAGGAGTAAGTCACAAAGCCAAAGCCTCTGGAACGTTTTGTTTGTGGGTCTCTCATCACCTGCAAACACACAAGGAGGCACTTTGCATTTCTGTGCTACTTTAAGTACCTAACTATTTCAAAAGCACAAACAAATAATAGAGACTTTACCACACAGTCCGTGAGTGTGCCCCATTTCTCGAAGTGCTCTCTCAAGCTATCATCTGTTGTTTCAAAGCTCAGACCTCCAATGAACAGCTTTCTCAACTGCTCTGGCTCCTTTGGCTCATGGCCCTATAAAAGCAAAAAATCAGAAAAAGATTTTGAATACAAATCACAGAATTAAAATTTTACTGAATTACTAGAAATTATTTGTGCACATTGTAACTACAAATAGGTGAAATACATTTATGTAAAAACAATGACTTCTAATGGGTTTAGACAGCAGAATAGTAAACACTTAATGAGGTGTGATTTTAATTAAAATACTAACAACTTAAAGAGCGTTAAATGCAAACAGTAAAGGGATTTCAATATACTAGATAACTCAGCTGCTCCCCACCACCCAGAAGTGCATTCATTTTGTGCCTATCTTTGAGTTGCAGATCGCGCAACAGGGGATGAAGCACTGCTAGATAAAGGGAAGTTCTAACACTTTATGAAGCATAAATATGCAGAACTACAAAAAGTTTAAGGACGCAGTATACAAGAAAAAAAGGTTGCTGCTTGGGCTGAGTGTCTTCTCTTTGGGGATGTCCATTTTTGAAAGGTTACTTTCATGCATTTTTGTTAAACACATCAATACTAAACTCCTTGAAATTATAAATTCTGTACTTTGATAATTTTATTATTGGAGTACATGCAAGCAAGAAAGGGCAAATATATACGTGGATTTTAGTTTTATGGGAAACGCCTCTTAAATGTCAGACAACATGGACCTACATCTTACAGACAAAAAAATGCCATGAGTAACAGGTCACCAATGACCAGTAGTGGGTACAACTACTGGAATCAGATTGTTAACTTAACAAGCATCACAGAACCAACAAGTTTAATAGTTTTTGGTAACATTGTCTATATATGACCAGTTACACTTTAAAAGATGCAAATTTCCAGATCCCAGTTTTTAATCATGTGACTGAAATGGGCTTAAGAGTACAACTATGTTTCTGCTCTGTTTCAGTGCTGCTCTTTTTTAGCAGACAGGCAATTTCCACATACATTTGATGAGTTCACAAAAAATTTTTTCACAACTGCCATTGTCAGAGAAGTCTTACAAAAAGAAACCAGAATAAAATCTTACTTAGCAAGTGGGTACTTTTGTGCGTGTAAAACACTGCACAAGGTGCTGGCCAGCAATGCTGTGTATGACTTCAGTTCTGCAGCATCAATGTTCAACAGGCTTCACTGTTTCTACTGCAGTGCATTAAACCAGACTAGACACAGCATTATCCTGAGGTGAATTACATAAAAACAGCCACAGACTTCTATCTGTAGACATTTCACTTCAAATCTGAAGTACTTGAACTTTTGCCATGCTGCTAGGGTTGGCCAGGAAGGCTTAAGCCCTTTTCAGTAAGACTTTCTGTATTATATAGTGCTTTAGCAAACCATTGGTTTATAATACTCAAGACTGTACTACAGCAAACAGTAACTGAGATTATGAAAAGCTGTCTAGGAAGTAAATCCCTGCCCTTGCACCTGCTGAGTTTTCTTAGAAAGAACCCCACCATTCTTGTTAACAGCCTTCTATTTAAGGTTTTGTTACCTCAGGATCATCATATAAATTATTAAGTCAATGGTCCCAGGACAACAAAATTAAGCTTCTAGTGCCTTCCAAGCGGTCCAGACTATAAAGGTATTAAAGAAAAAAAAATCACCCTTTTCACTATATTGAAACTTTTAATTTTAGAGGAATACATTCCTACTGCATACAGAAACTGCTTTAGGTCGAGAGTTACCTGTTGCTAACTGCAATTTTTAAAATCTACTGTTAATGTTTAGTTGGGTTATGTTAAAGCTGGGAACACTGTTCCAAACTGTTCTACACATATTGGAATAAGTTTTTATGTGACACTGTCAAGTTTAGACTCCTCCAAAATAAGAAATCTATGTAAGGAAAAACTGGACAGACTATTTACAGTTCTCTGATATTATTCAAGGCTATGAGGGTTTCCAGCTAACTCAAAATACTTTTATCTTAAAAGAATGACCACAGAATTTTTCAGTTAAGGAGAAGTGAAGTTCTTTTCTGCTTATTGTTTTTATGTGCACAAGAACAGCTGGTCTCATTCAGGAGTAACACCTGCTGTTAAAGCTTCTATTGGACCAAAATTATCCTTAATACGTGTACAGTTTATAGGAACTCTGTGCAAAAACAGAAGGTAATATTTTCTCAGAGAATTAGGGAATTGGTTTTTTTATGCTGTTTGTTCCCACTGGGGTTTTTCAGAGTGCTGTCCTCTATCACACAAGATGCTGTTTCTCAATTGTTCTGCTGCCAGTTACTTCTAACAGCAGTCTTTCCTATACAGAAATTCCTGCAGAATGCATCTCTCCCTCAGTGTAACTTCCACCCTGCTCTAGCAGAGTCAGGCTGCCTCCTGCTCAGCTGACACGGCAGGAGAGCGCGCCATTTTGCAGCACTCCTCTGGTAGGAGTAGGGAGAGCAGCTGCAAGACCACCCAGCCTGCCTGTAGACGGCAAGACAACGTTTCTCCCCCTAAGCTGTCAGAGCGGCTTCCAGACACATTACAAGGCTCTGCGGACGCGCAGAACTTTCCTTCTACCCCGGCTTTGGCCTCCCTCCGCTACAACCCAAGCGCTGCGCGGGCCGGGCCGCCTCCATTTTGTGCTCAGCCGCTGCCGCCGCGCCGCCAATATGGAGCCGAGGGCGGGGCGGGCGGCCGGCGCCACAGTGGCGCCATGGGCGGGGCCCGGCCGCAGGGCCCTCTGCTCACCTCCTGCCGCCAGTAAAACCACACCGCTGCTCCCAGGCCCTACCGAAACCCCCAACACTCGGCGCGGTGCAATGTATCTCCCGCCTAACAGGGGCAGGAAGGAGCTAGGACCCCCTGGGAGTCCTGCAAAAAATGCTCATCTTTGCAGAAATCCTGTCACCTATTGAGACAACGCTGCTGCAGATACATACTGCTTCTACCCCGAGGTTACCATCAATTGGAATTTCCTGTGGCAGGGGTTCTGAATAAACAGCCTTTTGGACTTGTAGTATTTCTCTCTACAGGCGGTTTTTAGGTGGAGCTCTCCCATGCATTCTACCTCTGAGCAGCAGCAAATGTCCACAAAATGCCTGTCACCAAACCTACACTCAGCTGTGGCTGAACCTGAGACCACCCTATACCCAGCCAGTACAATCCTAGAATGTCTTCTGAAACGGGAAAGCTTACAGGCAACTGGGGCCTCAGCAACTTTCCCTGTGAAACTTGTTCTCTAGAAACTCAACAGTTTTTAAGATCACTGCAGGGCAATTTACTTTTGTGTACAAGAGCTTATTTACTATGCGGCTGATCGACCCCATTTACACTCAATTCAAAGTCCGAATGAGTGAGAGTTTCAACATTCCTTCCAGAAGGACTTAACACACTGTACTTCAATACAAAATAATAATACACTACCAGACACATGCAATTCGGAAAAGGTTTGTTTGTAATTCAAGTGTATAGGCCCTCGCACATTGCAGTAGTGTATCATTCCAGAAAAAAAGTTGGTTCGAACAAGCTAAAATATTCAGTCAACCTGAAAAAGTAATGTTAGAAAGCAAACAAATCCAAATAAACGAAGAGAAAATGCCTCTGTTATAAGCTATATAAGCACGTTAAATACCCTTTTTGCTGATCTTAAAATAATTTTCTGAAGGGTATTAAGAACTTTCCCCCCCTCCCACTTCCACACCCTGCCCCAAAAGTAACTAGCTCCCATCCTCCCAAAAACAGCCCCGACATCTTCTCTATACTACGCACCTTATTCAGTCTACGGTATTTCTGCTAGAAGCAAAAGAAAACAGTTATTTTTACTTAGTACAGCTCGCTTTCATTTGCAGTGACTATCAGGCAACCATTTTTACTTAAAAAAAAGAAAAAAATAAAAAAAAGAAGAAAAAAAAAAGAAAATAGGAACCTGTCTTCATTCCCACTAAAAACAGGACTTTGAAGGTAGGACGTAATCAAGTTCCTGCTGATACTCTGAGGATGCACGAATTTAATAATTACACCTTGCTTTAATCAGAAACGTATATTTAATCAGTTTGTTAGAACAGAAAGCTAGACAAGCAAAAGTTCCCCATTATGCTTAACAACCCACCCCATTAAACTGTAAGTAATAAATTGCAATTTAAAGTTACTCCGCTAATACGGGGATGAAGAAGGTAGAAAAAAAAAAAAGGATATTAATATAGCAGATAGAAATGGTTAACTTGGGAGTTTTTCATCTTTTCCCCTTAAAATTACTTTATTTTTAATAAAATAACCCATCCTCTCACCTGTGAGGATCGTCTTCCTTTCCTCTTGTAGTCTTCCACTTCTCTCTCTTCCTTAATAGCAGCCATTTTGGAAGGGTACTCTAACTCAGCCTTTCTTTTAGATCTAGGAAACCTAGAAAACAGGTTGGATAAGTCAGTACTTACCCCAGTTCCTGTGACACAGGGCCTTCTCTGGGTGCAATGCACAGGTGTGGCTTTACAGGAAGAAATGGGTAAAAGCAAAAAAAAAAAAAATTCCCAAAAGTATTTAAATGGGTAGAATAAAAAGCCTCAGCCTACATAGCTAAAGATTAAAAAGAGCTGCAAAAGAAACATCTGCTATCCCTATCAAGCTCACTTCACAAACTAATGCTAAAATCTGTAGCAAACCTGTATCTATTACTGTCTGACAAAACTACTGTGAATACAACTGATACACAGCAAGCAAATTCCACCTTTGATACCCAAACCCACTATATAAATTCTGTTTCTCTGGACTTTTAACCCCCAAAACATTTAATTTTGCCAATACTTCTTCTCAGTTACTGCTTACTTCTGATGTGTAACCTCTTGTAGTCAGGTATCCAAAACCATGGAACACTAGAGAACGTTCCTGTATTAAAAAAATACTTTCCACTATGAGTAATCCAATCCACTGCTGAGGATCAGCAGTGTGTAGAACTAAGCATCTACATTACTTTTGCTCCCATATTATATATTTGATTACTGATCTGTACACTATGTAGTATATGTGCCACTACAAATAGGAAGTCTTTTACAAGATAAGCTCAGTGAATGAACCCAGACCTACACATTCCAACAGAAAAAATCATGTTCCTTTTGGCCTTTTTTCTATAAAATTTTCTAGGATCCTTCAGTTAGTCCTAACATTAATGTACTGGTATCTTTGGCCAATATTCATTACTACTTTGGATGTTGCTTGAAGCTTTACTGCACTAGCCAAAAGGCAATACTGTTAACTACATAACATACTTGAGTAAAACTATACTTGTGCAGCATTTAAAAATACAGATATTCACAATATTATGTGTATTTCTGTGAGAGGTTTGTTTGTTTGGGTTGTGGGCTTTTTTTTTTAAGTTTTCTTCCTCCAAATTTTGTTCCTGCACATGGAAAGGTAGGTAGGTCTCTACTAATGAGCAATATATGCTGTTACTCAAAGCAGAAATTCTTAAACATAACTTCATGTTGAAATCCAGCTTCAAATTAAATGCAACTGTGAAATCATGAGCACCAAAATTAAATGCATTAACAATTGTAAAGGTTTTATTAAGTAACTTTAAAGTTACTTATTATCTTCAGTTCCTCTCTACACAATGCTAAAACCTGCTCTTGAAATCCTTTAAATCAAACATGAGTTTGATTTAAGAGGTATTAGGATATTAAGTACTTTAACTGAGCTGTTCAGTTTTTTAAGTCATATAAGGGAGGTATGAAACCGAACATTACCACTTCAAGGGCTTTTTACAAACTATCTGTATGGCAAAATAAAGCTTCAGGAATTGTTAGGGAGGAAAGGGATAAGCTTTTCAAAATAACGGAAAGTATGAATCCCCTTCTGAAGCTGCTTTCCCCAGTGAGGCTTTACAATGGCCAACATAAAGCTCCTGGGCATGGTCTCTGCCCCAATGGCCTCTGATGGTTGAGGGTTAAAAAGGGAGTTGTCTTCTTGCTAATGCACACCAGCTCACGTGGAACCCTGCTCAGTCCTATTCCTATTGTGCCTTACAGAAAGGCTGACAGCACTAAATTTGTTAGTTCTTATCACCAACAAAATACTCTCTTCAACTCGGAATAAAAACATTCAGAATACTTTTGTTATTAGGTGCTAGTTAAACTAGCATTGAGCAAGTATCTACTGCAACTCAACTACAGAACTTAAAAGCAGTCTCCAAGGAAATCTTTGAATTATAATGATAAAGAAGTCACCAGGACATTTCTCATTACTCACAATACTGCTCTTACAGGAGAAAATAAACTAACAAGAGATAAACCAAATATTACCAAGATGGAAGTTCACCCATCCAATCAGAGAATACTATGGAAATGCACTGGTCTTTTCTGTAAGCAACTGAAGTTGGACCTAAAGTGCATACAGTAGGGTCTTCCAGCAAATCTAAAAGTCAAAGCCGGAAAAATCTAATTCTCAGTTTTAAGTGTGTTAGTAGTGTATTCCCAACACCAACAGGAACGTGCGCCTGGGAAAAACCCCAAGATATTAGCTTTATACCTGATGTGACACGTTTATTGAACCACGTTCAAATGCTTTGAACACATCACCGCTCTCAAGCTATTAAACTCCGAAGCAGCTAAAAAAATTGGTTACATGATAAAGTTATTTTTAGCTGCTTTGGTAAGAGATCCAGTTTGTTCTGTTTTTAATGCACGAAGAGAAACTAGTGTGAGCTGTTGGGTTTCTCTGATCTTGATTTTTTAAGGTTTCACCTTTCAGTGTAGAAAGTAAGATACAAAATACCACACACACAAAAAAAGGAAGCGCACTATTTTTGCTTGCCATACTCTGAAACACTTGAACAAAAAAAAACTCAGGTTCTGAGGAAAGGAAAGCAAGGGTAGGATATCATGACTACTTCCCTCCAAGAAGGGAGAGGATGATTCCTCTACATTTGTGCAGACTGCTTCGTGCTGGTCACCAGGATCATGGCAGAATGCCACCGAATGTCCTGGGTCTTTTGCACATGTAATTGTGGGAGAGGAGAAAAAGAAGAGAACTCTATATTTCTTCCCCCACCTCCCCGGGCACTAAAGGCTCCTGACACGCTTTAACACCCGCTGGGCAAAGGTGAGAGATATCAGGGAGGTGGTAAAAAGTGAAGCAGCATTCTTCTCACAAATGCAGCGTACTGCACTAAACGATTTTAATGCTTTTAAAAGTTTTCCGAGAAAACTAAGTGTGTCCAAGAATACCCCTGCCGCACTACTTCGGGTACCTTACGCTGGACTGGGGGGGGGGGGGGGGGGGGGGGGGGCAGGAAAATAAACACTGGGAGGGCAGAACAATGACACACGCACGTGTAGGGCTCGCCTTGCCCTACTCCTGCCTGAATACGCGCCCAGGTGTTTTGGTGTCCCCAGGACTGCTGCGAAAGGCTCTGCTGACCACAGCACTGCCCCAGGCCGAGGGCTGGGCCCCTCTCACCCACGCGCCGGAGCGCTGCGAAATGGCGGCCGCAGCCCGCGGGGCCGCGCGGCGGAAGCGCCGCCTCTCCCGCTCCCTCTCTCTTCCTGCCCGCACCGCCATTGCAGAATAACGCGGCGTGTCGCAGAGGAAAGTGAGTCTGGAGCGCGGCAGGAACGCTACAAGGAGGCGGCGGCCGCGGGAACTGCAAGGGGCTCCATGACGTGTTGCCGCCAACCACCCCTTTCCCACCGCGCTTTCCCGCCCGCAGGCTCGGGCGGAACTCAAGTCGCTCCAGCTTCGCGCGGCGCGGCAGGAGCCGCCTCGCTTCCGCCCCCACCGTGGCCGATGGCAGCGAGCCCCGCGCCCCGCGCGCAGTTACCTCCATTTTGTGCCCGGGCTCGGCCAGCGCAGCGCCAATATGGAGCCGGGCGGGAGAGTAGGGGGCGGGCGCGGGGGGGGTCACGTGGCGGCAAGGCGGCCTCGGGGCGGCGCGCGCGCTGCGGCCGTTACCGCTTTTCTTCTCTGGGCCCGCCGCCCATCCCCCACCCCCTTCCTCTCCTCCGCCGTCCGCGCGCCGCGAGCGCCGCGCGCCGCCTTCCCCGCCGGGAGCGCAGAAAGGGTCGGGAGCGAGGGGAGGTGAGGAGAGGGAAGGTGCGGAGAAGGGTAGGGAGGCGAGGAAAGAGAAGATATCACCGTGCCGGCGTTCAGCGAAAGCGCCTTCCCGCCCTCGTCGGTCCCACGCCGGCCGCCGGCCCCGCGCACGAACCGCCGCCCGCTGTGGGGGTGGCGGCGCCGGCGCAGCCGCGACGGGCGCGCGGGGCGGCCCCGCCTCCCCTCAGTGGGGCCGCCCCCGCCCCGCCCCCGCAGCCCGGGCCGGGGCCGAGCGCAGGGGGCCCCGCTGAGGGAGCGCTGTGCGCCGAGATCCGCAGGGGACGGGCACACGGGGGGCACGAGGTGCCTGGCAGAAGAGAGGAGGAAACGGGGAAATGCCCTGCTTACTGTAGGGGACATCTGCAGGAGTATCAGGGTGTCCCCGAGGTGCACAGGACCTTCTAAGAGAAGTTATTTGTCTCTGCGTATTGTTTTACGCTGGAGGTGCTGCAAGGAGGCAGCTGAAGATTGGCTCTCCAGAGCTCGTTCAGCGCTCCCTCAGAATTGAGCGTAGCCTAGTCAGTTTCCGGATAAATACCAAAGCAAGCCCAAGCAGTGTGTTTCTCAAGCTTCCCCATTCAGTGGCATTGCCTGTAGCTTTTAATGGTTCTTGTCATCACAAGCTAGCAGAGAGTTCAGGAGAAAGGGTATTCTGCGAGAATTTCGTATAGAGTGGAGCATAGTTAAACACATAGATTACAAGTTTGTCCTTACCAGAAAAATGGCATCAGGAAAAGAAGTATTATAAAAATTTACTATTAAGTCAAGGTTTCTTCAGTCTTGGTTATCCTCTCATTAGTACCAGTACCTATTTTAGTATGATGACCTGACCTTAACAGGAGTTGGCACTTACCCCTTCAAAAACACCTTCATCCTATGTAAAGAAGTAAAACAGGTGATGAGGTTTCACTGAATCACTGGAAATTTAGTATTAGCTGTTAATTTAATTTCTTTATTTTACCCTGATGTTTCTAAAAAATACATAAAATAATTTAGACAAAAGTTTCCAAACCTTTTTGATTAACTAAATGTAATATTCCTAATGCATAGAGAAATTCCCAGCAGATCTAGAAAGGTTCTTGCTGCTGTCATGTACAGGGATTGAAACAAGTTTATAGATCATTTCTATATCTTTGAGAAGGTAGATGTCTACAAAGAAAGTAAACCTCAATGAAAATCTCATAAATTTATCTATTCTTTGCATTGAGGCCAAAGCCAAAAATTTCTCATCTTCCTTTTCTCAGCAGAATAAACACACAATTTAACTTTCTATTTAAAATAAAATTCTTCCTATATGTTGTTTGTTCTCTTGCCTCTGTTACTCTCACAGTGACAGTACTGAGAGAGACAATGATACTGGCTAAATACATCTCTTAGTTTCAAAATTTTTTGTACTTTACACAGAAGCTGCCTCACCAAATTTAAAGAATTCCTTTATTAGTTTGATTGTCATTCATTTCACATCTAACTGTTACTCATGGAGGTTGATTGTCTTGCAGTTCATGTGGTTGCACAGCCATAGGCAGATCGCATTTGAATTCTACAGTTTCAGTTCATGATGGCCCTCCCCTATGTGTAATCAACTGTGCAGAATGTAATAATCTTATAATACTGTGCTTACTGCACTGAACTAAAAGACAAACCAGTAAATGAGGGAGATGCACATTTTTCAAAGATTCACTGTTGCAGATGAAAATGATACACAAGTTTGAGGACTTAGATAAAATTAAAATTTTGATTTCAGGCAAATGGTTTTCTGCTAATGAAGAAATGGTTTTCAGGTTACCCAGTCAAATATTGCTCCCTGTTTTGGGTCACCCATTTCCTTAAGTGAAATTGTAGCATTTAAAACACTTGAGTCTGTCCTGGCTCATGTAGTTTCATAGTCAGATGAACTTACACATTATGTAGCAGATGCTGTATTGGTCATCTATGCAGATGGCTAACATGCTTTTCTTTTTACTAGCAATGTTTGCAAACATGTACTCTCCTCTTTGTAAGCCAAGGGAACAGCAGTGTGTGTTTATTTAAAAAAACAAACAAACAAAAAATGGTGGGAAAGGCTTTTAGCTTTTATATACTTACGAGCCTGGAATGTCAGTTTCACTTCATTGTCCTTTTTTTTCCCTTGTGGGTTTATTGGAGGTTTATATTGTTCGATTCTTATACAACATTTGTTTGTGAAGTGAATCTTAAAGTAGGTAAATATTATTGGTAAAACTGCCAAAGTATTTTTTAGTATTACACAAAGTTTAAGATGCAAATTTGAAATTGATCTTGAACTCCAGAATAGTAATGTTAATGGAGCTAATTCACTGAACTAAATATATTTGCTATAAAACTGAGATTGCACAAACAAATAGACTCATTATTAATTAAATGTTAGTACTGTCATAGTTTGAACATGGAGCTGACTTGGCCATATTTGAGTTTCATACTTTAAAAAGGACGCAGACTGCAATTTTGATAAGAAGTCCAGAGTGCTACATATAAAATCATTCTTGTGAGCTTCAGGCCACAACACTGTTTAACATTCAGTTCTATTGTCTGTGTTGTAGAAATGTGGTATATTTAAGAATGGGCAAGTGTTACTGGAGACTCTTGACAATTGTGCAAGCAACTGCAGCTTCTGCTATCTCCTTCATTTGGAAACAATTGTTTTCATCTCTGAATTTGATTTAAATTACTGAGCTTTGCTGAACACAGACAGGATAACATACCTAAAGTCTGGTAACATTTTGGTAATTCATGTATGCAGTGTAGGGTGCATGAAAATCTTTTACTTAATTAATTGAAAAATATATAGAGCCAATACACTGATTATTTTTAGTATGATTATGCTATGACATTTACTTTATTTCAGTAATTGTTATAACTCTTAATAGATATACACAGACATATACATATACATCTGTATATTTCTGTACACACACACACACACACACATACACACACACACACACTCCAGAAACAACAAATCCTACAGACTCTTTCCACTACAGATTGTGCCAGTCGAGTGTCTTGTGCCCCAGAACTCTGACAGTCTCTGCAGGACTTGGTTGCACTGGATTGAGAAAGCTTTCTGTCTGCCTTTTCCCATGGAATTTACAGAATACATGCAGACACATTAGCTGCTTCAATTTGCCCTCTCCTATATTAATTTTAATAATTGATAAAGGAATGCTTGAAGAAATACATCAGTCTGTCTATATGCTAGTTTGAAATGAAAAAGTATATACATGTATACCAGCCTGGTACAGGTTTAGTAATCTCCAGCAAATAGCTGGAAAATATTTTGGAAATAGCACCAAACTCTTGTGACTCTGTCCATTCCACTGCCCTCTGTCAGAAACCTTAGATCAATTTTCCATGACTGCTATTCCTCAGGAGCTATATCTGAGAGCTGTGATGCAGGAAATGAGAGAGATCAAACAATTTTTAGCAGCTAGCTCAATCAAAAATACTTGAACACTTTGTATATTTCCCTTTGTATATTTCCCTTTGTATATTTCCTTTTGTATATTTTGGTTTCATTCAGGGTCACACAACTGCTTCTTTCTACAAATTGTATCTCTATGTAAAATGTTTATTTTTTACAATATTTTATATTTGTATCAGATATGTAATATGGAAAATAATCCTGCATTTTGGATTGCTTTAAGTATGAATAGTTTCTGTGGTAGTTTCCTACATATATTTTCTCTTCTTGTTCTGCTCTTCTTTGTATGTTAATTAAATCTCAACCTATTAGATTTTTTTTTTTATTCCATAACCTGCTATGTCTATGTTTTATCTTAATTCCCAAAATTTTATTTTCTTGAACCCTTCTGACAAAAATGAAAGAAAGAAGTGTGTATTATCGATGATATTCAGACTAAAAAATAAAACCACTAGCAGTGAGGGGAAAATAGCTTGCTGAGATGCCATTATAACATAGCTGGCTCTGTAACTTGTGCCCAAGAATTCCACATTTATTGTCTAGGTCTTAGGATGGGGAATTCTGTTACTGGCAAAATTATGCCCTAGACAAAGTGTAAAGAGGTCATGTTGAAATGCCATCATATTAAGGGAGCTTACTTCAAATAAGGAATAAAGCCTGGGCTGTTTGATTTAAAAAAGGCTCTAGGGTAAATTTAGGGCTTTCTTAAAATCAGTATTCTTTGTTTATGCTAGAAATTTTTTTTTTGCTAGCAAACATATTTTCTTTAAATTAGATCAAATAGAAAGGAGTTTTATGTATTTCTATCGGAAAAAATAATGTGATTTACTGTTGAAAGCTCCAGGTAAAATGGAGTTTAATATGCTATATTTGAGATACCAGTGCACGAGAAGTAAGCTGTTGTAAAATTTGTGTAACAAAATCATCACAGCGGGGGAAAAGGTGGGAAAGAACAGCAAGATTGCTAGAATAATTTTTAATTTGGATTCACTTGTCTACACAGGAAGAAAAAAACCCCTTGAGATGTAGAAGAAAGAAGAAAAATGGAGGATGTAGCAGGTAATATCTCCTATTCTTGAAACAAAATTGTAAAAAATTATATATAATTATGCTTGATCTTTAGTGTTCATTCTTTGTTACTACGATTTGCAAAATACTAATTAGAAGTAATTGTACAAATAACTAGACATTTAGTATTATTTGGTACATTTTATTAAGGCGAGAAAACTGCAGGTGGATTTCCTGCTCGTGTACGTATCTGAGCAAGAGAGCAAAGCATAGGAAATAAATCTTGTTCTTCCCTTGACTGCAATGCAGATCTGGCTCTGGGAGGGGTTTCCATTTCCGCACGGTTCAAACACATGGTCAGTGCTCAGCCAATCGGGAGCATCACATCTGGCGCTGGGTTTCTGTGGCTCGGAATGCCTCTCTGACTGCTAAGCAGGAAAACCTCTCACTTTTCTTTCTTATTTTTTTTTTATTTTTTTTATTTTATTTATTTTTCCGCACCAAAATTAAATTTGCACACATTCTTCAGACTGTGATTTATGTCAAACATAGTTATAACTGTTTATCTGGTACACACTGTAGCTGCTCTAACAGATAGTTTGCCAATCTCTGTCACAAACAGACTTAAAAAGAACAACCATCTAATAGATGATCATTTTCCTGCACTTACTATGCTATGCTCTAACCTGCTGGGATCATGCTTTTTCTGATGACATGGTATGTTTTAGTCTGTTTGTAAATTTTTAAGTATCACACTCCCTTGCAAGTCAGATATTTCAGAATGCATTGAATTGCTTGTTACATAATCGTTTTCTTGTCTGTTGCTGCTGAAAAGCAGATTATTCTTTTTAAAAAAATTATTCGAGATTTTTAGATTACCATGATATAATGACATATGAACAGTTCTTTATATATAGAGTGAAACATATGTGAATAAAGTTATGTCTTTCAAAAGCTGTCAAAATAAATTTAAAATTCCAGAGGGTACTACCACATGTGCTAATGTTTGCATTTGGAACAGGAATTAGGAATTGGGAATTAGGGCATATCTTTTTTTAAAAAAAATTAAGTATTCATAATGAATTCCTTACAAATTTTCTTTTTTCCCCTAACAGAAATTTTGTATTTTGTTAGAAATAGGTATTGCTAAATACAAAATATTAAGCCCTAAAATATGAGAGGTTGTAGTTTGAACCCATATCATAAGGATTATAATTGTTTCTGTCAAGGATCTTACAATTCTTTCTCCTTACATTTAAAATGGTTGTACTGACCAATACCATTGGAGGTACTGGGCAAATAAAATAAAACTGCACAAAATGTCAAGAACCGATCTACTCATTATGGCTGATTAAATCTCTTAATTAAGAGAAATATATTGAAACTGCTGAGAGAATATAGCCAAAGGTGAGGAAACTGCAGCTGGTAGTAAGTCATTTGTACATTCAGAGACCTCAAGTGTACAAGCTGATATATTCCACAGAAAATTGTGTTGTTAGTTTAAAAAAATGCCCTGTAATGTCTGTAATGCTGTCATATTTACCAGGGAAGTGGCTGTACATGCTTGTTTACCAAATATTATAGGTCATGTGCAATAAGCACAATTTGAATGTGCTGAGTAGTGGAATAATTTATGGCAATACATAACCTGATTACATTTCTGCCTTCAGGACAAACATGGTTGGAATTCATTTGCCATATTATTAATCATTTTCTATGTGTTAATAAGAAGATGATAATGTAAGCAGATGGATTATGCAAGAGAAATTCAACAGAAGGACAACTGTCTAATTCAAAAGAATGTATTAATGTTTAACTTTCAAACAAGTTACTTTGTATAGACGGGAACAATTCAGATTTTAGGTGTTCATAATTTGCTTTTGGAAAAATGGCAGAAAAATATTTTTTGTGCAGTTTCCCCAGAAACCTGTCACTCAGTGAAATATAATCTAGAAGATAGTACCTTTTTAAATGTTTGCAACCATAGCACTGTTGTAGTTTTAGCCTATGTAACATGCATTTCATCATCTACATTATCCAGGTGTCAGAGGCCTTGATTATAATATCTGGCACCAGATATAGTTCAAATGTAGTTTGATTTTATGGTTCTTAAGAAATTTAATAAACTGTCTAGAAATGTCTGTAATGTATACAAAAAAACTCTGGAAAAAGGTTCTAGAATTGTGAAAACAGATTCTTGTCTGATGTCTGGTTCTGCTTGTGCATTATGTTGGCTGAGTATGAGGCCTGCAATCTGAGGAGATACAAGCAATTTGCAGATATTGTCCATTACTATTTTCTTTCTGGGTGCCTTTTCTGAGGCTCGTTAGTAAAAACATGCAGATAAATGGGTCTGTTTGCTTCACCACAGTGCAGCCACCTCGAAGAAACATCATCTGGGACTCTGTGACATCAGAGTTTCTTTTTAAGTCTAGTCAACCAGAAGAACTGTATTATTTGGAACACTGGCTGTACTTGTGCCACAGAACTTCAATTTTTACATCTATCAGTATACAGGATTTTATTTAAAAAGAAAGGGATTTATAACATGTAAATATAGAAAACACTGAGCTTGCTATTTCTGGAAATTAAAATTGCCATTGTATCTGAAAATTAACTAGGTGCTTTTTTATTCCTTCATATGGACATGTGCTTACTCTCCAGTACCTGTTGCTTTTCCTTCTATCTTGTGAAGTTAGCTATGGGATTGAATTAATTACTTATTTTTATTTCTGTCCTGCATTCTGGTGCCCAAACAAAGCTTCTGTCTTGCCTATTTTTTAGCTTCACACCCTTGCAAGAATTTCAGAAACCAGACTGATACAATTATATAGCACATCCCAGTGGAAAATTAGGACTAGTATGTCAGGCCTCAAGCAGAAAGGCAATATTCCAAGCTGACTGCTGGAAACCACAAATCTTGACCATTATTGCAAAACTTGTGATAGGAACACAAAGAAGAATATTATTAGTCAGTCACGGAGTATTAAATGTTACATGACTGCAGCACTACTAAAACATCAGCTACCAGCCTAAAGCTCTTCCTTTTTCTGTTTAATTCTCTTTAATGATAAGAGGCAGATTTTCCTGGTTTGACCTTTGGATTAAATCTGTCAATATTGATTTTAAAATCTGCCTACAGTCCAGTTTTTGAACCCATCTCCTTTTTTTTTTTTTTTTTTTGTTTGTTCTTTTCCCCCGAGAAATCACTATGTGAGGTCCCAAGTTCGTATGTTTCCAAGTGGTTTACATGCGTTTTAGTCTAAGGATGCTAGAAGAATTTGCAATATGTAAGCTAAAAAATGTCTGTTCAAGTTTCATCCCATTATTAGGGTTTTATTTTAGTGGTATTCCAGTAAAAATAAAACATAAAGTTCAGCCTGTTCTAGAAAGACTCCTATACATATATGCTGTATCAAGCTTCTTTCCTCTAATGAAAGATGATTACTGGACCAAAACAGTTGTTGTTGAGTTACTTCTTTGTGGAAGGTAGTGAGAAGAAAGGAATATTTTGGTATAAAATAGAGTCTCTTTCGGAACACACTTGTCCCAACTATTTGCTGATAAATATTATCTCAGCTTGATAACCTCCCACAAACCTTTGGTTCCTCATAGCAGGGGCTGTGCTGCTTTGTTGCCTGCCTTACAGAAATTATATTAGTGTCCCAGAACCCAGTTAGTTACTACTGAATGGCACCCACCAGTGCTGAAGGTCTCCTCAGACTTGTCAAAACTTTCTGAAACCTTCCTGAGTCTCCAGGTCACAGCTTCTCTTCCAACAGCTCTGTGAATGTACCTGCTCCTACTGAGGACAGCATAGGAAGTTTGCTACATAATACTGTAGGACTGCAGCCTTGTAAGTTCACAGTCTAGGTGGGATGGCTTAGGAAGAGAACTACCTGTGTTTTAACCATTCTGGGAGGAATTGGGTTATAAATACACACAGTATATGCACAGAATTATGAGTATTTTGCAAAGTTCAACTGATATATAATGGCTTATTGCTACTTCTGCTGGCTGGAATCTTTGTGTTTTTAATAAAATCTGGCAAAATGCTGCTTTCATAGTGCTGATTTTGAATACTTTTTGGGTGGGGGGGGGGTTTGTTTGTTTCGGTTTGGTTTTTTTGTGGGTTTGTTTGTTTGTTTTTTTACTACTGGCAGATTGGTTATGACTTCTATTGTAATTGAATCCTACACTCCATAATTTAACATGTTCAATTGTGAATGGAAGCAGCTGAAGTGGAGGCCTACACTCTCCTCTCATCACTGTTTTCTGAAGATGGTAACTTCCAGCAGGGGAGGTACCAGACAACAGGCATTGTGGAAATGACTTAAATCTCTGCAGCTGTTGGCTCATTTCTATTCTGGTGCCACATGTTGTTATGAGTAATTTGTGACATTCATCAAAAGTGGAAAGTGTGTATGTTTTTCCTTTTTTGTAATGTATTTGCTACAATTGTAGTTAAGCTGAGTATTATTAATTCAGCTTGTTTTCTTAGTTTGGCAATACTGCCTTAGCAATTACTGCTCAACAGACAGCATTTGTCTGTTGGGAAAGAAAGTCAAGAGGAGGCATGGCAAGGAAGAAAGTCATTGGCTCCTAGTTAATCACAAAGAATGTGTTATTTTGTTTCTTTATTTTACTCTTGTTCTTAAAAATAATAGATAGCAGACGAAAATGATACCAGAAAGAAGGGGCTTGATGAACTTAATTGGGGCAAGTTATGGAAATGCATAAACCCCTTTGTCTTTGTAAGTGCTTGGTGAATTTCAGACTATGGACCTCTTTGTGATTGTACTTACAGATAAGGTAATTGGTATTAATTCAGTTAGAATTAGTAAAAAATTAAATCAAAGAATAGCAGAATAATCAGCAAAGTCCATCTACAGTTTGCTCAAATCTATTCATATTTATAGGCTAAAAGATTTCCACCAAGGGTTTCATTTACTTTTCTAGTGATATGTCCAGGTTCACAAAATTTGAATTCCAAGCTGCATGTTTTCAGTCTGGAGGTGTTTGGTTTCCAGGTTTGTTTTCTGATCTCTTGATAGACATTGTCTTTTACTTTGCTCTTCCTCATGTGTGAACTGCAGCCTTGCTCTTTTTGTATCTTCCTTTTGTTTTTCTATTTTTGATTCTCTTCCATTTTTATTGCTATCATCTGTTTTAAAAACATGTTGTAGAAAATTTAAATTTAATTATTTTTATATTCATAATTTGTATGTTTCTAGTCTTTGCTTTTTGTTTTAAAACAAGGTGGCTGATCTAATACAAAGTAAATTTAATTAAATATTAATAAGTAATGATTATAACTGCACAACATTCCCCTGTAGCTGGTCCTTGGTAAAGAAGGCATCATTCTTAAAAAAATTATTAGATTATCAGTATCCAGGTTATTCCTGAATGATGTATCTAAATTTTTCAATAACATAATAATGATGCTATTGATTAGTATATCATTTCTATTGCAAATTAAAACATTTTGAAGCATAAATTCAATCCTATTTGTTGAAGGAATATTTTTATTCAAGATGTGAACAAAAATTTAATTTACCCTATGTGGTTAGTTTGATATTACATTGCTAAATCATATAATATTTCTCTTAATTTTGACAGTGTCCAAGAGGAGTGGCAAACTTAATGTTACTTCTCTAAGAGTACAATTTCCCTTTTACTAATAAATGTGGTGGGTTTTGTTTGGCATAATATTTGAAACCATTTCCCAATACATAGATTAAGTAATTGAATAGATTAGGCAGTGTCAGATTTAAAGTCTTGTGTTTTGGCAAACACCCCAAGGAAGGTAGATATATGCTGTACTGCATCATTTCTTTATTTCTTTGGGAAGAATCAGGGTTGGGGATATCAAACCTGAACCCTTTTTGCGAAGGAAGATGTTAAATACATTTGACATCACTAAAATAGTATTGTTTGAAAAAATACTAAATTCTTAAGTAACTCTTTGGCTTGGTAATACTAAGGCTGTCATGCAATGACTTTTGGGGTTGGTTAGATACAAATTTGTAAAATAGATCTCTTACCAGAATAATATAAACCAGCATTGAAGAAATGTTGCTAAATTCCTAAAAAGAGGATGAACCTGTCTTGAAAGTGTTCAGTTAAAAACAATGCATTTGTCAAATCAACCTCAGGTGATGACATATACATTGTGTTTTCTTCCCCAAACAGCTTGGTAGAGATTTTAAGGCAGTGAAAATTACTGGTATTATGAAGCCTGGTCTAGCTTTGTGAGTGAGTCATCCCCCCCGCCCCCCACCATTCCACATATAAATACTGAGAAGCTTGGCATAAAGAATGCAGCCTGGGGCATACCCCATAAAACTTACAATGCAATTAAATGAACAATTTCTACTGGAAATAAAATGGGCATGTTGAGTAGAATATGAATTAAACTGAGCAAGAACAGAGTCAGACAACCTTTCGTAGTACTCCAGGCTCTTGGAGAGAACCCCCAGGGTCAGCAGTACCAAATGCAGCTGACAGGTCAAGGCCAATCAGTAAAGAAAGATAACTGCAGTTTGCAATGAAAAGCAGGTCATTCCAAATTTTGATTAATGTAGTCTCAATGCTTTGGTGTCCACTCGACTGGGTTAGCGAAATAAAGACAGATAGCAGTGGATTAACTCTAACATTTCTTTATTATACTGCAGCCGTTACAGGCTTCTCTGCTGCTGCATTCACTAAGGTTTTCGCCAATTTATGATCCTCCATCCCCATTGCCTCCTGGCCTGAATTCTGTGGAATTGACTCAGTTACAAGGGGCTGTGAAGTATTTGTAAGACTACCAAAATGACCTCAAAACAACTTTGGAAAATGGCAAACCTATCACATTCTTTACATTATGATTAGTTGATGTTGGCAGTGTTTGTCCTGGGAAGCACGCACAACCAAAAGGTGTCAACTTGAATGACTTTGTTAAAAAAATAGGGGGAACTAGTTTGTTGTTTACTGACAGTTTTTGTTACACAAAACAAAGACTCAAATCATTTGGCTGCAGAAGGAACTTTTCAAGTGTCACTTGCCAAGGCAGGAATATGAGAATATGTTCTTTTTACTTCCAAGGTAAAGTTAGTTTTGAAAGAAGTCTTTGCAAAACACAAAATATCTCTATTAGTGAATAGTGAAATTCACTGCAAATATGAAACTACTTGAAGAGATTTAAAACACCTAGTTCTAGGTGGATTAATTAAATTTCTTTCCAGTCTTTTATTTGCTTATTTTGCTTTTTCATTTGGTTGGTAAGTATTTGCGCCATACCAGTTTGAATATATGTTATAATTGTGTTTATTAACCCAAATCCATCCACGCATAGCCTTCCAAGTCAATCTGTTAGAACTGATGGTGTCATTTTAGACAGCAGCACTGCCATGACGTCAGTGATTACCCTGGAAACACGACTGCAGTCTGGATCCGCACTCTGCTCGGCGCTGGGGGTGGGAGCTGCCTTTTGCCTGCTCTTCAGCTGCGTGCAGGTGCAGTGCTTAAAGCAGGCTGCAGGCTGGCCTGGCAGTGCTGCTGGAGTATGTTCAGAGCAGAATCTGACCAGTGTAAATCATAATTTGTATCTTTGTGTAGACATAGTTCTGCATTTCCCTGTTTGGTAGGAAAAAATGTCATTACAGAACTACACAGGAGGTGACTTTTCAGAGTAGGAATTAGAATGCTTCTTTTCCTACATGACTAACAGTATAAGTTAATGTGTGATAGTTTTTTTGTGGTTGTTGTTGGGAAAGAGCGATATACCAGCTAGCTATTTTACTGAGCCAACTGCAGAATTCATAACATGTATAGCACTCTTCTTCAAAATGTACGTTCTCTTCTCTCTGGTCCAATGGAAGATTGTAAAATGAATATGTGTAACTTTATGACCTATCCTGTTTAATGGTGCCAAGGCAAGAACAGCAGGGTTCTCTTCAGGTGACTGCCATTACTGATTCTGAAATCTTGCCAGTCCATCCTGAATTTCACAGTGACTTTTGATTGGATTAACAGCTGCACAGAACCTCTCCCATAGTAGAGGATGCTTTATTTTCTTTTTAGGAAAGATTTTCATACATTAGGGAAGTATTTCTTCTATTCAGACCACAGTTGAGAGATTTGCCATAAAAATTATATATTTATAATTTATCAGTGCTCTGTATTAGGTGACCATTTATTGGTTTTTTTGTCCAACCTGTAAATAAATGTAAATTTCATAGGCACTGTGGAACAGTTGCCTGAACTTATTTTGGCTTTTTCTGAGGCTGAGTGGTAAATGACTGGCTTCTAGTCCCCTGCTTTGACCTTTGCGTGGGCCTGGATGTGTGAGTTCATGTCGCAGTGCATGTGTCAGGTCAGCCCACAGCAGCTGGTCTGAAAGAATTGGAGCAGAACATGGCAGTGAAGTCGATTGCAATGTCAGAACCACTGCAGCCAGAGAATGGAAACCAGGGCCCTGCCTCTTAGGGCATCTGTATCCAGCCAGCAGACAATGAAAGCAGCAGGCTCTAATGAGAAAAGGGAAGCCAGTGAAGGAGACCGAGTCTGTGAAATTTATTAGCTGGTGCAATAAAGCTGCTTCTTTGGGAGTGAACCTGAAGTGGCCTCTGAGTTAATTTGGGATGAAAAGCCCAGTAAGGGAGGCAGTTTATTGGGGTTCATCCTCTTCATAACCCAAGATATTGACCCCTACGGTCTCCCAGCCAGCAGCAAAAATATCAGACTCTCCCATTTGTGCACAGTACCGTTTATTTTCATGTAATAAAAACACCCCCTGAGTCTGTTAACTATTATCCATTTCCCTTTGCAGAATGTATCGTACCAGTCATCATTGAGAATATTGCTTTCAGACTCATTTTAGTTTATAGCCCCAAATATTTCTTGTTTGCTTTGAGTAATTGTTTTCTGTTTAAAATTGGGTAGCTGGCTTGTTAATTAGTAAGATATAAACCAGATACATCACTACATTTTTAAAGCTATGGTGCCAGCTAGCGGTGAGAGATGATAGACAGTGTCTCAAGTGTGACATTTATCTAAGTGTATGGTATATTTTTATTTGCATCATGATAACATGACATTAAGTTTTATTTGTCAGTTATCAGTTCCTTGTGACCAAAAAAATGTAAAATGAAATGAGCCACTGCTATAATTGTTCAGTTGGATATTGTTTATTTGAAACCTTCTTGCCATTATTGATGGAGTAATTGTATCATTCATCAGAACATTTGCCAGTGAAGCCTTTTAATCCTTAGTTTTTCACATGTGTGAATATCACTTCTTATGCTTTATGAACCTGTAAATGCTCTTTTACTTTGCTGAAAACCTGAATTTCTTTACAAATGCAGTAGACTTTGGTCGTGAGCAGCAGAAAGATCTTAGAAGGTTTCTGCAATTGATTCACTTGTGCAAATTAAGGAGAGCTTTATTGTGGCAAGTGCAGAGAAAAACTCTTTATTCTATTTATTTAGCTGATACACCCTACTAAGTAAAAAAAAAAATCTTGTATTTTATTAACATGAAAGGAAATTTCAGACAATTCATTATTCATTGTGGATTGTCAGTGTTCATATAAGCTCACAGCAGAAAAGAAAAATAAGCAACCCTTAAGAACATTTGTAAAGAAATGTTAAAAATAACTTTTTTTTCTTTCTAACAAGGAGTCATTGACAGGTCATCTTTTCCAGTTTAATTAAGCAATAACCAATCTCAGTGAGGCTGTGGAAGGCTCTTGAATACTAATAAATAAAAGCAGAAGCATTTCTTTCATTAAATAGTAGGAGCTGTTTATAACTCTATTACTTACTGTTAAAATCAATTATTATTACTAATACTCTTCAAGTAATTTATACCTGAAGGCACACTGAAGGCTGTAAAGCAGAACTTTTCTTTTCAAATGTCAGACATAGCCATGAAGGTCAGCTCTTGTGAATAAGGACACCTCAGATGAATACACTTGTAATAATATTTGTGAAGTTAGATCTCATGTTAGTGACAGCTGCCGGTAGCAAGCAGAGCTGCCAGTCTTACTTCCAGTCTAATACATGTGACTACACTGGTGGAAAAATACAGGGATGTTTCTAATCCAAGGGAATGAAGAAAACAGAATGGCTTTTGTCTGAGATAGAATCAACCGAGTTAGACACAGAAGCAATTTATTTAAAAGAGGTGCCTAAAATATTAACATGAAAAATACTGTCATGGTTTCATCATATGTTTCCTTCTGGTCCCCTTTCCAGTGTGTTTGCGACAGGTGTGCACTTCCTCCTTTTCCTCCTGTGCTGTTGCAACACAGTTGCTTTAATTTAACACAACAGAATATTGTATTAGATATTTTCATTGGAAAAAATGTTTAATTGGAAAAAATCCTCATTGCCCTTAAAATATTAAAATGCAAGTATGAATCTTAACTGATTTCATAACTGTGGGTTTTATAATGTGTTTAATGCCGTTGCCTAAATAATTACTTAAATTGTTTGATTTATTCTGCAAATTGATAGTCTTTTAATGTTTATATAACTTTGGATTCAATAAATAAGATTTTAGTTTTTAAAAGAACATATCATGTGTTGCCCAGTTGCAACAGTCATAGAAAATTAGGTACACACTTTGAATTTGAGATCAACAAATGGCATTCTACAGGCTAATTTTTCTCTTTTTGTGCTTTAAATTAAACAAATGTCTATAAACATTGTATCAGTGTGTAACTAAATCACTGTCTTTGGGTTTTTTATTGTAACTCCACTGTAATTAAAAAAAAAAAAGAAGTTGCTTATTCGGACTAATATCTAAAATGTTTTCAGCACTGAGATTAAATTGAGAAGGCATTTGACTTCCAAATGAAATAATGTGGAGTTCAGTGACATAAAGGTAAGGACCAATATTTATTATGTTGATACATCCATTTGGGTTGACAGTCTAGCTATCATGGTATTAGACACCAAATGTATTTCTTGTCCTAAACCAATAGTTTATATGGAAGACAAAAATGATACAAAAAGATTATTTTAAACACTTTAAAGGGCATTTTAAATTTTATTTTTCACATTGTTACTGGATAAGATATGAATTTAGCAGTTTGCGTTCTTTATTACTCTAGAACATGTTTTGTTAATACAGCACTGAAATAACATACATTTAGTGGATTCTAAACTGGATACCCTTGTGCATCTGATAAAACTCTTTGAAATTTGTGTATTTAAAATCTGTATGATACATTAAATTCAGTGGACTTATAAAAATCCAGAGTTTAAGCATGAAGCTTAATTTAAAAATACCAAACAAAAAAAAAAAAACAAAAAACAAAAAACCCTGACTAAATTGAGCTGTCAAATAATTCCTTTAAATCCCTGATATTGTGTTGGAGTTGTTGGAGTAGAATCTGATACCATTGCTGATGAAGTGGGAAAAAAGCGTCACAATAATTTTTAAATCAAGAGGAATATGTTTTAAAAGCCCTTTGGCAACAAAAACACAAACAGGAAAAACCATGCAAACCCCAAAGAAACAAATAAAAGCCCCACAAAAACAACCAACCCAAAAGCTGCTTTATTATTGACAAAGAGCTCCCCCATTTGAGTACCTGGGGGCGCCGTTTCTGCCTTCCCCTTGGAATGCTGTCACTGGAGCCCTCCACAGAGCTCTGTGTCGGAAGATGGAGTGCCCAGTGTGGGAGATGGCCACAGCTGTCAGGAAACTGCTACAGATGGTTCAACTCATTAGCTGCCAGAACTCCTAGCAAACATCATCCGAGAGTATGGGGACTTCACTTGGACTAGATGTTAAGCTTGCCTCCTGTTCAGTGTCATTACATTTTCTGCAGAGTAAGATCCTTAACCATTTCTGTTAGAGACTGGATACTCTTGGATATAACCAATGTGCAACTCTGTTTTGTTCCATTAGCAAATGTAAAATAATTAAATTAATACCGGTTCCTCCACCCAAACAGGGTCTCAAGTGTAGCTCACTGTATCTGTATAATTTAGTCTATATCTGGTATTAGCACATCTCTATAATGATATCACAACTGGGATGCAACAAACTTCAGTGTAGTATACATGTGTATTTACAATACCTTTCTTTAGTGTCCTATGTTGTGATGTGTGCTGTCACTCATGCAGAATTTCTCAGCTTATCTGTCTTCATGTTGCTCGGTATTTCTAGCAAAGTCGCTCCACGTTTGTGTGCATGTTGAAGCACAGCAATCACAGCAGGTGTTCCACGGTTAGCTTTGCGGCAGAGCCAGCAGAGGGAGCAGACACTTTGGTGTTTTATGGTACTGACAGATTTTGGCCATTTTTCCCTATTGTTTTTGCAAATGCATGTATTTTCATATATGTGGTCATTATCTATGAGAATGTGGGTAAATGTCTGTGTGTTGGATTTCAGTAAGTGTGGGGAAAAGCTAAGCTGTGGAATGTTTTATGATTACAAAATTATCTTTGATTTTACAAAGATTTGCATATATCATTTTGTGTACTGATAGTAATTACTTGTGCTGAGTTTTTTTGTACCCTTGAAAGAAGAGACTTTCCCTTAAAAAAACCCCTTCCATTATACTTCAGAGCACACTGTCTCTAGAAAAACCACTGCATAAATTTAAGTACAGGTTAAAATGACTTCACACACTTGCAAGGTCAAGCCCTTAATAAATCACTGTACACATTGTGTGCAGTTCACCTGTGTGAAATAGGCTTGAAAAGGCTGTTCTGGTCATAGCTGATATTTGGAGATACCTTTTGGGTATATAGGAACAGTCTTCTTTTTCAGTTACATCTAAATGCAAAAATTGTGCAGAAGTCATTCTCCCATTCATGGTCATTATACCTTAGGCCTGCTCCCAAAGTTGGCAGCAATTTTACGTGAAGAGGTATCGGGGTGGAAAGGTGGGGGTCTTTATACAATCTTATGTGTGTTTAAACAATACAGTGAAGTAAGTGAGCATTACTTCGTAAATGATGTTGTTTGCATCATGATTTAAACTTTGTTTAAATACTTTTTTTTGTGATAGCATTATTGCACTCTGTGCTTGGTTAAGCCAGGCGGGGTTGATTATCATTAAGTGTTATTTATTTCTATTTTATTAAGCCTCCTTTTACATTCATGTTACGGGTTAATTTATACTTTTATTTCATGCACTACTTGGCTTTACTGATTAATATGCCCCATGGCATTCAATAAAGCCAGGCAGTGGAGGAAATAAGAGTGGTATTAATTTCTAACATTGCTATAAATTTGCCTTAATAAAACTAGCTCAATAACACTGCGGTAGTAGTACAATGGATGCTTCCAAATTGTTAACAAAGACACAACTGAAAGAACAACACATTTTTTCCAGAATTTAAGAATGCTGTGCTGTCTTTTTACTCATGTTCAAATTAGGCTACCTGTTATAATACTGAGTGCTTTTACATTGTGTTCTAAAATACAGTATATATTTTTCCAAAAGAATTATTATTTTACTTAGTCAATCAATTCAATCATAAGCAGATAAATCCTCTCATACTTTCAAATGCCTTTTGGATTTTCATGACCACTGTCACTTAACAGACAGGTTTAAACATATTAAGAAAAAAAGAAACAATTCTGGACTATAAGGGCAAACAGAAAACAAGAAAAATTCAAACTATGTGTTTTCTTTTTATTAGTTAAATAACTACTATTGATTTATATTTTCCAGTATTTTTCCTTTGATTTATTTACACATTGCTTTGTAGTAGAGGAAAATTCTCCAGAAAGAAATGCAGATAGGATTGGTGAATACTAGTTATAGGTGCACAAACTATTCATTATAGTGGAAATATTTTGGCTACATTTTCTTTATTAACTATGATAGCTGTATTTTCTCAGGTCTAGATTGTAAAAATCTGTGTAGCATAAAATCCTTCAGGAAACTTTACCATGTAACATTTAGCTGTTACAAATTTTTTGCTCATGCCTGCATTCTTTTATTACTCAAACTCACATTGATTTAACTGAAAATTTGCTCAGAAAGAGGGGTTTGCGTAGAGCTGTTATTTGACCTCAGTACAGAATGAAAGCATGATAAAGCAAGTTAGCAAAGAACAGCCCAAAAGAACTGCCAAATCCTCAGAGCTTGATCCTAGAAGGCGCATGGAGAAGCTTGTTCCTGAAGTCATTGGGATGTGAGCCTTCTGTGCACTTTGCTGGGTCAGACCTTAATAAATCACTCAACACATTTTTCAGAGATCACTTATGGGGTGAAAGGCAGCAAATGTTTAAAAGGATTAATAGAAACATTATATATCAAACAGAACTTATTTTTACATTCAGGCAGCTATGAAAATAATACTGTCATTTTGATAAGTGTATTGGTTAGTTAAAATCAGATGGGCAGCACACTTACTGCTATAATTTGATTTTACTAAATAATATGAATTTACATAATGCATAGTCTAAGAATCTATCAATGTAGAATCAAATTAAAATTTTAGGCTTTATGTAATGATCTTTGCTTAATATGTTTTTGTAAATAGTAACAAAACCTGTAAAATTGTCTTACTTGCTATAAAACTCATATATACCCAGACACAGCATTTAACTAGGTCATGTGATGCTGCTATAGTTCAACTATGTCAAATAATTTTGTCTAAGTGTTCTATAACCTTGTAATCATAGAGACACTGAAGTTAGAAATGGAAATGTCCTCATATGTGCCGGGCACAGCCATGGCTGTTCTGTGCCCTGCATACACAACGTGAGATATTTTGTCTAGGCAAACTTCTTGTGGAGTTCCATTTTATCAACTGTTTTCTCAGAAAAATACTTAGTTTTTAATGGAAACCTAAATGTCTTCCTTTATCTAACTTTTAAACAAGGTATTAGCCAACAATAGGAGTAATGACAATCGCAAGCATATTTGATTCTGTGTTTTAAGGGGGGGTATAATCTGTAATACTTAGGGGGAAATTTGCCAACTGTTGTGCCAAGCTGGATAGTTTACTCTAGAACTGTACTTTGTGGAAGCTCCTATACATGCTCCACTCCTGGAATGGTAGAAAATTGGATTAGATAAATACACCATTAATTAGATTGTTTGGCAGTATAGTTAGCGAGAAACGATGAAAATCTGTACCATGTATGATCTGTGCAGCCCATGAATGCTTTCTCTCTTTCATTGACAAGAGCAGAAGTTTGGGCTGCTCATTTCCTCTGTGGGTAAGGCCCTTGGAGTATGTGAAAGAGACTGAGAACATTTTCTATCTGCTGCCCATGTAAGCAGCAGATAAGATTATGCAGGGAAAATTCACAAGAGTAATTTTTCATGTTTAACCCCCTGATGCAAAACTATAGATCTGTTTTCTTCTTGGTTCACCAAGATTTGGATCACCACAGCCAAGCAGAATAAGCTGCAGCGTTTACAAAACAGAAAAATGTGTGTTTGGGCTGAGAGCGTAACACGTGCAGTTAAATATGAGCAGGTCTCTTCAGTGTTGCCATAGTGAGGTCTGGGGAGTGGGATGAATGAGATTGTCAGCCTGGGTGCTGCAGGTAAGGCAGGAATGGTTGAAGCAATGTTGTTTTCTTTGATAGTTTTTAAAACTATCCATTGTCCATTATAAAGAGACGTGTAAAAAGAAGGGTGAATCCTCTTCTCAATCACCTGCACTGTACTTACCTTCATGTAGATGTTGAAACAACAATATTCACTTCTGTTTTGATGTTTCTGTTATCAGTACAGGGTGAACTGATACTTTGATTTATTTTGTGTTTTTCCCCCCTAACCATGTATCACACCTGTACTACTATAGAACACAGAAAATTCTGTACTTTTGTGGAAGTACATACTGATTTTCTATTCTGCTCCTCCATAAAATGTTTCTCCTCTTTTAATGCGTTTTTATGGAATTAAAAGGTGTTGCCTTTATTTCTTGGCTGGTGATAAGTATTATTTATTTTTACACCTTCTTTACAGCACAGTCTTGGGAGAGAAACTGTGCTCTAAAAATTGTTATTAAGTTTTACATTTTGAGCCATGCGTTTAAGTGACATTTGTTTCAGAGGAAATAGATTGTCTCTTAGATGACTTTTTCTGGGAGCTAGAACCAAAAATCCAAAACTGATATAGCCAGATCCTTGCCTGTATCTCTGAGAAGACCATAAATTGATCTGAAGAAACAGCCAAACATGGTTGTAATTAGGATCACTGAAATAATTTCTGGACGTCTGAGGCAAAAACGAATGTAGTAACACGTAAGTACAGTCGATTCTGTATGAAGTGCTAGCGTTGAGCTGATCTAGTGCTGATGCTCACGAGGAATTCCAACGGTGCCTTTATTTAGGCCTTCTCGCTTGAAGTTGTACACGGCCCCCGAAGTGCCTATGATCGGTGCCTGTGATCGGTGCCCGGGCTCGGTGTCTGTGATCGGTGCCTGGGCTCGGTGCCTGTGATCGGTGTCTGGGCTCGGTGCCTGTGATCGGTGCCTGGACTCGGTGCCTGTGATCGGTGCCTGGGCTCGGTGCCTGGGCTCGGTGCCCGGGCTCGGTGCCTGTGATCGGTGCCCGGGCTCGGTGCCTGTGATCGGTGCCCGGGCTCGGTGCCCGGGATGTCGGTCTCGGCGCGGTCCCTGGCGGGATCCCGCTCCCTGCGCGCTCCGGGGCCCTTCCCTGCGCGCCGCGGCCGCCAGGGGGCGCCGCCCCGCCCCGCCCCGCCCGGCCCGGCCCGGCCCGGCCCTGCAGGGCGGGAGCTGAGGGTGCGCCGGGAATGTCGGAATCTCGGCCGGGATAAAACGTGCCATAAACTTGGCGTCACTCCCTGCAATTCCTGCTATGTGATCGTTTACTGGCGGTCATTGTGAGATCGCTGTACGGGGAGCCCTGCTGCTGCTGCCTCTTCAGTCCCCATGGCAGCGAGTCTGCCCTGCACCATTTGCAACTACCATTTCCTACAAATAGTTGCGATCTTTAATAAAGAGACAGGAAAATGAAGGAGTGATGGGGAGAGGAAGGGTAATTTGCTTATAGTCGAAATTCCCTTCCATATTTGCTTTCAGATATTTGTTTAAAATCCTGCTTGAAACGCAGATGTGGACAAATGTCCTACCCTATAAATTATGAGAAGTTGAATTCAGGTGATGAGTTTTGTATGGTTTGGAGTCTAACTGCAATCTCGAACACAGTGGTTATAGTGTTAGGAACATTCGTCTCTGTCTTCATTTTGTGGAAACTCCTTCCTTATGTATGGGCTGGAAATGCAGATACAGAAAGGTGAATTTCGCATTTTTCCCGCCACATTACCACTGCTCCTTACATGATAATAAATAATGAGGGTTATAATGATGATAGCAATACTTTTAACAACTGGCATGAAGAGCAGAGCAGACAAAAGGCCTTGCTACTAGGGGAAATCATCAGAAACATTCTGTGCACTTCCTGTCATCTCATTTGAACAGATGCTTGCCTATTACAGTCTGTTAAGTGGAATGTTGTTTTGAGGATCCTTAAAGAGTGTGGATGTGGTTTGCTGCAGCTCAGCCCAGGTACAGAGTCCTCCTCTAACTGAAAAGTGCAGGTATGCATTGCAAATTGCTGAAGTATGGCCTTTCCAATTAAAAATCAACGGGCCTCATTTTATTGGGCCTTCCTAGGACTGATGCTTTATATTTAAAGGGCAGCTTTATATTTATTTAAAGTTTTTATGAAATAAATAATTGGCATGCTTATAATGAACATATTAATTAATCGAAAACTAGATATGGGCAAAGGAGTGCAGGGAGGTTTCCACTGAGGAGTGATGCTCTCAGCCTGGTGCTTTTATGAAGATGATATAATAGGTTTTACTAAACATCTGAAGTCAAGGCAACTGAGATAGTTTGGACAGTTTGCATCAGCTATTGCTCTATTTGTACCATGATCCCAAGATTTTTTCCTAAAATCCAGCAACCTTTATGCTTGGGTTTATTTTAATCCTGCACAATAATTTCAGCTAGTCAATACAGGGAGAGTGCAAGACTTTATGGCTTCAGAAGTCCATCTAAGGAGATGCATCTGAGAATATGTTTTTTCCATGGTTATTTTTATCCCATTCTTTGTTAGAGAAAATATGCAGGAAAAATGTATTTCTAAAATGTGTTCCCAACTGTGATAGTTGTTACAAAGCAGAGGCTTTTTAAAAAAAAAACTCTGGAGGAGGTTCATCAAAATTGCAGCATTTCTTTTGGCATTTGTTACTTGGTAAAGAAAAGATGGGAATGACAGAAGGAAAAGATGAGAAACAGGTTACAATAAATGGAATCTCTTCAGGAGCAGTACACTTTTCACCTCTGGGTGCCACTGTTCAACTGTTTCTTGTGCAGTGACCATCTGCTTAAAAGTCCAGCTCTTATTGGAGAAATAGTGCCTGAAAAAAACTCTTAAAGACATACTGCCTATATCTCTGCACAGTCAAGAAACAAGTTTCTGATATATGGATATTAGTTATGCACTGTTCTCATATGCTTTTAATATGCTGAACAAGGAAACAGTAAACACTCCACATTTATTCAGTTTATTGAGAGTAGTCTGATGGTTAATTTAAAACTTTTCTTGCCTCTTTGGTTAGAAGTTGAAACATGAATCTGTTTTTTTCTATATAAATGAATACTAGTACAGAATTATTAAGTATGTGGATTGACTGTAATAATTCAGTTGATTTAAAGGAGTTTTACAATAGCAACAATGATTTGCTTTATTGCCCACAACCTACATAATTCAAAAATCTATTGACCGATACAATTTCTTTTCAAATATTGTAGAACTCTTAATATTCAGAGCAAAATTAATTGCAGTCTGTGTATCCAGCTGTTCCACCAGATTAATTATATTGTGACTATTTCTTCTAGAAACTCAGCCAGGGAAACTTATTGCTAAATGACACTGGACCTCTTCTCTGATCTGTTCTGTGATTTTTAATTCTAATCAAATAAAACCCTTCTGTGAATAAAATCAAGTGTGTCATTTAAATTTTTCATTACTATATAAGGTGTGTTTAGAGAAACACTATCAAAATATTAATAACAAAAATCCAAAAGAATAAAATTGCATTTTATGTCATGAAATGTCCCTTTTCTCAGCCAGGGGGGACACTGCTGCTGTCTTGCCCATAGTTCCATCTAGTTCTTCCTGCATCCTGCTGAGCACTGCAGTCTATCAGTGAAAGCCAGCAAGCCTTGTCATATCTGCAAACAGACAGTGGAAAGTTCCATGATTGCCTCATAAACAGGCATTTATTTCTGTTCAGTAGTTCTATATATGGTCTATATATGCATTTGTTCAAACTGATGGAGGAAAAATTCAGACAAAAACATCTGTTAAAAATTAATTTCAACTTCGTCTCAGATTTGTACATTTTCTTTCTATCCAGTTTCATTAGAAAATCCCAAATAAATAGAACACTTCAAAATAAAAGAATTTAACTTTATCCTGGGAACATGCAGTTTAGGTTTTGGAAAGGGAAATGTGTAATAAAATACTGCTCGAATGAAAATGGTGAAGCTGTAAAATACGTAAGTGGAAACTTTGAGGAAACAGGCAATGAGAAACTGGAAATCAAGCAGTAATTTAAGTTTCACACAACCACCCTTTGCATGTGTGAGTACAAAGGAGAGACTAGGAACAAGTGTGAGTCAGACCTCTCCTCTCAGGAACTGAGGGGACAGAGATTCCCAGCATCTGTTTCCTTAACTATCACCCAGAGGATACTGGTGGTAAATCACAGAGAGTAAAAATAGAATCAGAAAAATAGCTCAAAACAAACGGGATACTGTATTTTGCTGTACTTTTGCAGTAGATCTGTATCCAGCTCGGCTTTCATCTGTGTTCAAATTGGATGAATCAGCTTACATTCACTTCTAAACAAATTGTTAATAAAATCATAAGCATGGCTAATTAGGATGTTCCACAAAACAAGAAGCCAAATTTGATGCCTGAACGGGAGATTTATCCTGCTCGCATATTTTAATGAATGTCCTAATGTCATTGTTATAGAGTAAGATGGCCAAACACTTCAGTAGAGTTAATCACTGCCCATCATTTGGAGTGAATGGGCCTGCATCCAGTTGAATCAAGTCTGGTCCAGCCAAGACACTCCAGCTGGAATAGTGAGTTTGTATGTATGAATTATTTTAGGTGCCTCATTGATGTGTACGTATTTTCCATGTCATCAGTGAAGGCTGAAGTAATAATACTTTGCCTTGAAGGGCTCTAGCAAAATTAAATTAAAGTACTGTGAGTTCTTAATCTGGAAGACACATATAGTCACAAGAAATTCTTACCAACCGTAAGAGTTCTGAGTTTATGCTCAAGCATCAAGCACATAAAATAATGTTTTACCTATTACTTAAAGTTGAGATATTTTAAAAAAAATCAATGTGGAATCAGCATGTCCTATTTGCTGTAAGTAACCTTGTTTTGGACTTCTAAAGAAAATCCCAACCTTTTATTTTAAAAGTGCATTTGTTTATGTACAATTATTATGCGATACTAATGGAATCTATAATACTTCAGTAAAGAATAGTTACAGGTTTTAAGAAATACAGCAGTTTTAATGAAATAGGTAAAAGACGTTAACAATACCTAGCAGAGTTGATCCAGCAAGTTATCATTACAACTCTTAGTGACTACCATTTAATAATATACCATTTTCAAGAGAAAATAAAAACTTTATGTCTTCTTTTAGTATTTTTCCTCCTCATATTTTGAAGAGATGTACCCTTTTGGTCTTGTTTTAGTCATAATAAAAGATCATTTTATTTTATTTCCAACACAACATATTAGAAGTAAAGCCTTTTCTTTTATAGAAGTTAATATTTTTAGTAAAAATAGCCCTTTTTTTTGGTGGTTGAAGAATAAAACATAAAACAAATAAAACAATAAAAATCTGGCCAAAAATGTGCAATCATATTTGCAATAAGTACTAAATATAAACCACTGTTGGTTCTAAGCTGCCAAGCAGAAAAGAAAAATCTTTACAATGAGCACCTAACCTACTACCTCCTATTGCTATACATTGTTATACAGAGAGAATCTGATTTAAATAATTTTCACAAATAATGTGATAACAAGCAACAGTGGTGTTCAAGACTATTTAAATTATTTGAATCTTTGATTGCCCAGAATTATAATTCAGAAAAAAAAATTATTGTGCAGTTCTGAAACTGCGCAGCTTAATGATGTGATTCTCATCTAACCATAAGTATTTGTTGTTTATAATTATTTTTGTCTTTGCTCTATTAGACATTTTGTCTGGTGTCCCTATTCTCCAGTTTACCACAGTCACCTTAATAAGGCAGTTTTCTTTCCTTGGCATTCATGTAATTTAGAATCTGAGCTTTGAAGAGTACATTTTAGAAGAAAGTATTTCTTAAATTTTTAAGCAGATTTTAAAATGCCAGTTGTTATTTATTTGTAGTTTGCTTAATTAGAGTTGGGGTTCCCCATCCCCATAATCTTATGCTATGTGCTGTTATGCAAACACTAGCACTGGCACAAAGACCTTCCTCTTAGCACGTTTGTGAATAGACTTTCACAATGACTAGTCGTTGTTGTACCCACCACACCCTGTGGCTTTGGTGTATCACACTGAATAACTAAGAAAAGATTACTGAGTAATATTCAGAAGTCCCCTTGGTACATTGATGATCCAGCTCCATTCAGTCCCTTGTGCTTACATCTGTTTGTGACATGATCATTTCTAGTGGCTTTTTTCCAGTAGTATTTGAGTGATGTAGTGTGGTGAGTGCACCAGCTGCTTCAGGTGCAGATGGCGTTTTCCTTGTGTGCCTTTTAATGCCGTTTGGCATTTGTTTTTTATTCCCTGTGTTGACTCATTCATTCAGGAGCTTTAGTGACTGAAACAATCTGGTTTGGTCACTGAACATCATACATGTTTTGTCTCATATCTGCTGCTGAGAAAAAATGTGAAAGACCATGAGAAACACATGAGGTAAAGAAGGCACCAGGCAAATTAAGTGACGCTAGAATTTTTTTCCTGTCTGTACCTAGTTTTCTTGATTTAAAAATAACAAAAAAAAAGAATGTTACCTACATTATATATATATATATTTTTATTTTTTTTGGTATAGTTAAGATGGATAAATTACCCCAAGCATCCCCCACTAAAAGAATGGCAGTAATTTTTATTAGCAACGAGGGGAAAACCCTAAGAATTTAGGGCCAGTACTAATTGCAATGTGCAAATTTATGTGGCTTTCAAAAGAATTATATTAAGCTAAGTTATTTTTCTGTGCTTTCTCCTACTGATCATGTAAACAGCAAGACATTTATGTATTTATGCTGCCTACTTTGCCATTCAGTCTCTGCTACTGTAACACTAGAATTTGCTGATTCATTCAGGGATACTTTGCGATATCCATTTTCGTACTACATTTGGTTAAAAACCCCATCTGGCTCTGCATGATTGGGAAGCTCTGCTCATAGCTCCAAAATCAAGAGCTATGAAATGACTAAAGTTGTCTGCAGATTGTTTAGTCACTGGAGGCAAGATTTAATTTAAACTGTTGTCTGTTGTGTCATAGGAGCCTTTGTAAGCAATGCAGCTCATTATTTCTTGTCCTAAATGAGTGTTTACATTTTATAAATAGTCTTAAGTATTTTTTGAATTAGATTTCTGTATGCATGCATATAGAAAGTAAAATAAATGTATAAAATGTAATTGAATTTCTATATGTAAATATATGTGCACAAATATAATATACAAACATAATAATTTCTGGAAGATATGCAGGCTAATGAAAGTCTGATGTAACCTTAATACAAAACAGAACAACTTCTAGAAAACCAGATAGAAAAAAAACCAAAATACCTGTTTCTATGATGTCTTAGAAAGAGCTTTTTTTAATTAGACAAGCAACAGGGTTAACACTGATTTTAAAGCACTTGCTGCCCCCCTGCCTTCTACTGCATCCTCTGCTGCAGGTGAGCAGGAAATGGATTATCCTAAAGTGTGGGAGGATTTTGATCTGCTTTTTAGTAAAGACTGTAGCACAGTTGCTTGTACAAACAAAGCCATAATCCTTTCCAAGAAACAGAAGTTTTGACATGAACTTGCTTGGAAAAAAAAATGTGGCACAGTAAACAGAAGCTGAACTCTGTTCATAATGTTTTATTTCTCTTGGAGCTTAGTTTTAGGCTTCCTTTCTTTTGATCTGAAATTATTAACACAATCGATAATAAAATAATTACATACATTGTAATATATATGTTACTTAATTTCACCTGTGCAGACAAAATTGGGCTAACAGTAGGAGATGCTGGTAGAGTCAGCCTGCCCTGTTTGTTAATGCCAGTGGGAACAGGGGGAATACCAGAAGCAGGACCTGACCTAGCAGTTCCCTCTCAAAAGAGACGTGTTCTCCTCCTGTGCCCTTTGCAGTTTCTTCTCTTCCTGCTTCAATGGATTTTCTAATGCTTACTTTGTATCGGTTGAAGAGCTTATTCCATGTCTCTGTAACTCTGTAAGGATACTTTCTGATGAGGAATTGTGTGCTGCCAGTAGTTAGAAGGCCTTGCTGGGCCAGCAAATAATAAGTGCCAGAGCTGCTTGGAAGAAGGAGGCAGGATTATGCAGCCAGATGCAAAAGCTAGGGAAAGGAAGTAGGGAGATGAGCAAAGTCTATGGGTTAGAGGGGAGACAAGATTTCTGTTTTTCTACTACATATAGTACAGGATTCTAGATTCTCCCATCTTGATTTTACTGTCACATAAGAGGTTGTACAGCAGTTTCGTTTTTCTTCAGCAAGTTGATGCAGAAGGTACTTACAACCATTGAAGTAATGCATGAAAAAAATCTTCAGTTGCCTAACACCAAATTCTACAGCCCATATTCTGTTTTGAAGTAGATTTTCCCCTGGCTTCAGTTTTTCTGGCAAGTTGTCAAGAATAAGTAGGAATTGCATCCAAGTGTCAGATTTGGTCAGTAGCCAATATTTTATAGAAATACACATGTAGAAAGCATGGAAAAAACCTAGCTTGAAAAAGACCTAGCTCGAAGTTCCATCTCTAAAAAAGCAAAGTGTGACTGAGTGTGGTGTTTTCTTGTTAGGAAAAAGAAAACTTTTTAAGTTTTGTAAGTGTGTATTTCTTTCAGTTTTCACTTGATTTTTAAATGTTTGCCTTTGAAAGGAAAAGCAGAAAGCCTGCAGTTGGTGATCCTTACATTCCAAATGTGTGTTCTTTTATCCTCACAAGGTGGTTTTGCACTATCATTCCACCTGGGCCTTTGTCCTCTTAACAGCTAACTCTAAATTACAGTTACTTTACACTCAGCTAACAAGAAGTTTTAATTTCTTGTTCAATAGGCACACTTCTTTGCTGCACATCACTAAAACTTTTTATTTGAACTTCAATTCCTTCCTGATCTTTCCACAGCATTCTTTGCTATCACACTGGTGTTCTTCATAGTGATTTGTTTAAACCAAACTTTTGGAAGATAAAGTACCCTTATGTCAGTTTACAGATGCAAGGTGGAGATACATAGAAACAAGAATCAAAAGAATCTGCTAGTTCTAGGAATATGGCTTGACAGTATTGTCTTGTTTTTTCTGAGTATCTGTATTATGTAATAGCACTAGTAATATAGTGACACATTAGGAGTCCTGTCCCCATTGATTCCAATTATTCCCGTCATGCATGAAGAATACACTTTTGGTGATCACTTAAAAACATTGCTTTGAGTTACTTGCCCAATGTGTAAGGAGTGTATAAGTCAATAATAGCTTCTAATTCTGTAGGATGGGTTTCAGAAAATCGTCTCTTCTGTTTCCACTATTTTTTAATTTTTTGATTACATAGTTTAGCCCTCATAATGTAACATATACTTCTGGTTGTGGCAAAGATAAAACAATCTGAAGAAAGAGATGCCAAATAGTAGAGGAAAGCTTTATGAAACGTCATCCCAGGCATCAATAAAGTGGTTATTCATTGCTAACTTTAATCATATTAAATAGAAAACCTGATTTGAGATGACTTGTGAGGTCCTGAAGGTATTTCTGGAAATATCAGGCTGAGTTCTGTCACATTCAACCTGGCTCACTAAAATGAAAGATAGTGACAATCATAGTGGCTGGACTCCAGTGTTCTGAATATGCAGTCCATATGAATTTTCACTGTAACTTTGCATTAAAAATACACTGCACCCTTCTGCAGTGAATGAAGCAGTCTAAAAAGTCTTCTATAAAAATTCTAGCACAGAGTAGATCCAGACTGTGATCAGATAGGGACCCCATGGAACAATTTATCTGAAGTCCTTTTCTTTCAGTCCTCATCATCATCTCTTGTTCCCACTTGAAATTGTTATTCTCCTTGCTTTTCAGGATGTTTCTACATGTTACAGTGACTTTTGCTTTAGTTAGGTCTGTGGAGGACATGCAAGCTCAAAGCCTTGTTCAGCTGCTGAGGGATGGTACTTTTCACTGAATAACAGCTGCATCTGCGCTGTATGTACCAAGTTTTATCAATGTGGCTGCTACCTGTAGACTCTCTCATGGCAACTGTTCATTGTTGATTAAATCAAAGTAGTGATGGGAACAGCCTGTGGATTTTATTTCTGTTTGGCTTCTGTTTAATTTATTTTCTGCAAGCATACACAAGTTGTAAAAATATTTATTTCAAGCAATCACAGACAGAATGTGAGGAAATGTTTCTATCCAAAACTTAACCCATGAAGGACAATTGGGTCAAACAGTTACTTTTATCTGTCTTTTTGTAGTGACTAAATGTTACATGAATGTGTCTTGCAGGAGCTGTTAATAGATTGATGGTTATATCCATCTGGATACAACAAGTATCTGCTGGCCGTGTTCAGTTACAACAGGTCTGGAAATGGATGCTCAATTCAGTAGATTGGTGCAGGATGTAAATTGATGTTGAATTTGATTCACTGTGGCTATTAGGTGTGTGAATATGAAGAAAATAGAGTCTTGTGGAAAAATACTAACAGCTAAAAATCAAAATTAGTATTTCCACTGGGCATTTCTCCAGTAGGTGTTCTGTGAGGTGTTAATAATATGCAATTAATTCTATGAATGAGCATGTGCACTCATTTTTATCAAGGTTTTGAATGTTTGTGAAAACAAGATCCTTTCAGCTCTGAAGAGGCCTGTCTGCTTTTAAGGCTTGTGTTCTCCTCCGGGGTAAACTTCTGGAGTATTCAGGTGACTTGGACCAACCCTGTCTCTGGATCCACACATTGTGGATGCAGATTCTACTCCTTCAACACTTTATTGTAATATATAACACAACATTTTGTCAAGCACAAGTTGTATGTGTAGAAAATATTTTTATATGTTTTCCTTAAGATCTGAGTCCACATTTCTTCATTCTCTCTAAACTTCAAAACAATTGTTTATTCCATCTACAAGCTAGTGCACCTGTAGTTAATTGGAATAGTAATTGGCTATGATAGAATATTTTTTAGGAAATTATAGAAATCTCGAGAACAAATGACTGGACAACTTTTGTTGCTGCTTTTCTTTGGGCAATAACAGGATATGATGATTATATTAAATTTAATTGTTCACCTATACACCTATACAGTCAGCACTCTTTAACTAGGCTCAGAATCTGTCCATTAGTGTCCAAGAATATATTTTTCAATGCCTACCAAACTATTTTTAGTGCAAGGACACAGAATATCTTTACAGATATGTAATAATGGAAGGAGTTTTTCTGTATTTTTAAAAGAAATTTTCAGCAGCTGTGATGTAAAATTGGTTATTTCCTGGCAGTTAACACTCATATTTCGCATAATAAGATTTGTTTTCCTAGCAAACTGATGCCTTGGTACTGTAGGATTGAAATTCTAAATCATATCAATGAAATGCCTATTTCCATTTTTAATTGTTGAAGTCAGAAAGGGAATAAAACTATGTAATTGCAAATACATTTGGGTTTTAGTTTTGAGAAAGCTGCCATTTAAAATAAGTTCAGTAACTCCTGGGAGTCAAGACAATTTTCAAAAGATAATAAATTTGAAAAAAAGCCCAACAACCAAGCCTCAAGTGATGTATATTTATAAACAGGAAAATCATTTTCAATTGAAGAGTGGTCTCTAGAGATCACTACACTTCCACAGTAAAACAATTCTCAGCTTGAATCCAATCCAATTTCATAGCTTTCTACTGTCCTATCATTGTGCCCTGATCAGTTAAGATGCTAATTATTTCCCCTTTGATCATATCATGCAATTCTGCTGATATCAAAGCAAACCTAAGTGAATAAACATACCATTATTGGACATTTGACATCATCAAGTGGCAAGGTTCACTTTTGTCTCCTGTTCACTTTTAGTGTAATTGTTGAATTACAGTGAAAGTCCTTTTGTATTGTGACGCAAATGGTACCTTTAGTGTAAATGCTGTACACCTTCTTTCAGGAAGCAAAGAAGAAAAATAAACTCATGTTATTAAATTGGCTTTTTACACTCTGATTTAACCTTTACAAAATGAAAAACACAAAGTCAAAATGTAGTTATGTTAGAAAATATTCACCTGAATTTGCTGTATTGATTCTTTTTATTTTAAAAGGAAAGCCAATAGCATATAGCTACAAGATGCATTCATTAGCCCCTGGCATGTTTCTGACTCCAGTGTTTTAACAGTCTTCCCCCAATGCCTTTTTTAATGGTTACAATACAGTATTTACTAAAAAGCAAGGGACTCCATCTTGTCTGTAACATAAATATTAAATTTGGTGTTACAGGAGAGGTAATATTTATTTTAAATTTTTGTTGCTTTTCTGACCAAAATAATAACAGAGAATCAGAACCCTGATTTAACTGTTCTTGGAGTGTCAAGAACTTGTGCTTCAGGAAAAAGAAACATCTTTGGGCACCAGAAAAATAGGTTAGATTCTCATTTTATTTTTACACTTCTTTCAATAGTGCTGGATAATGTATAAATAACTTAAGCAGAGAACAGTTTACATTTGTATTCACCCTTGAAATCTTTGGGTTGACAGATTAACATAGAGCAAAAGCCAGTAGTAAATGCCTGGGGATGCATTTTTGAGGAGAGGTAAAACCAGGAGTATAGAGGACAAGTCACAGAATGGGCACTAAAGTGACATGGAAGTAGGAGTTATTTTAGAGCCTGATACAAAGCCTTTGAAAATGAAAGTTTAATTTCTTTGATTTTGAAGTGTTTCAGATCAGCAGCAACTTCCAGTTTTAAAGTCTCATTTAAATCACAGTGTCATCAATGGAATGCTTTCCTAGCATTGCTGAAACATTGTTTCAACACTGGTTTGTAGGAGAAAGAAACCACTTACTGAACCAGTGAGACCACTTCCTGAACATTTTAATTTTACAGGAAAAGAAAATAGCCATAGGATACTGAAAACAATGGGCCCAGCAGCTTTTAGCTGAGGGAAGCTTGACAATAATAGGCTTTGATTTAAATACTCAAGCAAAAGTAGTTTATCTTTCTTCAGGAAATCTAAGAAAACAAGGAAAATGCTACCGAAGTTTAATCTGATTTTTTCACTATATTTATGAAGTCAGATTTATGATGTGATCTTTATATCAGATGTATAAGTATGAATATGAATGTGCTCTCAAAATATTTCCTTAAACTATAGACCTTTTTCATATTAAAAGCCATTTTTTAAAAGATATTTGTCTCATCTTGGATGAGATATGGACAATGCAACAGATCCTCAGAGACAAACATTCTGATAACTTAGAAATTTTGGTGCAGATATTAAAATTTGTGCATTGTTTGAATGCTATGTATTAATTAATATTATATTCTGAGGAAAACAGAATTTAGGAACCTTGACTGTATCAGGATTTGTTTCTGATAATATAAATATAGGTTCTACAAAGGCTTTTGTTGCAATATACTCTTCCCTAAGCACTTCCTCTTGGCTTTTGCTGGAAACAGAATACCAGGCTGCCTTTATTTTGACCTGCCGTGGCTATCCTTATTATCTGCCTTGAAAAAAAGCAAGCATTTATATTGAGTATTTTCCAGGGAAACTCAAAAATCAAGATATTCAATGGGAATAACCCTTTGTCCATAGAGATATCATGATTCTCAATATTATCCACCAGGTGTTTTTATATTCTATAATTAAAAGTTTGTGTATGCTTACATAAATATATGGGTGTATTTGCATGCACATATTTACATGTGAACACACATAGAACGTTCTTTGATTTAATCTCTGGCAGTATGACCTTAAACATTCATGCTTCTTTAAAAGCATTCATAAAGATGTGCTTAAAACTGCAATGTGAGTAGCTCCGTTGACTTCAAACAAGCTCTCATATTTTGCTGAAGCAAGTTGTGACTGTGTACATCATGTATTGTTTTTATTTAAAGTGACCAGCTATTAGTCATCATTTCCACATCTTATTTACTGAATCCTATTTCTTGGAAGTACAAGCATCAAAGGAATTTTTGGCTGAAAATTTTCAAGCATTTCTGAAAAACTTTAGAATGCAATTTCCATGAAATTCAGCCAAATTCCTTCAATTATAAACAGGTTTTTTCAGATAGAAACGTAAGTAATAACATTACTAACATTAAGTAATAGATTTGCATCTCTTTAGTTAATGTCCAGATGGCCAAATCTTAGCCTTTTTGGATTTTTTTGGACAGGATTCCCTTCAGGCACTTTTGTAAAATATGGTACTTTGGCTATTTCTTTAGACGTAATGGGAATAGACAAGCACTTCCACGGGTTGATTGCTGAATGAAAGCAAGCTTTAGATCTAGTTATCTGAATACAATAAATCAGTTTAAGAATGTTACTTTTAGGTTTTCTTACATATTCATTACAATATCAGAGGAACAGATAATAATGTAGTGCATGAATGTGTTTGTGTGTGCAGCTCTATTTTGGCTGATAACTGTGGCACTGCATAGCATCCCCATATCCACTGGGGGATCAGAGCTTCTGGATGCAGTAGAAAGATTTTCAAAAGAGAAGACCACTACTGAAATCCCTTATTCACAAGCCTGGTCTGTATTTGTTCAAGACAAGGAGATACAATCATATCTATTTAACCAAACTGCCTGTAAATGTCAAGCCACTGTTATTTCACTTGTCACTGGAACTCGTAATTTCAGTTTCAAGCCCATAATATCTTTCAGAAGACATAGCCGCATAGTTGCACAAAGTAGTTACACATTTTTACAGAAAGGAACAAAAGAAAATACAAAACCTTTTTTGGAGTGCTGTAGCAGATGTTGTCTGCATCCAACACTAGAATCCCCAGGGAAAAAAGTAATCTCCTCTGAAGTAAGTGTGCATCTGCCTACTGCTTCTCCTGCTATGATGGATAGTTACAGGAAATAAACTGACTCAGCAATGATACAATGATTCTCACTCCCTTCTCTACTCCTGCTACTTCCTCCTATTTAGAATTAGTAGATGGACACTCTGATTAAACCCACTGTTTAGATACAAACTATAACACTGATTAAATGGATTGTTTTGCCAAGGGAGATGTAGCCAAATTGTCCATTTTTCATTCAAATGTTCAAGCTTAGAAAAGTAGCTTCCAGCTCTAAATATATTGAATCACCATTAACCCAATGAAGGGGGTAGGAATACAGATATACCCTTCTTATTAGATGAGCAGAGTTGCTTGGCTGATAATATTGAACAATTAAATGACAGTATTTATTTAGATCCTTTTAAAATTTGATTCCACATGACAAGGTGTTGATTAAAATCGCAGCAAGAATTCAAGGTGCTGATGTTAAAATGTTTGTACAGGTCTGTACAAGGAAAAGTCCCATTACACAGATGCTATGTGTAAGTGACTGGTTGAAAAAGAAAAGGCAGAGAGACTCTCCAGAAATCAGGCTCACAAGAGTTATTAGTTGTTCACAGTTGGAAAGAAGCCACTTCCCATAGGAATCAGTAATTGAACCCTGTTCGTTCCACTCTGTGCAATGATCATGACTTACAAGTAAAGCAAAAAGCTTTGAGAACAGCAGAAAATGCACATACAATCTAAGAGTGCTGAGTTGCTATGTGGAATGCATATGGGAAGAAATTGCTTTGAGAACATGATAAAAGATTGAAATCTTTTATTTGTATCTCTTTTTATTTCAGCTTTCAAATTTGGTTTCTTTAGTACATAACAACTTACAATGTATTACAAGAGAATTAAACTGATGTATTTGTGTTTATTAGTCATGAGGTTTTAATGTAACCCTCCAGATTTATAACAGCTTTTAAATGGACTCATAGAATTTTAAGGCTAAAAGAAATGGTTATGATAATCTAGTTTGACCATAGACCATTTCCCCTGGTGATTCCTCATTGATTCTGATGACCTGTGGCTGAACTACAGTAAGTTTTATAGAAAGATAGTAGTAACAGAACGTGAATATTTTTCACATTTTATAATTCATGATAATCTCTAAGCACCTTGTATTGTTTTCTCATGCTTGAATATTTCCATTGTCTACTGCTGAATACTTAAATACACAAAAGAGTTCAAGGCTTACTTCATAATTTGCTGTTTTATCTATTCATAGATGTTGCAGTTCTTAGTACATAGTAGTATATGACTTTGCTCAAACAGAAACAAATCTAGGACAAAAGTGATAACAAACCCTTTTATGTATATTTATGCTTGTCCCACCCACTCACTTTCCTCAAAATAAGACCTCCATTAAAGTTTTTAATTGGGTGGTGTCTTTTCTGACACTTTTTATGAGTTTTGAAAGGACAAACTACCTGAAAGGCTATCTCTCCTAAAATAGCATAATACAAAAAAATAAACTTCCTCATATTAAAACTATGGGGCTTTTAGGAGTAGCAAGGAAAGCACTGAGTGTAACAGCCAAATATAAGCTGACTTTTCTTGTGCTGATAATTGTGTAGCAGCAATTTATCCAGCAGTGTTTGAAACAGTGTCTCATACTTTTAGTGGTTTTGTGCTAAGGATATCAAAGAAGCCTTAGTACAGTTGGCTTTGTCAAAGATAAAGGAGATGGGGAAAACAGAATTCCAATTTGCAAGATTTTGGTGTGAAAGCATTTAATTAAAATTATACTGTTCAAATTAAAGAAATACTAATTAAATTAAGAGAACATGACAATTGCAGAAAGTGGTATTCTCTTTAAGGATGGAGTTTTAGAAGGAATCACAGTCATGAGAACATGTTATTGCTCTTTATGTTACTGAGAAGACATAAGGTTTCATGTGACATAAAAAATAATGATTGGCAGTACCCCATTAAATGTGAATTTACTTTTATACTCTTGAGTCACCACTAATTGGCGGGGGCTTTTTAATTTTTCATATGTATCCACCACCCAAGAAATTATTACTATTACTAGTAATATAGAGTATCATCAGTATCATATGTAGCTATTTACATGGAACATGAATGAATGTGCTTATTTTATGAATTAAGTTCCCAGTAGTGTGGAGATTCTTGAAAGCAGCAGTGGTGACAAACTCTTTCAGGTTTGATTTTGCTTTTGGAGTCCTAGGAAGATCAGAAGTTAAGAATAAGTTCTGTTCAAGTCAGGAAGAGAATATTAACATGTATGTTGGAGTCATATCTCTTATGTCTGCCTCTACAAGGGACAGTAAAAGCCTTCTTTCCTAAGCTCAGTATTCCTTGACCTGAGAGGTAGTGATTTCAGTCTCAAATCTTCTTCAGATGTGTGTCTATGTGTCTCAGCGCAAAAGCTTTACAGAAAATACAGCTGCAAAAAGTAGTTCCATAATTAAGTAGGGAAAGCCCTATGCAAAATGACCAATATTAGTTGGACAGTAATCCTCAACACCAAGAAAGGACAATGTTACTTACATCTTCAAAAAATGAATTTGCAATTTCTGCTTCACTAAGAAATCATTGTGAGATGCAGCAGAAGTAATTCCTTTCCTCTCCACCACAAGCGGTGAAAAGAGAAATTTCCCCAAGTCATGCTTTTTGTACAGCCTCATGATCTTAGTGCTGTAGCTGTACACTAAGTGAAATGTTTCTTTCATTTATAGCTTGAAGCAGATCCTATTAAAAATTGTGTTTTATTCTGAAGTAATATTAAGTGCACAAATGCAGAGATTCTGGTACATTTTCCACTGGTATGAAAGGGAAGGAAATTAATGGTTTGTTTATTACCCTATTGCTTTCTGGTGTTTTGGCCGCTCATTGTCATTTGCTTTCTTTTGACCAAGCAACTAATTAACTAAACTTTCCATAAATGTTTATTGGCTTCTGAGTTATATGTGAAATTTAACTCAATCTAAAGGTAGTTTTTAAAACTGTGAATGCTTTAGGTCTTAAATGTAAACTAAGCAACAGAGCTTAGCACATAGTGTGTGCTAATCCCACTCTGACTGGAAGCTGTAAATTTTCATTTCACCACCACTGGGTCAGTTTGAGTTCAGTTATGCTGCAGAATGAAGCAGTTTACACATTGCATTACCACCGCATGCTAAGTTGTTCTTTCTGTACTGAAGAACTGATTGCCAAAAGTCACTTGTTGAGCTAGAATTTAAATTAATATAAAAGTCCTGTTCTATTAAAAAGACAGAAATACAATTTTGGGGAAGTACTTAAGCAACTAAATTGAGATAATGATAATTTAGCATATATTTTACAGTTAATAATATTAATATTTTAATATTAAGTAATAAGAATTTATAAGACACTTCAGGAATTTTTGACATGCTTTTTAAGGGTTAGTTTGAAATTCAAAAGCCCCCCTGGTTACTTGCATATAACTGAAAATAGATTTTAACCAGTATTTATGATTTTTTAAAAGTTCCTATTAGATTTATTTTCATTTTAGTAACATCTGTAGCAAATTTAAAAATTCATGCAAGAAAGACAAATCACTTTCTCAGACTAAGAATGTGTCGCTGGTGATGCATCGCTGTCTTTTACACCTTCGTCATCATATCTCACAACACTAATACACAAACTTGTGCACTATTCAGAGGGTTTGCTGAGGAGTGTGGTTGGACAAGATGATCTCCAAAGATCCCTTCCAACTTCAGTTGTTCTGAGTGTGAACTCTTACAGTTAAAATTACTCAACAAAAATTACTAAATAAAATAAAAATACTAAATACTGCCAAAAATGGGGGTAACTTTGATGAATAACTGTTATGTTGCCTTATCATCTGTTCTGGCAGAGTAGCGTGCATGGAATGTGATGTGTTCTGAATATTCATTGACTTTAATTTCTCATTTTGTGCCTGGTTTTGGGTTTTTTTTTTCTGACTGGCATGACACTGCCTTGTCACAATAGGAGTCAGCAGAGGAATAACAACTGAGCTGGAAATTGCTCCTCAATTGGTAGAATTTCAACATTGTGATAGAAGTCTCCCTCAGCTGAGGATTTAGTGCTAAAAATCAAGAAGCATTCTTAGCAAGATAAATATTTACAGAGCAATCTCCATTATTACAAATGATGAACAATGCGAGCTGAAAACCATGTGTACCCTTGATCTGAGTCATGACTATGGTTAAATTTCTGTCTGCTGCTGTTTGAACTGCTTGCAGAAAACCAACCACACCCACTCTGGTTAAAGAAATACAGTGAAGAAAAATATTTCACTTTTCTATATTCTCTTTCCGTCCTATTTGGGAACTGTCAGACATTTTATACTTACATGTGGAGAACTTCATAAAAATCAGCCTTATTTTAATTCTGCCTGGCTAGTTCTCAGTTTAGAGAACCTGGAGGCCAGATGCTGCAGGGTGGGTAGACTTCCCGGCAATAAGCCAACTTTATAAATAAAGAAAAGTGCTCTGCAGAGAATGAAGAGCTGGCTTTCCAAAGTTTGGAATAATTTCATCAATTTGCAACCAAAGCACGACCAGTGATAGTTACCATGTACTTCTGTTATAACAAATGAAATAGATAATAGTCAGCTGAAATGTTCTCATTCTAAACTGTGAGTAACTGGAAGAATTACAAGTCTGCAGCTGGAGGAGGAACATGGAGGGATTTAGGTGTTGCTAGATATTAGCTGATTCATTGATACAAAGGCCAGTCATAGATTTGCTTTAATATCTTGTCCCTCCTTACAGTTATAAAGATCTATCTTTTTATTAGAGTGAGTCATACTTCTGAGGAGGTCACTGTAGACTTGGTACCACACTGCTGAGAGGTGGTAGAGGCAGAAATATACTAGTTGTGATGGTTAGATGTGACTAAGTGTCTTGGTTTATGAGAGTATTACCTTGAGCTCTCAGGAAGAAAAGCTATGGCACATGAAATAATCTAAAGACTGCTTATATTAAAATAAAATGTAGAAAGCATCAATTTTTAAAAGCCCCAAAACAGTCAGAATGGTTTCATTATTTTGAGGTATCTGCCAGGAAAAATGAATTATTTTACAACTATGGAAGGTCCTTCTCAATAAATTTTCTTTCATATTTATGGTTTAGGATGAAAATTTGTGAGAAAAATCTAGTTTAACACACTGTTTAATGGATGCTATTAAAATAATATTAGGCAAACAAACATTATAAGGAATAGTTCAATGATCAAACTGAACTCTTAATTAGCTGTGACAGAATCTTTTAACCTTCGCATTGGAACAAAAGCTGTCAAAACAAATGAAATTGATGCAAGAAATATTTTCATTTTTTAGTCTTGTGTCTTTTCTTTTAGTCTCATGAACTTATTTCCTTTAATCTAAGACCCTAAAAAGCTACTTAGTGATATAACACCAGTCTTTATGTAACAGGTGAAGGACACAACTATCAGTTCTGCTCTGAAATAATTTACAAAGATCACTTAGTATACATGATAAAATTCATCTAGTAGTGTTGCTGAGAAATGCAGAGACTAAATAGGTTTCCTTGTGACCCTCGACTTAAGTTTCTCCAAATCCCACTGCTGTTACATTAGCACCTGTTATTTTCCTTGCTTCCTTCCTTAATGTAGCCTCACACAGAAATGAGAAAAGCTTAGGTAGAACAGCCAGCTGAGGAGCTTTGATTTCTGCAACTTAAAATAGAATCTTTGAACTTGCCAGAAGGTACAGATTTGAGAGCTGTGATACTGTTCCACCAAGTGTATTGTGTGCATACACTGTCTAAACATTCAAATGGTGATAGGGGAAGAATGCTTCCCTAAATAAGAAATCATTCTTCTTTTTCCTAACTGTATTGCCATTTCTTCTTCATTGTTTTGCATCTCTGTTATGAGGAAAGGCTGAGAGAGATGAGCCTGTTCAGCCTGGAGAAGAGACGGCTGGGAGGGGAATCTTACCAATGCATGCAAATATCTCAAGGGTGAATATCAAGAGGATGAGGCCAGGCTCTTTTCAGTGGTACCCAGCAACAGGACAAGGGGCAACAAGCACAAACTGAAACACAGGAAGTTCCATCTAAATATGAGGAAACCTTCTTTATTTTGAGGGTGTCAGGGTACTGGACTAGGCTGTCCAGAGAGGCTGCGGAGTCTTCTTCTGTGGATATAATCAAAACCTGCCTGGACATGGTCCTGTGCAACCTGCTCTAGGCAAACCTGCTAGGTCCCTTCCAACAGCAACCAGTCTGTGATTCTGTTTTCTTGAGGAACTTAGCCCTCTCAGGTTAGTTGTTTGTAAAATTCAGTCAGAGAACAGCTTCCTTAGACACTGATGGCAGTAGGAATGTTGTGATGGCAGCGGTTGTTAGCTGGTATAACCATGACTGAGATTTTACACTTTTTGCTCCTGTAGAAAGCCATCAGTTGCAGGGGGAGTCACTCATCTGAAGCTATGTGGGCAAGCTGAGAGAACACAAACTGATTTTATGTGCTCATGACTTCCTGGGATGGAGGGGAGCATTCTGCTTCATTTTCTCTGGGGAGACTGTCAACAAACATAAGAAAAGTTCATGTGGCCCAATAGTTCCATAGTGCATAGACTTCAGAACTCTTGTTTTACTTGGAGAGTCCTACTTGTAGCTTCCTACTAATCTTGCAAATTCTCCTGATGTGCCTGTCTATTTGGTACTTGTAAAAATACATCAGCCATATCAGTTTGACCTCACCAGGAAAAAACACTCTCCATTTGATGTATTTATCAAAGAGACAAATGCTAAAAAATTAGTCAATGACAACACTAGCATCTACATTTCATTTGCAGCCTTTTAAATCCGTGACATTTACTTCCTGGCAAGAAATGAGGGAAGTAGCATGTGACCCAAACTGGAACAGACTTTACTAGCTACTCCAGTGACTTGTAACCTAGACATGCAGGACCATGTTATCTTTTTATCAGAATTAATTAAACTAAGACAATTCTTTTTTTTTGTTGTTTTCATTTTTGCTCTTATTGGCTTAATAGCATTTGATTACTATGCTGTTTTTTCAAATGATAATTAGAAATCTTTGGTGTCTTTATTTTTCATTTGTATATTGACAGATTTCAGACAGCATTGCAGCTCATTTCAAACACAGTAATCACAAAATAAGAACAAATTCAAGGAGGAATTTGCCTTCCCATCACTGGTTTTATATTAAAATCTAGCTAACACATTCAAGTTCTTCATGTCCCTTAGGCATTTTTGTAAGAAATAAACTTTTCAGCATTTGTAAAATCTCTATCTTTCCCATATATTGATTTAGAGCATTAGACCAAGCTGGATTTCTGTAACTGCCTCGTGAAAGTAATAGGCTGACTGTCTTATCAAGCTTGGAGGAAATCCAACAACTCTAAATACCAAAGTACTTTTTAATAGTCCTCTTGGGACTTTTTTGTCATGTGTTATACTCTCTGATCTGGGTTGTTATCTTTCTTCTTACCTTTATGCTTAAAATGGAATATAATCAATAACAAAACTTAATTCCAAGCTCATTTCTTCCCACTGTCAATAGACAGCTCAGCTGTAATTCATTGTCATATCCATCTTATGTGCTATACCTGTGCAAGTTTAGCAAATGCTCTCCTCTTAGAAAGCTTTTGTGACAAGTAAAGCTTAGAGACTCTACTGGAAATTAATAGGAGATAATGAATTTTCAAGTTTTCAAATATTCCACATTTATGACTCCTTCAGGTAAAGCACAGGTTTTATATTTTATATTTTACTTAATAAGAAAGATTATACAAACACGCACTGAAAAAAATTATACTATAGTATATATATATATATAAATATATAAAGTATACCTACTGAATTCAGTGACCATTGGTTCTCCTTGAAGAAAAACCTCACTTGGAACTCTACAGACATAGATATTAAAATAATAATAAAAAACAGACTGTTGCAATAAATAGTTTTCATTAGCACATTAAATAACTACTACTACCCTTACTTGCTTAGAGTTCGACAAAAAAGCAAAATGACAGGAGATCTGCCTTCTGCTTGGCTTGTGTGGGTGGTTTAGTATAATTTTCCTTAGTTCCTGTATGTAAGAACTGCCCATACGAGTTAATTAATTTTTAGAAAAGGAAGTGAGATTTTTGGGTGGAATTCATAGTAGAAATAAAAATTATCAGTACTACTTTTTGGACTCTAGGAAGTAAAGTCCTTATATATAGATTTTATTTTTGTCTTTGCAGACAAAAACATTTTCCTCTTAGGTATTTCTATGAACTTCAACATATATGAAACAGATCATGCACAATTATGTGCAATAGACTAAAGCTTGCATTTCAGACTTAAGAATCTTAGTTGTGTCACTGATAATGTTGGTCATTGCCTCATGAAATGAAAAGGATTATTTCTATCGTCTGTTACTAGGTGATAACATAGGAGAGGATATTTGTATGGAAACTTGAGTAAGAATCAGCACAGGAGAGTCATATAAAATGGCTACAGTGTAATAAAGAAGTATTTGGGTTAATCCATTGCCATCCATTTTTATTCTCTATTCCACTCCATTGCAACCACAAATATGAACTTGACAGATGTTTAAAAGGCTGGATGTAGTCCAGGCTACAATGGTTGCTGTGGATAGAAAGTTTTAAAGTTTTGGCTCAAGGCTGCAAGAAGCTGAGAAAAAAAAAGAGGAAAAAGAAGAGAATTTGGAATCAGGGACTGATAGACAAAACATGAATTAAATTGATGAACTGTAAAATAAATTCATATTGAGAATACAAGGTTGATAAAGTTTTGTGAAAGTAAGAAAGTGGATAGCTTGAGATCTGTTTTTTGTTGTTATAGCTTATAAGGTTGTTGAGAGATAAGTAATTTATCACTCATTTTACATTTTGTGGTGGGATTGGTCAAGTGGAAAGCACAAGTATAGGATTAGTGAAATGGGAAAGCATTAGCATTAGGGATAGAGTGTCATAATTCTCATGTAAATATGAGACAAGGGTTCAGGTTTCAAAAATCATATTTAAGACCCTGCACTATGGTCCAATATTTCAGCTTAAGTAAGTGTTTGTGATTGTCAGAATGAGAATAAAAATTATGAGCTTGGAACACAGCTCACCCTCTCTTGCCAAGGTAAGGATAAGCATATTTCTTTATTTCACTTCCCCAATGCCACTGGTTTTTTTTGGCTAAGGGCATGGAAAATATATCTACCTCAAGAATACAGGAGTGTCTTTGTGACACACAGTTGGTCTGTTCAGCTATCTTTAATAATGCTGTCTTTATTCACCAGACTCCTTTCTCACCTATTACATGTTCTAATGCTAAATTCAACAAAACCTATATTGTATTAGAAGTACTACTACATAACTGAGCTACTTTGCAACTTAAAAAGCTGTTTCTAGCCAAATAATATTTTTGACTTACTCTTGCTAATATTGTATACTTGTTTGGCTCAGGGAAGCACGAATACATTGGGCCTTGGCCAGAAAATGTTCCTATTGTTTTTTTCTGAAGCGTTGGCAGAAAGCAGTTTTTTATTTTAACTCGATCTCACTGCTTGGCAAGGAAATTCAATCTAGACCTCTTTAGAGATAATATTCTAGAAATGTGAAAATACAAACAATAGAGACTCACATGTCTGTACTGAAGCCCATTCCCATTTGACCTTGGCTATTTTTCTTGTAGCAATGCATCATTTTGTTATCTGCTCATATATCTGTTATTTAAAAATTCCTGTTTTCAGGGTTAATAAAGCTGAAATCCAGAACAGCATACTTCTTGTTAATGCCTCAAATTTGACTGAGGTGTTTCTTCCATTATTGGGAAGAAAGCAGTTGAAGTAGCCCTGCAGACTGGTTATTTATCCAGGAGGATAAATCTTTTATGACCAATAGGTATTTTTAGAAGACAGAATGTTCCTTCAATAAAGCTTGCAGAATCTGTTCCAGTAGAACTATGCCTGTTTGATGGAAAAAATTGTTCCAGAGGAATGTTCGTTCTGTCATAGATATCAACAGAAAATCAGCAGGGAGGTGAGCTTTTATTTTCTTGCCAGGTTTTGTACCAATCCAGCAGCTTGTCAACAGCTGCATGACCTCTTTCCTAAGCTCTCTAGGCTCTTGACCTGGCAAACTCTCGAGCTCCTTAGTCTCCCAGTTCATCACTTGATGGGCAGCCAGCTCTGTCTCTGGCTGCTTGTATGGATCGTGGAGTGGCTTGCTGCTGGCTTGCCTAAACTTCCAAGTGTCTTGCTAACTGGCTTTCTTCCCTTCTTCTATTTAGCTCCTCAAATGCCTTTTCCACAGACTACCTCGGGCCTCATCTCCTTGGCGTTTGAGGCGTGGTTACTGAGAGTGGTTTATTGTCCATCCAGCTGGCTCCCTGGTGGGTAAGCATCAAATCCAGCTGGTTACTGTCCAGAAGGTGCTTCCTAGCTGAGTGTCTGTTTAGCTGCTGTATGGACTCTGCAAAGCTTGCCATTGTAGGGAGCTGGTTTCTGCTGATAGTTGGCTCAATAGTATTCACCACACTTTTTAAAAATTTTCCTACCACAAAACCAGGTGTGGTTTTTTTTTTTTTTTAGTTTAACTGTTATGTAACAAATAAATATGATAATTCTTTAAACAATTCTTTGTACAGTTTTCACAGAAAAATCCTAAGCCTCTGTGAGAATGAAGGATTTTTTAACGACCACTGTAGACTTAAAAAACTTTAAAAAAATTTTTTGCTGACAGTATTTTTCCTCTAATTAAAATGTCTTTTGACTATGTGTTTCTAGAAAGACTCACATGAATCAGAGGTGACTAGCTTTTCAGGGATAACACACTATATAACAATTAAACAAATGTTTATCTCAAAAAATACCCTTCCATCGTTTTTAACTTTTATCAATACATGTGCTAAAAGTAAAAGTAATGTGAAATACTGCAAAATGATATTTTAAATAATGTAATTTCACTTACAATATATTACATCTAAGAATATCATCTGGCAACAGTATAACAGTTATCTTACTATATGTGGCCTGTGAAGGAAGAAGAAAAACTATTAATTAGGAGCATCATAAAGTTTATTTAGGGCATCACTATTTAGAAAGTTTTGATTTTTAATTTCCTCATTTTTTGTTCTTTGTACTCCTTTCTGGTACAGATATTTTTCATTTTATTTCATATACCTCACATGATTAATAAAGATCTTAAAGAGGAGCTCTTGAGCTGTTCTCAAATTCTCTCAGCAGTTTGAGAAACCAGGTAACAGTCTTTCAGTGTTAGTCTTTTTAGTGTCAGTCAGTGAAGATAAAAGATGTGCTGGCAATATTTAGTACTACCCTGGTATTCATGATAATTATGATGGTCAGACTTTATCCAATGAAGTGATAAAATGTCTGCAACAGATCTTTTGTCAATACTTCACTACTTCGGAGCATTAGCCCCTCCTCCAGTAAGAGGTGAAATAGTACAAGAGCATTGGGAAGGGACTTGTAGTGACCGCCGGAGCCAGCTCCCTTTCTGTGTGTTTCGCAATGAGTGCAGAGCTGTTTTGTTCACACTGCTGCTCTACATACAGGAGGTCTTTCCAGAAGAAGCAGAGGAAATTCACACAGAAAGATACACTTCTGTGTAGCTAAGGGGATGTAGTTTAAGGCAATGAGAGAGAAGTCCTTTGCACAGTTGTTTTGAATGTTTATTTAAACAAGATATAAATCTTCGGTAAGTGACCATTCTTCAGAGCCAGTAATCGCCCATGGCTTCAGGACCTAACGTAGGCACTGATTCATATTCTGTCTCCTATTCCAGTGCTCCAAGCTACTCAATGTTTTCCTCTTTGGCACATGTTAGAAGATGATAAAAGCTGTTACAAATCTCACACTGAAGCTTGGACAACTCTAGTGCACTCTTGGTATTTAAAAGCTATTTCCTGCAGGCGGTCAAGCCAAAGGAATGTATCCAGAGTATATTGCAGAGATTTAAATATGTCTTGCTGCCTAAGAAGAAACCCTAAATCAAGCCAAAGCAACGTTTGCATACATTGTAATTAATGTGATTTGTACTGTGTCACAAAAAACTCTCAACCTGCTCTTTGGCAACACTTAGATTAGAAAAAGGTGAAAACAAAGCTGTGCAAATGGCTAGAAGTAATTTATAAAACCAAAGCAATTAGATTGGCTTGGCTGAAAGTTCTGGATCTGGCTGGGAATAAGGATAGTTTTTCTGAAAGTACATTCCCGGAGTATCTTTATGAACCATGATGCTTATATCAAGCTTTATATTCTAGGAAAGAGTAAAAAATTATATGCTTTTATGTCTACTATAAATGAAGAGAGAAGAGGATGTTGCTTGCATATAATGGCAGAATGGTTCCTGCTTTTATCAAGCAGAAGCTCTCCTGAGCCTGGTGGTCCTTGCTAATGTAACTAGTAATATTTATCATTGTGCAACTATCCACTATTAATGAGGTTTTAATTCATTAATAAATCATCAGATTTCTATGGTATCAGGCAAGTATTATTGTATATTATACTCAGTGGTGAGATGACAAATCCTGCAAAAAAGTTTTTCTAATGAAACTGTAACACTTGGTCTGGCTAGTAACATTGTCAGTGCTTTACGCAGTTGTTGGGTGCTTTGGCTCCCTATGGATTGGAGATCAGTTCCTAGATACAGGCTGTGTCTAGGCCTGACCATAGCAGTCTGAAAAAGTTAACATCCTCACCAGCATAACATTGTCCATAGCTATTTATAAAGGTGAAGAAAGTGTCAGGCAATGTGGGAGGACTTAGAAAACCACTAAAAAAGAGTTTCACAGAAGCGGGTTATGCATTTGATAAAACAGATCTATTTGAGAAGGAATTATCTCAGAATTCACTGTGCCAGAGTTCAGTACAAAAATCAGACTTGTTATTTAGTTCTTCTACTTCCAAATTTCTTCCTCTGAACCCTTTGGGAGGTATTATAGAAAATACTATATAATATTAGCTAGCAGGCTTTTAGAACTGGTTTGCATAGCAATTTGAATGCCTGCCAATGTTAGTGTTTTTGCAAAAGCTTTTCTTCCTTTCCACACCCTTTAAACATCCATAAAGTAGTTCCGAGAAAAGAAACAAGTGTAAGGATCATACAGTATGTTTGGCATTTCTGATAAAGAAAGGCCTGATTTATGTGCCTTCTGCACACCACTCATTCTTAATTCATAGTCTTAAACCCCTTTTCTCCTTGCACATGTGATTTCTTTCTCCCTCATAAACAAAGAGCAGTTCAGAAAGGCAGGTGAAGTTGCTTACATGACTTAACTTGTGTTCCGCCATGACAAAAAGGGAGTGCATTTATTTTCCTTGGAGGTTCCTGGTATCATGATTGCAGAAATCACTGGCTTCTGTTAATCCATATTAACACATCTGTTAATTAACACATCTGTTAATCACAGAGGGGACTCACTAACCATCTGTAAGGAAAGCCATTGATTTCCATTTTTCCAGAGAATACTAGGGTTTGCATCCTCTTACTGGATCATGGAAATAGTAAGAGGTTGAAGCTGAGGTTCTCTTATCCTGCAGTTAGTGGAATTAATGAAAGAGCAGTGGAGCATGTGTGACATCCCAGAAAGGTCTTTGGAGTTCTAAGTAAAAATTTGTTTCTGCCATTCATTAGAGAGTACTTTTGAAGAACAATTTTGTAAGGACCATGAATAGAATTTTGAGCCTAACTTGAAGATTTTGTAATATATAAATTAAAAAATTTAAGTTATTTTTCTCAGTATTCATTTCAATGTATAGTTGATGCAGCCAATACATAGAAAGCTTTTGACCTCCTGAATAAAGAGTAACTCTACAAATGCTTGTTGGCCTTTTTATTTATTTAAATTTAGACTTAACACTTGAAAAAGGGAGATTTCATCTTTTTTGTCTAATGATCTATATGAATTCGCTCAGGATCTGAGGCCATTCCTGAAAGGAGACATACTCTTTCCTATTATGGAACTTTACAGTAAAATGAAGCCATTTGCAGTAAGTGCTGCATGCTGCAAAATTGTCATTAAGCTTAACCACAGCACTACTAAACTGGTCAAAAACTGAGACTGTGCAATACTTTGGCATACAATTAATATATTTAGTCATCTTTATTTAACTAGGAACAACCTATCTCTCAGCTGCAAACTTTTACTGAAGCTATTTGTGGCCAAGGGAGCACTTAGACTATCTTGTAATTTCTGTCTCTCTTATGTAGTGCCTAAAAGAAAATATACTTGCCTAAAAATATAAATATGCTTGCAGGGTATTTATTTATAATGTGTAATTGTTAGAGAGAATAAAGACTGTCACTGTTGACAAGTGTTGAGAACACCTAAATAGATGCTAAATATGTGCAGACCACAAGAGGATGATAACTTTGTGGGACAGCGGCTCACCTTGAATAATCTTTACTGAGAGCCTGCAACAGCTCTAAGAGGGTTCTCATGAGCTTTTGTGTAGAGAATCTGTGCACCAAAGAGAAAGTACCGATCCACTGACCATTGTGATCTACTCTGGCAATAATATCCATACTGAAGAGAAGTCATTCATCTGCAGATTGGAGTCATCTGCAGCACTCCCTTACACATCCAGCTCTGCATTCTCTATGTGACCACATATTGATAACATGCCTATAAAATTCTTGAGTATGTGCTTTGCAGAGGAAAACTAATACAGATCCACTGAACCTCAAAAGTATTCTCTTGGAACTTTCATTTGACAATAGAACTCCACACCTTCCTACTCATGATTTTGGATTAATTCAAGACAACATACAGGGAATTTTAAATATTATTCTATTGTGAGATTATTTCATGACTGAATTAAAACAAAACAGAAGTAATATTTTCCAGATAAGATAGTTTGTAATAATGGGTTATTTTATATATATTTGTAACCTCAAAGATAGAGTTGAGGTTGAAAATTTAACATGAACAAGTATTACTGGATTGTCAGGTATGGTATACAATGCAATATGTTGCAGTCATTCCTTAATACTTTGAAAAAATGGCTTTTATTATTAACCTCAATCAAGTTCTCTAGTTGAGTAAGCTTGCCAGAACGTTAAATTTTTAGATAATTTATCTTTCTAATTAAGGTTTTACCTAAATTTTATATGATTTTATCTGGAAATTACATTGTAGCCTTTAAAGATAACAATAAATGAAAAACACCTGTCATTAATATGTGAACTCCAAAGGACAGGGAGTTCAAGGGTCTATGCGTATTCAAATAATATCGAGGAAACAAAACTGCAGTTTGGTTTAGTTTAATAGCTGCACTAGAAATATAATAAATTCCCTATTCAGGAAAAACCAAAACCACCCAAACAGAACTGAACTGAAAAAAGACTTGAAGACATTTTAATTTGTAGTACTTCTACTGTTTGCTTTTAAACTGTGATGAAAATATTGTCTATTATATACATAGTCTTCTCTCTTTCTATGTCTTAATCCCATTTTAAGTTTTGACTTCATCAATGTGTGAATAAAAGTATATTTACACCAACAGGTGGATAATCAACAGCTAAATTATATTGAGCAACTTCCTATGCACTCCTATGCTTTGAGAGCGTCTGAGATGGGTCGCAATTGGTTTCTATTTCCTTGTCTTTACTGAGCAGAGGCAAGATAATAAGGCTGGTATTGTTTTGTATGTAAAACACAGAGAACCTGGAATGTGCTAGGAATGAAGAACATACTGTGGGTACTGTCATGGGCAATGCAGTGGCACATGCCATTGCACACCAGTGAGGGACCAAGCTGGGGGACTGCATTCTCCTGTGACCTGCTCTGAATGCTTTCACCCAGGGCTGCTACCAGTGCTGTACTTGTGTGCCCAGATACCAAATAAACTCCGTCTGCTGGGATTGAAGAGGTTCATCATCCTTTTTCTTTTATCAAACGATAGCCTTTACAAATATCGTGATGGTAGTGTGTCAGATATTTTGTGTTGGTAGTGAAAATTGAGTTAAATAAAATTGAGTTAAATAAAGTTGAAAACATTTCTATTGTTTTATTGGAAACAGCTCCTTTAATATGTAGCTTTAATTTCTTCTTCTGAACTTTTTTATCTTTTCATACAAAAGCACATGGAGTTTTACTCAGCTGAATGTAGCTTACATTCAGAAAGAACTCAGTTTTACTTGTGTTTTCTGAGCCATCTGCAAAGTAAGCACAGGAATCAGCAAACTTACAAAGCCAGTTGTTTGTCCTTAGCTTAGGTCAAAACACTGAAATTTTGTCCTGTGAACATTCTCTGAAATCCAAATGACTTGTTATCAGTCTTCCTTTGCTTTTGATCCTGTTGTAGGATGATGTGTTTTCCTAATGATGCAGAATCTCTCATTAAGTTCAGGAAACAGGATATAAGGATAAGTCAATTGACTCAATTTATGGGCATAATAAAGCAGGCCCTATTACCTTCAGCAATCAAGGCAAGATGAAACACAAAGTTGTAAAGTTATTATGACAAATAACTTAGTATTTACCTGCAAGTATAGAGTTAATACATTCTGGTTTTAAGGCAGAATTTGAGGCATTAAACCTGAAAACAATAATTATAATCTATTGTTTAATGTGTCATCTCAGAATATTTCAGAATTTATTCAAAACTAGAAATATCTCTTACTAAAGCATGATGAACTACAAGAAGTTTTTAAGCATTTCCTAATGTCTGCTCTACATCTCCTTTCAGGCTTTCTGAGTCAGTGTTAACAGCTGGGGATTTTTTTTTCTTACTTGCAATATAATTAAAACCAAATTTAGCAGGAGTATAGAAGTTTTGTCGGTTGGAGGCCTGTTAGTTTTTAGGAAGGTGACTAGCAATATACGCAGCTGTTCCTGACAATTATGAAGTTTAAACAGCAAAGCAGGGGAAAGAGGCTGAATTTACCAAATATGGTTTCTTTTGTATGTCAGTGAAAACAAATCACTGGACAGTCCAAAGCTCTTTCTGCAGCATGCTGAAATCAAACTTGTTTACATGTACTTCATTATAGAAATTACAGATGAAACTTAATGGCTTCCCAGAAAAAGCAGTGCAATAAATGCTTCCAAACTGCATGGAATGCAGTAGCAGGTAAAGAAAACATAAGCAACGTGTTGGAACAAGTCTAGAGGAGGGCCATGAAAATGACCAAAGGACTGGAGCGCCTCTCCTATGAATGCAGGCTGAGATTTGGGATTTTTCAGCCTGGAGAAGACAAGGCTCCAGAGACCTTAGAGCACCTTCCAGTACCATAAGGGGCCTCCAGGAAAGCTGGAGAGGGAAGTTTTACAAGGGCATGAAGTGACAGGACAACGGGTCATGGCTGTAAACTGGAAGAGTGCAGTTTCAAATACTAGGAATAAATTCTTTATTGTGAAGGTGGTGAGGCACTGGAAGAGGTTGCCCACAGAATCTATGGCTGCCGCATCCCTGGCAGGGTTCAAGGCCAGGTTGGATGGGGCTCTGAGCAAACCCATCCAGTGGAAGGTGCCCCTGGCCATGGCAGGGGGTTGGAACTTGATGATCTTTAAGGTCCCTTCCAACCCAAACCCTTCTGTGATTCTATTTAAGCTTTGGTGTTTTGTCTTAAAGGAAAATAAGTACATTTAATTTCATCTGGAATATAGTCAAAACTGGCAGAGACATATTGATTATTCATTCAATGCCTTGAATTCCATTTACTTATATCCATCTAAGTTCAAAATTATGGAATGAGGTCTTGTGATTGTGCATTTGTTGAGTCTGTCATGGTGCAAATATTGCCAGAGGAAGAATATGGGACAATACAGAACGAAATGTGTAAAGCAAGTTACCAGTCTTTGGTACTATTTCCAAGTATGTAAATATGGTGCTCTGTATGAGTTATTATTCTTGGGAAAATGTAACTCATTTACCTACAACACTTACAACATTTCTGACCACCTACAACATTTTCTGTAATGCCAGATGCATTCATCTGGGTGTCTTATGTCCAAATACCAGTCAATCAAAAGTACTTCATTCATATTATTTTTGAATTGTTCAAAATGTCTTCTGTGGTGTGATAAAGGAGGTGCATATTCTAAGGATAATTATGTGAGTGACTCTTACATATAACTTCTATGTTTGTTTGGAAAGTGGTTTTGAGTCTTAAGGAACTGTAAGTGTTAAGTGCAAGGCATCATGAATATTAGAGAACTGTATATTCATTAGCATTAAAATTCAGAAAAAAATTATTTCCAGTGCAGAACTTATTCCTGTATTCAGTCACTCAACAGGCAAAATTATAATGAAGTATGAGCAACACCTTTCCTGTGCCAAGAAATATGCTGCATTTCAAGACAAGGGGCAAAGAAAGTAGAGTCAACACTGGAAACATTTTCACTATCCATTTTGTACAACTACTGGGAAAAAGTTATCTTGTAAGCCTACTTACCATGTCTCACCATGCTTTTTCTCCCTTGATATTTGTGCCTAAACTTCTGAATAACTACTGCTTACTACAGTTGTCAAAATAAAATACAACAGCAGGTACAGGGCAGATGCTGTGAGAAGTAAATGTAATAATGATAATTATGATTTTACTAACTCAGTGAATGAAAATTTAGCTTGGGAAGAGGGATGAGTTTGTTGTCCATCATCATTAATTCATTCATCAGCTAGCTGTTGCTCTGGGCAGCTGGTATGCTGTCTGCCTCTCCTGGACTCGGCTTGGTTTTTAGCCAGAAAGATTTGCATTTCTTTTGTTTGCTTCTTGTACTTGCTGTGAGCAGTAAGGAAAAGGAGACTACTGCTCTGGGAGGAATTTGAAATCTAACACTCACAACACCTGAAGAGCCAGAAAGCATCATGACTCTGTGCTCTAGGATTTGTAGTGATTTGGGAGGAGCCCAGCCTTTCGATTTAGCTGATGGTTAATTTTTAACTTCTTGGGACAGTTTCAAGTGGCTGTAGTAGCTGAATCTAATTTGGCAAGAGCATTTATGATGTCCCTTTAAAAACCAGTTTGTTGCTGCTGTTAGGCAAATTGAATAATGTTTGAATGCTGCCTGTGATCATATAATATCCAGAGAGGGAAGAGAAATTAATATTTTGACTTGAAAAATCACAGGAGATCATGAAGGTGAGCTTTGGAGGAGAGCTTAGACATGTAAGAGCAAGGAGTTAGGGCAAGGGGAACACTCTATAGGTTTGGGATGTGCATCTTTGTAGAATCTGGTTGGTGGCTGGACAAGCACATGTTTTGTTCAACCTTTTTAGCCTTTCTGGGGACTGTTCTTTTCCTTGTTTGCAGAAGGTGCTATTCAACCTTTGAGTATCTTGAAGGAGGAAGGATGGGAAAGAGGAAGACAAATTCCTAATCTAAAGAGGTCCCTGTGTGTGGAAGGTTAATACCAGAACTGGGTCTGGAAAAGACTGGTGTAGAAATTGAGAAATTAATTGTGTTCATTAGAGCAGGGCTTTCTTCCCTTTGGAGAATATCTGCTGGTACCAAGAGGAGCAGGCAGGGATGAGCACTGTGCCTTACAGTGTCTGGGCAGTAATGGCAGGAGCAGCTGGCTGTGAAAGCAGAAGAGGTTAAGGGTCTCCTGGTGTCACTGCAGGATGTTCCTGCTTTCTTGTGTGAGCATCCTGGTCATGCGTGAGCACCACAGGAAAGTTTGTAAGCCCTTCCTAGAGAGTGTGTTAACTCATTTAAGCTAACAGCTTGTTGTTGTGCATATTGATGATGAAACAGTCAGGATAAAACTGAAAATTTATGTAGCAAATGTTGACTTCCAGGAATTTGTAGTTCTTTTTAAAGTTGTGTGTAAAAAAACCCCTCTGTAGACACTGTGAATGAGCAAACACAGATCCAGGAAGTGGCTGCAGCAGCCATAGGTGACTGCTGAGTAGCCAACATTTATATTTCACAAAGTCAGTGCACATTTGAAAAAGTTCACTGCACATTCACGTGTCACTGCATGTTTTTATGGCCCTGCTGTGCATGCAGAATTGTTTGTTTTCTTCAAATAGAAAACAGTGTGAACCTGACCAGCACTACATAATAGAATAGACCCCTCTTCTAACATCTGGATCCTTTCATACTGTAATAGACAAACAGCTAAACATTCAGTGGCTTAATTTCTTTTTCTTTTTTTTTTTTTTTGCAATTTTGAGGCATTCAGATGCTTATCAGATCCTGATGGGCTTGCTGGTTTTACTTAGGCAAAATCACTGCTGACTTTGAAGCCCGTATCAGCTTTGTTTAGCTAATGAGCATTGACTTGAGAATTTGGCCCCAAATTCCTTTTATAGATAAATCATCTGGAGCTCTCACATAAGCAAACTAACTACTTATGTTTCCAGTATTTTTTGGGTTTCCTAGCATTGGGAGCATCACAGAAGTGAATGACCTTTCTCACAATCTTTTTGTTTCAAAATGGGATTGGGAATTTATGATAGAGGTTTATATAAAACACAGTTTTCCTGGCAGGAAAGTGGAGTTAGATCAACAACTTTACTCATAGTAACACTCCCACAGAAACAGATAGCACTGGTATCAGACTTCAGGAGGAGCAAGAATGACAAGGAAACTATGAAATAGGACGGTGTGACCAAACTTTTGAGGACTTACAGCTGCAAAACATTATATAACATGTGGGCAGCTACACAGGTGTTATAAAACTGCTGGTGTTGAGGGTCTATTTGATTAGCTAATTACCCTTATAAAGGGACAACCTAAGCTGTGTGAAACTCCCCCATCTGAAAACTCATTTTGTTGTGCTATTTTCAAATTTTCTCTCCACGAATTTCAGTTAAAAATAATTGGAAGTTTAGAAGAAAAGAAAGAAAGAAAAAGAGAATCCAATTTGTCACTAAAAAAATCAACTTTTAAAATTCCTCCCTGGTGGTCTGGTATTATTAAATATTCTCCTTGACTTTTTTTTAATCTTGGTTTATTGGAGGGAGAAAAACAATTATCTGTAAACGTAATTTTTAATGCATGGTAATAAAAATAAATGGTATAGCTCTGCTGCTGCTCACCTAAATCTTCTTCCCTGGTGGTCTGGTGGTATTAAATAATCTGTTCCACATGTATTCATCATTTGCTGACAGGAAAAGGAAAACTTTTTACATTTTATTGTCCACAAAACAAACACAATGTTACTTAATCAGGTGGGCAAGACTTTTCTGAGGGTCACTCAATAAACAAAAGGAATATCTGACTTTCCCAGGTGGTGTAATTTTAGCTCTCCTGATTTACATGACAATTATCATGAAGCTAGAAAAGCAGAAATTATTTCCAGGATGCCCTTTGTGTTCAGTTCTACTTTGTCCAGGTTATGTTTGTTATGGTTTTATTCTTTTCTGAAACAAATTAGCTAAGTAGTGAGTGTTTGCCACAAATTATCTCATTGCTGCTGAGGCATTCATTTACTTCAGGATATTTACTGTCTGTTTTACACTCATGCATAGCATCTTTTCTATGTAAATCTCACAGTGCTTTACTGACTTAGATCACCAAACATTTATTTCTTCTGTTTCAAAGACAAATAAGCTGATGAGCGCTGGTGTGCACTGTGGACTTGCCTGCAGCTGTGTGGCCGTTCCATGACAAGAGAGGAAAATAGAATCCCCAACCTCTGGGGGTTTTCCACCATATTATGGACCTCTAGCATCTTCTCCTTCAAAAATTCTTCATGTTTGTGTTCATTAAATCTTCACTTTAATTTTCCAAATACCCTTGAAGAAAATAGGCTTTAAGCAATGGAAGTAGAACACCAATTAACTCTTATTCATCATCTTTTTCGGCAATTGTGCAAGTTTTAGAAATGATGCTGGAGAAATTTTTCCTTCTCTAGTTTAAAACAGTGTAAAGTCATGAAGTGTGTACTCTTCTCTCGGAGGAGACCAAAAAATATTGATTTGTTGGACAGAGTATTATTGTATTAACACTGAATTTTGAAACAACATTTCCACACTGTTATATTTTTTTTGGTTTTGGCATAAATTTTAAAGATTTATCTGTCCTTACTGATGATACTTTTCATTTTGTAAAACAATATATATGATTTACTTATTAGATTCAAGCTGATATAATTAACATATAAATCTCAAGTTTTATACTGGGTGTATACTTCATATGGCACATTGGGGATGTTGACAGAAACTGCTTCATTTCCTTTGGGTTGTTTTACTTTGATACAGTTTGGACATTGAAAACAGCAGTGGGTAGAAAATGCACACTGGATCTCTTTTACAAAAGCTGATGCAGGGGCTGCTTTTTGCTAAAAAGCCTGTAAATAACAGGATCATAAGAGACTGCCACAAGATGTAATTTTGTTCTCATTATGCTGCGAAGGCTTGATAACTCGAGAGAGGTAAACCAACAGAGAAAAATAGATTTCCTATGACAATGATCTTAAAAGTAAAAAATTGTTCTAAACGGTTCACAGCCCTTTCTTGGAAGCACAAATATTTTTGTTTTAAAACAGGAAGATATGTACTTTTGTTTTTAAACATGAATTACTTTTATCTCAGAGGTATAAAATAATTAACTTAAACTCTGATAAAATCTGTAGTTTGTAATTGAAAACATGTGCATTGTGGGACCAATGGAATGTTTCCAGCCAAGCTGTGTGTGGCAGAAAAGAATCTCTACAGAGCTCAAAGCATTCCTGGTTTTATGGTAAATGTCTCTCTCTCCTCGCTGAATTCTTATTAATCAGTTTTATTTACATGGCGTTGTAGTGATCTACTGAAGAGTAAAATGCTTTAAAAACATTTTGAAAGATACAAAAGAGTCCTTGAGGGAGCAGACTTTAATTTAGCAGCAAGTTCCATTATAAACCACATTCAGTGATAAGGCTTGAAAGCAACCCAAACTTGTTATGTATGTGTGTATGTGTGTATTTATTTTCTACTGATGTTGTTGGATTGTCTTCTTGGGAAACTCCCTTACAGTGGAGTGATGAATTGTTTCTGTGGCCATGATAAGGATATATTTTATTAGGATATAATACTTATTCACATTAACTAACATTAATATGTTATAAAAACTTTTTCATTAAACCACTGCTCTCTGGGGTATGTATTTCCCAGGGATAGTAACACAAACCAGAGTGCTGTCTTTGTCACACTGTTAAAAGTGAAGATTGAAGAGGAAAACCTAATCAAAACCCCATTACTCTCTAGCAAACAGCCTCTTTTTTCTCCCAAAATATTACTTTTTAAAAAAGAAACTCATAGCTTGTAGAGATTGTTAAGTTCTCAGCAGAGGGCTCTATTGTCACATTCCCAAACTGAGCATACTTCATTTATTTTCTGATAATTTTAAATGGAGTACCATAGGGTTGATTGGGTTTTAATCCCTGTAGCATTCCTCAGAAGATGATCTTTGTGTAGGTACACAGGAAGAAAAATTTAGTCTGTGTTATAAAAACACAGACTAGGCCTTGCATACGTGGTAGCTTGTGTGTTGTAACTCCCATGTCGCTGCTGCTGCTGTGGGACTCGCTGTAGTCCTATTAGAGAGTTCAGAGAAAGCTCAGAGGTAACGGTGTGAACTGCAGATCTATTTGCAGAGCCCATGAAAAATTCACTATCTGATTGTGTAAACAAATACTGGAACAATATTTGATTCTAGAATGACACACAGGGTTTGCAGGTACTTAATTATTTGGAATGCTTTTAAAAAGGCCAGTGATAAAAATGTAATTCCATTGCATAGACTGTCTACAGAAATCTTTCAGGAAGGATGGTGACTGCAGCACAGATCTCTCTAACTTAATTTGATTGAGAAACTAAAAGTAACCATTGGAGCCTATTGTTTTCTCAGAGACCCCACCATAACTTGAGGAGAGAAAAGCATTTTGGTAATGAAGTGTGTTACAGCAAGGGAATGCAATGTTTTGTTCTCTGTTCTGAAGAGGTGGGATCCTTCTGGTCTCACTTCTATAAATTCGTTCTAATTTCAGAAACTCAATTCCCAAATCTGGAATCATTACTCCAGTATAGCTGCTTTTAATATTGGTAGAGGAATGTAAACAACTTCATGCTTTGAAAGAACTTTGAATTATTTTTGTTGTTTTTTTTTTTTTTTCCTTCATAAGCCAGTCTGAGAAAGAAAGCTATCACAGGACAATTTCTCTGAAGCCACTGAATGATTTTTGGTGTTCAGTGCTAAGCTTTAAGTTTGGAAAAAACCTCTCAGCTGTGGGAAAGGCACAGAGATACCCTGGAATAAAAACTGTTTCATTTTCAGGACATGAGATCACTACTAAAACCATGAAGAAACAGAGTCCTGAGCTCATTCAGCTGTACCCACCAAATCTATCTGAAGCATTATATTTTTGTAAAAGATGAAAGAGATTTGTCAGTACAAACAATCATACCACCTACCCTTGTGCTAATATGTCTTAAAGTACTGGGAACTTAAATATTAATTAGAATAAAAATAGTATTTAGTCTAATATGAGCATGAATGTAAAGAAAGCTACTTGGTGTTCAAACAGAAGGGATCATTTTTTCACATGAAAGTAAGCAAGTGGTGGAATTCATGATCTCAATGTTTATGTTTAGTGTTGAACATGCAAAAAAAATTGATTATGATTTAAAAAGCAATTAGACAAATCTATGAGAGAAAAATATTAATTAGAAATTTACTGCTTTGGCTTAGAAAGTCTTAAAAGTAGAGATTTCTAGGAGGTGAAAGACTATTCTGGACAAATACCAGTATATGATATATAATCCTTCTGAAGCATCCTTATTGGCTATAACAGAAGGCAGTGTGGGGGATTAGACAGATTTTGATGTGGTTGTTCTTCTGTTGATACACTGCTGCAATATCATTACTTTGACAGCACTAGTCCTTTGTCACAGAGCAATTCCTCTTACAAGCTGTTAGAGCTGTTAGTCTCTCTGATGCTTGCACTGATATCAAGAACATCAGTCTTCATAGTCAAAGTTAGAATTAAAATAGTATTTACGAGTGTTGTTCTTATTGCTCTTATTGCCTCCTTTTGTGACTTGGAATTCTTCAACTTGTGTGCCTCTGCTTATCTAACTTAAGAAACTATTTTTGAGTTTTCATTAGCTAAGATTCTAGGTGATGTTAAAATAAGAGTCAGTTGATACTGAAAAGGCTCTACCCTGATTTTTATTTATCATTGTTCTCTTTAATTTTTATATTTTCATTTGTTTAACTAACTGTAAGTGTTGTGCAAGAACAGTGATGTAGAACAGTGGAACACACTGGTGAAACATCTGTCTGGAGGGGTAAAAAAGCATGTTTGGAAGGAAAACTTCAGTTTTGAGCTGTAAATTTGAGGAAAGTATAATTGGCATCTGAAAATCCTCAAAAATTGTTGTATAACCTAATTAACCGAATTTTTATTATGCATTATAGGAATACATTTAATTTTAACATTTTAATCCTATGAAATCAACACACTGATACAAGAATTATTTATTAAAACTTCCTGACTTTTAGTCATCTCAGCATATTATACTGTTTTTCTTTAAGGCAATCATGAATCAATACAAAGTTTCTTGTATTTTGGATTCTTAAGAGAACATTTCTGTGTTCATCTGACAGGAGAAGGGTGTTCCTGCATGAGAAGCTCTGAAAAGTGGTGGCAACCCTCACAGCCCCTTTATTTCAGTCAGTCTTTGTTTTGAAGTCATTGCTGAAGCAGTTTGAGCAGCCTGATTGTGAATGCATGGTGTCATACACACAGTCGTAAATAGTTAAATGGGAGCCTTTTTTTCTTTAAATAGTTACCATGCGTAAGACTTGATCTGAAGAGTGGTAATTTTACTAAAACAGGGAGGTCTGCTGTCTTTGTATATGCTGGAATGCATACTCATCCTTGGAATGTGACAAAAATAAAAACATTTATAGACACACAGAAGCCAGAAAGAAACTAGAAGTTCTGCCTGTGACTCTGAAATGATTGCAGCTTGCAGACCTGTGGGTAGGAAGGCTTGCAGTGCCAGTGTGGAACTCCAGCCCATTTCAGATCTAGAGGCTGGAGACACAGCTGTTTGACAGCACTGGGAGACTTTAGTCCTACCCTACAGACTTTCAGTTCTTGTGCCAGTGGAGCTGTTGACATGAGAGCTCTGGGACTTCACAGGGTGCAGAGCAGCCCTTCTGCGCTGTGCAAATGGGTAAGAGCTTAGTCCCAATACTGGGAGAACGTGGTGACAACGTAGTCACTAAAAAGTCACTCAAGTTATAACACTGAGCAGAGACATGCAAGGCTTGAATTGTGTCTGTCAGGTTGCTGTCTGGACTTGGAAAAAAGAACTGTGTCTAGGAAATTCTTTCTTGAGAAGTAATGGGAGCTCTTCTGAGTGCAAGGATTGCATTCAGGATTACATTCAGTGTAAGGAATACATTCATTTTGCAACATTAGTTAGTTGTGACTAATAAAACCAATTAGGTGACATCATCATCAGAACTTGATATTGTTTTCTTAACCTATAACATAGGTTCAAAATTGAATCTATCAAATACAGTTCTGCATTTTCCAGATACTAATTAACAAAAATAAGCTCACTGTAGAAGTGCTTTCAAAATTCAGTGCATAAAAACTAACATCTTGCCATTTTTAATAATATTTATAATGTAGCACCCGGTCCTTCTAGGTTTCCTAATATGCCAAAATATTCAGGCATACCGTAAAAACTTATTTTGTGTTTAGAACTAGAGTGAATTTCGCCTTGTGAGTAGTCCTGTGTGATTTCGATACCATTTCCAGAGCAACTGCTGAGATTTCTCTTTCTTGCCCTTTCTGTGAAATGGTACTGCAACAGCCTCAGAGAAGTGTACAGCTTGTGTGGTTATAATAATGAGACAGGCTCTTCTGCTCTGCAAAGCAGAACATCCTTTTCACATAGAATATATTATACTGTGTGAAATAGAACTGTTTGTCTTTTGTTACTAAATATTGGTAAAATAATATTATAGGACAACATAGTTCAATTTTTGTTGTGCGCGAGTCAAGTGAATGAGAGTCAATTCAAACGAAGGTACTGGCAATTAAAGGTGAGGATTGGCTGCTTGGTAGTATAGAGTGTGCAGATCAGCTTCAAGCAGATGGAAGGCCATTTTGTATGGTCATAAGGTCATAAAATAGCCAAAAATGCATATCAGAGAAAGGTTTTACTGATGGGTTAGAAGCTGGGTACAGTAATAGGCTGAGCACAGAGAAAGCTTCCGCAGGAGGGTAGGATTGCTCTTCCTTTGTAAACTGCTGGCCATCAGCTCTTTCCAGGGCAGAGAGTAGGGGCTGTGGTGATAGAAGCAGCTTGTTCAGTGTTTCCAGGTGTGTGTTTGTCTCCACAGCTGCAGGTTGTGCACAGCTCCTGCAGCTGCCCAGGAGAGCTCCTTTTCCTGTGGCTTTTCCAGCCTTCGTTATCCTCACACTAAGCACTAGAGTCACAGTATGACATTGAGCATATGGACTTGTTCTTCAAGAAGCTGCACTTCCCCACAGGTAAATAAGTTGTTTTATGTGAGAGGAAGAGGTGGTTATGGATACATTTAATGCATTAGTATTAAATGTATCCATACATTTAGTACAGTACATTTAGTGCAGTGTATACCTCCCTTGAAACAGGTCAGGTAAGCTGAGTAATATCAAACACAGGGTTGATTTGGCAAGTGGCAATAGCAGAATTAGTAGTTTTCTGAGTAATTTAACTCTCTCCACATATTTTCTTCTTCCCTCATCTGCACCATTATCACATTAAAGTGTACCAAAATGCTAGCTGCTCGTTAGAGAATGAATGTACCTCTGGCAGGTCCATAAACTAGGGCCAGAGCTTCAGGAGTGCGTAGAGCCTGGCAGCTCCAGCTGATAGCAGCAGGAGTTGCAGGTGCTCTGTACGTCTGAAAATTCAGGGCAGTTTTCAACCAGAGATGTCTTAAGCATGGCTGTATGTATACCTGGGGAAAGGGATTAAACGTGCCAAATCACACACTCATGTGCAAATGAGGAAGAATAATGTTTTCATATGTACACTTGAGATAAACCTTTTAGAATGTCAGAGTGAAAACAAACCCCTTCATATCATTTGCAGTTATTTGCAATATATTGAACATCAGAATAGATCTGCAGTTTTACTGAGGGCTAGCCCATGTAAGCCTGCAGCCCATGTCCTGGGGCAGATCCTTGCAATGTGGAGAGCCTCCTTATGTGCTCAAGCACTGGTTGAGATAGTCTGCTTTGAAGGAGTGAAGTTTATAGAGACAAGAGAGACATATGAGGCTGAGGTTTCAGCACTTGCACAGGATGTCAAAGGGAAGTGTGTTTTGAATGGAAAAAGTTATAAGGTGCTGTGGATGGTGATCTGAGCATCAGGTATCAGCAAAATTACCGGTGATGTTTTTGGCAATAGGTATGTATTTCCCACTTCTCTATTCTCCTTTCAGAAAATGAGAAAGCGGTACCACAAAAAAAATCATACTGCCTTATTTAATAGATTTTGTCTTTGTTTTTTCTTTATAAGAAAAAGGCATTTATATTATATTGAGGAACTCTCTAGAGATGCCCATGTAGCACTGAACAATTCTGTATTTGGGTTCACATGTTCTGTGGAGCAAATTGAGAAAAAACTGTGTAAGTATTCATTTGCTGAACAAGGCAGGGATCTGCAGAAAAATACTGCATGCAGTCATCATTAAAAGCGCCATCACAGACTGTGTAGAGCTGTCTTCTGAACTTTGTCTCATTTGCTTATTTAGCATCAGTTTTATGTACCCGTGTAAATGTGCAGCTACATTAACCATTAGAGGATTGTCACAGAACTTAGTGGAATTGTACTTTGCAGGAAGTCTCTCACAGGTTGTGGTATTATAGATGTGGTTGATTAGTATAGCAACAGCCTTTTCTTTGCCTGCTGAACTGTGTATTCAGTATTTTCCTAAGCGCTAGACTCATTTAGAATTTCAAAACAACCCCTCCCACAAAAAAACCTAAACAGACTTACCACTGGCTAAATGCATTAGTCAATGCATTTATATATGAATGAAGAAAATCTGTTACTTAAGAAAGACCCTGACTGTGTTTACAAATACTAAACAACAAAATTAATAATTAGAAGTATATTACAGTGCTAGTCATTGGCTGCATGAAGGTTATGGACTGCATTTTTGTACTGCTATGAGAGAAAGGCTAATATTAAAGTCAATCGAACAAACCCCAGTTCCATCTGCTGGAGGGGGAAAAAAAGGCACAAAGAAAGCAAAAAAACCTAAAAGCTATATAAAGATTTTGTGTTTTCATTTGACACATAGCATAACCTTTAACTATTATGACCTTTTTGGAAAACGTCCTTGACTTAAGACAGATCCTATTGTGGTTTTGTTTGGTTTTTTGTTTGGGTTTTTTTTTTAGTTCTTCTCTGAGAGGTACAGTTTTAGATACAAACAGAGATCTTGAGTTAATGCCCAACTGGCAAGTGTTCTGTCCCTCTAAGGGTCTAAGCTTGATTGTGGTGAGGAGTCTGCATTCCTCAGTGATAGTAGTTTAAGTATGATTTTTAAAAAGATGATTGAAAAGAAACCCAGGACTTCCTTCTAAAGCAGCTTTCTAGATACTGAGATGGAATCTCTTCCTCATCTTGTCTGCAGCAATGTCCAAAGAAATTCTCAATTTCCTAAATATTTTTTTAAGTACTAGGACTAGATGCCAGTAGGAGGCAATTTTTCTTAAAAATAAATTAGAGTGGAACAGTAGGTTAAAAGTTCTAAAGAAAGAAAAATAAACAGATGCAAGAATGAGGAAAGGAGAAGAAACAACAAATGAAGAATAAAATATTTAATGCTTTTCAATTAACTGTGCAGACAATTAGTACACTGGTGGATTATATCACAGAAATCATACATATTAATTTTTTGCAGCCATTATCTTATATGTAATTTACTCCCCTCTAATCATTAACAATGCTATTAAAAGGTGGATGTGGATGAAAATTCTGGGTAGTGTGCAGGAAAATAATATGGGTGAGGGTCAAGAATGAAGCTGAAAACCAACAGATTTTAAAGCACAGAGGTGTGAGACTGGAAGGGAACTGAAACCTGAAAGGAAATGAAATGAGGAGGAAAGAATAGAGCAAAAACTGTGATCTGACTCTGTCCAGTTCTTACGGTAGTTGAAGTGCTTTTCTGTTAAGGTGCTCCCTCTGTTCCCCAACATGCTGCAGTTTAATCTTTATCCTGAACAAACATTCTTTTCATGAAAGGCACAGTCTTTTGGAATCACACAGCTTTTCTTCACGATGGAAATCTGTGTGTGCATCATGAAGAAGATAAATATGTGTATGAAGAAGTGTCCCCGGGGTCTTTTCCAAAGCAATGAAGCATCCTTGTTTCAGGTTACAATGGCAGCTTGAGGGCAGCATTTCCATCCAGAAAAAAATGGCTGTGACTTCATAAATAGAGCCCTTCTTGGAAAATGAGATAAAATGCATAACCAGGAATGTGTTAACCAAAGAGAGAAGAGAAACATCAGCAAAATGAAAATGAACGGCTGACACATAGTTGAGAAAAGGTTACCAGTGGGAATTTCTTTGTCTGAATGGATGTTTTGTTGTATAAATAGATGTGTTTTTGTCGTTATATGAGTTGCTAGTATTAATTAAAACGGTAATCAAATTTCCCTGGTGCTTTTCACACCTGAAAACGACAGTCCTTCACACAGCTGTAAGGATTTACTGAGTCAGAGCTTTCTGCTAATGTTCGTATCTGTGGTATTCAGGTACCAGCTAATTAGACTGTGCATTTAAAGTAGGATTGTTCTTTCTGTATTTTTTTTCTCCGTGGTTTTGAGTAGAAATGTTAGGCTGCTGCAACAGAGCAGTAGCAATGCTTTGTGACTGACAAAGCATATCATATTACAAGGTCCACAATCGGTTTTGCATGCCCAGCACCTTTTCATAAACACAGGCTCCAGGCAAATATCAGCTGTGGGAGAAAGAGCTGCTGGCCAGCCTAGCAGAGGGATGCTATGGCATTGTCTCTGTGAAACAATATGACTGAAGGTTGTGGCCTGCAGCTTGGCTGTTTGATGAACTCTCCAGTGTTTGCTTCTTGCCTCCCCCCCAGCTCCTTGATTGATGCTGATAGCAGCAGAAGAAATGTGCACACTTACATCCATTTTATAAAACGCATTGGCCCAGACCTAACCACCGGGCACACCAGGGGCTGTGTTGTCTGCCACTTTGTCCCTCAGATACTCAGGGAAATTCATGGACTTTCAAGTCTAGCAATTACTTTACGCCTTTACAAGAAGGGAAGGAAATAGGATGATGCTTTTAATAGTAATTAAAAGCCCAGGATAAATTGTGAGCATAAGTCACAGCTGCTAGTTGTGAGAGCTCCCCATATTGACTCACCTTCCGGTTCTGGACTTTCTATTGTTTCACATCCTGAGTTCTGAGTAAAAGTCCAGAAGGACTTTACCTAAGCCAACAAATACTCCCAAGAGGAATAATACACTTTTGAGTCTACTGTACAGGAGAGACAGAATTGGAGAGTGAAGAATGATAACTGTAGGTGCATAAGGACATATTTTCTCACTGTATGATTGGGATTTTGTTTGGCTAGGTTTGAAATGCACAGGTTTCATCTCATTACTTATTCCACATACCAGGGTCATGCCTCCCTTCACACATACCTAAAGGAATGAAGGCCTGCAGTAGTCAATTTTCTCACATTTCCATTGGCTTGGTTATGTGTTTTTAGTAATTTCTTTGGAAAGCGTTAAGTGACTTATTCCTCTGCTTTCTGAGTAAGTGTTCTTGTCTCTTCATAAGAAAAAAATGCTGCCTATTTATTAATCATTCTAATAATAAACAAAATTATGATTAAATTATGATAAATTATTTTTGTACTATTTCACAGGAATTAATATATTTAGATAGCATAACCTGACATACTGAGGGGTAGCCTTTATAGGACCTCTCACCTTCACAGAGGCAAATCATAATTTGAACATCAGCACCATGATATTCATCATCCATCAGTTAGCCTCAAGAATGCCACTTCCTTAAGGTGTTTGTATAGGGGCAGTATAGAGAGCTTCAGATTTAAGTGTGTTGTCTGGCCCCAAGCATGCTCAGCTAAGTCACACCACCAAACAAAGTAACAACTGATGGGATTCAAAAGGTCTTCAAAGAAGGACTTTTTGATTGAAAAAAAGTCTCTTTTTTTGAGAGAAATATTGATAAATATGGGCCTTGTAATTTAGAGTTTTCTATATTTTGACTGTATTTCTATATATGTTAAAGGTATATTAATCCACACATGCTCAACTGCTTTCATAATGAAACAGGGTAAAAGGGTGAGAAAGGAATTAACAAATACCATACAAAAGTCAATCTGCCTCTCATCGAACTTGGCGTTCAATATCTGCTTTCAAAGATCTTTAATTCCTGACTTCTTATTTTTCCATGCTTTAATCACTATCTTTATGTAAAAAATTTGGTGAAAGGACAGCTTTTAATAAATTCTGCATTCTCATGAATGTGATTCATTTTTTTAATGTCTCCTGCCACAAGGCTTTTGCTCATTACTTATTTCTAACCCACTTGAATTCTCTTTCTGTGCCATAGCTTCTCCCTTATCCGTCACTTGGCGCTCTGCAGAATCCTTCCTTTTGCTGTCCATCTGCTCCTCACTGTGCTGATGTGAAGTCCAAACTGTTAAACCTGAGCCCCTTTTGTGCTGTTGAACAGTACTGCTTTTATCATTACATGATTAACTGTCTGACATTAATTTATCTAATCAATGTTGGATTCATAGGTATTTGTGAATTTATAATTATGCATGCCATAAAAAAAAAAGAAAAAAAGGAAAAAAGAAAAAAGAAAAAAAGGAAAAAAACCTAATTTACATTCTTAATTTAGGAGCTGCTTGGTTTCCTTAAGAATTTTGACAATTTTCTGTACACTGTTCTTCATTGAATGCACATTCTGTGTAGGATCAAAAACAGTCAGAAACAAGGCAGTTATGAGTCTATCCATTAGATAATAATAATAATAGGCTTATTTCTCTGTCGAAGTTGAGAAAATCATAGCCTTTCTTTTATTAGCTGAGACGGTGGTAACACAGAGCATTCTCACAAGCCAAAAGACTCCTTTTGGGGATGAACAACCTTCAGAAATATTTTCTGTCTCTCATGTATCAGCCTAATTTCTGCTGCTGTTGAAGTCAAAAGCAATTTTCCACAGGTGATACTTCAGTTTTATTCTACTAAAAGCAATACACTGTTTGAAAAATCTTCATTAAAGAACAAGTACGGTACTATTTACTACGTGCATAATGTCCCAACTTGTCCTTCTCCTTCATTCTGTTTCTCATATGCTGTCATATCCAAACATATCTGATCTTCTATGCACTGTGAACATAAGTACTTCTGCTAAAATGTTAGAATCTTTCCTTAGGTGAGTCTTCTTAGATAGCAGGTCTACAGATTCTGATGTGTATATATTTGCACACTTTATTATTTGCTTCAAGATATGGGGTAAAAGCATTCTTTTTTAATGTAAAGAAGAGTCATTAACTGTTTATCCAGAGTGCTTGTTGTGTTAGCTCTTTTTCTGCACTATAATAAATAGATGCTGAGTTAATAGTGGCAGCTTTATGTTAACTTTCATAATGTGAATTGTCTCGTAAGTGACATAAAATCTCACTAATGTATTCTGAATAGGCCATAGATAAAAATATTTTCTGTTCATATAAAAATCCAGAAACTGCTCCAAATAGATTGAAATGAAGACCTGATTATAGTGAAATAGCAACTTGACAAAATTTCAAAGTATATATAAACTACCAAATTAAAGAACTCCAAAAGCCTTACTGTAATGATGAGAGGATGTGAATGGTTAGAAATACGTTTTGGGCCATTGCATGGTAGCATCAATATTAAAGAATGAAATTTGCTGGAAAATAATCTTTTAGCAGCATGTGACCACTCTGGACTGAGGGGGAGCTCTGAGCTGATCTTAGAGCTCCAGCATTACTGAAGCTGCTGGGTGGTCACTATGTAATTGCATCCAGCTGATTTCCTTACAGTAATCCCTGCATTTGTTGAATAACTCAAAGCAGAATATATGGTACAACTCCTTCTTTCCTCCCTTCCCCATACCATATTTTGCATTTTGCAAGGCTTTGTGTTTATTTTTCCCAAATGCTTGCAATTCTTTCTTAGCCTAAAAATTCCAGTTAATAAAGTTTGTTTCAATTTTGCTTGCCTTTTCCCTCACCCCACCACATCGCTCCCCAAAAAAATCTGAGCATACATTTAGAGCACCCTTTTTTATTTGTAAACTGGATGGGTACCTTACCATAAGCATGTCCTCAGTATTTTTCTTAGTATTATTGTTGGCATTTGTTGGTCTATTGTTTGTTTTAATTTGTATTTAAATATGTTGCATAGTAGCAAGCCACAATTTTCTTGTACCCCAATGTATCTGGAGTCATATTCAGTTAAAGTTCACTGAAGTTAGTCCTTGGGATTTTGGCTTAGCCAGAGAGGAAAGTTATCCACAGAATTTAAATGTGAGCTTTACTGGTGTTTAAAGCTCAGTGGCATTTGGAACTAGATGTTTGATTCTGGTCCTCTGCTATTCTTAATTTTATTTTGTTACTGCTACTGTAACAAATGTATTCTGATCCCATGATTTGTGTTGTCCCTGGTACCATCAACGTTACTCTTAGCTTCTTTGTATGGCTAGAATGGCCTGAAGGAAGTATCCCTTACCATTTCAATTGTCATATTAATTTTATAGGCAACAGAGTAAAACTCCACAAACTGAACTCATTTAGAGCTGCTCAAAGAATTATACCCTCTGCTTAGATGCCGTACTTAGATTGACTTTTTAAGGTGATATTACTCTTTTATATATTTGTGTTTTTAAAAGAGAATAATCCCTGTAAGGCACTTTAGCATCAATCACCCCTGGAGTGAAGGTTGTTACAAGCAGATGTCTCATCAGGTAAACAAACCACAAAGCATGGCATGTCTTCATAGGGAGACTATGCTAAAAGCTAAGGCATTTAAATGGAGAACACTGGGAAAAAGGTGTAAGAACATGGAAATGGGAGGAGTGTTCTCTGTAGACCAGTAGCACTGTCACTAAGAAAAAAAAAAAATTGTAATATTTCACTATATTTTATTTTAAAGATGAGATTTAATATTATTTGGATGTAACATAAATCCAGGCACAGCAATGGTTAGATTCAAGAAACCCCAATATGACAGTCTTCATAACAAAAAATAGAGAGAGTATGGGTAGTCATTAGTTTATAAAGAATTGATATTTTTTTGTCTGTTTTCTAGGTTTTATCAGTTTGAGGCTGATTTCTGAGCAGACTAAAGTATTTTTTCATGTTTGTGGAGCAGCCTGTTCTCTTCTGGTATTATATTCCAGGAAAGATTCACTGGGTACATTCCTTAAACATGACTGTGCATAAAGCGTGTGGAGATCAAGGAAGGATAAATTGCTTTAGACTAATAAGTTAGATCTACATCTTTACTATTGTTAGGCATAAATCTTCCTGCATGTAGGGCTAAACAAATTCTTGTGATAGAACAAATGGTTCTGGAGAGATAGTTATGAATGTGAAGCCAGGGAATATGGATTTACGTTCTGTTAATTTCAGTAGGAAATGCAGACCACTGTTTTCCATGTATAAAAATATCTGAAATATATCCTGTTTGGTAAATTGCAGTTACATACAGCAGACATCACACTGGTGTTTTCTGCCTCTATACATTTTCATATTGAGATCCTTTCTGGTTCTCTGGTTTTCTCAGGAGTTACAGGTTAAGTTCCATGATTCCATTATATTTAGGCTCTTAAATGATGTTTATCCTTGTAGTTCTGGGCTTAGCAGCTCATGAAGGAATGGGACTAATATCTGTCACATGTTGGTCATTCTCTCATCCTCTCTCCAGAGAAGAAGCAATGGAATGCCTTGGTTTGCTAGAGATTTTAGTATTTATTTTAATATCCACAAGTTGGTATGGGCTTATTTTAGGGACAGCAAAATCTTACACTGGGAATGGAATGACATGAGCTTTGCAGCAGTCTTTATTCTTTGTGGGAGTTTGCTTCATGCATTGGATGAGCTGAGAAAGATCTGTGCTCTATTGGCAATCTTTTTTCTTGAGACTTCTCTTTTAATAATAGTTAACAGCCTTTCACCTAGAGCTTGAGTTTCTCTTATGTTTTCTAGGTCCAGACTGTTGAGGAAATGAGTAAATAGAAAAATACAACAAAATAAATAGAAAAATACTGGAGATGGCCTTGGGCTTGCAGATAGCCATATACATGTACAAACACCAAAAGGATCACACATGGTGTGTGGTGCTTCATTCCTGGCCAGCCCCATGCCTAACATTCATACAGAAGTGGCAATTTTAATGGCCAGAAGAGGAGAGAATTTTATATGTATATACTCAAAACACTTTGGTTTTTCATCATAAGTACAGGTCCTGTCTGGTGTAGCGTGAAGTTTTGCAGCATGACAGGAAGTAACATTGAAAAGTGCGTTATTGTACTCATTGTGGTAATTATGCCTATAAAATTGCAATCCAACCTTGTAAACTATTGTAGGCTTACTCATAAGTAGCGGTAAATTGTCATAACAAGTGTTTGGTGAGTTGGTATTTGCAGATCAGGTCCATAGTTAGAGGAAGATCCAGAAAGTGTTCTCACATAGAGGCAGCTTGGGAAAAATTTTAAGTCAGAAGGAAAGAATTTCTGGCACTTGCATGATTTTGAGATCAGGTCTGTAAAGTCTACAGTAAGAGAATACTGCTTTTCTTTATTTTAAATATGTATTTTTAGGAAACTTAAATTTTATAAAATATTTCCTTGTGAGTATCATTAACAAATGAGTGGAATGTGCTGTCCTTGTGCTAATTAAAGATTCTGCAATCTATAGTGTCTCCATCATCTGCATAAGAACATTTATGTACCGCTTGTTTGAGGATGGTAGAATCCGTCTCATAAAAAATCACAGTTGGAAACCTTGAACACTTTCCATCCAAAATGATTCTTGCTGTGTTAGATAACCATTTAATAGCTGTCCAAAACAGAGAGATAAAAACAGAAATATGTCAAGAACAGAATATATATGTATCTGCCTGAATGTATATATCTTTAATATTACAATATAATGCAAATAGGTTTTTAAACAAAAAATATTTATTGAGGAGTGGAAATGGAGTAGTAGTAGTACAGTTTATCCACTACATAAATTAAAACCTTCTAATATTTACAAAAGTGGTATTTCCTAAGGAATTTCAAAATACAAAGAATACCTGGACTAAGAATGAAAAGGACATATTCATACTATTATAAATAAAGGCCCCTGATTCTGCAAGCACTTGCAATAGTAAGGGACTGTGGACATACCAGCAGCTCACTGGTTCTTTCTATGGCTGATTTTGTCCTAAAGTTTCCCTGGATGCCCAAACCTCTGATCCCAGAAACACCCATTAACTGTATTTAGCTATTATGACTAGCTTTAATGGGGGTACTTACATGAGTAAGACAAGTGTTTGGATAACTTTTAAGGAATCCTTGCCTAGGTATTAGTGGATAATATGAGCTATTAACTAATTAATGTGCACTTGTGAATGGTGAAATGCTCCCACAGATGCTTAAGAGAGTTTTGTAAATTTGCTAACACAAATCATGCAGTAATGCTGCTTGTGTACTTAGTTGTCTTCAGGTTTGGGCTGTGGTCTTCAATATACTGGTAATTTAATAAAATTTCATTTTAGGCTTGTGACAGTTTAATGTTTAAACCAATTAATATTTTTAAAGTAGTCTTAAAAGTGTCTATTCATTGTGCTCTCTGGGAGAAAGCACAATGGAAGGAAAACATCTCTAGAAGCAGCTGAGCAAGATCTTTCATAAATATTCAAGCGTGCAGTTTTCAGCTGCTGGTTTGATTCCTAAAGGGCTAAGGTGAAATCTGTGAAATGTTCATTGGTGAAAAGATTACAGACCCAGAGTTGTCTTATAGATCCTTTATTCCATACTACAGACTCACCCAGGGACAATACATGTGGCACTTCATGGGAGAGCAGTGCTCAGCATGACTGTGTGTCTTATTTTGCTGGTCTGATTTCTATTTCTCTGAAATAGAAAGACCGGGACAAATCCAGATATATTCCTTAACTGGGCCTGAGTACAAGAGGTACATGAAGACAAAATTAAAGATCACAACCTTTGAGGCAGTTTGACTCACTGAGGAGATTTATACCCCTGCTGGTTTTCCAGTCACGGTACTTACATAATGTTATGGCTACTTACTGCTTTCTTGACCAATCCTGTTCTGGCTTGTATTGACACCGGAAGGTTTATGAGCTTGCAAAAATCCAGCGAGGTATCATGCATCTATTTCTTCTTTCTGGTCCCAAATTCCTATTTGACTTCTTTCCTGACAATCCTTTAATTAACCCCTGGGATCTATGGAAGTGCTACGGCCAATTTCAACAGGGTTATAGCCCTCTATTCTCCCTCTCTCCCTGCCTGGTAGAGTGGCATTGATGGGCTGCATATTAGTTTTCTACAGTGACATTTCCAACTTCCCCCATAATATTAGGGACATGAAAGAGGATCTTAAAAATCAAGCCTGAAGCTGTTTTGATCTTCAGAAAATGAGTACACTTACAAGAAGGATACTGTTTCTTCCCACCAGCCTTTTCAATTATTTGTTTCTCCATAAGAATTCCTTGGCCCACGGGGAAAAGTATTTTAGAGTTCCCAGAGATACTCTTCTCTTCTGTGTGTGAAGAATATGATATACACGTGGAACGTGAGAGCATGCAGCGTTGAAGGGGAATCACTCTAATGCAGAAAGACTCTGTCATGACTGGGATTAACATGGGATTAGCATAAATACTTAATTACTTGAATTTAAATATTACTGTGGTGGGTAGACCCTGGTTAGACGCCAGATGCCCACCAGAGCTGCTCTATCAGTCCCCTCCTCAGCTGGACAAGGGAGAGAAATAATAATGAAAGGCTTGTGGGTTGAGATAAGAGCAGGAAGAGACCACTCAGCAATTACCACCATGGGCAAAACAGACAGGACTCGGGGAAATTAGTTTAATTATTACCAATCAAATCAGAGTAGGATAATAGGAAATAACCCTAAAACTTAAAAATGCTCCCCCCCCACCTCTCCCTTCTACCTGGGCTTGACTTTATCTCTGTTTTTCTGTACTTCCTCCCCTGCAGAGGTGCAGGGGGATGGGGAATGAGTGTTGTGGTCAATTTATTCCACATCTCTGCCACTCCTTTCCCTGCTCCAGTGTGGGGTCCTTCCCACAGGAGACAGTGCTTTCCACAGTGCAGTTCTTGAACTGCTCAAGCACAGGTTCCTTCTGAGGCTGTTCTCTGGCTCACAGCTGTGTTGGGGCATCCTCCTTCTCTGGCATGGGGCCCTCCATGTGCTGCATGTGGATCTCTGCTTCCCCATGGGCCACCATGGGCTGCACCACAGGCTACAGGGAAATCTCTGCTCTGGCACGTGGAACACCTCCCACCCTTCCTGCACTGACCTTGGTGTCTGCAGAGCTGTTCCTCTCATATATTCTCAGTCTCTCTCTGCTTCTGTTGTTCCTCTGGTTTTTTTAATCCCCTTTGGTAGTCCCAGAGGCACTACCACCATTGCTGATGGGCTTGGCCTTGGCCAGCGACAGGTCTGCCTTGGAGCTGGCTGGTGTTGGCTCTGGCAGCTCTGGAGGAAGCTTCTATTATCTTCTCACAGAATCTGTAGCCTACTCATTACCTAAACTGTCACGCAAACCCAATGCAATTACGTTTTGAATGTGCTGCAGTGTAACAGCACTGCAGTGTACCAATTCTGCAATAAATTCATTTAAGAAAGTGTAAGACAACAGTTTAACAGAGATATGAACCTGGAATGGCACATTGTCACCAAAATGTTTGCCTGCATGAAGATCTCAGTCCTGCTCTGTTTTTGGAGATATTTTGTAACATTTTGTCAGATGACGTAGAATTATCTGTAGCTAGGCTCTTAACAGGGTAAAGCAGGAATTTCTTTGGGAATTATGTACATAAAAATTACAAGTACAATATTATGTGATAGACCACATTACATTATGCCATATATTTCTAAATGTCCTAACATGTTATAGGCTTTGCCATTGTTATGGATTTCTTTCATAGCTAAAAACAAGACTGAAGTTAATGAGGGTATTTAGTGCAGACAGAAATGACAAAGTTTGTTTTGATTTACACTATCATAAATGCAAAATGACCCCCTATCATTAAAAGAGCTGTGTTAGATTTACAGTAGTATACACAAGATAAGAAACTGGCCCAGGGTAGGCACTTTAGCAATACAAAGCATCCATTTATGGGGTGAAAATGTACAGCAGTAAGAGATATGAGGACTCTGGGGGGGGATTCTGTCTGTCAGGACTGCCAGTTGCCTGGGTCAGCCTGCTGTCTAGGATGGCTTCCACAGTACCTGCTTCTGTAAAGAATTTTCAGATCGTGAGCACAAGTGACACCTATCAGAAATTTGCCAAGGATAGGAAGAAATAAAAATTATGGTGGCCCAAGCTGTTCTCTATATTGCTTAAACCACTGGCTTCCATGTTGTGCATAATCTGTGTGATCTATAGAACAAATCCACACCTTTTTGGTGTACTGATGACAGTACAAGTTTTGCTTGGAAGTAGTTTAAAATAAATTTAATGACAATCTTCCTTGGTATTCTTTTTTGATGGAGACTGCGCTCTTTCAATCTGTATAAACTTTTTCAAAGACAATTTAAAACTTTAGAAAAAGGGCTAGCACAGTGATGGTGCAAAGAGTACAAAGAGTTGTACTGGTTCTAGCCTATGCCTGTGATCTTGAAGTTTCACGCACATGGAAAAATTTTAAGCTTCTGGAAAAGCAAAAATATTTTTTCATGGAGATCAGAGACAGATTCTTATTCTAATATCTTGAAAAATATCAATTTAATCCTTACTGCTATGGATTTAATTTTAAATTATTGTCATTCTAAAGAGATAAATGAATGTGCTGGTAAGAACAGTAATATAGTAGTCTGGCTGGCACTCCACTGCTGTTCCGGTAGGTACAACCATCCGGATCAGACACTTCCAGGATTGATAACAAACTTCAGTCGTTCAATACGACTGGAAATACCAGTCCATCTTTAGTGAAGGGCACTATTAATAGCCAGGTAAAAGCATTTGTGTATTAGAAGGTTCCAGTTATGGTCACATTGTGTCGGGAAGATGTCAGTGTTCTATCTCGTCTTGCTGCTAATGATTGCTAATACAGTACTTACAGGATAATAGATGAAGAGAGATGGATTACAAAGTTATAAATCAATCAAAGTTTTTGTGATACATTTATATGGTTTTGCAGCTTGTTAAATCATCAAAACCCTCAGATTGATTTTTACTTTAACAATCAATCCTCTCTATGTTTTTTAACATGCAGTCAAGAGTTAAATTTTTCTAACTATAAATATTGAGAAAAGTGTTATGACAGTAGCAGGAAGATTTATTACATTCTGATGGCAGAGCTGAGAGGATGTATATACTATACCACTGAAGTGTCAAGATGCAAAGGTCGATTAGTCAGAAAGATTTTGTTTTACATGGAGGAAACTCATCTATATGTTCATCAGCTGATATGCAGCAGGAATTCATCTGCACAATTCCTTACACTTGCAGATGGTCTGATATCAGCCGGCACATAGGATAACATTCACGTTTCCATTGAAAACACTTAAAACATTATCTGTGATGAAGCTATGGCAGTACACAGGTAACTGTCACATCTAAGGCTGTACAGCTACTCAATATTCATCATGGCTTCTGATAAGCGCTAAATGACCCTAAAAGATCCAAGCTTTCTGTTTGCACATTTACCCAAATGGTGACATTCCAAAACAAGTATTTTAAGGGAAAGATAGCAATTAAGTGTCTGGGTATAATCAGCTACTAGCTTTTAGCTTAACAGGCAATTTTCTATTTGAATACCATCCAATATGTATATAAACATTTGGGAGTTAAACTTTTGACAAAGTTTTGCAATTGAGTCATTTGTAGATTGGGAACAAGATTAGATCTGCCAGACATATTTTGTGCAATTAATATAGCTTCTAAAAAGAACAAAGGTCTATTAGGTATTTATCAGTTTACTGTGAAAACTGGTCTGTGCAGTATTTAGAAAGCATAGCACTGTACACAAGAAGTTATGCCAGTCCACTGAATTTCGGTTCGGGAAGAAGATCCTGAGAAGTTGGAGACTGCAGATCACTAGTGGGGAGGTTCTCTGATAGCTCATCGAGCATCCCCTGTAGCTCTGGAAGGTGTTTCCATCACTGCCACCACCACAGCCACACAGACCTGAAGACAATCCCTTTGGGGGAATGCCCTGAGTGCAGCTGTGTGCGATGGTGAGTGCAGCAGCCATCTGAGCTGAGATCCTCAGCATCCCAGCTAAACCTCTTTGGCTTTAGCTAGTCTGGGTGACTGCTCAAGTAGAGCACACAAGTAGCATATATATGCTCGGTTTGTAAATCTAAACTGACTATTATTTGCAGTTGTCTGCACATGTATTTTATCTTCAACTATTTTTATTAAGAAAATACTTGCATTATGTGACCAAAACACTTATTAGAAGGATTAAAAATAGGCTAATGAAAGATATCAAACTATATATGTGTAAAGGGAGAGATTAATTTGGTAGATTTATTTCCAGTGGAGCTCTCTGGGGATCTAGACTTGTTTTGATACCAGTATTTTTGTCCAAAATACCCTAGACAATGATGAAAAGCATTAGTTCCTAAAGTCTGTAGGTGAGACAAAAAAAAATTAAGAATGTAAGTAGTAATTCTGTCTTAGGAAAATATAGCACCCTATGAATATTATTTCAATATGAGCTGTCAGTGATGAAGGTAAAAGAGGCAAAGGCTTCCTTGGCTGTATAAGTACCTGGAAAAGTAAAGTTCAGACAATACTGACAAGATCACTTATAAGATTGTGTTGTTTTCTGGGGACCATACTTCAGTAATTAGGTATGGAAGTAAGAGAGTTCAAATGCAAGCCATGAAAATTATACAGGTGCTGGAAAACAAGCCTTATGCTTCCAAGAAAAAAGCAAGGAGTTCTACTTACACAGCTTCTTAGACATAAGGTCAAGAATCACACAGATACCCTTCCATGGAAAAAAAAGTGATAATTGGGCTTTTCTCTCCTGCTGACAAAGCATAACAAGATTGAATGGCTGGAAGCTGTGAGAGTAATTAGATGCAGGAACTGCTTGCCAGGTGAGCTGGAGGACTCCTCATTGCTTAGATTTTTAAGGAAGGGAGATTAGAGATTCTTAAAAAAAACAGCTTCAATAAGAAATTTTAATAGTTGTGTGTTTATAGGACCAGGAATGTGGGGGTGGCAGTGAAAATTTTGGGAAGGATTGCAGAAGATTTCCAGCTATCTTTTTTTTCCTTTGAGTTCCTTCTTTCTTTTAGGGCTGTAGCAAGAGCTGAAATGCTTGCATTGCTCTCTCTAAAATGCTTTTGCATTGCCTAGTGACACAGCCAGTTCTGCATTAAAACAATGCTTATAAAGAGTTCTCAAGCTTCAGAGCTTTAGCCAGTCAAGAATAAATTTCCCCAGACATCCAATTAAGTATATAGATCCAAGGATTTTGTTTGTTTTCCGCTTCCTCTGAAGGCGTAGAGGCTGACCATAATGAGACACGGGACGCCAGGAAATGTGAGCTGGTGTTCTGTTATACAGAGAATCCTCTTGGATGCGGCTGACTTGTCTTGCTCACGTCCTTGTGTTAGACTGACTGATGTCTGCCAGGGAATACAGCCCACATGGGGAGTGCCCTCACTAAGGGGGCCTGGAGTTCATTTGCTGAGACCACTTGGGCGTATCTCACCTCGTCAGTTTCCCTCTGCTGAAGTTTTGCCTCTTGGATTCTCATTTGTGCTCATCTACCTTCTGCCTCAGGAAATACTTTAATACCACCATGGGGTCAAATATTTTGGCTGAATCTGCTATCTGAATGAAACTTAATGGCTTCAGATTAACAAATGACCAGCTGTAAGCATCTAATAATTCTCTGTCTTCAAACTATAAAATTTGGAAATATAAAATTTAATCACTTTTATTTAGGGTTCTTTGCTTAACAGAATTAGAGTTGTGGTTCCATTTTCTCCTTAGGTCTTCATTGAAGACACTCCTACAAATCTAGGGATTATTACTGTCCTTCAAAATAACTCTGAAAAGTCCTGCATCCTTCTCCTGGAAACTGTCAGCACTGTTTTGACTTGGTGAAAAGTGTCAAAAGGACAGATGTCAATGGTTGTGCTAGTTAGGATGAACTGGAGATTGTGCTTGAGCAAACTGGGAAGATTTAGTGTTGGTACACACACACTAGGGCAACATGGTACTGTGCCAGGGAAGAATTCCTTTGGTCATTGTATGCCAGCAGTATAAGTACAAAGGGGTCCGGAGTAGCTTCATCACATTCTCTGGTTTTTATTTAAATTTTATTTACTGGGATGTGGGGATTGCAGCATGAAGAGTGAATGAAGATTGTACTGCTTAATCAGAGCTTCACGGCAGCACTGATTCCTAACATATATGTGATATATGCTAGTATGCTCCATTTGCTTTATTACTTTGTAGAGAGGTTTGCAGTTTAACCAGTATTAATGAGGAACTGTGATGCATCCAGTTTCTTTAACAAATGCAACAAATTATGTAGCCACATTCAGCTTCACCCAGAAAACCAAAGGTGCTTTAGAGCAGGCAAAGGGTAATTCTGGTGATTGCTGAACCATTCAGCCTGCCAGAGCATAGGTCCAGCAACATTCAAACACAGGTGATATTTGAAGTTCATATGCCCTTTGCTTGCTTTTAACTTTGCAGCATGAACAAGGCTGCATGACTCTCATGCATGAACTCATGGTAACCCCCAGTAACAGATTTTTTTAAACCAGTGCTTTTTTATTTTATCACAAAGATGAAGGAAAAGGGTGAGTTGTGTGCAATTACAAAGGTAAAGACAGCCACAGAAACACAGAAATTTGGGTATGTTTGCTATTTACAGTCAGGTATGAATTTGCCAGCTGTTATAGACAGGACCTCTGTTTCTCTATATCATAGTGGTCTGATTTAATACTAAACCCACAGGATGGGGACAAACAGTTCATTCTGCCCAGCCTTCTGAAACTCATCCTCAGATGCTTTTGGTGAACATTTACTGGACTACATTCTATTTGCATGACAGTTTGTAGGTTGAATATAGTTTTATCTGTCTCACTATATGTGTGTGAACAGCAGTGCTATATATGTGCAGAGCAGTGCTATCTGTTAGTCTTGCAGCTTTGCTATTTGCAGTGTTACACTTTTCTTTTTCTCAGCTAAGGTGTACTAACCGTTTATTACAAGCATACATATGATTGCATTTAATGGCTACATGACAAGAATAAAGAAATCATGCAATTTTAAAAATGATACACAAAGTCGCATATAGTTAAAATCTTTGAATACATTATGAGTAGTTAATAAATTACTGAAAATGCAAAACAGCTTTGCAAAAAGTTTGCAAGGAAGATTTCTCATTTTTCTTATAAAGTAATGTGACCAAAGGTAGTACTAAAATACTTGGCAAGAAAAATCTCCCATTTAGTTTTAGCCCCAAAACCTCAGGTCCAGATTTAGCTGTACTGAGGAAACTCCTAGAAATTAATGTGAAATGAAACTACTCATTGGATGGTCTTTCTTGCTTGCTGAGCCATTAAATGAACTCCTTAAATGCATTTCTGGTTTTGATTTTTGTTTTGGTAGGAGTGTTAAAACCAAAGACATTAAAAGAATAATGGGCTGCTTAGGATAAAGCATTTTATCACTGACATTTTTCTGAGATTAGAGAAGGCTTTTCAAACAAAAAAATAAAGTCTAGAAACTGAGAAAATAAATATTGTTTGAATTATTATCATTGTTCTCTGTATCAGTGCAGTAAACTTCAGCTATAATGCAGATGTTTCATTCTGTACACATACTTTATGATAAAACAGTAGGACTTCTGGTCAGCAAACAAGACAAGCTTTCCTGAAATGCTTCTGCTTTTCCACTGCATACTTGTGTTTATTGATAAAATATTTTGCCACTTCCTGACTGTGTAATGAAGTTGATTTTTTCTTTAATTTTATATACAGAGGAAAAGAAAGAATCACATAAAAAGGGATAACTAAAGTTAGAACCTCTCATTCAGCTGAATGACGTTTTGGGTTAACTCAAAATTCTGGTTTTCCCACGAATGATTTCCACGTTAATACCCACAGTGGTTTTCTTTTGCTTTTACCTGGGCTTTCTTTTCTCATGTTGTGTTTTTAGCTCCAGACTCCCAATAGCGACTATACTGTTTCCTGGCTCTTGTACTTTTGTTGAGGTCATAAGTTTCAGCCGGATCTTTCCATATTTTGCCCCAGGCATTTGTTCCACTTTCTTTTGACAGAAGAATAGAGACCACATTTGTGGTATTCCTAAATTAATTATACTTTTCCAGGCTTAAAATACTGTGACAGATCAACAAAACAGTAGCAGAAAACTAATTCCTTCAAAAGATATGAAAAAAGGAAGTCGTGTAAGATGGTGTAATTAATCTTGCAATAAAAATAATTGTTTACAGTTAAAATTAATGTAACATGCATTCCTCAGCAGATAATAAATTATGGGTTTTCTCATTAGCATTTGAATTGATTTCCTCTAATTTCTGAGGAACACATGAGCATGTGACTAGATTAAGTTTAATTGGACTACAGCTGGCACTGATTGTGTGTGGATAGGGTGGGGGTTTTGACTGATTTGGCATCTTTCTGCATTGTGTTTCATTGTCCATTTCCTCCTGTTCAGCCGTTCCTGCACAGGTTATAAAGCAATGTGAGAAGTATTAGAAAATTAAAAGGGGAAAGAATCTTCTGTGACACAGAAAAAATGTGGGTGAAGTATTTATAGAAGGTCTGTAGTGTCAGCCAGCACGGCGGAGAGCGAGGCAAGCATCGTGTCTCAGAGCCAGAGTGCTCCGCAGTGAAGCAGGCACATGATGCAGGCATTGTCAGAGGGGTGTTTGTGTCAGGCACTGCTGAGCAGCCTCTGCTGCTTCCCCACCAGCTGAATGTCACTGCTGTCATAGGAGAAAGTTGATCCAGTTCTGTATTTTGTTCCAGAGCTCAGTTTAGTGTTTGAACAGAGAGGAGCTGGGGCAGGAGTCCACATTCTCCCTTCCTGACTCCATTGCACAGGCAGTAAGCTGTGCCAGACAATGAGATTTTAAATTTTGCTGCTAGCATTGCTGCAGTTCCTCTATCAGGCTAGTGAGCCCTGATTTCTTCATCCAACAGTGGCCTCTAATATCTGCCCAGGGAAGGGCATGAGATTAGGTCAAACATACAGTAATAACCCTCTCCCTGATCTTCTTGTTTTCATTGATGTACAGCTCTAGGATTTTATGAAGCAAAGGTGGTATCTTTATGTTTAATAGCCCTCAATGGATTTTTCACACATGAAGACATCTAATAGATTTTAAAATTCATGTTGAATCTCCAGTTTTTCTTGTATCTTGTGTCTTATTTTGCTAGTGAAACTGTGCATTCTTAGAACTGTTTTAATTTGATACTGTCTAATTCTTGTATTCCAAAAGAATACCTTTCACCTACTTCGTGCAAGTTCTGATTTTTATGCCTTGGTTCGTGTCTTCTCAGAGACAGGGCTTTATGCCAAAGAATCCTGCTCTGTTTGATAATTTCTGTGAAGTCACTCCACGTCCCCGTTGTCTTTGCTGTTCTTTTCCTTCTATTTTTACATTCTGCTACAAAATCTTTGAGCTAGAGAAGCCAAAACGATTTCTGAGTACTCAATATTCTGGAGTTCTCATTCTGGATTCATACAATGGCAATGATTTCTGCTTTATCCTCTGTTCCTTTCTATAGAGTGTAGATTCATAGGGAGTGCCCTGATATTCATTGTGACTGAGGGTGGCAGAAACAACTAAGTAGAGAAAGATACAGAGGGGTACCTGTTGAAAGGATCATCATGCAATCAGTGGGTAGTTTAGAAACTATTCTTCTACAAAGACATTTCACATAGTGAAAAAAAGTTTAAAGAATCTGTAAATGGCAAAATAAATTCAGTGGAGGAAGTACTGAACTTGGGGCATATGGTGAGGTCATTAATGAGTAAGAAAGGCCACAGGTATAGTGGAAAGGCAGATGCTAATAGTGAGCAATTTAATAAGAAATTCAGATAGAGCACCAGACTCACACTGTAATTCATTTTAGGTCAGCATTTGAGGAAACATATGAAGAATGAATTTGGATCATGCTATATAATCTTGGTTTTGATTCTCTGAGTCATCTTTTGTCTTCCAGGTGCTTTCCATCACAGCTAGAGATGAAAAACAATGTTTACTGTTGGTTCATGCTAACATGTGGGGGGAAGTACAGAGAGAGTTTTACAAGTCAAATTTGAATAAAAATATTTTGACTAATGGATTCCTCATATAGTTTTCCTGAACTGATTTTTAAATGTGCACTGAGAAGGCAAACAAAGATATATTAAGAATGAGTGGTGGACTAAGAGATTTCATATTCATGTAATTATTTTTAGACATTTCTTCCTAAGGAAATATATCCATAGATAGATCAAACCTGATTAGAATCAGGGAGGAAACAGAAAAAGACAGGGTAACCTTATCCAAAAATATAAAGAAAAGTAACAAAAAAAAGAGTGAAGGATATCTAGGTTTTGCTTGCATTTGGATTGAGGGGTTGCCTACTGCATAAGTTTTCCCCATTTACTCAGCTCTTTCTGTTACATATACGTTGTAGAGCATAATTAGAAATGTAGACCTTGCAACTTATGAAATATTTGGTTCCATCTAGTTGATATTTTTGGCAGAAATGAGACCATATACAGAATTGTCTGTTCTGCCTACTTCATCCCTTTTTTCTGGAAGGTTGATTTTACCTTTTGAAATATGATCTTAAAAATGCCCAAGACATTTTCCTGATATATGTATAAAAGAATTTTTAAAAATTATAATTTTTTCCTTTATTGGGATAAATATACTTTGCAGTATTTATTCCCCCATGTGAGAGTTTGGCCAGTAATTATACACTTGATTTTGTATCATGGCTTCTTAAACCTCTGTGAACACTGAGGAATGTAGTTTTGTATTTCATCTGAGAAATTACAACTCAGGCAGTGCACTGTCTGTTAGCACCATACTGAGACACCTGCTTACCACTAATTTGAAAAAAAAGAACACCCCCTTTTCAGGGGCTGACACCATCTCTTCCAGATGGGCTTTTCATGGATTTTTTTCTGCCAAATACTCTTCAGACATTTTCAAGGTATTAGAAACCTGTGATGTTTAGGGAGGTTAGAACCCTAGATATTCTGGCTACAGACCAATTTCAGGCTGTTTCTTGGGACCAGGGCTGTTAAAATAATATGCTGTAATCAGGAAAGAAGAATTTCAATATCAAACTGTATTTTTTAGTTAGAGCTAGATCTAGATATAATCCTCTGTTTAATTATATGTAGTAGTGTATTTATGTTAATTATGGTTATGTCATTGATCTGGTACATACAGTATTCAGATTTTTCCAGACAGAAAAACTCCAGCTTGCATGTAGTGTTTTGAAAGTATTTTTTTAATACTATGGATGTGGGGTTTGTTGTGTGTGCCAAGGAAGATGTGATTACCAGGCTGGTGATCAGCTGGCTGAGGGATACCTTCTACAGAAAGAAGTTAAGATTCAGGACAGGGAGGTTAGCAGCAGTGATACTTTTTCAGTCATTTCCAAGAAGCCAGCTGCTGGTGCTGTGCCTGAGGTAAAAATAATATGGTCGTAGTTGAGAAAAAAGGAGCAAGAGCAATTAATTGCAAATCTGATCATACTCATTCTGCATTGTGCTTTTCTTTTTTTTTTTTTTGAAATTATTTTGTTCCTTCTCCAACTGTGATCAAAAAACAAATCCTTATTGTAAATTAGTCTATCTTATATTTCAGCATTAACTTGGAGAAATGTAACGAACTTCCCAGCTTCTCAATGTTGCTTTAAATAGCATTGCAGGTTTCTAGGGAGCCTTCTGCAATCAAGGTCTCTTGTACTCTCCAAGCCTCACAAAATTTTTCCTCTGTTTTCAGTTTATATGCCTATGTCCTTTGGAATTTGAAGATGTTAGGTGGTCTCGACTCTTGCCTCAGCGACATGCTCTGATCAAAGTGCACAGTACAGTTTGATTGCAGCAAAACGTGCTGTATACCATCTCTAATAGGCTGGGCTGTCAGTACAGGATTTCAGCCTGCTGAGAACTTTCAATCTTCTGTGCTTAGTGTGCATTAAATCTCTCATCATCTACAAAATGCCTTCCCTCCCCTACTTACTTTGGGCTGTAGGAGAGCTATAGTCCATAACCTTTGTTTTCAGTTTTATCATAAATTGAAATACACGCACACTTAAATTTTCCTAATAAATAAAGTGCTATGTTGTTCTAAAGCTGCCTTTTCACCTCATTACAGCTCAGCGGAGTGGAGAGTGATGTCATGGTTGACCCAGCACCAGCATGCCCATAAATGATACAGTATGTTCCCCCTTTACTTCCTGGCTAAAGCACTGGGAAGGAGCTTAACATGAAATTCATGCCGTGATGACAGATTTAAAAGTTGCTACAGACTGTAACAGACAGCAACTGCATTTTGCAGACATACATGACACATACCACTCTCTTGTATTCCTAAGTGATGACATTTTCAGTTTAAAGACTTATGCTCCTATTGCGCGTTATGGCTGTCTGTCTACAAAATCGGGTGGGAGGAGGGAAGGAAAGGACAGGACAGAGAAAACACTGAACTGGATATAAAGCTCTGCTTGGAGAATATGTTGAATATTAATCAGTGGCTGGAGGGGCGGCACACACCAGTGTTCTAGCAGGCTGCACTGCTGCTCTGTGCCTTTTGGGGGATTTCAGCTGTTTGGAGGCAGACAAAGCAGTCGTGCTTCATCTGGGGAAATTGGCCCCTTGCACTTTTAACAAGAAGACTCTGAAAACCCAAACGGCGCTAAATTGTAAATTTGCAAGCAGGAAACTAACACGCCAAACATGAGACACCCTTCCTTGGCTGGGCTTCCCAAGCAATTAAATAAATAGCCATCATGTTGTGTCTCCAAAGCAATAAAACATGCCACTGCGGATTATTTACAGGAATGGGCCAGGGAGGGTGTTGCCTGACAGAGAGCTGTGACGTCCTGCATTTGCACCTATATCTGCTAGAGAAGCTTCCCCTGAAAGCAAAGCCTGATTGTAAATATAAACCCTGGTTTATAACCTTGGCATCTCCCTTCACCCTCCACTAGCTGTCCTTTCCTGCAGCTACTCAGTATCACAGCATACATGGCAGGTAAATAGTCACTCAAACTGATATAAAGCAAAGTTATGCAAATTGGTAAGAATGGATTACTAGCATTGCACTAGATCAGAAAACAAAATGACATTGGCATCTTATCAGAAGACATTTCATACTGTTACTGCAGTTATTGCCAAATAGGCAACCTCCTCCACTGTAAAATGTATCCATTAATTTCCTTCTGGATTCTTAGATGCCTGACCAGGATTTCAGAAGAGCTGAAGAAATAGAATGCCCTTGAGAATACTTCCATGTGCTCTTTGGAGACATATGTGTGCAGAAACTGGATTTTATGATATTTTTAGATGCTGGGCACTCTTAAGTGAAAGTTGAAGGAAATCAGTCCTGTGCAGAATTATGTCTCTAGCATTGCAGGAGTGCCCAGTCACAAGAGACATGATCAATAAAGCTTATAGTTTATGCACCTCAATATTGAATGTCCACATTTTGATTTAAGGAGTTTCCTGTAACATAACCCATGGGGGCTAAATTTTCCTGCTCTGCATGAGTGAAATGTTGCCATTTGTTCAATATTCAGGTTATTTATCATTTAGAGTCCTACCCGTATTACTGAAGCCAAATCTCACAGAAAGAGGCAGTTTTTAAAAGGAGTATAAAGCTTTGCTTCAATAAGGGATCAACTAATGAAGAGCGAAGTTGTTTTAATTAAATTAAAGCCAAACCAAATCCTGAACACAGCTGAATCGCCAAGGCTTTTTTCTCTAAAGCAAACTTTTTGAATTTGAAAGGAATTTTGGAAATTTTGACCATATTAGTATCATGAAATCCTGCAAATTTCATCAAAAGATTGAGTCTATGAGATTTCCAGCTTTGGTCCTCAGCTAAGGTTGCTTGCAGAAAGATTGCAAAAGCATGTCTGCATATGAAGATCCAGTTCTTCAACACAAAACATGATGCATGAGTAATATCTGAAGTATATGACCTATTTTGTAATATATCCTACAACCTGGAATTCATGTGTCTGAATAAAACCTGTGAAAACACCTAAATGCCCGACCCTCTTATTTTCAAGACTATTTTCCAGCCAGTCCTAACAGAAATGTTGTGAACAGTTTTGACACTGATAGTAGGGTGTGTGGTTTTCTTTCTTCTGTTACAGGTGCCAGAACAGTGGGAGCATCTTTTTCATTTTTCATTCATCCCAGTTTCCCACATGCATATCAATTTGTCTTTGTCACTTGCAGAGTCTCACTTAGCTGAGTAGCTCTCATTTGTCCCCTGACCTCTGACTGCTCCTGGTTATGTTGAGTATAAGGATGAGGGGAAACCGCCATGAGAAAGGTGTCTTTTTATCTCCATCAGTCCCTCAAGGAATTGAGCCTAGTTACGGCAAAAAATGTGAGGATGTTTTGTAAGTTTCTAGATCTATTTGCATTCCAGAAGGTGTTTTTAACAAAAACTGGAAAGAATATGAAAAAGTATTATTTAGGAGAAAGTAACTGTATTTTATGGAAGGTCAGATAAAGGCAAACTAGTACAGAAGTCATGCAGAACCATGCATTGACAGTGAATGTCAGATTTTTTTGTAAATTATAAACTTAAACCAGAAATTTTTAGATTGCCATCAGTTTGCTAATTTTCTTCTTTTACAGCAAATAAAAGATGGTTACTAATTTCTCAATATTAAGGTATTTTATAATGAAACATAATTGATGCTGTAATATGAAAGGAATTGGAGACTGTTTAAGACTAGGGGCTGGTTCTCCAAACCTGAAGAATGGATTAGTAGCATGTGAAAAGGGAAATCTCCAGGGATGAAATATTGACCAAGGTAGCAGGTCCTCAACAAATGAAAGCATAGAAAACTGAAATGTTATTAATCACTACTTCTGGTGTTGGGGTTTTTTGTTTGCTTTTTCTTAAACAATATAATTATTTGCAAAGTGTAATATTTTAAGGATAGTTCCATAAAAAATATTGTGGATTTTTTTCCCATTTAGGTATCCCTATTCTGATTATTCCTAAAAAATTAGTTCATGGTACTTTGCTATTTCCAAAGTCTTCCCTGGAGATTTGAAACCAAAAATGTCATGGATATGTTTTTCCAAATCTTCATTTGTGTGAATCATCCCACCAGCTCTTGCTGACAAAACGGCCTGACCTAAGTAAATGTCATTTTACTTTTTACATTTAAAAAGAGATCCCTGCGCAAGTAGTGACAGTTAATTAATAAAACTTAAAACTGGAATGAAAAAAACTATTCTTAGATATAATTTATAGCTGTTAAACTTGGAGCACAAGAAATCTGCCTCTGACCAGTTGCATGAGATTACATGAACCTGTATTTAATTGTATAAAATATTATTAGCAAGTTATAAATGTATCAGGAATATAAAATTAGCTCTGTGTGCTTAAACCCTTTTTTTTCTGGAATCTGGACATTGTCCTGCCTTGCAGAAATGGCCATCTGCACCCAAAAGAACCAACAATCTCCTTGGACTGTATCAACCATGGAAGTGGTATCAGCTAGCTCTAGTTGCCATCTGAATCAGCTGAATGTTCTCCTGGACATGGCAGGTGAAAGATGGTAGAATCAGACAATGACCTGACAGCAGGAAGACTTAAACTTCTTTAGGACAGAGAAATCCTTGAGAAAGGATCAAATCCAGTTAGACTATAAATATGGATTTGAGTGGTAAAAGAAAAGGTATGTTTCAAATTTAGATGGTTTTCCCTGAATAGAGTTGGGAAGAGATCTGTAGTGTGAAAACCTACTTACCTCTGGCAGTTTAACAGGTGGGATGTGTAGGATGGCAGCCACAGAGCCAGAACATCCTTGCAGTGACCAGCCCATGGTATGCAGATGGTAACAGGCTGCTGCACCATAATCTCCAGTTTCTGTAAGACTGGTGTGGAAGAAGTCATCTCATGACTTATATTAGTCAGGCAAGCTTGCTGGCCTGCTGCAACATTATTGGGAAAGGACCTGACACCTGAGCATCCTCAGGCAGTTTGTAATCAGAAATGCCCCATAAATATGTGGCATATCTTCATTGATATGTATTTGAATGCGTATGTGCTTCTGGGTTTACACATAGAAAAATATATTCTGAATGCATTGTCTTATATTTTAGTCAGATATGCTGCAAGTTAAATTGCAGTGGCAGGGAGATTGACCCCAGATATGATTAGCATAGAACTGAAGATGTACACTAAATCATCCTATTTTCTTTATTTAAGAGTTGACTGGAAACAAGTCTGGAATTATTTAGACTTGTACCCTTCATTGTGATCAGTAGAAAAATAAGTCCAGAATTTGTGTGCATAAAATGCTAGTTGTTCTTTTTAACTTTCTAATAGTAAAGTGTCTACAAACCTTAGCCTTAGAAACACGATTTCTCTTCCTGGAGTCAGTGGTTACTTGTGTGAGGCAGACCGGAGTACTTGAACTGATATTCAACAGCAGTAAAGGAAAAAGGTCTTTACTCTCCTTTGCCTGGGCTGAAGAAGCAATTTTAGTTTCATGTTGGAGCCAGATATATTCAGCTACATCAGCGTAACATCTCTATATGATTGTAAGCCTGAAAGAATTCAAAGTGTATTTTTTCCCTTTGTTGCCCTCCATGATCTTTGCATCACACTGAAATGTTGTCTCTGATTGTTACTGAGTTGATACAGATCAGAAAGTATGGCAAATTGGTAGGACAAACGCTGGAATCAGACCTGCTGAACTACATTAGCCCACAAGAGGTACACTGGATTTGTGTATGGGAATATGCCTTCAGATACATGACTGATGGAGACATGTCTGACTTCCATTCTGCTCCCAATCTGTTTGACAAGTGAAGCTGTGGGACAAAATTAATGATCACAAGGTGTACTTTCCTCTGGAACTCTGGCTAATGTGTCCTAACTGGTGGGCACAGTACCAGTTGCAGTGAACCATGGCAGCCTATGTTGGGCTTCAGGGACTCATGCTCCAGGCAGAAACTCAGAATTAACTGTTTGCTGTACTGTGCATGTTCTTACACTTTCATGTGTTATTAGCACTGGTTTTGAAGTCTAGGAGGTGACATGAGTTTCACATTGACACCATGGGAAAATTAAATTTAGATTTGAGAGTTGAAAAAATACATCGGTAACATCAAAGGGAGGAACACATCAAAGAATTAGTATCAGTGCTAAAAGCACCTCTTGCTATATCAGTGTGTGTATAAAGGTGACAGACATGATTCTCATTCTCTTTAAAAATATGTTTTTACTTTATTCTCCTCAAACTTTTTTCATTTTTTTTTCTGTAATGGCTACCAAAAAAAAAAAATGAATCAAAAAACCAAAAAACAACATGGGGACAAATCCAGGTTCATTGCTGACTTATATTTCTCCATTGGTCTGTCATTTTCAGCTGTCTTGGAAAGTGAACTCTTCAGGTAAAGACCCATGTGTTTTATAGCACCTGTCACAGTGTGTTCAAGTTCATGGTCCTGTTAATGCTAATATATAAGAAATAAATTTAAAATCTCTTAATAGGCAATATTCAAGTGGGTGCTCAAACTGGAATGGTACTCACACCAAAAAGATAACAAAAAGGAGGTGCATAGGAGATTAGTCTGACAACCTCGTTGTCCTTTAGGCAGATCTTGTACACATGAGAGCTGTTGGGATTCTTTTAATGCAAAAGATGAGCACATTGTATAACTAGAACAAGTTTGTAATGTGATATTGTAGAAAACCACATTAGTAGAATTTTGGATGGCAGATGCAAAGGCATTCAAACAGCTGTGGTGATGGGAATTACCAGAAAAGATTAGAACCCAAACAGTAATGATGTCTGGTAATAACTTGTTTCACCAATCATGGAATTGGAATGGATAGGCAAAGTAAGGATAAAGGATGGCAGGAGATGACCATAAATGACAATGCAAAATATTTTTTCTGTGGTAGATGACATACGCCTAGAAGGTTGGGGGGAAAAAAGGCTTAGCGGTTAAAAATAGTAATTGTATCTCTTAAAACAGCAGATACCTCTTTATCTAATGCATGTCATACAGAGACACTGACCTTTGATGACTGAATCTCAATTTCAATATCTCTAAATTTATTGCAAAATGCGGTATGGCTAATTTCTGTTATTTAGAGCTGATCACCCTAATCCTAATGTCCTAACAAGGCTTTTGCCAGCCAGGTTGTGAACCTCACTGGACAAAAAGCAGAGTCACTTCTTGTATCTGCTCTCCAGTAGGGTGAAAGATTTAACATCTGGACAGCACTCTGGCAGAACTTTCTCTGATTTCAGATGATAACATAAATGTATCTGTACTTACATGAAATTCTTTCTGCAAGCAGATTTTTTTCCTTCCCCTTCCCCTTCCCCTTCCCCTTCCCCTTCCCCTTCCCCTTCCCCTTCCCCTTCCCCTTCCCCTTCCCCTTCCCCTTCCCCTTCCCCTTCCCCTTCCCCTTCCCCTTCCCCTTCCCCTTCCCCTTCCCCTTCCCCTTCCCCTGTCAAGTTTTGAGTAGACATTTACATTAGCCAAAATTAGAGATTCAGAACTGAAAAGTTTTACAGCCAAAAGAGATTATTAAATACCGCAACTGAAATTTTCTCTTTACACTAGTTTCAATAGTTTTCAATAGTTAGTCAAATACTATATTCAAGTACCCCTAAATGAAGGTATCTGGATTTGGACTGGGTGTTAACTCTGTGACTTGGGAGGATGATGCTGGTACTGTTGTCCTCTTGTACTCTTAAACATCTGCTGCATTTCAGCTGACTGGTGTGTAGAGTACTATGAGTACATATGTAGGAGCAAGAGTCATCTGTGAACTAGTAAGGACTAACAGGACAAAAGCTGTTGGTTTTTTAGGGAAAATGGAACATATTAAACCCTGTCTTCCATGGCCTAAACCATAATTCCAGAATAACCTTTCAAGCTTTTTTCAAGATAAATTATGCTTTGGATTATGCTTTGGCATTCTTAAGAATAGTGTCATTGAAAATAATCTTCTCCCAGAGCTCATACTGTGCTGATTGTGATTCTGATAGAACATTTATGCATTTACATAATAAATCTTTTTGAAGTAATTTTAAAATTTATTAAAAGCCAGTACAATTAATTTTCATCCTCTGTTTGAAGCTTTAAAATTAAATCTGTGATTAACCTTTTATCACCTAAATATATTGACTGATAGTCATGCTTGCTAAAAATGGAATTTATGGGTCTGAATGCTGGTCTAATTTGACAGTCTTACACCACTGTTTTGATTCCATTTCTTAGTGTTGCTTGTCATGTCTTTCCCTTTTAGGACTCCATTTGCTCTGTCTTCACAGATGGTAGAAACAGACAAGACTAGTAAGTATATTCAGACTTCTCTCTTAATTCATAGGCTTTTGACAATGTGTTTGACTGTTTTCTTAGATCTCTGGGGATACTTCTGTGATTTGCCAAAAGTCTTGCTACATTTGAGTTATCTGTGCCCTGGGGCAGAAAGAAAAAGGTTTTGGATTTAACCGTAAGTCTTGTAAGGAGATACTTTCAATGCTTTTAGTTAAGACATGTTTTAAAAATGTTTAAATGGATGACTTCATGCTTCATTTTATGGCATTCCTGGAATACTGTTACAAATACAATAAATGTTCATTTAATCACGAATACTATGCTAGTTGTCATTTGTGAGAGAGTGCAATAAAGTCCTCACAAGTTCTAAATGGCCTATTTTATATAGAATACAATATCCTTGAGCTATAGCAGTGATGTTCACGTTAAACTCAAGAATATAAGTTTTAAGTTGAAGGGTCTTTCTCTTATTTCACCATGCACATGACTTCCCGTAGAAGTTAATCTCTAAATGCACTGAGTATTCCTATTTTATAACATATTTTATAGGGAAGATAATTGCTCTTGTGCTGCTCTTTGGTCCAATTCTGTTAAGTTTATTCTAGAAATCTGTCACCTATAAAAGCTGACAACAATATCCACATCTAAATAGTTTTACTGTGTTGGTACTGCCTAAATTTAGGAAGAGAAGCAGACTATGACCCATAGTTTGTGCGTACTCCTTGTGATATTTATAATTTTAAATAAGATATTTACATGTGATTGTCAAAATATGACTCCTCATCACAGTCTTCTAAGCTAAGCCTGTAATATATGTGATTATGGTAATTTAAAAATGAAACATAGTGTGAAGAAAGAACATGATAAACTCATATCATCTTACCCTTTATGGCTCTAGTAAATGTCATACCTTAGGCTAGACTGAAAACGTTTTGAGTTTTACATGCAAAAGTCTATTTTGAAATGAGTCAGTCAACAGGCTTTCCCTTACTCATTACCATTTAGCCTGAAGATCTTAGGAATCTGGTTTTGTTTCATTATCAATTTATTTCTGAGAAAATAATTGTCCTTATGTAGTACTAAAAACATAATTTTCCCTACAGTTTGTAACTGGGACAAAAGTAAATTATCTACCAATTCTATGAAATTAGTTCTGTGCCTGGATCTTCCATTCTCTGTGTGATGCCCTGACCTGGAAATTATTATAACAGATACTCCTTAAAGAGTCTTAGAAAGGAGCAAAAAAAGATTGTGTTTACTGAAACTGAGCAATCAGCTAGATAGTTTAGTTGTCTTTATTTGAGAGCAGTAAATCTTTTTAGCAAGTGGAATAAACCAGTAAGAATAACTAGGAAGGTATTTAGGGAATTACACAAAGGGTGCGCGGTTTAGACCTTTTCTGGAACGCAGGCTGCAGTTTAGCTGTCGAGTCACTATCATTCTCCTCAAAGGTGAAATGATTTAGAGGCCTAGAGAAACTTAATTTTTCTTGATCACCATGTGCAACCTGGAATTTTAATGGCAGGCATAATTAATTCTTCTGATGTTAATCATCAGGGCTGGGCTCCACAATTATCAGCCTAGTGCAGCTGGGGCATGGTGCAGACATGAAAAATTAGGAAAATGAATCAGTAATAGGGTGGCAGATTTAATCTGCATCATGAAAACAAAGTTAAAAAGAGGGAGATCGAGAGAATTTCAGCTGAAGCTTTTGTGCCAATGAGCACTGACAGAACTGAAAAATGTTGCCGATGTCCAAAGTGATTGGTAATTACCAAGCCATTGAATTTTTTATTGTCAATTTATCATTGCGCCAGAGGTTAAATTTAACATCTTCTTCTAAAGCCATCACTCTAGGAGGAAGGCAAGCTTTGCATCACGTGGACCAGGAGTCAGTGAAAGGTTAATCAGGTATTCCTTTAGTTTGTGTGTGCTTCCAAATCAGTCTCTCTTTTTGTGTCCTTTATGCTGCATACATACCGTGGGGTATTTTCTAATTTATATCACCTGTACATTTCATAAAAATATTAGATTGCATTCCTCAGTACAGCATCATCTTCCTAGCTGTGTATTTATAATGTTGTATTTTCATACTTCCCCAGGCAAATTTTACACACATTTCAGTATGTATATGGCAATGTTATATATATACAAAGGACTGTATGATACAAGGCAGGCATTTCCCAAACAAGGAAAATTATAATCTTAGCATCTGAAAGTACTGCAGGAAATAAAAAAAATCCAATTTTTTTCCTATTTATTTATTTATTTATCAACTGCATTATTTGGCTTGCACTTGATTTTTGCTTTGTTCTGAAGCCATGTTGTTTGAGAATGATCCAGTTTAAGATCAGGGAATGTTTGGAATGCTAAAAAACTGCTTTTGGGCTGAAGGACTGTGAAGGGAAGGCTGTTTGCATTTTGCATCTTGTATGATTCTGAGTACAGTTTTGGCACTTAGAAAGTAAGAAATATTCTCAATTCTTAAAGGAAGCTCATGTTTTCCTTTGAATCTTTCCCCCTCAAGAATATTCAGTAAATGGTAGGGTCTTTTTTGATGCAAAAGCCCTAACAGACTGAGAAAAAGACAGCATTGAAACATCCTTTTTGTAGAAATATGTGACAGAAATATACATTCATGTGTTAGGGACTAAATTGAGCCCTGAAGTAAGTGAAAATCTGTTCAATAAAATAATAGGATTTCTGATTCTGTGTTTATGGGTTTGGATCTGCCCTGAAAATTCCAGATACATATACTCCTTGCTATGTGGCTGTGTTTTAATATGATATTAAATGCAACTCTGTTTGCCTAAATTCCTTCTTTAATTCTGCTCAGTAATCTCACTTCTATTTTCTCTAATTTTTTTTTTTTTTTTTTGCATTGAGTGTTTATTATAGATTCCAGACTGTGCTCTGATTAAAGGAATTGTATGCATTTTCTATAAATTAAAAATGGAAATGGCCTTTAGGGGAGACTCAGTAGAGGAATCAATGCATGCATTAATTACTGCAATTCATTACCCAAATAAACACAAGACTCAGCCTTTTGCTGGATACAAATTTAGGGACATACGATGTTTACAAGAGACAAAGGCTTGTGATCCTGCTCATGTTAATCTACAGATCAAAGTATGTGAGCCTATTCCTAGTGCAGGCTCCTTTGGGGATACCATAGCTGGGATCAATCCCCCCATGCAGGCAGTGAATTATTGCTGCTGAATACAAAAGCTGCTCACGTGACATCACTATTCCCTAACAACAGGGATACTTGCTCCAGATAGGGCTTTAAAAGAGCATATTTTCCTTGATACCTCAATTTTCTATAATTAAACTCAAATAATAAAGCAATAGCTGTACAATGACCACTGATTCACTTCATTAGCAAAAATATTCTGCAGTTCATAGCAATACTCAGTCATTTGGAAGAAAAACATGAAAATATAATCTTTAGCTTCCCAGAGGCTTTCTAGAATATAAACAAAGGGTTAGAAGATATATAACAATTAAAATGATACCAAAAATATCAGTTATTTATTGAAAAGCTTTCCTATTCTTCTGAATTAGTATCCTTTCTTTTCCTTAAGAAGAGACTATAAGACTACTGGAACAATGCAATTTTTCTAACAGCATCTGGATGCATTTCTTCATCATATTTTATAGATGGAGAATAAATTACAGTATGAAGGCTTCTGTTCAAACCAGGACGCAGAGCGTGATTTGAATCTCAGTGCATTTTCCCTGCCATTGTGGGTGCAAGTTCACCCCCAGTCTCAGCAGCTCACAGCAGAGCACCAGCCTTTTCCTTCTTTCCTGTTGGAACACTCAGCTATTTTAATGGGATTCTGACCAAACTGCAACTAATTAAGAATCAATTCAGGACCATTAGTAAGTGGGACCAAGGTAGCCAGCCTTGCATATTTCAGAAGAGTTCACTTTAATGAGAGGAGTTCTTGGACAGGGGAAGAAAAACCCCAGAAGCAGATTAAAGATAGTGTAGGGACCTCCTCCAGTTAAACTAAACAACTAATGCTACACAGAAAGATGCTGAACTTGTAGTCCTCTCTAATTGATCTACTTACTGTTCCTTAGGAAACTTAAAACAATAACGAATGCAGGTATTAAGTGTGCATTAATCATTCAATAGCTATTTATAAACATTAGCAACTGTTACATTTCACAGGCTTTCTTCATCAGAGAAACATATGTTATTTTTTTTTCAGACATATAAACCTTAGAACTGTCAAATCATTTTTTCTTCTTTGGGCTTTGTACTTCTGCGACATCTGTTTATCTGCACTGCATTGCCTGCAGATGGGATTTTAAAAATTTGTTAATGGTGTTAGGATGCCATATTTTGGACAGCTGTAGTTTTGCTTCACCACATAGCAAAACTTTACTAAAAATTCAGGGCTTTGAGGGACTGATTTCATTGTCGTTATTTCATTAGTTGTATCAATTTTTCCCCTTTATCTCTTGCTATTGTGAGTTATGTTAATGAACTGGTAGCATGTAAATGTAATAATTTAAGGAGAAATAGAAAAAGCAATATATCGCTGATTGATTTGAATTATTAGAGGGAATGAATGCAACTATATTGATATAATCTAATATTAAAGAATTAAAATCACTATACAGTAAATTGAAAGCACAAACGTGAATATGTTATGTGGCAAGTCCTAAACCTCACACTGACCTCAGCTCATGAGAAGCTGCTTGGGCAAGGTTTCTGGTTTGAGACAAAATGAACAGAGAGACAAATCTGTGAGATTAAATCTGTATGTTTAAAAAAATGTATGAAGAGCTGTTTATATTCCCAGCACAGGAACATGAATGGACACCTAGTGCAATGCCTTTGTAGTTGATACATATTTTATATATTTTGTAAAGTTAATAATTTACACAGGAATTTCTAGAAACCTTCATTATTTTAAAATAAATTTGGCCACAGAGGAGAGAATGTGATAGAACATCTTTCCACTATGCTTGATTGAAAGATGATCGTCTTGACTATTTAATTTTCTGTTTTCTATTTTATTTTGTAATTTGTATTTCTAAACAAACAGTGTGCAACATCCTCTTGCATAAAATATCAATAAGAACAATAAAAAAGAGGCAAATAAATTTTGGAGTATTTATCTTTGTAGGAAGAGTGGGCCCCAGTCAGGAGCAGAAGGTTCTCCCTGTCACTGGCATTTACCTTAGTCCTTGTTCTGGATACAGGTACTCCTAATACAGAGAATGAACACCTTGGATGTTCTGGGTTTATAAGCTGTGTCTTTATAACCAACCTTCTTTGGCTTCTGTCAGAAAGGATTTGTGTTTGTAATGACAGGTAACAGTGTGAACAACAGACAAAAATAATTTGGGGAGAGAGGGAAAAGGCTTCTTTAATGAGGCTGGAAATAGATTGGGACAGTCTGTCAAATACACTTTAAAAAAAAAATAAATTTGAATCTTACTTGGATATTACATTATTTGTAACCTCAGATATATGTTGACATTTAACAGGGAAAATGACTGACAGATCAACATCTGTGAACTTTTTCATTTTTAATGAAGGAAACAAGTAATTTCAGCTTTCTGTTCTGTGGGATGTGTGCTAAGATCTGAGAAGGATAAAAAATACAGATTCTTCCCACACTCTGGTCAAAACTTTTGGTTTTTACAAAATAAATGGAATGGAACAAAATGTCACTTGACTGTATAGAAGGATGTTTGGAATGGGGACAGGCCAGGAGAGACGTGACCGGTATTTCCATACCAGTGGAGGTCAACAGACCCAGGCATCCCACAGTCAGGCAAGCCCCAGGTCAGCTCCCAGATACTATAAAAACTGTTTCAGAGTACATGTGCAGCCACTCCACATCTCATGGGAAGAGACTTCTAGTGACCTGACCTGTGCTAAAAGACACAAACAACAGCCTCCCTTTTTTCTTCAGTTTTAAGAGTTGATCTGAATATTTCTCAGTTTTTATTTTGCCATCAGCTAAAAAAGTAAAACCTATTTACTTCAGCTGAAAGAGGTGGACCACTTTCATCACTTCCATCTTCTGATCTTTATTTTTATACATGTATAAGCTGTGAGGATCTCCTTATGCTTACTTATGGTCAGCCTGTTTAGCATAACAATATAACTGCAGAACTATCAGTACTGCCAAGTCCAAGCCTCCTTCCCAGTTTGCAGGTGGTGTACTTTAGATCTTGGTCAAATATATGTTCTTTATACAGCTTCAGTTTCTGACAATTTCCTGGCTCTTCAATTCCCTCTATGAAAGCAATGAACTTCAAATCATGGTGTGTGTGGGATGTGTTGTGTTTGGGTTTGTTTTTTTTTTTTTGTGTGGGTTTTAAATGTAGGCAATTATTGTATAATAATATTTCACAGGGATTTGGTAAAAAGGTTATGCTACTGAAGATTCTACTTCAGGTAAGTAATGTGTCTTGTTCACCAATATTTCTGATACTATGTAGACTGAGTTCGTTTGAATTGCCATTATTTTTTATTTTTACTTCTTGGCATGCATTTACTGTATGCTTTCCCATGCAGTTTGCCAGTAACTTTTTGCACGACTGCCAGCAATATGGAGACTCCGAGTATACAATTACCTTTGCCTTCCTTTCAGAAATTCATGAAATGCATTTCACATCCTTTCAGGGAAGATCATTCTATCTCTAATCAGGGATTAGAGGGGGTGAAATACAGTGGGAAGCACAGTTCTTTTCCTTCCTCTTGTCAGATATGTAGCATTCCTTTATTGGTTTTCCTCCAGGTTGTATTCTCAGAGAAGAACTCCCCTGTCTCTGTTGCAGGAAGGGTGAATTGCTCCCTCAGGGATGAGGAAGCCAAGGGTGGTCAGAATAGAATCCAGGCAATGACTTCACTGACAAGGCCAAGTTCTACAGTGCCTGAGCCAGGAAAGCACAGCAGGGAGTGACATTAACGAGTCCTATTGGTAGAACAATGATGACTGAGGCAAAGGCAAAGTAACGAGTCAAGCTGAAAGTCAGTCTGGGAAACTGAAGCAACAATTCAGGTGTAAGTCTAGGAAAAAGAACACACAGTGTATCTCAGGCAAGGAATGGGTACCTGGACCTGAACTTAAATGAGACTCCTGAACCTGTGGAAAGGGGTCTTGTGAAGGCCCTAGACAAGGTAAATAAGGTCTGTTAATGCACTGAAAGCTGAGACAGAACTTTACAGTTTACAGTCTAGTCTGCATTTTCTCTGCTTCATCCAACAATTGAAATCTTTCTTCCTTTGTCACCAAAATTTACCTTATGATTTGTCTCTGGACTTCCCTATTTGTCCTCTACTCCTCGGCTCTGCCTTTCTTCACTGGTCTAAGACTTTTAATGCAAAGTGACAGCAAGAACAGTAAAACCTTGTTATAATGTCACTTGAGGTTTGGATAGAAAACAACATTTATTTTGAAAGTTCCATGACCTCGTAGCAATTTTGCTGTTGGCACTGTGCTGCATACCATGGCTACTTGGAACTTCATCACACCAGAAAAGATATTTCAAGTTCTCAAACCAAGGAGTGGTTTCTCAAAAAAGACCAGAACATTTCTTATGTTTGCTGAAGGAAGGATGTTTGCAACACACTGCTGAACTCACCTCATACTCTCCAGTAGAAGGCAGGGGTCCAGGTGCACTCAAAATTATTTCAATAAATCATAGTCATAGAGGGGGATGAAGAAGGACAGACAAGAAGTAGGTATGTTAACATTCATTTGAAATTACTGTTGCTGATAAAGCAGCCTGCTGGCTCTCCTACTTTGTTGGCTAGCAAAGTAAGGCCACAGAGCACTGAGGAGAAAGAAAAGCAGTGATATAAGAGCCACTATAGCCAAGGAACAATATTATTAGGAATTGAGCTGAACAATGGCAAGGACTGCATATTAGCCCATGTTTTGTTAGTGCTGACTCGGTGTTCAAAACAAGGCTTTGCAGTTTTTTATACAGACATGTCCAATTAAGTGTTTTTTTCAATACAATATATGACTAAGTAGGTTAGCTTACAAGAGAAACATACAACTTGACTTTAAAATACCTATATTTCTAATTCTATAGTACTATAGAAAAGAAAAATCTTTGTATTGAAAAAAACCCAAACAGAACACAACCTAAAATTCTGTCATCTCCTCCCCTGGCTCCAACTCAGCACTAGCTTCCTGAGGAAAAACAGTCAAGGATAGCCCAGCTTAATTCTATAACTTCTGTTCCAGTGGCACAGCAAACCTGGCTTTTCGGATTTACTGTCTTAGAAAAGAAAACTACATCCTTTAGATTTTTAAAATTAATGCTATTTAATTAACTAGTGTTGTACCATTTCACTAATTGTCTTTTTTTCCACTTAGGGGAAGTCTGCCTTATTTACAACTGTTGAACCAGCTTAGTTCCCACCTCTACAAAAAATAGAAGTGCATGAGGTACAATGGGCTAGGAGATATAATGTACGTCTTAAATGAGTTTCTCCAATTCTCTTGGGGAAAAGTTTCCAAGGTTAGATGTACTTGAGTGAACTTCAGAGATGAGGATTAGTTGTGTAATTGCAAACCTTTGGACTTCTCTCATGATTTGAGGGGTTTGGAAGTGTGGACAGCATGTACAAGACCAAACTACAGTTTTCCACTGGGAATCAGCTGTCAATAATCTCAGCAAACCATTAGGTGGAATGGAATAGGACATACATAGGTGAAATAGTAATGGAAGGTGCAGATTTGATCTTACAAGAGGTAGAGGGTTGTTCAGACAAACCATGCCACACAGTGCTGTGTCCAGCTGATCACTGCATGTAGGAAGAACACAGAGGAAACCGGCACTTGAGTTAAGCAAAGCATTATAACTAGTCATGCATTAGAAACTCTGGATATCTGAAATCTTATCTGTGCTGTGTTCCTAACCCATTCCTGGCACTAAGCCACACTGAAGTAATTCGTTCACCTATGGCAGCTTGTCTTGGCAAACTAATTTGCTAGGTTGAAATATGGTAAATAGAAACTATTCAAATGGCAGTAATTTTGATCCCATCATAAAAACTGGGTAAATGAAGATCCTTTTATTTTGATCAAACTGTGTGGTCACTGCACCTGTTCTGAGAAAATGAAGCTCTATGGGATGGGTGCAGAAATCTGTTTGTAAATACCAGAATATACAACTAGAGGGTGAAAATTGAATGCAGTGGCCATCTAAACTACATGTGCCTTTGAGTGAGAATGAGATTTGTTTGTATGATTGATGGTTTATGTTTGTTAACCTCCTTCAGGTAAAATATTTGCTTCAGGCAGAATTTCTGCAAAAACTTCAGGCTTGGCTTTAGAAAGGAATTTGCTTTTTGAATAATTTCTTTCTTTCATTATCTCTTTCTTACTTTGAGGAAAGTAAAAAGGGTCCAAAGAGCAGTAGTGTATGAAGACAAAGCCAGGCTGAATATTATATCTTACCAGTGATACACAAGTGTTAGTCAAATGGAGAGATGACAGTGAAATAAGGAAACAATTAAACTTCAATAAAATAAAATGAGGAATAACATTCCAGTCAGATCTAATCACATTATGTATAGCATAACTTTCAATTGAAAGTCCATAAAACCCAACCACACCTCAGCCAGTTTGTCTGGCATCCGTCCTGTATAATAAGCCAGAGGTTCCTCATGGCACAACTCCAAGTTAGTTTGAAACCATGTCTGCAGTAGGGGTGGCACCGAGCCATGTTTCCAAAGAAGTAGAATAATTTTTCTGGTGGGAAAGGTCAGGCAGTACAGAGCCATGAAGGATGATATTCCCTTTTTCGGCTTTTTCTCAATTTTTAATCCTTCAAATATATTTCTTTTAATAGTAAAATTCATTCAAAAACAGAAACCCCAACATTAAATCAATGTTAAAGATCTATTTAGACTGACAGGCATCAGAAAATCCAGAACCCAGGCAAACTGGGTTGTATCATTACAGAACTTGCAAAGAATTTTTAAGTTGCTGGTTACCTTTCCTTTGTGCTGTAAGTCTCTTCCCAATCAAGTTTTTTAAACTCTTACCTAACACTGAGAAAAAGAAGAGAATATATTGGATTATCATTCTCATGTTCTATATTTGATATGTGCAAATATATGCATGAATATAGTAGTTAACTTGCATTTGTCTTCCATTTTAAATAATAATCTTTTTCATAATGCATAAATGTATTCCATATGCTATCAGACAAATCATTTCTAATTTTCTTTATGGACGCACATATGGGAACTGTATTCACCCAGGGTCAAACCCTGGCTCCATTGAAGTCAATGGCAAATTTCCCACTAATTTTGCAAGGGCCAAGATTTCACCCTTGATGTTCAGCCACCCTAATAATATTAAAAAGCTAATATTGTTCTCTCTTCTCATATGTCAGATAAGTTTGAACAAGAACTGAGTTATCACTGAATTAATCCCTCTGCATTTTCTAGCTTGCCTCAAATTCTTTGCTTGTGGGATACAGATTTACAGATATAGTAGCCACACAGTTGTCTGTAAATGTTATCAATGCCAGCTATTTCAGAGACTTTGCAAACACAAGCTGAGCAGGTCACTGGGAAATTACATAGGAACAAGCATTCAGTGGAGAGAAAGGGCAATAGGGGGCTTTTCTGTGGTTGGAAGCATTTCTTAGGGAACTGGTTCTGTAGCATTTTTGACAGTTTATGGGTCATGATTGCATCTGGTCTAACAGAAAATTATTTTTTTGCCACATTGCTCATTCTCTGTGGCCCTGACTGGAATTTAGCAGATGTGTAGAAAGTGGAATTCAAGCAGTTGAATTCTTGCAATCTGTATTTTTTCCCCAGCAGCCCTAACTTACTTCCCTATACTGAGCTAGGAAATGCCCCCCTGGTGGCTGAAATGGTGTCCACTGTGGAATGGAGGCATGCCCGGTCATGTGTCATCAGTGCAAATGCTCGGATTCATGACTGACATCGTGCAAACAGTCCATGCTGCTTGAGAGAAGATATCTCTTGTGGCTCATATGGAGCAGAGATAGAATCCTTGCACTTTGGTTGCACTCAGTGAGAACTAGACGAAAGTTCAAAGTTCTCTTAATTTCTGTGTTGGATTTACAGAATTACAGCATTCCATCTGGCATCTAGATAAGGGATGCACATTGAGACAAACTTCTGTGAAACTGACTGGATCACTCTGTTGTGTCATGAGTTAGATTAAACTTTGCATCATCTATTCCAGAGATGGGTGGCTAATTTCCAGGACTAACCTGGATTAAAATTCAAGCATCTCTAAAATTCACACAAGTTAAGCTTCTGAAATCTTGTTGCTTATTAAGTGTTTTAAATATGTACAAGCAAACAAACCCTTCATTTTCTTGCCAGAACCAGGCTGAACATAAGTAGGAATTTTTTCACTGGAAGGTCTGTCAGACACTGGAGCAGGCTGCCCAGGGAGGCAGTGAACTCACCATCCCTGAAAGTGTTCAAGAAATGACTGGATATGGCACTTTTCAACATAGTTGACAAGGTGGTGTTTGCTCAAGGGTTGGGCTCAATGATCTTAGTGGTCTTTTCCAACCTTAATTTTTATGATTTGATGAAGTAACTGACATTCTGGCTCACAGAAAAAATGGGAATATTTTACTTAGCATATACACTTTAAAAATGTTCACCAATTCAAAATAAACATCAGTTTGAAATGAAAAAACAGAAATTTCCAGTTAAAGAAAGGACATTTCTTGTCTTTTTCCTCCCTTTTTTGACCATAAGTATTAGTCTGGCTCAACTAAGCTTCTTGCAGCATTGTGGTTAAATTGTAGTTTTGACAAATCAATTTATTATTTGAATTTATGAAAACATGTTACTCAACCTAATTAATTGTAAAGATCCATTGTTTTGGAGTCATTTCACTAGAAAAAGAATCCTCATTAAGCAAATCAGTCGAGTTCTTGCCTGGTGCAAATATCAGCATCATCTACCAGTGCTCCCGGCAAGAGCTCTGGGGTCACCACCACCACACCACTGCCTGCTGAAGCAGACCTGGTCCATGTGTAAGGACTGTGAGATTAGGCATCATGTAATATGTAAGAAGATGAACTAAAGAGCTGGAACAATAAATTATATTAATAACTTGGATTTTAGCTAATTTATCTCTGCAAGGTATTATTCCATTTTATTTTGTCTGCATTTTTATTTTCAGCTCTAAGACATGACAAGATGTGAATTATGATCTGTTCATTCATACCCAGTTTCAACACAACTGGGTATGAATTAATACTCCATAATTCATATAGTGGAGTGTCTTATTACAATTATAAAATTTTATTAGAAAATGTTTTTTAATATTTATATTGTTAATTAAATGATGATGAGTCTCATAAATTCTGAACAATAAATTAGGTTGTATTAGGCACTATTCAGATTTCATCTGTTAGCCAATCAAGGTACACAGACTTCTCTATTATTTAATATGTTGTATAATAATGTTGGGCTATGAGATTTTTCTTTAGAATGTGGAATTTCTTATTGAAATGGATTCATTAGAAAATTTTCATTACTCATTTCTAAACATAAGAGTCAGTATGGGAATACTGTTTCCCTTTACTGATGTGAATTCACTGAATATAGCAAAGAGTATTTAATTCTTCATTTGAAATGCAAGTAAACCTCAGGTCACATAAACCTTGGGCAATTAAGCAGTGTTGGTTTTGAGGGCAGCAGAAGTCTCTCCTGTCTGCTAAGTCTTCTAAAGCACTTTAATCTTTTGCATTTTGGATCTAGCTCTGCTTTTCATGTCCTCATTGTGAGTCTCATTCCAGGTCTGTTTGTGAAAGCACTTAAACAAATGCTCAAAGTTGAACATATGCTTCAATGCCTCCTAAATTAAACTGAGATCTGCAGTACTCTGAATTGAAGATGAGGTGCATAGTGGAAATTGCAATTCAAGATAGATGTGGATTACATGGCATTACTAGGATAAAGATATCCAAATTCTAATCATTACCACTGAAATCAGAACCATGCCATCTACATAAATTATATAGAAGAATGCAGCAGCAAGAGTTAGATAAAAATGGTGACATGCTCAAAAAAAGTGACTATCTTTGGTTATAAAATATTGTGTGTTATAAACAATAATAAATAATTTAAATAAATTCTGTATCTTTGTAAACATTTTTTTAGAATATCACATCTTTTTCTTCCTGGTTTCTTTTGAGAATTTCCATTTGAATTTGATTTTACAATGGATGAATTTAATGCCCATAGAAGCTAAATTACTTTGAGTTAGGTAAAGTGAAGACCTGCAGAGATACACCAATAATTCACCTCCTCCCCAGCCTGTGACATCCTCTTGATTACAGATGGCATAAGGGTTTAATCCCAGGCAGAGATTCGCTGTGCAAGGATTCAGGGCTGAGTTGTTTAAAGCAAGGATAATGTGCGGCAGCATTCTTCCCCCTCACGTGTTGCTGTTGCGAGAGTGCAGCCACAGTTGCCTACTGCTGCTTTATTAATAATGGAACACTCACAGAAATTCCATGCAAAATTGATTTTTGAGCAGTATGTAAGAATCTAATATGAAGTCTTAAAATGTCATTGAAAAATTTGTTTGTAATTTACTTTGTCGCTAAGAACTTCCTGCCCCACTATAAACAATTTTACTGTATTTCTTCCCATTAAACAACCATTTTTTGCATATTTGTTCAGCCTTCTTGCTGCGACATGCCACTGTGAGCTGATAGATAGGTATTTAAATCCATATGTGGGCTCTGTTTCTTTTGTTGCTTATTCAAGTAACAAGTGGATGTATAATTTTCATCACAGTGCAGGTGAGTGGTGTTAATGGTTCATTATCTAACACAGAATGTTCACTGATGAATGGCAAATGTACTGTTTGGAGAAGAATGAACATGCTTCTGTGGCTGCAAAAATGGTTCTTTCTTTAAGCTCTGAAAAAAAAGGACTGTCAAGAATAGAGCAAAGATTCCTGGGGTTGAGGCCCAGGACAGGGGAGTGGGAGAGCTTCATTTTCATTGTTTTGGTTCCAGAGCTTTCTTTGGGACTTGAAGTACTTTTCTTGATTTAACCTTCCATTCTCTGACTGAACGTTTGGCTATATAATTGCAAGTGTAACTTTACATGCAACTCTTAATGTTGCCACTAATTGATAATAAGCACGTCCAAATAAACTGTAGGAACTTTTTAGCTGTTTTAAAGGACTGAAGATATTTTTCTGATGCATTTCTTTATCTTAAAAATTGACCTGAAAATATGCTCATGGTTGCAAGTATTCCATAAGTGTTCTCTAAGTGTGTGACATTGTTATTTTCAGTATGGACAATTAAAGCATGTCATTTCACATGCTAACAAATCTTGGGGGCGGCTTGATAATCAGAGGGTATAGCTCTGTATTTTCAATAAACAGCTATGCCACGCAGATCTGTTTCTTGAATTTCTGTAACACAACAGGATTTGCTTTGTGAAACACAAAAATTAGCCTTCAGAGCATGTTGTTTCCCCTGCATTTTCACTGAGTCCCTTCCTGTCTGTCAGAGAAAGCTCTTAACATTTCACACTTCTCCCCATTCCTTTACTAGTTTAATCCAGGTTAAACGGTATTATGCTGGACTGGATCTCAGGAGGTGTGAATTTCATTTGAATGTGTCACAGTCTTTTTTGACATGGGAAAGTCACCCTCCTACGTACACATCTTACCTGTATGTTTGGGATAGTAATTATTTGCCTTAATTGCCTAACTAGACCATGAGCCGTAGGAATCCAAGCTGTATGTAGAAAGTAGACAATAGTCTTTATTTTATTAGACACTTTTAACATCTCCCAAATGTAAAAATATGTAACAGAAGTGCAAAGCTTTTGTGGAAATGATGGGTTCTTTTCTGTCTTTCATGAACACTCCGCTAAGAAACATATGGAAGATATGAGGGGAAAATATGGTGATATTATGAAGTTCCACTACAAAACACATTGTAGAGTTGAGACTTACTGGGGGATTTTTATCTTTTTTCCCTGTCTGTGAAACCAGTAGCTGTTTTTGAGAAAAGGAGTACTAAAAAGGAGCGCTTAGAAGGGAGGACTATATGAACCTGCCTTGTGCGCATACTGTTTGTTTCAAGAGAAGGAACAGAAGTCTGAATGTTGGCAGGAAAAATATGGGCTATGGCTTGCTTATGCATGTCTTGGCTTGCTGCACTATAGGAAATCATTTGGTAAAATTAAGCAGACCTATTTGGTTTCCTACAATATTTGATGAGCAAAAGAAACTCTTAATGTTTGGCTAATCTTTCAAAAGCTATATTGTGCTTTCACTGTTTAGGGAAATTTTTAAGTTAGCATTAGCATGAAAATCTACAGATGTTATCTCTTTATTCTTTGTCTGAGATCAGATTTATCTGAGTAACCAACATTAAAAATGTGTAAATTTGTGGCAAACATAATGAATCTTGAATATATTAAAGAAACAAACAGATGAACCATCTGGAAATGAGATGTAGATCTGAAATAACTGCCGGTGGCACAATCCAAGCATAATCCCTGGAATAATTTACACAGAGCTACTGCATCAAGAGCCAGAACCTATTCTTTTAGAAGGCTGAGTTTAATGACTGCACATTATCATTCAACTTGTTTGGTAAATATTGACAAAGGAGTGACACATGCTGTAGAAATGTATCTGTATCCTGCATTCCCTCTAGGGAAACTTCTGCATTCTGAATTTTCCCTACTATTTTTTTTCCATTTGTTCTTTCTATGCCTCTCTCATATAAAATTATTGCAGTAGGTGTAGCTCTGCAACTACAGGAATCAGCTTGTTAGCTTTGAAATTATTTTTGATAAGTCATACATACACATTATAGGGAATTAGTAATTGTGCCTACAAATGCCTATTATGTAAAATAGGACAATTTGATAAATGGAGAAAATTTGGACCTCACCATTAAGTAGACTTTAATTTTGGATTCAGATGTAATCCATGAGCTTTTCTCCTTCTACTATGACCTGAAAAATACCACAACCTTACATAATCATGATGGAAATCAGGTGGTTTTTCTATTACGTGGTAAACAAATGTGATTCAGCAGGGTTTGTTTTCCTGTAGCACTGGAATGTTTTGACAGCCTGCAATTTCATTGGTAGTGATCATGGAACAACACAAATTAGATCTTGTATTCTTTACACCTTTACCTTGCTGGTGAAGGTGAGACACCCCAACAAACAATGCATCTTGAGGAATGTTTGCAGGGTATTTTAATGGTGAATATATTGCAAACCTGGATAGAAACTAGGTTGCAGTATATCTTAAGTGACTGATTTAAACCCATACCTAATGTATCTTGTAGGTTAGCATTAATTTGACTTGCTGAGTGGATGGAATTTATGGGTATAATGCATTGCACTAGGCAAATAAAAACATCCTCCTTCAGTAATAAAGGTGAAGGCTGGCTCCATACGGGCAAGCCTAGCATAGCCTTCAAAGCTTTAGCTGTGTAATATCCATCTTACTTCTGTGGCACAGGGATGCAACATATTGCAAGTGACCCATCAGGAAATACCATTCTGCAATTCTACTTCAAGCTTAGTTTTTTTGTTTAGTTTTGTTTTTTTTAATCTGCACTCAGCATTTGTTTCTTCAATGCAATTCCCATTTCCCCTATCCTTTTCTCCTTTCCACTTTTATATTGTTCTTAGCGTCTTAGCTTTCTACTCCCTCAGGTATTTTAAATTACCTTATTTCAGAAGGTTTGATCACCTTCCTCCTCACTTTTGTACTTGTCTGATTGGTTCTATAACATATAACAACAAGCAACATTAAAATATTTGTGCTAGTACTTACTAGTACATCATGCAAACACAATCACAGCAAGTATAGACTTTATTCTGGAAAACTTACTGCTTTAATTAAACTTGCAATTTTAATTAGATTTCCAGAACAAACCTTGGAAATTAACATGGGGAAAAGGAAGAGATTTTCCACATTAGCAGGTAGCAGGGTTAGAAATAGAACCTATCTATATCTTTGACTTATTACAGTACTTTTTCATTCTACTGGTACTTCTTTTGCTTCTACTCTTTCAATAAAGAAATCAGCCTTATTTTTCCTTTCAGGAAAAGATGATATTTTTATTGTGAAATCTCTTCTACAAAGGCAAGGGCTTGACTTTCTGAAATTAGGCTCCATTACACTTGAAGCTGAGCCTCTCATAAAGACCTAGTTGGGACTGCACTCAAAATATGATGTGTTTGTCAAAAATGTAATCTATTTTGTAGCTTGATCCTTCCTCTTCAACAGGAGTTTGAGAACAGTTAAATAATCAGAATAAAATAGTTGTTTCAGTCTGTGCAAATGGATTGGATGATGGGTTAAACAGGTAGATGAGATTTCCCTCCATTTGGGGGAAAGCTGTATGTGTGTATTTAAAGATTAAAGATGTGTTGAGTATTTTCATTCCTCTCACTCCTCCCACATTTTTTTTTTACTTTCAGGATCACTTTTTAGAGGCTGGCAAGTGTTTGCTCTTTTTAAAATCTGTGGAAATTATGATCTCTCCCTGTGCCTTTGCCTCTGAGGTCAGCCAAAGGATTTTGCCATTGCTGATATATTTTTTTTAAGCACTAAGTATTTGAAATCCTAACAAATTCAAAAAACCTTTATCTTGCAGGAATGACCCAGGGCTTTGTGAATCAAAATAGGGTCTTCCCTCACTAATAATGGAAAACCTTTGGGTTTTGGCAGCTGAGTTTTGTTTATTTGGCATTTTGACCCTGAGCACTTTAAGCCTAAACAGTTATATCTACTCAACTGAACTAAATGTACTCAAGCAAATGAGGTTCCACAAATGCTTCAGAGCTTGCTGGCTGACTTTTTGAAAGACACGCTCTAGTTCAACCACAAATTACTTGGCTAGACACTGGTATTGCTGGGTGAAGTTCTATGGTCTGTGTTCTGCAGCGCTTGGGACTAGATGATCACATTAGTCCTTCTGACCTTGAAATACGTGTTTGGGTGTTAACCTAAGTTAGCAAAGCCAGGGTGAGGAACATAGGAATTGAGCTTTAACAAAGCTTGCTTGCATTTGAATTTTACTTTTAGCAAATGCCCTTATCAAAAGAAATAAGTCTGGAAACCCTAGAAAACTACTTAACAGTACTTAATCACTTGCCCAGTTCAGTATTAAGGAAAAAAAATATAGGTTAAAGAGCATCTTTCCTAACTGCTTTTCTGAGTTTTGCTCCAAGTTTCCATTTTGTCCTTTAGGAACTCCTGATGTTTCTGAACCTGCATAGTCTTAGCTGAACATTTGCTTCTGAGTGGTTTATTGAACCCAACACAGTATGTTTGAAATCAAATGTAAGGAACACCTCTGGGATTTTCCATCCTTAATTTATTGCTGTTTCTAATTATAGATGGAGGAATGGAGGTTTTTTTTGTTCCATTCAAACACATCCATAATAATGTTATTTCAAATAAGAGTATATTTTTTTTAAGGAAATGGCTTATTCTAGAGTTACTTACTTGGCCATGCTTCAACAAGATTCTCTCCTTTTTCCTGAGATGCAATGGCAAAATTATTTTTAATTTTGATTTTTCATACATTTTAAAGCACAAGGCTTCAAAATAAATGTCTGGTACAACAGTTTCTTTTGCTGCCTTTTATTGTGGTAAACATTTAACTGCAAGAGATTTGACATCTGTTGAGTTTCCAATAGATATTAGGGATATAACTATATATCAAGTCATCAATTATATATCAAAACATATTGACAACTATGCATGTAAGATCCCATTTCATATTCCTCAATAGTTGTGTGCGTAAGCTCCTTGTTTTGCTGCTTCTTTGTTTTCTGTGAGCTGAAGTTTAGAGATATGTTTCAAATGCAACTTCTGCTTCTACTGCCTGTTCTGACTTGTTTTGAGGATGTTGACTTTCTGAAACCTCATCAAGCAAAGGAGTCATTTTTGCATCCTTGTTTTTTTCTCAAGCTTCTAACTGTGTTCCTCTGAACTACTCAAAATTTAGAAAAACAGCACTGGTGTTGCGCAGACTGAAGAGGTAAAAGTCTGTCTGTCTCAGCAGTCGTTTGAAATGCAGAGTAAAAAGTCATCTTTCTTGTAAAACAGGAGAGGACTGACTGCATTTGCATGGTTGTTCAGGGGAAAATGTATCCTTCCTCAGCTGTAACTCCTGGGAGTTGTTAGCATTTCTCTCTAATATGAATTTGGAATTAGTTTTCAATTTCAGTGCATAGCTGTTTCTTTCTAGTTAGTGAACAGGACTAAATACTGAAAATAGAAAAATGCTAGAATGTGTATAACAGTTTAATTCACCCAGAAGTGGTGGTTTCTTGGAGCATCTCTAGTGCTATTTGCTATGGCTGATACTGGTGGCTATTGTGAGATGTCAGCCCACAATGAAATTCAAAATTTGAAATCAGTCTAAAAAGCAGTCTGTGTAAAGCACTTGTGACAGCTTATACCTTTCAGCTGGAGGATTGGCTCACTTAAAGGCTGGACTTGATGCAGCTTATATTTCTGCAACATGAAAGACTTAGTGCTTTCTCAAATTTTACAATTTTTGTCAAGTAGGTTTTGATGAAAAGAAAGTACTGCTGATTGTACAGTGATATACAGAAAGATAAAATGATGAAGTGTTATATTTTCACCTGCAGACTGTGGTGAGAAATAATAAATAGGTGAGTTCATGGTCTTCATGTTGTTTCACTGTAGCTCATCCCAATACAGGGGTACTATGTCTTAGGCTACGAGGGAGCTCTCTAAATCAAGACGATGTAGTCAAGAACATAAACCATGTACTTATTGATCAGAACCACATGGAACTGCTTTAAAAGTCTGTCCCTGTATGCACTGAAGTAAATTTATTCCTTGATAATTTCAAGGTCTGATTCAACATATCAGAAAAGTCTGTGCCTAAATGGAACTATAATCTAGCAGCTCAGTCTAGATATAGTTGTTAGTTCCAGAAGAAACAGCTGGCATTAACCTTAAAATAGCATCAGAATTTGCATTGTTTTCTTGATTTTTTTCTCTATCTCATTTTTCTATTTAAAGTACAAAGCCATAATTTTAGCCACTCTAACACCATGTAATGAATGGTACAAACACTTCCAATTTACTGTACAAAATGGTATACAAAATGTAACCCCAGAGAAGTCTACAAAAATGGTGATGGAAACTGTTCTGGGATGATGCTTTTGCACAGGGCACTTTGGTCACTGTACTTGAACACTGTCAGTTTTTAGATGCCATAGCCCGTTCATACAAGAAAAATAGATTTCCAAACTATAGGAGAACTACCTGTTTTACAAATAAGTACAAAGTTTTTGTTTACACCAGTTTCTTTTAAAAAACAGCTGGGCAGTCTTTGCACTCTGCTTTCTGCAATATGTTCAGTAGCAAGCCATTTCTGTGTTTTATTAACCACATTTTTCCAAGACACTTCCATACAAGCAGGACTTGAATGACTTCTGCAGCTGCAACAGAAAGTCCCCATTACTCTTGAACAACACTAGACTTGAAAGGCACTCATAACTTTCTTTTCTTCTCTCTGATAAGCAAAAAGAGATAATCCCTTAAAAGCTTTTAGGTTGTGACAATTGGTCCTCCAATGACAAGGTAGCTACGTGTGTTCCCTGTCTCTCAGTTTGCTGGTTCCAGTACAACATCTGGCTGTTCTGGATTGTGTTTCAGCCAACCAGTGTCATCCAGGCCTCAGTCTTGGCTAGACATTGAGATAGACAGGAAACAACACAGCCTGAACCCAATGAATGAAAGATGGGGGAGCTGCCAGATATCCTGGTGACATCACTGATTGATCTTTCTGACCCTCTTTGGGGAGACAACAATAAAGTTAAATGAGAGTAGTGACAAACTGAGAATCTTACTATACTCAGAAATTATTATTCACTTTCTCTTCATTCCCTCTTACTTTTTCATTTAGGTCTTGCTGAGCTTGGAAGTTTCTCCCTCTTTTGGAGGAGAGTACAGGAATTTTCTCAATTCTTGGTGAATTTTTCTGCTTAACATCCCTGATAGTTAAATCCTATTTTCCCACTGATGCACTCAAAGAAGAATGTAATTAACAACATTATCTCTGTGAAGGAGTTACATAAATCTACTTTGGAGAAGAAGACTCAATGAGGGGATAATTTCCTCCTTTGCTATGTCTGACTCCTATTGATTTGAATGAAAATGTATGTGCATCTGAGGCACAATTTACATAGAAGAGGGCCTGAACTAAAATTTCAGGTTGACCTACTGAAATAGGTGGAAGAGCAGGAGACAAACTTAGCTTCCTGTAAATACCTCATTTTGCAAATAGATGGGAGGTATAAGAAAGTATTTTTTGAAGTGCATCATATTAAGAGATAGGCTAATTCTGTGAGTACCCATGAATTAATAGTATGAATTTAGACAAATCAAATACAGTAAACTATTGTTGCAAACAACACAGAGTTTTCTTTAATTTCCCTATTTCAAGCATAAAGGAAAATTACTGTAGGAGCAAAAGGAGTGACAAATCATAGGCTAATGTGTATGATGTTTTTAAAATTAAGAAGCAAGCAATCCCTTCAGTCTGCAGCCCTTCACAATCAATGAAGAAACATTCTTAGATTAACATCATTCTCTTGACATTTTCAGCATTATTACTCACCACAAATTCTTAATTAGTCCTGAGACTGGCCATTTTTGTCGTTCAACACACAAGAGACCCCTATGCTGTATCTGTTTTCATAAAGAAAAGCAGGTGACGTGAAAACTTTCCTTATCCCCTTTGAAATGTGAGTGCCCAGGCGCAGGGATTGTGTGTGAGAGCTGCAAATGCCTCAGTGCCATTTCTGGAACACACACGTTTTACAGAGGCTTTTCCATTTTGCTGCTGACAGGCCTGGGAGAGGAGCCCCCATCCCCCTGCTCAGGACCGTATGTGCCTTCCTGCTCTCCGCTGGGAATGGCCCCATGCTGTTTGCTCTCCTGCAAGAATCACCTTATCTGCTGGGCCAATGAGACCATTAATGGAAGCCCTGTACTATGCCATCAGAGCTCCACTTCTTGATCAATAGTTATTTACTTCTGAGAGGTCAGAGCGTGGCTAATATAGCTGAATAATTTTATTGATAGATAACATAACAATGAAAAATAAAGTTTAAAATAGAAGATGAATGAATTCAGCACTTTGTTTGGGGATGAATATTATTATTTCGAGATTTTAATAGCTGGTGGAGTGATGAAAGGGCAGACAACAAAAGCTTTGAATAATTGTTCCAGGACCATAATCAGACTTCCATTATTGACCTCTGCTAATATTCTACTGTAACTGTCTGCTAAATTGGTTCCTTGGGGCTTGAAATATACAGTGATGTTATGAGTTCCTATTGTAAATTGCCACACAGAAAAGTAGCAAGTCTCTGAAATAGTGCTGGCCCTAGTTTGATCAATACTCAATTCTAAGCAGTGCAAGAGGCAACTGTTGCCATAGAAACATTGATGTCACCGAGGTTGAACAGAGGCTCTTACAACAAATCATTTCCTTTGAGCAGTTGTAATTGACTATATGTACAGTTTGCTGTCACCTGAGACTATTTACATCAAGCCAGTAACTGAGCTGCATTAGTTATTCTGGGAGTAAGAGGGTTAGCTCTTCTTTTGTGACCTTACAAATACCTAGGAGGATATTGCCATGGCAACCAGAGATGTAACAGGATGAACATTAAGGTAGCTACATAATGCAGTGGCATTCTTTTGGAATATAAGGGTAGTTTTAATAAACTTTATCTAGCTACTGCATAATATAAACCTTACATTGGATATATCTGTCACAACTTTTGACTTGTAGAAATCTTACCTTTGGCATAGGTAAAATCAATAATCTTTGAAACTGACTACTGAACTTTAATGCTGCCTGTCTTGTACTGAGATGTTACAGAAACACAGTTTTACAGGACTAGGCCATAAGTTTGGGACGGAGGGCATTTTTCTGCTTTCAGATAAAATGGTGCATGTTGATCTGCAGATAGTGCTTGTTTCAGAATTTGTCTCAATTAGCCAGGTCCATTTTCTTAGTTAGATAGGTATTACTTGTATTTTTTAAACACAAAGTTAGCCAGCTGCTTTGAGTTCAAATGTCACAGTCTTTTACTTCAGTGGAGGTTTTAAAGTAGATACTGCATAAGCTCCTTTAGTACTTCCCCCAGTGCATTTGCCTTTGTTCTCTAAATGGTTCCTCGAGCAGTGAAACATCATCATTGATGTGTCATTTCAATGAAGGCTGAGATTGGGTTTTAAAGCACCTTCAGTGTCCAACAGCCTCCAAGCACTTTAAAGAAAAAACTCATAACTAATTTAGAATGCCTAATTTAGAAGCTTTAAATGCAGATCTCTTATGTGGCCACGAAAGTACATATCATAGTACTTTAAAAAGGATTGGTATCTGATGTGATATCATAATTACACAAACCTGCTACATTCTGTAAATATAAATGTAGTCAGCTGTCAGTCACATAGACCAACATTCTCTAATATATCAATAATAAAAATACAGCGAAAGCATACTACAAGCTGCCAAATTTCAGATATAAATAGCTAGCCTTAATATGCCTAACATTGCATGTATGTAAACTGTTTTCATTCTATACACTGCAAAATTAATATAGTTGTTTATTCTCATGGTATGATATGTAGATGGGCTAATGGCCTATGTTGAAACTATTGAGGAAAAAGAGTGTTATGTGGATTTTTAAAATACAAGGCAAATGAAATCCCATATCAACTCTTTAACAAAATGCCATTTGTATGTGTGAGCTCCTGCTTATAATAATGCATAGTTGACCTGTGGAAATTCATGGGCACAAGAGATCGAGTCCTCCATGACCTTTCTAACAATTTCTGCAACAATGCAGCACACAAGAGCTGTTTTAAAAAGTAACACTTATATAAATAGGACATATAAATAAGAAGGTTGTTTTCATATTCTAGGACATATCTATCTGATGAGAAGGACGAAACTCTCCTTCACCTACCCAATGAGCATTTCAGGTTTTATTAGGTCTTTTTCTGAAATTTCTATTAGTGCTTGCTGTTTTGTATGAAATCCAGGGGAATTTCACCATTGGTACAGCAGCTTGTATACTGAGAGGTTCAGAAAGATATTAGGCCATAAGTATTGTCTGTGTGTTCAGGTAAAAGTATTGTGACACTTTCTGCTATTTAGAAATACACTTTGTGGGAATGTATTTTTGAAATGCAACATGAAATCACAGCTGTGTAATATACAGTATATAGAAGTAGCTGAAAATAAAGTATGTACTGACATTTTGATTTAGATATAATAAAAATTAATTTACAGGGAAGAATTGAGAATGCTGCATTCCTTTCTTTCTTCCGTTACAAGCACAGGCTTCTTTCCCTACCTAGTCATCTTTTTTTCTAGGGAAGGCTGTGTAACTTTCCTGGGATAAAGAGAAAAATCTTTAATGCTATATCATTTTTGTGATCCTGTCACATAGGTGACTGAAAAAGAACATTACCCTGTTGATACATTTAAATAATCCCCCACTAGAGGATTACAAACATGTTCAAAACAATTACAAACATGTTTTTAGCATCCACAGACTGTACAGATGAAGGTCTGGTGGTGATTGTTCTCATTTTGGTTTTGGGTGGCTATGTCAGCTGTTATTTGTTTCTGGTCTAGTTCACATTTTGGGTTTAGCATGCTGTTTTGTAATTTTGGTTTGTTTTCACTGTGGAAGTTGCTGTTAGCATGCAAATGGCTTGCTGCTTGCTTAGATGAGTCTGTCCTTCCTGAAGTGCACATGACTGTTTTTAATAATTCAGAGGAAAAAAACTTGCATAAAAATGATAGATGAGATTGGGATGGCATTTGAGATGTCAATATTAGACAAACTAATACAGTGGAAATCTTTGAATTCTGAAAAACATTGTCAAAATGTGAACTAAAAGCATTGTCACAGAAGCATCCAACACAGAGGAGTTGAGAAAACTGTTTATGTAACAGCCACTATTTTGGTAACTGAAAAGCTGCCAGTCCTTTGTGTAGTCAGAGTGCCATTATCAGCGCAGACACGTTAAAAATATGTGGTGCTGAGAGGTAGGGAGAGCACTGGACATAGAAAAGCAACAGTAACACAATTACAAAAGGGTTAGGATTCTGCTATTGTTACAGATATCCCTGTACCCTTCATGATTCAGAGACAGAGAAATGCAGACACAGCACCAACAGCGTCCCCAATGAAGTGCAGGGTTTGGGAGAGGAAGAGGTTTTTTGTACTTTACATGTGCTAATGCAGACCAGGACTGTGAGCTGAGTGTAACAGTATAACCAAGGGATGGCTCTTGGAGCTTGATGAGCTCTACAAATGTGTGTGAAATCCTCACAGAAAGTCTCAGGTTGCCAGTAGTCTTTGGCGAGCACTGGATATAAACTTTCCATGACCCACAGAGACAGCTATGCTCAGAGAGAATGCTGAAGAGGTTGAAACTGAGGGTAGGATTCTCAGGAGATGGAGGCCTAGAGAAGGAGAGCTAAATTCTCAAAACTGTATCTTACAGTCTGTGTAATGAATTCCCACAGGCTGATTAAAATGAACCCAAACCAAAATTTGATCAGCATTGTGCCCTCTGTTTTGGAACAGGAATGTGGCAGATCAGTTTTATTCCTCTCCTTATCATGTCCCTTTTTGCAAAGGATACGGGTCATTGCAACAGCTATTTCTAACTGGCTGCTCTGCTAATTGCTGCAAATGTAACACACTCAACCAAATATTTTGTCCTTAAGAAGCTTTGGAAATGCAAAGGTATGGAAAGAAATGAAATTGTTTTCCAAATGTGGATGCGATAGAAAATCAGTAAGGAATTCTTTCTTGGCTGTGGATATCTTTTATGGTCTGTAATTCTGAAAACTGCTATTCTCTCTCCTTTTCCATCCCCTGCTCTCCCCTTGAGTAACTTCTCTGAATTCAGCATCAATTTTTTTTGATCAACATTGCTATTAAGTCAAGTCAGCCCCATTGTCTTAAGTAGAATTTTACTTTCCTTGTCCTTTCTGGTACTGCTGTTATATTTAAATTTTGATTTGTTTGTCAGAAATACAGCCAATAGAACCTCTGGCATTACTATATTTATGCTCTTAGTTAAAACACAAACTACTACATACTTTGTCTTAGTGAGAAAAAAGACTGGTTAGAAAGACCAATTCCTTCTGTTAAAGATCTTGCAAAAATGTCTATATCCTGGAGAGGCAATCAGCCTTAAACTTCTTTACTAATATTGGCCAAGTGTATGCAGATTGACATTAATTTTTTTTTGTTTCTGTTTGTTTGGTTTTGGCTTTGCTTTTGTTGTGTTTTTTTTACAGAGAGATTTTTCCTATCCTAGCAACAGCTGTCTTCCCCACCCGCCCCTCCTCCCCAAAAAAATGTTTTGAGAAATCTGGAAAAATATCTAAATTGTATGTTAAATATCTACTAAATGTATTAGTCACCCCCTGGAGGGCTAGAAATGACTAATTATATACAATGTGTCATTAGCTATGGCTGTGTATTTTATGTGAGAGACTCCTCTTTGAATGGCTTAAGGCACAGAGATAGGTTTGATCTCTAAGTTGTGCAGCTGTGGTAGCAGTAATCCTTAGTGTATCTCCAGAGCTATCAGCTGGCATGGTTTATTTGGCCTGTATGGAGTAGGGGTGTGTACCAGTAAGAAGTAGAATTTGGTTGGTATAACCTGGGATCACTTCCAGCACACACAGTGACGGAGTTTGCTCATCGTCCCATGATGGTAAAACCCTCTTGTGAGGGGTTCATCTACCCTTTCATCCAGGGTTAGAAATTCTGGTGTCATGATTTATCCTGTGATTTAATGCTAGTTCCTCAGGGAATCCACTATCTTTGATGTGAGCAGGGACTTTTACCACCTTGTTGTTATCAATTTCCTGCCATGACAGCCTGGGTGTGGTATTGCCTGAGCTCATGGGAGAGTTGCAGAGATCTGTTCCATCCTTTAATTATGGTATTTCCAGTAGAATCAAGAGGATTTCCAACTCCCTTTCTCTAAGCCAGGGACTGTATTTGGCTGAGTTCCCTTTGAAGTTCTAGCTACTTCCTCCTCAGGGTGAGTCTCTGGGGCTTGGCTGAGAAGTCTCCACATTCTGGTAACTACTTCCTCTCTCCACTCTCTTTAGTCAGGTTTAACACTGCTAAATGCCCTTTTCTGAGGCTTCAGTTAAGACAAAATGACTGGAAAAATGAAAACCTTTCCCATAGGACAGCACCCCAAACTTAAGAGAAAGCAAAGGGATGAGTGAGTGTAATGCATTGACAGTTCTTTGTACAGGTTACAAGTAGAAAACTCTTGATAAATTAAACAATTGCCTTTTTGGTATGAGAAAAGAAAAAAACTCTTGCAGAATTAGAAGTCTTCTTTCTCCACTCTTCCTTAACATTTAATTTTCTATTGATAAAGGTTTGGTATTAACAATTGTCATACGTATATGTATATTTAGAAGGGCAGATCTGCAGTGGTACGCAAGGCTGCCATCTAGCTGGCTGTCAGTGGTGGGTGGGCATCCACAGTTAATGCCTGGAGAATGTCTGTGCCTGGGAAACTGAGAGAGGATGCTCTTCTCTCTGAGAAAGCTCTGCCAGTACAATAATCTGGTTTAATACTGTCTTAAGACCTCTCATTGCATCCTAAAATGCCCACAGGCATTTCCATGATTGATTCTTTCATACTGTGACCCTGATAGTCAGGGTCTAGTTTTCTTTTCCAGATTTCTGGAAAAGATCTGTTTCTCTACCCTGACCATACAGTGAACGGAGGAGGAAGACAAATCTTTTGTGGCCTAGATATTGCTGAGCAAAGTTTCTGTAGGGGTTCTTGGTGTTGTGCCATTTGCCAGAGCTATGCCTTTCAAAAGTAGAGATGCTGTGTTTGTCCGGTTCTAGGATGCCAAGCCCTGACTCCTCTGGGTTCTCTCACACACTTTTATGGAGGAAGTAATGAGCCTCATCTGTCCCTGCTGTACTGAGACCAAAAGGATGGGGACAAACAGAGAGGAGGTGATGTCCTGTGTCTCACAGCCTCAGTCAGGCATTCTGCTCCACTCTGGTTCCCATCCCTGCATGCTGGGCATAGCTCAGCATTTATGTCTTAGTGCCTGCCCTCAGTCTGCACTGTTTCCTGAGCCCTTGGTCACTGTCTGAGCAGAGGCAGAGAAGAGCGTGGGCATTCAGTCAGGCTCTTTTACAAAAGGAACTTGTAATGGCTATGATGAATTAATAAGTTGTGAAGAAGCAATAATCAGGTGGGAACATGAGGGCAATGATGGGACTAACTTGCAGGCCTGGGTCTGCCTGGCTGTTTAGGACTACGTGAAAAGCTGGGTTCAGCTGTCCATAGTGCAACTTGCCAGTTCTGGAGCTGAATTGGCCAGTTGGCATCTACGTACACATTGACTGCCTAATGCAGAGGTAGTTTCTCTGATCTTTAGTGAGGTATGTGCTACACCAAACCTAGAAATCCAATGGCATAATACCCCATTGCAGCCAGTATTTTTCTTTATATATTTTGAAAGCACCTTATCACACCATTTGCTTACCTCTTTATCAAGGCATTATAGGAGTCCATTTTCCCACCCCTGGCAAGTCTATTTTCACAGTATTTTTTGTTCTCAGGATTTCCTTGACATTCTCTGTTTAGGTAACTTTCAGTCAATCCTCTCTGCTAATGACAAATAAAAGTACTTTTTATATAAAGAGTACTAAGCATTTTTAATGGCACCATCCTTTTAATGAGTTAACTTTCTTCTCCAATGCTCCAATATAAACTGCTGTCTGGAAATGGATGATAAATTAATCTTCATTTTCAAATTCCTTCTATACAATTAATTTGTATTTTTTTTTTTATTTAAGTGTTCAAATCTCTGACTATGCTATCCTTTTACCATGGCTATATAACAATCTTATGTCTATGCTTGTGAACCTGTCCATTCTCAAAATAGGAAAAGCTGACCTCAAAACAGTATGAGTTATGGATTTCTTTTCGTGGTAATACATGATTGACTTTACCCAGGGTGTAGGAAGAAAATATAACAGAAACCATAATGAAAAAAATTCACCCCATTTGTCCTTCATGCAGACAAGCGTGGAAATCATATAGTAATATATATTGCATCTACCTTGATATCAATTTGAGATTATTAGTGGGTAATAATATTAAAGTTCATAATGATTTACATAATTAAGAAGCATGCAGAAAGCAATAAAGATTTTTGCGTGTTACTGGAAATGCTTTTAGATGCCATTATGGTCTCCAACATCGTGTATCTCATTTTTAAGACTGTTCTTTCCTTTATCTGGAAGCTTCCTTCCCGTGCAAAAAGTGGAGATGGACTGGACAGTTCATCTGACATAATATACCTCTGGGCCGGAATACTTATGTAGAGGAAGGAACTTGTTCACTTAAGAAAGTGGTGGGGTATAGTGCCTCTTTCCTGGACATGCTTATGCTGTTATTAAATAACATAAATAATAATAATAATAGTAAATTATTAATAGCAAATTATACTTAGCACTTACATATGCAATTTATTTCCAAAAGGTGGAGTTTGGCCTTATTTGATAAATGCAATAGACGATTTTCTCAGCATTTAAGTTTTTTTTTTAATAATCAGACTGGCTTATTCCTGTAATTTAAAAAGTACCTCCATAGCCCAAAACAAGGGCATTAGAAGAGGTTCTGTGTTTGTCAGTTAATCTGATGATGTCTAGAATGGCACCATGGAATCTATAGGGAAGAAATGCAAAATTCTACTGCCACTATGAGAAAAGAACTTCAGGAAGTAGACTTGTGAAGGTCTATGCTAGAAAGCAGTTGGTCCAGGTTAAATTCAGCTTTCTGTGTCTGGTTTACTATAGAGATACTTTGGGTTTAGGGGACTGAATATGAACTGTCTCAAAGGGATTGATTTTAGTTAGCAGAACGATGGTCTTGCATTATTGGCGGAAAGAGCAAAGTAAGCCTGTTGTAAGGACAGTAGTGAAGAGTAGTGGAAGGAATGTTCTAGCAAAATTGAGGAAGCTCTGTGGATGTGTTGAAGCACTTGTGCAGCTGTTTCTATTTGTTGGTGTCTACAGAGAGCACAGTGGCCTTTTTTCTTGAGTATGTTTACTTGCTTCCATCTTCATCGCTTCCACCAATTCTGCAGCTGTGATGCAATTCTGACTAACTTCCTGTTTAATCAGTCTGGAAAACTGGACAGCTATGCATTCCAAGCATTAAAATATTGCCCTGTTGATCTGTTTTGGTGTTATGGTTAGTTTTAGATCAGCCGCAACACTAGTTTAGTTTTGGATACTTTGTGAAAGGTTATGTGTTAAAAAGTATGGCTGGACCTGCATGCCAGGCTCGGTAATGAATGATGCTCATTACATGCAGGTATATTTGTACAAAGTGAACTCTGTTCTTTCCGAAACTAGAATGGGATATGCTACTTTGCAGTAGAGAGCCTGACTGATGTGGAGTAAAGCTTAACACATACCTAATTACAAAGCAGACTTCCCCTTTCTGAGATTCAGAGGCATTAATTAAAGAAAGAAATTTATTACAACCTGCTCCATTATCTCCAGTCACCTTTACACAGATGAAGACTAAATTGTCTCGCTTTCTAGCAGACTGTGCACACAGAACTATAGCACTTTGGCAAAGACTTTCTACATTACCTAGGCAAGCAAAACTGGATTTAAGAGAGACAGTCCTCTTGCTAGATTTTCTTTGTAAATCATTTTTCTTCTCCGTCTACTCTCTGTTTCTAAGAAGTGAGTATGAACCCATGAGTTAACACTTTTTTGAAAAAAAAGTATTGGCTCCTGGTCAAGCATCCTGGCAGGAACATTCAAAGCAGATGCCATACTTGTGCAACTGGCACTGGCACCAGGCTCAGGTTGAATGCTGTCCAGCACATTGTGTGCATGGCACAGGTGTTGGAGGCTGATGCCTTTGAACTCTTTCAATGCTGTGTCATTCCAATCTGCCTTGCATCACTATAGCCTGTTAGAGGGATTATTTTTCTCTCCAGATGAAGATGGGGCTACTAATTCCAGATCTTGGGGCTAGTTTCATGGTTTTGTGTGATGAACTGACAGTAGCTCCACACCAGAAACAAGTGTCATTCCTAGGAAAGAAGGTAACTGTACTGAACATCTCCCAGATTGCCACAGAGCATTTCAGAGTGGGAAAAGAACAAGAGGAAGATGCAAAGTCTTAAAATAAGAATAGTATCTAGAAGAAAGTCACTTTCTACTGATAAATTTTAAAAAAAAATATCAAGGGTAGATGTTTGCCAAACATCAGAAAATTTCTTGCACTTCTCACAGAGAGAGACTGCTGGCAAAGGGAACCTTCCAACTCAGAATATTCTGTTATTCTGTTTGTGACATGGTATTGTCTCTAGGGATAGGTCTACCTCCCTTCTCCTTGCTTGGGCAGAAAGGTTCAGAAATGCCCCCCCTGGTTTGTGACTCATATGTGTGCTGGGGGCAAAAGAAACAGGCTTCTCTCAGATGGCCTTCATATTCTTGAATTAATTCCTCAAGAGGGTCCTATGCTGTATGCCTTCTCAGCAGCAGCTCACAGCTTTCGTTCTCCCTACACCAGTCTTTGGTTTCACTGTTCTAGGCTTCCTTTTGCTATTTAACTCTCATCTGCTGCTAGTCCTAGTTGCATCTGTGTCTCTGCTGGGACACCTGCGTATAGCAGATCTTAGAAATCATGGCTGTGGAGCAGATTATGGAAAGCATGCACCCATGTGTTGATGCTAAATAAAAAAGTTCATTGCCTTATCCCTGGCCCAGATGGCAACTCTGAAGATAACTCCTGCTGGTACAATGCAAGCAGCTTTAGTAGCCTCTCTCTTAATTTGGCTGTCCAGGTTGTCTCAGAGGTAAAGCCTTTGAAACAGCACTGGAGGCTGGAAGTAGGGTTCCACGAAGCATGAAGATGTTAAAACAATTAGGCCACAAAACTTTTGGAGATTGGTGCTGGGGTTGAAATTGTCATCATGTATAACGTGTGAGTGGGCATCTTGCAGCCTAGGTCCAGAGTTTGCCAACTCTTCACAGTTGCCCCTTATTCCTGCAAAAGTCAAACAGTATTTATCGCCCGATGAGAGGGGACTTCAGGCTGATTCTGTACCAATATTTGCTGTGATGAATAGCAGATGGAACATAGTCATATGAAGGTTTTCTCTCTATAGGAGAGCACTGAAGTTATCAGTGTTACAGGGAGCTTGCTTTATTAGCTTGTTCATAGTTAATCTAATGAATTTTCAGCTTTCAAGACCCCTCATACATATATTTCTCACTGAAGGGCAAGGAGAATAGTTTTTAAAATCACAGGAGAAGTAAATAATTCTGAGCAGTGTTGAACCCTGCTGCCTAGCCTTATGCTTTACAGATAATTGTTCATTGATCTGTCTGGTGGGAAAGAACTTCTGGATCTCATATCAACATCCTGTTGATTCTGGGAGATGGGATTATTTCCCTGTCTCTTTTTTCTCTTAAACTTACATTTTTTAGATTCTGGTTTTGAAAGAGTGCCAAATAACAGGCTAAATAGGTCAAAGTCTGTAGGAGAGGAGGAACGTGTATGGAAACTTAAAACAGACTCAGTGCCAAGGTAAAGAGCTTTTGGAAAAAGAAAATGCATCTTGCAGTTTCTTTTTAGCTCCAGCATGTTTAGGATGGGTGAGTGATGGCATAATTAATGAATAGGCAGAATTACTGTGCTAATGTGTTGGCATTTTGTGCAAGTGTGCAGTGATATATTAGAGAAGTATAAAGTACCTGAAACCAGACAATTGTATTAACCTTAGGCAAGTTTATTTTCCAGTCAGAGCATTCCTCCTGTTCCAAAAGACAATGTTGTCTTCTTGCCTTGTGCTCAGTAGGACACTATTTTTACAATTCTTTATGACTGAGAGGATAAGTAGGATGCCCAAGAGCTTTGCCTAATCATTTAGCTAATGATCCTGTTCTGTAATATCTGTTCAGGTGTTTAATTCAGTTTAGATTACTACTCTGATAGTCCTTTCTGGCCGTTGGTTTTGATAGGACTCATTTCTACATGCTGCATCCCCTGAAAACGGAAGGTCATAGTTCAGTTCTGAATTACTAAGTAAAAGTGTCTTCTTTTAATTTGTGCCTCAATGTTAACATTGAAACCAAATATTAATCTTTAGTTTATATTAATGTGCCTTTAATTGTGACCTGTCGGTTTTGTGGGTAAAAATATTTAAACCCCCAGAGTTCATAGCATGACAGGGTAACCAGTATCAGTAGGGATGAAGGAAGTGCTAGTGCTCCATGCAGTAATCATGCCCTGTCTGTGTAACCAGGCAGGAATAAAGCCCACAAACCATCCCACCCTGAAGTGTTTAAAAACATGGCTCTGTATAATGCTGGAGAGTTTACAGGGTACAGCTGTTAGAAGAGCCAGATTAACCTGTGGGCGCATGCAGGGACTACATTATGTTGTTCCAAAGCCAAGGGACAAAACCTCATTGTTGCTTTGGTGCTGTCTTCTTGTGTATTTGAACATGTGGGGCCAGACTCTTAGCTAGAAATTTAGAGTACTTTGATGTGCAGCACTTTATTTATCTTGGTGCTTCAGACTGCAAGGTTTAAAACAACTCCTGCCACATCACCACCTATATTTTTATCCATTATCTAAACACATTAGTTTGGTGCTTATTTACTGCCAGTTTTTGAAACAGAGAATGATATACTAAGGAGGAGTGTTTTGATGTGCTCATTTATTATGTTCTTTTGAAAATTTTTAGTAAAGACAAAACCAAATCAAAATAGCTAGACAAGCATGAATGGAAGAGTCCCCAGGTCCCCATTTCAGCTCTCATTGAAAAGTCATTAAAGTTGTGACTAGTCAGCAAAACCAAAGTCTAGCACCTGTTTGCCAGATAAAAGCCAGCTGCACTGTATATATATTCTTTAAACCACCTGCAATTTGCATACTGTGTGCAGTACCATTGTTCCAGTTGCTTCACTTAAGGTGTTTGGAGATATTATGTTTCTATCAAAGAGCAAAGATTGATGCAATAGAGTGAAACCCGTAGTAAGACTGTGATATTGGTATCTTGATATAATGAGGTTATATGGAGATTGAATTGTTGACTTTTTATTTCCTTGTTTTTTCATTTCAGTGACCCAACTTACTTTTTTGATATAAAAATGTATTTCACCTCAGCTTATTTCTTCATTGGCTTTGATTAGGACATGACTTACTGAAGTGAAATTGGTTCTTGGTTTTATTTCAAAATATTTTTTAAAAGACAGGTTTCCTGGGCAAGCTAGTCTTTTTAATGCATGTGGGACATTCCTGTGATATAGAGTTCATTTTGACATTGTTTCTCTTCCTTTCAAACAGAACTGGAATCTAAAACTACTTTCCCTTTTTCTGAAAATTATTGTCCTCTGAAGTGTCTGGAATTCTGAAACTGAAGTCATAGAAAATCTTTCTTGTCTGCATTCAATCTACTGGCATTTTCTGCCATCCTGCATTTTGTTCATAAATATTGGTTAAAGTCCTATAAGTTTCACAGACTGTGAGGTAAGATCAATTTTACCTTAGTCGCAGTCTGAAATGGCATGAGAAGATGGACAGAGAACATCCAAGGCCATTAACAGACAGCAGGAGAGGAGCTGGGTTCAATCTCAATTTCATACTGGATAGCACAATACTTGACATTCCTCATTGTATCTAATATTATATTCTGAATTATTTTTCATTAACCTGTAAAAAGCACTGATTATAAAGGGTGTGTTGTGACATTAGTAGGATTTTAGGGCTTGATAGACTTAAATTCAGGTTTTAGCTCTGCTATAGATTGACTGTATTTTATTGAGCAAGTTGCTTTTTTTTGGTGCTGCTAATTCTCATACTGTAAAAAAGTAGAAAAATCAATATTTGTTCACCCTTACTCACTATGATCAAAATGGCAATGCTCTTACCTGGTACGTAAGATGCAGCCATAGTCTGTTGTCTAGGGTTTGAGGTTGACTGTCAAACTGGAAAATTAGCAGAAACTAATACTGGATATTCTGAGTGTTTCCTAGCTCCTTCAATTTCATGCACGTTCTGTGGGAATTCATAGTATGTCAAGAGATGAGGGCATAGCTGATGAAATTTTAAGTGATTCAGAGAAATTGCATCACAAGAGCAGTAATTGTGATTCTCAGAAATTTCACATTGTCCTGGCTTTTTCTCTTTCTTTCCTGGTGCTAAATTATGTTGGACAGCCATAAATCCTTTTCTGATACCTACTTTGCATATAAGGAATTTCTAAGTGATTATTGCAGAGCTGTTTGTCAAGAAGGGAAGAAGCAGATGATCTGCATACCAGTGCATTGGTTCGTGTCACAACTCAGGCATTAAATATGGGCTGGGTGTGTCAGCACCATGAAACAAATTCCATTTCTTAACAAGTAATGGGCAATTGCTAGAAGTATGTCTGAGTCACTTTGTACAGTAGCATAAATTTATGTAAGTTTATCTCTGTCATCTTAGATAAAAATAAACTACATTTAAACACTTTGTTTCCTAAAACTCACCCTATTTTAATTGGCAGCAAATACTTCTAAAACCCTTTTTTGATGTAGCAGTCTTAATCAACGTTTGCTGTCATTTAATTTTCACAAGAAAAATCTCTGAAAAAAATTTTCTTATTGGAAAGCCAGTTTCTGCTGCATACAGTTTATTCTTGATCTCCTTGTACAAGCACAGAACAAAAACTTCTGTGATGACACTGGTGCTTCCCTAGAAAAGATATTTGAGCTAAACAGAAGGGCAAAACAAGGTCACTGGCATTATATATCTACAGCGAGCTTTAAGAAATGAGTCAGACTTACAGATGGAATGATAGTTTGCCTTGTCATGAGAACACACATCTTCAAAAGGTTCCTGCTTTGGAAAAATAAAGTAAAAACCATAAGGAACCACTTAAGGAGGCTGCATAAATAATTTGCCATTTGTGAGCAATATATGCAAAACGATAGGACTGCAAGGACTGTATTTGATGGAAAAGCTTCTAACCATTTAAACTGCCATCCTGGTGTTTATTACCTGAATCACCTCCGGGAGTCTGATAAACACCTGTGATCTGCTGGTAATTCAGGAAAGGAAGCAGCACTCTGCATGACCTGCTTTTTTTCTCCCAAGCAGTCACGGTGCAATAAAGAGTGTACAGTGATTTTGAACATGCAAAGAATATATTCAGACGAGTTAAGGCTACTTGGTTTAATGCTTAACAAAGTTAGCAGCAGAAGTGGTTTAGTACCTCTATATGGTGTACATAGAAGTGGCAGGAGAGAGCAAAAGACAATAGGAGATAGTGGTACTTGGAAGGGAATTCAGTCATTCCATTTGCAAATGAGAGTAAATGGTAAACACCTTAAGAGGAAATAGAGAAAAAGCAGGTGTTCCTTTTAACCTATACATTGGAAAAGTTACTACATGACCAGTAAAGTAATAATTTCTTGGAAAGTAATATTTAAATATATCCATCATCATTTAGAGCTTGGACACATACTTAAATATTATTGATTATTTGCAATTGTGTGCATCCATGTGTAAGTATATTAAACAAAAAAGTAATGGTATCATGTCACTGATTGGGATAAAGTACAAAAATGGAACTGGAGTCCCTAATTACTAGTTGTTTGGGTTGTTTTTTTTTTAATTAAGAAAACCACAAGCAAATTATAGACATCCAGTTTATAGCATTGCAATCTTACAGGCTTGCACTCATGAATATGGTAATTTTTTATTTTATGCCCTCTTGAGATGTCTTGTTAAAAACATTTTATTGGTGATCCTAAAATTCAGTAAATTTGAAGCCCTTGGCACCCTGAAGATAGTTAAAGTTCTTCAAAAAATGTCGGCAATAAATATTTGGCAAATATAAAGAATATGCACATTTTTCCCAAGTGGGTGATATATTTTTTTCCCAGTTCTTATAGTCAAGTGATGACACTGCAGTTCAGAATATAAGTGTATATTGATATTTTTCTTCCAGAAACTGCATGTGTGGCTTAGAGTGCTTCTCCCACAGAGTTATTTTTGTGCAGACACCTGGAAGTGGTTACACACTTGCTCCAGCTTGCAGACTAGTTTTGGACAGTCAGGTGTATGTATGAGCAAGTGGTCTTTATTTGGAGCAATTAAAATTCTAACATTCTCTTCTCTTGACATGCAATTACTAGGGCTCTGCTGTTCCCACTAATTGCTCTTGCTGGGGACATTGGTGAGGAGCCAATGATTTTGATGGGTAGTGGATTATCATTTTTACTCTGCTACCTGAGAAAAAAATCATTTGCAAAATCCCATGTGTAATTAGCAAGACTCATGATTAATTGTCCTGCAAAATTAGCTTCACTGTTGCTTTTATTTTACTGCTTCAAATATTAATTAATGTTAACTCCTTTCCTTCAGTCCTAGCTTTTGAATATTCAACATGGCTTTGAAAAATTAGTCAGGGCTTCTACTTGCATTAACATGCTGGAGCTTTGATTTCTGAATAAGTATTCTGATTTAAAAGATCACACGTGGGTCATAAATAATTTTTATAGGAGGACAAACAAAGCATCAAAGCATCATGGGAAGGCATTCATGCACTAACTGAAAGTAAATTGTTTCAGTAATGATTCATTCCCCCAGTGCTTTTAGGGAAACATCAGCAAATATGCAAAACACTGCATTGTGTGGGGCAAAACAATTATTTAATGCAGCAATCAATGTATATATTTTCAAAGGAGCAGAGTGAATGGTGTAAAAATATTAGTGTAGTTTGAGCAGTTGCAGTATCTGTTCTATTTCTAGGAATTACAGGTTCTCACATTTTGATGGTCTAAATTAGAAAATTACAATTGTCTGTATGTCAGTGCCATCTGCCATGGTGCTCTCAAAACTCTTATATATTTCCTGCTTACTATGACGGGGTCAGAAAACACAGAAAGGACCTAGTGATGACTGGTTTTGGGTCACTGGGATGCTGATGAATTGAATTCACTGGATAGCTCACTAAAACCAGCAGCAAGATGTCCCAAAGAGCCATGGCTTTTGGTTTAGCTGTGGTGCTGGAATTTTATTTATTTATTCATGGTGCTGGAATAACTCACAGAAGAGAGCTTTTTTCCAAGAGCTGCAGGTTCCTCCCAGTACAGCTGTAGCACTGCACGTAAAGCACACCTGCACACCAGTATAGGCTGAATTTTGCCCCTGCATCAGTCCTTGCTTTATTTCTTCTCTGTGTTTTGAGCATGCAGCTAGATGAGTTTCTCCCCACTTGAGCAGAAAAGCCCTTGTCCTCCTAGATATTCTTCTCATTATGCAATAATCTCATTGTAATCTTTTCATAAAACTCCAAGTCCAGGAAAGAGCAGCAGGGGTAGAGGTGACAGCATGGCTTATTGGGCAACATACTTGGGTTTGTTATCAAACATAACAAGTGAAGCAAATTTGGGTAATTCTCACTCACTCTTTTCATTAAAGTGTACTGTGCTTCTGACAGCACATCTGATTTTACTTGCTTTTTTCTATCAAGTGAATGAGTTTTTTTGACTGTTTTTCTAATATTGACTTACCTTTATAACTGAAATTAAGTAAAAAATCAGACTTAAATCTGACTTTTGTTTGGTCACATTGTCCACAAATACTGATTCAAGAATTCTTTACAAGTTCATTAAAGAGCTTTTGTCGGTCTTCACCTCTTTTTCTATAACCTTCCCAAATCTCTACTTTAGTGACTGGCTGCAGTGTAGAAGCCTTTTGGCCCTGTCAATAGGCTCAGACACATCCTTCTGTTGTTTGGTTCTCTTTTCAACACTATAAAGGCCATTGTAGATGCATTTTAATTCAGAATTTCTTCAGAGCCTTAGAATGTTTTCACACATGAGAGAAAATGAAGAAATAAATTCCAATCTGGATTCAAATGTAAAGAAAAGTTTCACATTTTCTTTGGAGCTTTGGGGACCTTGAGTAAATAAAAGGATCTGTGAACCTTCTGGTCTTAATCTGTAATTGCTTAGTCAGATTAAGGTGCAACCATGAAGCCAAAATTGATTCACATGCTTTTCTGATTTCAAGAGAAACATTCATGTGCAGCAGTGGTTGCAGAGAAGGAAGCAGGAACACTTTGCAGATGTGCATGTATGGGATGCTTGCTAGAAAAATTCTAATTTTGTCTCTGTCATTTGCTCTTCAAAGCTTTTTCTACATGGAAAAGAACTGTCATTTATTCTGATAAGAACACATCATTTTTCCTGTGCAATCATAGCTATAGAGACTTTTTTTTTCTGAGGTAATAGTTTTTTTCTGAGGTAATAAATAGGTTTTTTTCTCTTCAAAATGACATTTTAAAACGTGACTTACTGTGTTAAACATCCTCATACTATGGCATTGTCCTTCAGCACTCTACCAGAGAGTAACAGGGATTTGCATCACGTCTAGGATCTGGGGGAAGGAGTCTCATTCAGGAATTTAACTGTAAAATATTTCAGATTTGATCCTTTCCAAAAATGAAGGCTTTGGTCTACTAAATCAACAGAAATTAATGAAGCAAAAAAGAGAAGCTGAGAAACAGAAATTATGAAGGCTGAGACCTTTCCATTTCCACAACTATTATATTTACTGGTCAGATATCCCAGGGGCAAGTCTTCAGGCGCAGCAGGTTCTCCTGCAAAATGGAAACGAAAGAAAAGAGGTCATTTTATCTTTGAAATTATAATGCAGCAAGTAGCAGTCTGCTAGCACAATCTTCCATCCATGAAAGAATTCATAAATCTCCTGCATCAACAGACAGCCATGTTGGAGTTTCTAGACTATGCGTGATGCTGCACCCTTCATTTTCCAGTGATGCCAGAGAATTTGCTCAAGTAATTCTGCAGGAGCAAGTGGCTTCAAGTTTAGGGTTACAGGCACACCGGTCATTATCTGAGTTTTTCAGTTAGTAGACAAATGCTTGGAGACTGAATAACTGATTTTGCAAGGATCGGTTTAAGTACAGCTGCTTAGGGAAAGCTAAGATTTTGCAGAATCTAGATGTGAAACAAAAGTTCAAACTTCAAGCCCTCTATTCTCTTTTGCCTTCTGTTGGGGTTTTTAGATCCATATTGGCATGTGACATCCATTTTACACAGTGGGGATTTGCATTGAGGATTATTTTGTTATTTGAAAGTCAAAATCCATCCTTTGTTACATTCTATTTTTCAATTGGCATGAGAATGTAGCTTTAACAGCTGTGGATTGGGCTGTGCATTATAAAAATAGTTTTTTGAGAAGAGAAGGGTAACCCTATATTTACGGAGCACGGCAGAGCTCCAGCCAGGGCAACGCTGTCTCTGCCTGCTGCATTACCAATATCCTGATCAGCCTTTGGGGAGGCTGGATTTCTCTTTTCCACCTATCTTTTCATCTCAGTTTTTTAGTTAGGAAAAAAACCAAACCAAACTATAGGTAGAGAATCCTAGCCTTGTCTTTCTCTTGTAAACAACTCTCCCTGTAGCTTTTTCCACTGGTTGGCACTCTTTCACGTGCTAGCAAGAAATACAAACATTTTAAGACTTTCAATTTTAAAAACGTATTATCATTTGATGTGTGGGGAAGGACAGACAGGAATGAAAGATTTTTCTTTACCTCTTAGAAATTAAATAAAGCTTCTTCGTTAAAACTGGCCTCTACCAGGAGGCTAAAATACTCTGAAGGTTAGCTACAGCTTTATCTGCTGCTGTGATGGTATTTACTGGATGATGAATATATTAGTTAAAATTCAAATTGATTTTACGGAGGGGTAATGTTGATACCATATTTGCTGCTTTAGTGTAATACAATCATTAGTGTGGAAAGAGTGGTAAGAAAATAACTTAAAGGTGACACTGTCTGAAAGGCAGGAAATAAACAGTGCTCTATAAATAATATATTTCTCCTATTGTGTTAATTTTTCAAAATAAGCTTAGGCTTAAGTGTAATGTTCGATCAGTAGGTGCATCTATACTAGCATATTATTAGTCTGTTTAGTCACATCTAGAAATACGTTCTTCATATTTGTGGTTGCCAAAGTAAATAGAAATCAATGAAAGTAGCAAAAGTGCTGAAGTCATTTCAATAAGTGAAGTGCTCATTAATTTAAATTTCACACTTGACATTGTTACAGACTAATCATAGAAAAAAAGGCATTGACTTCTAAATATGTTCCAAGCCACGGAGGAATCCTGCAACTTTGTTTTCAAAGTGGCATTGACATTAGAGGGAAAGACCTCTGACTGCAGCAGTTTAGGCAGATGGTAATGATATGGTAAACTTTCTCAAAAGCCTGAAGTCCATTCATATGGATGACATAAGCTTGAGGAGTTAGCAAGAAAACAATATTGAGGCACTGTGACTGAGCTTGTTCTAAAACATCAAAAAGCTCTTCCTGCCGTTTTCAAACATCTAAAAATATGTGTGAAGCCTGTTCACAATTTAATGGGAGATATACAGAGAGCTGGGGGTGGTTATACAGGAAATTAGAAAAGGCTCATCTCATCAGAGTGAAATAAATATGCCATCATATAAGAAAAGTAATTGGAGGGGTGTGTCAGTTCTGTTGATGTCAAGCAGGTGTGCATAAATTAGAATAAACACTTATAATTGATATTAGTTATAAGAAAGTATTTTAAATTACACTAAGAGAGATAATTTGCCTCTTTCTCTCCTTTTTAAAAAAGAGGTTTGGGAAACACAATTTTCCCCAGTTATCTTACCCAATGTAGACTGATGGTCTGCTCACATGCTTTTCTGTGAAGTGTCCAAATCACATTGCATAATGAAGCATGGAGTGTGAGTAACTTAGAAGGAAGACTACATTGCAGTCACAGTAAATAGCTTTGCTCTTATGTAATGGGAGGCAGGTAGGTAACATTGAATTGGTGTTTTCTCTTTGATAGGTGCAGGGCTGCTGCCTCACTTCTCTGTTGTCTAATCAGTTCCTTAGTCATGGAGAGCTCCCATTTATGGAGAATGAATGTACTTCATTCTTCCCACCCTGATAACATCCTCTGTTGTTTATTCCATCTTGAATATTCAAGAGAATCCAGAATTCCTTAGCACCCCTGACATAGATGGCACACAGATGCTTTCCTGTCAATCCTTTTTGAAGAGTTAATTTTGCTTGGACTTGCTCCTAATGCAAGACTTTGCCAGTATTTAGTTCACTGTTAATAAAATGCTACTGATAGTTGTGGAAGTCTTTTTTGATCTGGTATATGAATCACAACTGAGAGTTTAAATATTAACCTTGTGGTTTGTACACAGTATATTTAAGAGCAACAGTATTTTTTTGCTGCTACAATCTCTCCCTTAAAACAGGAAGAAATCAGTAGCAGCGGTAAGAATAGCCTTAGTATGAGATTATGGTGTGCATCTGAAAACACTGCTAGGATTTCTGAAGTCTAATATTTACTCAAATCTTTAGTAATGGATACAGTATTTCCTGATGAAGTGGCAGAATGCTATAAAATTGTACATGGTGTTTAAGTGTCCCACCATATTACAGCTCTATGTGGTCTAGTTTTTCATCAGATTCTAGTGTAAATTGGATGAACTGTAATGACATCAATATGAGTTGGAGAGCAGACCTGCTTGAAAATTTGGCCTTTAATCTAGCTCTAAGTATCTGCTTAACATTACTATTGGGTTTTGGACTGATTATTTCAGTGGGTTTTTTTTTTCCAGTAGCAAAAAAGTTCAACAGAAATTTTTACTTTGGATTTACCTCCTTTTCGAACTTAAATTTGTGTATAAAACTGTCAGACCCACCAAGCTAGTGATTGTTTTATTTTTGCTTAGTACAGCTTGAAGTTACTATGTAGTAACTTTACATTTTACAAACCTGTCCAGTTCCAGTCTGATATGAAATGGCAGTAAAACAGATTGCTCTTGGAAGGGTTCAGACAATATTTATAATACGGGATTACATTCCTAAAAGAAGTTATTACTGAGAACTCTCCTAATAAATGAAATAGTTGGGAAGGGCTTAAATCAGTGCAAGGTGGTAGTTTGCCTTCCTTTTTGACCAATGTCAAAATGACCTTTTTGACCAATGCCTTTGGGGAATAAATATTTGTGTTGTAATTTGCAAGATACTGTAACTTATTCTCATAAATTTTAAAAACCTCACCTTTTTCCCCATTAAATTCTTGCTAGTTCTTTCTTTCTCCTTTAAAATCTTCCAACTAATAGTAAAAAGAAAAGTAGGAAACCCAGGGACATATCATAGCTACTTAAAATACTATGCCAAACATGATATTTAACTTCTCTGTGGAAAAGAGCAGAAGAGTCTGGTTTCACCCTTCTGGTGGAACTTGTAAACATTTTCTGACATTCATGGGGAGTTACACTCGATGCAATGACTGACTCTGTCCATGTTTACACATGTGTATGTATTTGGAGCTCCTGACCTGTGTATTCCTGAATAAAGGTCCTGATCTGCGAGCACTGGGATTGAGGAAGAGAAGGAATGTTGCAATAAGGGTGCTTAGGTCCTGGACTCCTGTCCTTACAGTATCTCACCTATCAAGTAGGTGTAAGGCTTCAGTGTGAGGTAGTACTTCTGGCCCAAAGTTTGCCTCACAAGAACTGATTTTTGCACCATGTATAACCTTTGAGAACTGCATTCTGTTTGTGCAAAGGCATGCAATAATTTCAGTATCCTTAAAATAAAAGTCTGGAATGAAGAGGTGATGTGGGGTGAGCAGGGATAGAAGAGGCCTTGGAGGAGACAAAATGATTGAACCATCTGCAGGAGAAGGTAGGCAAACAGCTGCAATGGGGAGGGCACGTACAAGCAAGGAATGTGTGCAATTAGATTCTGCTTCACATAAGGGGACTATAATTTCATTTTATGCCTTTGTTGACAATCCTCTCATTTCTTTTTTATTGTGAATGACATCATCAATACTATCAGATGGTTCACTAACACATGGCTTTGCACCATTTCCAGTATGACACCCAGCATATCATGTTATATTTACCTGCTTTCTACAGAGTATTTTACCTGGAAAGACTTCACTGCTGTGTAAGGATACATTTAACTGAGACATCTTATGTAGCTCAGTGGGAGATAAGGCAATAAACAAAACTTAGACGAGATTTTGCTAACTAGTTAATGAAGGAAGTGAAATAACATGTTTTGAACTTACTTGTCCATTTACTTTTCATTTACTTGTTCAATTTTCTAGAAAGGAAAGAATATCTTTTGATTGGAACACAGTTACAATTCAAGTGGGGAAAAGGAAAACTGCCACTGCATGGTGTGCTGAAGAGTGAGCAAAAGCCCTTTTAAATATTTTCTTTCCACCTTGTAAATTTGTTTTCTAATCTTTTGCCAGTTTAGTTTTTAAATTATCTTGTAATTTATAGGTAATTTTGGCACTTAGAGAATACCCTGCTACCTATATGACCTCACTATGCACTTGCAAGTAGGGCTGCAACCCTTACTATAAATAATCTATACTTGAGCTCTGCCCATCATCAAGGATTTTAAGGCAAGATGGTATGGTGAAGTGTAATTTTCTCTAGGGGTTGTTGGGGATAATTGCTCTGGAAACAGCTGCTTTGGATTCTCTAAGGAGAGGAGGAAGGGATTCTATGAAATCAAAGTCTATATTCATAATATTTGCATTTACTTCCAAACAGACAAATTTGTATGTCTACATTAATGTACTCTCCTTATAGGTAATCTTTTCTCCTATGTGTCTAGATCTGTCACATGGATTTTTGTGCTCTATTTAAAACCTAGCAATGCACCCAGCTTTGCATAAAAGCTCATCAGTTTATGATAACACTAATGCTATAGTGCTGGTTCCTTCTGATCATGCAGGTTAATGGGTGGACTCAGTGATCTCAAAGGTCTTTTTTAACCAAAATTGTTCTATGATTCTATTCAGCCCAATAATGTAGTTTGCAGTAACAGCTTCATATACTTGGTCTTCTGCAGATAAAAGCTGTCAGAGAAGTATGCTAGTTTGGTGACATATTCAGGGTAATCAACTCAGCTCCCAAAATTGCATTATTTGGAGTCAGTGGAAAGGCTGCACGAAGGAGGACTGTACACTCAGGCTTTGTGTGATACAACTATGCACACTGTGGTAAGATTAGTAGGAAAATAGAATTGTATGCTACAGCAGAAAACAAAGGATGGTGGATCCTTTATGCCATGGATAGCAGATCTTTGGAAATCTTTGACAGAGCATCTTGTAGATACTTACAGTTTACAGTGGCTAAAAATGGGGGTGGGGAGGTTCATTGATGGTTTGCAAATATGTCAGAATGGCCTCTGCTTTAGAATGTCACCAGGATGAAAGTAGAAAAAGGCTGGAAAATAAGAGAGGGCAGCATGTCTCCCCTCTTATTCCTCCACAGACATCTGCTTGTGACCTTGGAGGCAGAGTAAAGCAGTAGCTGAACCTGCTGAGCTGAAGCATTTTGGCTCTTCTGAAACACAGCAGAGCTCTAGTAATGAAACCTTTAAATAACAATATGCTAATAGGTTGTCTGGTGTATAAAGTGAGAATAAAATCTATCCACCCTGTTATAAGTTGGTTTTGGTATATCTAAGTCATTTTCCCACTGATTTTTACAAGGTGTTAAACTTACAGAAGGAAATTCTTTTAAGCCATAAATACCATGCATGCTGCCATGCCTAGAATTACAGATAAAGCCAATGGGATGCTAAAACCAGTTGAAGTGCATTCCTTCTCTACCTGGTTTGCTCAGCTGAAACTGTCTGCTATCAGTTTGGGCGTACGGTGTTTGACCCTTGTCTGCAGATATAAATGAAATAGAGCTCCCATCACTTAGTCGCAATGCACTGAATGACAAATTTGTACACAGCAGCTGACCTGAAAAGTGGAGGCTTAACCTCACATGGAAGCCTCTGAAGTTTCTTGTGTCTGCTTTATCTCTGTAAACATTCTCCAGTCTTTCTCTGTCTTATTCTTTACAGACAAGAATCCTATAGTTGCAGACCTGGTCTCTGAATTTTATATTGTTACACTCTTCTTATTTTGTGTTTTCATATTATGTGGCTCTGGAGAAAAAGGTGGAGTAACATCCACCATACTTTGCTTGAGTTTGTGCTACAAACTAACTAATTTTTTTAATTATTATTGAGTGTATTGCAAGATATGCATTCTATGCATACTTTTTATCATGCCACAGTATTTGCAATGTTTTTTTAAGATTTCCCCTTTGCAAATCTGAGTAATATAGGTAATAAATTGTAGAACCTGGTAGTGCCTGATTGAAATATAAAGTTGTGAGTATAATACAATATATATATATATTATATGATATATATTATATTATACATATATAATAATATATAATATGTAATATGTAATATATAATATATAATACATAATATATCATATATAATATTTAATATGTAATGTATAATAGCTGATATATAATAGCTGATATATAATATATAATATATAATATATAATATATAATATAATATATATAATATATAATTAATATATAATATATAATATATAATATATAATATATAATATATAATATATAATATATAATATATAATATATAATATATAATATATAATATATAATATATAATATATAATCACTGAGAAGCAATTTGTACAGTCATTATCTTTTACTGATCATCAGATCCACAGTGTGAAACCAAAAGCAAAAAACATTCTATGTATACATGTGCATACTATTGTTATTTTCCTGACTATGGAATTTGCATATGAAAATGGAATTATCAGCTATGGTCTTTGCATCACACTAAACAGAAAGAGAACAGAAAAAATTACTTCTGGAGCCAGAGTCTTAAACCTCCAACATTAAACATGTGCAAAAAGAGATATTATTTCTTCTTATCCTTTCTAAAATTCCCCATTCAGTATAGGAATGCCAGTAGTAACATCATGTTCCAAAAATGTGGAAATTCAGGGATGTAGATGTGAAGATTCAAGACGATGAACAAATAACTTGTAAATTGGGATCATTGATTGAATTCATGCTAGGAGAAAATTGATATTTTATATCGAGAACATTATTTGTCAAAGTGTTTTCTGTTCACCTGGACAAAGGCAAGAGGCAGAGTGTAATGAATGTACCATTATGATTCAGTTCTACAGTATAATTTCATTCTTAGAAATGAAACACTCCCAATTTCATATTTAAATCAAGAGATAGAAATGTTATTGCATTTCATTTATTCAGATGAAAGAATTTTTCCTCTATCTGTTCTCTCTCTGTATGCTGTGGATTTTTCTTGGGCATTGGGCAACACATTAAATTACATCCCACAGGCTAAAAGTGAAGGATTCCAAGCTAGAAGGCTGAACAAACTTTGTGTGTTTTGGACCAGTTCCTGAACAATTTCTATACTTCTTTTGCTCTCCAATAATGGAAAAGGTCAGCCCTAGCTGTTTCCACAGCTGCTTATTCAAATATAGAAAGAGGGTAAATAGACACAATTATGTTCATCAGTTGAATTATAGCAGATTTTTCTGCAAAATCACAATGAGGAGTTAGAGTGGGGGTTCAACTACTTATCTTTAATTTTTTATTTTCCTGTTTGCTGTACTGTGTGGCACATGAGCAGCTGGGGAAAAACATAACTAAATTTCTTCATTTTTTCATTTCTGTGGAAGATGGTAAATATTTCACTTAGAGGGGAATAGTCCTGTTTTTCCTATGTGTGCTTTTGACCATCTTGCACATTTTTACAATTATTTAGCCTGTTTAACAAAGTGATTTATTTGCATAAGAGGAAATGGACTACCTGTACTACATCAGATCAAGTATCTTGTCAATGCCTGGGCAAGACCAAAAGGACAAAACAAGGCTGCAGTGAATATTCCCAGAATATTCTTGCTGTATGCCTGAGCCTCACAACATCTTCCATGAGTTTCTATTCTTTCAAAAGGCAGGCAGACATTCTGCAACCATGATGGCACCATGAATACTTGCATATAAAAGACCAGAATTTTGTATTTACTACAAAAATTATGTAGCTATTGCAAAAAGTCGGGGCTTATGATCCAACTTAGAAAGTTCTGGTTTGTCTTCTTGAAGGCTGTGAACTTCAGGTTCCAAGTCCCTGTGGCAGCCAGAATGATGTAACTGTCCCACAGAGACGTAGACCTTCCTGTTCTCATTCCTACTTGACAAGTCCCTGTAACGACTTTCAACAAGGTAATGTAGAGGAAGGAGGATTGCATTAGAAATCCCCCTCCAGCTCTCCCTCCTTGCAGGCATAAGCTTGCAAGAGAAACAAATTCTCTCAGCTTCATCTAAAGAGGATCAAACACCTTCTGCTGTTGTTCCCAGCAGAATTAACAATTGTTAATTGTTGTTAATTTCCAACACCTCATTAATTATTTGCTATTAAAGATGTGAGTGAGGCAAATGCCCTTCACCCATGGATAGTCACAAGAATGGATCATTAATAACTGCAAAAATTTTTTACTTTTGAAGTTGAAAAGGAGCTTGTATGAAAGTCATGTTGTTTGCAGGAAAAGACTGGTGCAGCATCAGGGTGTCACCCATAAAGGGCTGGGTGTGAGCAATGCCTTGACATGCCAAAGAAACAGAAGAGGGAACAGTGATAAAACTGGAGTTGTTGATGCAATCAGCAGTAGTTAGAAGCAGCCCCTTCCTCTCTACGCTACTTCCCATTTAACTTGTTTTAAGAAGGAATATTTTGATTCAATATATGCTGATGATACTTACCATATATAAAAGTTTTAAATCCTATAAAAGTGCACAGGAAGTTTTATTCTTTAGCATGCAAAGCAGTATATTAATCTAGTATTCATATTCTGGTAAGTCTGAGAAGCCCTAAACAGGACTGAGACTAATAACAAAAGTAACAGCAACACAGTCTTCAGTCAAGAAATTCACAGCATATTGGACAGTCCTCAGAAGTAAGAATGTTCCTAAGGTGGTGCTTGGGAATTTTCCTTTATCCTAGGAGCTAGGAAAGGATGCTTACTGTTTTATGATAGTAGCAGAAAAGGAATTTCTTCCTTCTCTGCTACTATCACAAATAGGCCCTTTCCAGCTTGTCTTTAAAGCTGAGCTTGTCAGAATGGTTTCCACAGCCACAAGGTTTGATCCTCTTAAACAAAATTTTGAGTAAATCTACAGGTAGTGGCCAATAATCTCTTCACTGTTGGCTTTGGCTTGTGGGTCTGCTCCACTTTACCTACCATGCAGTTGCTGTCAGATATTCATCAGATGTCATTCCTGGGATTTGCTTGTCTTTGGCTGTTGATAGTCAGGTGAGATAACAAGCTTTAAGGCTATTATTTCCCTCCATTCTCTGTTCTGGATAAGGTGCCATCAAGCTAATCTTAAAATATATCCATTCCAATGCTTCTCATTCCTTTTACCTCTGTCAGCTTTCACTTTTATCTAGAATATTTGCTCACTCACTGCACAGACATTTGGTAATGACAGCTCCATGGCTGGCTGAAAATCAGTATTAGATTATAGCCTGAAAACCAGAACTGGATTTTAGGCTGATCATCTTTCACCATTTTAGCTGCAGTGACTGAGTAGCTGCCAAAAAGGGGCAGTAACTTCTGCTGCAGCCAAGTCCAAGCAGAATTGTGAATCAAAGCCGTCATTTGCCATTGTTCACAGCCTGGTATATTCACTTTAATTAACTTTTTATTTTTTTTTTAAGATATTAATATATAAGGCAATGAATTTCAGCAGCTGGGAAATTTACACACCACCCCTCTGTGCCTCTTTAATAGGCTCCACACATTCTTCAGAGAGAGATGGGTTGCTGTTTCAATAATTTCTGGAGTAGTGATTTCTTTAGCTGCTGCAGCTTTTTTCAAAAGGGACTGTGATGCAAAGCCAAGAGGTCATCTGGGCAAAGACTGAAGATTCCTGTTCTCTTAAGTCAAGTTACTTATGAAAATAATTCCATATACTATCCATTGCACAAGAAATCTTAAGCAGAGCCAAGAAATATATCCATGTCTTTTGAGTTATGTTTCACCTTTAATACCAGAGATTATCTTCCAAAGCTAGATTTGAGTTCAATGAGTTGAGCCTCAAACATCCACCTCAGAAACTAGTCAGTGTAGGAGAGTTCAGACTACCCCATAGCTCCAGCCCCAGATGCTGCAGAAGCTCCTGATCTCTACTCTGAGAGCGAGGATTCATAATGCTGGATCTCAGCTAATTAGGACAGTACCTGAATAGCATTAGTTTTATATTTTTTTCTTTGCTATATGATGTGAAACAATGAAGTAAATAACACAGACTTAAATATTTTCTTCTCTAAAACCTTCTGCGCATATTATAAATCTAAATGGTGCTAGCCTTGAAAGCTCAAAAAGGCCATTAGATCATCTGTTTATTTCTACAGACAGTGAAATTTCACCTCTCCTGAAATTGTCTCACACCTTTTACTGGGCCATGAGATCTTCTCTGTAGGCCTCCAGCTTTGCTTTGGAGAGATCAATAGGCAAGACATCCACTATTGTCCTGATTATTTTACCCCCAGAGCTGATAAGCCTCAGTGATTAATGATTTGGTAATCAAAAGTAAATGTTTTCTGTAAAAAATACAGGGGCTTTGCAAAAGCTTAAATGTTATCCTCAAAAAAATATTCAATGCATATTGCAAACTGAGAATTTGATTAAAACAGTAAATTATATCCTATAGCCTTGTCTCAAGTTTTGCTTTAAAAGAGATAAAACCTTCCCAGGAAGTGTTTTCACCAGACGCCAGATCTGTATTTGTTTTAGAAGAGCTGAAGCATAATGAAGTACCTGACTTAAGACTTTACAAGATAAGAAGTGCCTGGTTGGTGCTAAAGCTTCATTTTTAATTCATTCTTTATTATGGGAGTTGTTCTTTCTGGGAGGGTGAGCTGTGATCAGGAGCATAGCCAGGACAGATAAGGCACATGAACCCTGGCCTGAAAGCTGACAAATTACCACAGCTGAGCAGTCAGTTATACCAGAGACAGATCTCTTTCGGGGACTAGTTCAAGCTGAATTTATTCTCAGTCACCTCCAAGAAAGACTCTCTAAAAATAAGGAACACACCACAATGATATATTACTTTTAAAAGTTTATAATCTATGTGCCTACAGGTTTCTGTCAGGAGGTAATAGAGAACGCAAGCAAGCCTTCCTCTACACATGTGCATACCAGCATGTACACATGCTAATACAGACATAGAAACTCATATGTGTATATAAAATGATAATTACATATTACAGTATTTATTACAGTGGACTTCAGACTTAATCAAACAAAATCACAAACAAAATCATAAACAACTGGGTTTAATGAATTAGGAAAAACTAAAGCCAGGAGACCGTGAAGCCGTATAGATATTCTCTTTAACATGTTTTTTTGGAAGAACTTCATATTTGGTTTGAAAATTGATTTTGTAATTCCAGTTTGGGTTTTTATGTGTTCTACTGTGATAATTATTTTCTTGGTTTTCATCACAATTGACATGTACTCATTAGTGTTTTGTGTTTACCTTGCTCATATTGCAATGCAATTCCTTTGTGGAGAAAGCAATGCACCATTGCTTTGTTATATCATTGAGTGCCTAGCATGGTACCTAAATGTTCCTGTGTACTACTTCAGTATAATTAATGTATGGTCATGATGCCTCTGTTTCTCCATTTCCTTTTGTGCTGGAAACTGATTTGATTCATGACTCCTGAAAAAGTTTAATACTTGGCAGTCCTGAGCCTTGCATTTCCATATGGGAGAGAGACCAAGAGTAACAAACAAACAAACGAACAACATTTTTAAAGGGAGAAAAATTCCTGGAGATAAGGTACGGTTATCAGATGTTTAAAAAGAGATATTTGTATACACACATACAATAGCTGTGTCTTCAAACAGCGGACACACAAATATACATTTGCAAATAAAAGCTTGATTGTGATGGACCAAGATTTGGTTCTTCATATCCTATGAATATATTCTTTATTATGTTGAGGGTGTGTTTATCTTTAGTCTGACCAGAGAAGTGAAGGCTGTTTTTTAATTATCAGCATAACATTTTATAGTTCTTTGATTGTAAGCAAAACTCTTTTTCATTGCAAAACAAAAGCAGAAATCTTGCAACCAGTGTATTTATCTCTCTTTAGGGGCTGGGGGTTAATATCCAATAGCTCATAACATCTTTATTATAATGCATTTATAATGATTTACTGGAATGACTCTGTAGCTAAGTATCTAATGTCAAAGACTAGATTTGGTGTGGTGGAAAATGTCGTATCCTTGGGTAGCTCTAGGGAAAATGAGGCCTCAGTCAGAGCTTTCTGTATAATTCTACTAACTGTAATAAGAATAGGGGTAATTGCATTAATGTCAATTAAGCTATTAATAATGCCCATCTTGTCATCCCTAAATATAGCAGTCACTCATACATGCTACTGTCGCCTGTAAAGACTGTACGCAAATGAGATCATGGCTTATTTATGCTTTAAAACCTGGCTGACAGCCAGTCTTGTATCTCTTGTATACCATCAAAATAGCTGCTGTTTTGGAGAGAAACTACCTAAGGCACTTGAAGAGGCCATGTCTTGTAGCTATGATGTTGATTACCTCATACTGCACACACAGATCCTTCATCATTTGCGGATCCCTGGGATGCCAGCAGGGCACTCTGTGTCACTTCCATTCATGCCACAGGAATGGAAGCGAGTGGCTGAACCATGACTGACAGTGAAGCTCTTTAGAGGGATGCTTGCAGCATCTCCGAGCACTAGAAGAAATGTCATCTCTGTTGATGACTTCAGGTTTCCTGTATGATAGGCCATAGCTAGGGGTGCAACTGCCCTTGCTAACCATCTGTTGTGGGCTCTACTATTTTGGCTGTGTTTGAGAAACAAAATTCTGTTTCTAATGCCAGTTAGAGAGTATTAGTTTGTATTAAGTAGGATTACCACTAGACAATTTAAAGACATAGTTCTCAAGTAATGCAAATGGACACACAACCTCCATGCACAGATCTATATTTACTTTAAAAGTTGCTGGAAATTGAGCAATAGTTTCACAGAATCAAAGCCTAGGTGCTGTGTTGTGCAGTGCTTCAACGATGGTGGTCAAATGTTCATCGACAACTGCAATGTGCAGAAAACCAACATTAGCAAATTTCAAGGGTTATTGAAGGGGTCACTCGCAGAATTGCACTGTCCTTCAGACAGGAGGAGAGAAAAATATGAGAGGAACCTTTCAGTCAGAGCTCATGACAAATGAGGCCATGGCTAATTCCCACAGGAAGCCAGTGAGAAGTACCATGATGTGCTTACATCAAGGAGCAGGAAAGGAGGCGACAGATGATATGTGTGCATTACGGGCAAGAGAGGAAAGGGAAGTGAGAATGAGACTGGAATTGTTTGTGAACACCTCTTGATATTCTAATGCTGCTCAACCTCCTCCCATCTCCAGAGAGCCTGGGGTAAGGTTATAATAGGTGAACTCATTTTTGTAATAAAGTTGGCTGTAGCTCTAGGCCATAAATCACAAGTTCAAGTGCTCAAACTTATACATTTCTCTCTTGCCTCACTCTTTCTATTTATACTTTGATATGGATGAATCACTGAATCGAAGGCAGGAAGAGAGAGTAATTCTTTCATCCCTATAGAGAATAATACATTTATGTATGAATTATTAGGCATATTTTCTGAAGAGATACATTCTATTTTCTTCTACCAAAGGAAAATATAATTTCAATGAACCTGCTATTCTTTCCATATTATTTTAACTGACTTCCTACCACAAGGTTTTAATGAGCCTGCAACTGCTGTGAGTGCTAGCCATTAGATGGACTGCAAGTTTTCATCTTATGCAGCTGAATCTTACTCCTGATTCAGCTTTCATTTATTCCTTCCCTACTCATTTATTTCTTGTTCCAGTGAAGTTTAAATATCCTCAGTGATGTACTGTGTCTCAAAATCATGTAATCTTTGCAAATATTAGCATTTTAAGAACAGCTTAAAGGAGGAATTGATACCTCCTTGTCCTTTTTTGTCCCTTTTGAGTAAAAACTTTGTCACCTCTGTTAACTAAGCATATTTGAAACAGCTGTTTAAGCTCTCTTCCTCATTTTAATTTCTTTCATAACTTGTCCCTTTAAGTACAGGTCCAGGAAAAATGGCTTCTCTGTTTAAATAAGGGTCCAATGCAGAATGAGAATGAATGTTGTCATATGAAGTGCATTTCAAATGTAATAAAGCAGAAAGGAGTTCCTGGCCCCTGTGTCAGTTGTAAGAGGGTGCATACTGTGATCACTATAGCTCAGTGGCTGCAAAGCAGAAAATGAAGATTGTAAAAACGTCACATAAAGAAAAAATGCACAGTGGATTCGTTTTGCGATGCTCATAATTCAGTAATGCCTTTAAGTAGCTAGAAGAAATATAATAAATGTTTTTCCACAACATTGATCATACTGTATCAGAGGAAATATTAGTGTGCAGGGAGCCATGATTATGCTGGTAGTAATTCTCTTTGCAGAAAACTCCTAGAAGATGGGACCCTTTATAGGCTGAACTTTTATTGGCTGCCGTTATTTACCTTTAAGAATACGCCTAATACACTGTCCTATAGCTAAATATTTTTGTGAAAACTCAAACCAGCAACTGTCAACAAATCAAAAAAACCTGCTACCACTTTAAAGAATGTATGTTTTATTATGGTCAGTCTGATAAGTTCTGAGATACAAAAAAATGACCAATTGACCAAAACAAATTTTCCTGCTGTGTTCCAAAATCTGGATTTGGTCAGACAGGTTTATTGTGCATGATCTCATCAAACCATTGCCTGTAAGTATAAAGTATCCTCAAGAAATGTAATGCAATGTTAGATTAGGCAATAGATTAAAGTACACGGTTATCTGAAGGTTATAAGCAAACATACGTGGACCACCATGGATGATCTCTTTTCTGTACTGCAAAACCCACACAAAGTTGCCAGAACGTGGACTTTGGGCTGGGGGAGGAGCCCATTGTGGGTTCCCAGTGCCAGTCTCCTCCTTGTTAGCCTGCCAGGATGCTATAGTGCTGGGGCAAGGTGTGAGTCAGCCCTGCAGAGGGGAACCACTGGGGAAGGCCAGCCAGGGACGGCACATGGGCACTGGGGACCGAGAAAGGAGACCAGAGACTGAGGTGAGGAACGTGGAATGTACCAAAATGTTCTTCCATGGATGCTGAGATGGCCCTTCCTCTGCACTGTAGAGGATGGAGAAGCTGAATGTGCTGTGAGGAGAGCTTGTCTGCCAAAGCGTATGTTGCTGGCTTCTGGGCTCTGAAATACCCCACTGTCTCTAGAGAAGGCACTAAAATATTCATGTTCATTTATCAGTAAGCTCCTTTTCAAGATGGTGGTTGAACATGGTTACAACTCCAAGCAGGAACTATGGTTATGTATTTCCAAAGTGCTGCTCACAAGCCTAACTCCTGCAACAGGATAAGCTGGGCCAGGGCCTGAACAAGCAAGTCCATCTGCTTATCATTGGCTCAAGCCCTGCAGAGAATCTGGTCCTGTAAGATAGGAACTGGTTTTGCTTCCTTGATAGACATTTTAGGAAAAAGTTTGATGTGATTGTTTCCCTGAGAAAATGCTGCCTCAGTCTTGAAACTTTAACCATGTGCAGCTTTTTTTCCTGAAAGACACTCTGTAGCTTTTCTTACACTTAAAATGGCAGGGTTGTTTTATCTTGCTTAGAATAAAAAAGACAATCACACTCCCTACTATGCACTAGTAGCCTGGAGTGGAAAATAAAGATCAGTTCTGCATGATCTATTCCTTGTCTGTGTTTTGTGACATGATCTTAGGCTAGTCATTTAAACTTACTTTGGTTTAGTGTATCTATCCTTAAAGTAATGAAAATAATAAGCACATCTGTTATTACATGGGAATTAAATAGTTAAAGAGTTTTGGCAGGTTGTGTCAAAACAAGGAAACTGCAAGGCTGGGAATTAACAAATGCACCAATTCTGTTGTGCATCTTCATATATTTTTTTAAAGTAATGGGAGTTTTTAATGCTCTTGTGAATGAATTACTGTGACAGCTGTTTACTCTGGGTAGCTTTATATAGAATGCACACATATATGTTGGTCTGGGGGCGTCTTTATTTGCATACGAATATTAGAGTTTTAAGTGCAGTGATCAAAAGTGTTACCTTAGTACAAAGTACAGCTGTTGCTGTAACTTGCAAGAAAGCGCCATTAAAGAGGAGGGGCGGGATTGAACCAGGAGCCCTAAGTGGCAACTGATGCTAAGATTCGTCACTTTTGCTTCAGAGGGGGGTACACAGTCCAGGTAAAGCGGGATGTAGTGCCAGCCCTGTGCAGTTCTGCATCCCCGAGAAGGCTCAGCCCGGAGCTCGGTGCGGTCCCCACACGGGCGCTGCCCCAGCCCCTGCACAGCCCCCAAGCGCAGATGAGGATGTACGGCTGAAATCTGCCCTCGGATACAACGAGCACATTTTACAGCAACTCAGGACGCGCTGCTCTGACTCTGAAGTTACCTTTTAACGCGAAGGCACGTGGCTAGCTTTGCGCGGGAGGAAGAGCGATGATTTATTGTTTGGAAGCGGTGTTAGGGTGGGATTGCCGGGCTGAGAGCAGGGCGAGGTGCCGCTGGATGTCACTGTTGCTCACGGCTGGCAGCAGCGGGGGCAGCGCTCGCACTGCACACAGCCCGCGTTATCCAGCGCTGCTCTGCTTGGTGCGCTCTGACTTCAGCTGCCTTCACGGAAAATGGAACACCCGTAACCCCGAGTACTGCAGGTGTTCTGCACACCTTTATCCGCCCACACGAGCAGTGAGAAAGATGAATTTAGACTGACTCGTTGTCAGTGCGACCTAGTTTAAAACGGACCAGACCGAGCCGTTTTCATTTTCACTACGGATATCAATGGAACTGCTGGTTTTGAAAATTATTTGCTCTTTTAAATATTTTTGGTTCTTTTATTTTGAATCACAAATGAAATTTTGCATTTAACTTAATTGACTACTGTATTTATGCTTGCTACTGTTTTTAAAGAAACATTGAAAAATGGGATTGTTGTTCTTTTCCTCAGTTCTGGAACAGACATGAGTCAGACACTGTCATCCCTCATTCGATTCTGTTCTTAACATATGAATTCTTATGCTTATGTGAGAATTTTCATTTGATATTAAAAAAAAGTTTTAATTATATCGAGAAATTGCCCGTTGTTATGAATTCTGCTGAACCTCTGTGTTCTTTATTCCTTTCCTTTTTCCTTTTCTTCAATGTTAGAGTACATAAATTGTAGAACAGTTACAGGCTTAGACTTTGTCTATGGGATTTCTTTCTGTTCTTGTACATTATCCCAAAATTATGTTGCTTGCCATCTATGGGATGCTTTGATCCAAAATTTCAGTCATTGTTTCCACATTTAGGGGCTGGAATGAACATCAAAGAAGTGGGTGTACTGAATTTGCTGAATGCCAAAGCACTACAATAACATGCAAAGGATATAAGCAAATCCCAAAGGTAAAATGTGCTGCCAAATCTTGCACATAATAGAAGCTCTAAAGTGACAGTCTGTCTTTGACAAATGCATAATGATATCAATGCCAAGGGAAGGAACTAGCATGCTGAAAGGTGAATAAAAGAGTTGGGAACAATTTGCTACATTTACACATTTCCTCAGTGTGTTTTCGCACAACAAGGAAAGCAGATGAGACAAATGTATTAGGTAATCATTGGAGAAGACCATAAAACTGCTGAGGTTTTTTAGTAACCTGGATATTTCTTTGCCTTCTGATGAGTTTTTAAAAGCAAAAGATTATTAGAAACAATTGATATTCTAAAAGAAAAAAATGTAGTCCATGAGGAATATAAAAAATGGTTAATTCCCTTTTCCTTTGACAAGATCACATTTAATGCCCATATGGTAGTTGCAGTATGCTGTTCTCTTTCCTGGTTGATAGATTCCTAAATGTTTCAAATAGTTGCAAAGACAAGTTAAGGATTCCATATGCATTCACCAGATTTTCCAACACTGTGAACTAATTAATTACAGGGTAATTTAAATAGGTACTATAATGTGAAAACATGAGAATCACTGCACAATGCCTATCAATTTATCTTGTAAAAGATCTGAAACCTACTTGTTAAATTACTTTTATTTTCCTTTCTTTGAAAAGAAAACAAACCCCAAAGAAAGTAATAGCTCTTAAACCTGTAACAAAAAGCTTCCTTCCCCAGTATGTACACCACTTAGCAGAGGCAAGTCTTGGGTAGTTTACAGATCCTAGTGTGTTCTGGAGGGGAGAGGTTTTTGCCAAGCCTGCATGTTAATGTTCATCAGAGGGAGTCTGACAGAGGCCTGCTGAACTGCAGCACTCCTGCTGCAGCCACTCAAATATTCAGAAGGAAGTTCTGCTGTAATAAAACTTCAAAGAGGTAACAATTGAGGACCTGCTCTTCCCCTGTTAGTTTTCCTCCCTATCTCTGGTAGCTGAACAGTTTTCTAATGACTGGTGACTGAAATCATGGCTGCCACATGTCAAGAGTGCTGCTCAGGTAGTAGGTACATGGCCAGTCAGCATTTTGGCCAGGTGATAGCCATTTTCTGGTCATATGACTGAAAAAATAGGCTATTCCATCTTTGACAAAGAGAGGGTTAGCCTTTGCAGGAAAAAGAGACATATTCTTGCCTGGGCAGTGGTTCCTGTATTCCAGCTACAGAGATCTAAGGAGCAGTTAAAAAAATCAAGGTAGGGTAACATTCCTTCTGTTCAGTAACTGAGGAAAAAGCTTCTGTTTGGCATGGGGTGGTGTTGAGACTGGAGGGGGTGTTTCCATTGCCTGGAAACATGGATTTTCACACTGGCTTTGGGGCAGCCGATTAACTCCTCAGGGTGCACCTAAACTTAGTTACCTGGGCTCTTGAAGCATCCCATAGAGGCCCATACATGGTTTAAAGATGCCTCTGTCTTGCTCTTCCTTCCCCTTTTCTCTCCTATTGTGAAACTACGGGTTTTCTACTATGTTTTGGTGAAGTGTAGCAAATAGTGTAATTCTTTTTACATATAACATCCTGGTTTGTTCAAGCAATTAGGAAACTGAGTGTCGTGCCCAGATGGGGACCTGATCCTCTGTGCCTTGGCTCAGGTCCTGCATTAGATTTGTAGGGAGTGTGACCTACATTCTCTTCCAAAGAAGGCTGAGTAGGAAGGGACATCTGGTTTGGATTGTGGTTGCTACTAAAATCTCTTATGAAGCAGAGAAAAGAGCTGCAAGTGGTCAGGCAGAGATGCATCTGTTATCATGAAACAGGATAGATACAATCACCTCTGAAGAAACTAGACAAATAGATAATGTAAACTAGATTAGATGGTGTCCAGTACTGGAGGAGGGAATGTCTAGCCTTTTGCATTTTGTAGGCAAAGTGTCAGACCCCATGGCAGCCCCCTGCTAACACTGAGAACAAGCCTGCTCTGACCACAACAAGACTGCCTCAGTGATACTGGGGGAAAAGCTGAAACCATCAAAAGCTGTGAGATTCATGGACACTTTGCTAAAAAGGGAAAATAGTGGCAAGTCCCATTGTCTTCAGGATAGTGGTGACATCTCCTGAATGTCCCTAAAGACATGCTGCTTCCCAGAAATCTGGGTCAAAATATCACTACTTCTGCATCTCATCTGCTTCATTGATCTCTTCTGTTGCATCCTTCTCTCTAGTCACAGAGATACTGCTGGAAGCAATGCTGGGCATTTAAAAAGATCTGTGGAACAGGAACAGAGATATGGGGATCAGAAACTCAGGTGGAGCTCCTGTAAATCCTCACATTTGACAGTCTAGCCAGAGCCTGAAAATGAAGGTGCAGCTATGTCTATGACAACGGAAGGATGCTAGCTTACCTTGACTATTACTGAAATTCTGTAAGTCTGGGCAAATATTGAGCTCACAGTAAAAGAAGAAAAAAAAATCTTTGACCTTTTGCTAGCCTGGAAAGAATGGTTTTAATCTAAGAGATAAGGAGAGAGCTGGCAGAACTTCATACACTAAAATAATCACCACCAACTTGGGTGAAGGTAAAAAACTGCATTAATAGATAGTTACACGTAATCGTTCCTGGTAAAGTCACAAGGAAAAGAAAATAAACAGGTCATGAGTATTATTAATAATCACACTGACAAAGATAAAGAATAAACAAGGAAAACAGAAAATTGTAATAATTAAGTATGAGTACAGCTAAATTGGAATTACAGAGACTTGGTGGGAGCTGAAATATTAATATAAAGGGTATAAAGGATATAGATTCCTCTGGAAGGACGAGAAAAAGGTAAAGCAGGAAAAGTAAAATTATAGTCTTCTGGAAGATAAAGTCTTCTGAAGTTAGACAACTAGGAAGCAAGAGAAAAGGATATATGATGCTGTGACAGATGAGATATTTTCTACCTTTTATTGGATCAGACTCTACTAAATGCATCAGCTGTAGCAGCTGGCTAGTATAATTAACACCAGCTAAAAAGGGTAAGGTCTTCTCCTAGGATAACATAAGGGCAGGAAAAAATTTTTTCATTTTCTTGACACATTTCTTAATTATCCCAGAATCAATCTCATCATAGCCACCTAACTATTTGGTAGCAATTGTTTGGAGAACACAGGAAAGACTGATGAGAAAAATTTTTAAGTCAAATGTGACACCAATTCTTTCAGAAAGGGAGAATAAGAGAAAAAGAATTCTGGATGCCTATTTATCCAAATTTTTTTCCACAATTCATAATGAATTTTTAAGCCCCAAAAGATGAGAAAGAAATAACTAGCAGCCCATATGAATTTGTCAAATTCATCCACTTGATGAATATGAATTCATCAGTAAGTGGGCATGTCAAGTTGATTTCATTTCCTCCTAAAACAGAGTAACAGGGCACAAGTAAAGGGAGAAAATGATAGGTTGCAGGTGTTCTGACTGTTTGCTACCTTGCAAATTATGTTGCATGGCATTGTCTTGAACAGCAATCTCAGTGCTGTATAAGGCCTGAGTTTGTGTGTTATGTCAGGTTTTGGGGGCACTAAACTTCCAGAAAGACGCAAAGGTAATTAGAATCCAGTGGAGAATAACCAGGTCACAACAACATGACATGTATGAAAAATTGGAAGAAGTGTATTGTATTTCTTTCTCTAGAATAAAAAAGACTGATGGGCCATGAGAACAGCCTTTGATTTTATTTGCAGCAGCCTTTTACAGGAATTATTTGTTGTCTGTGGTAGATAAAGCAGATTTGCTCTGGCAAATTCATGCTAGACCTTAGGAAACAGCTTGCTGACTCAAGATGGCAAAACTGATTTTTTGAGAGGGCTGTAGAGTCTTCATCACTGAAAATGTTTAAGAATGGGTTTAGGAGGAACACCTCTTAAATTAAATCTGCCTTAGAGAAAGGGCAGAGACTTTCCAAGGGAATCTTATATCTTATTTTCCACTGATTCCCGTACACAAAGTCAAATGTCTGCAATCTGCGGTTTCTGTGCCATCCAGGGCAGGGGATCTCTTTGCAGCACAAGAGAATATCTGTGCTTTACCTCCCAAGGGTATCAGCACATCTAAGGTGATACCCCACTGTGATGGAAGCTGAAGTGTCAAGCCAGTTTCCTCACGTGCTCTGGTTTTACTCTCACAGCCTAACGCTATTCTTTGGTACCTGTGCTGCAGTCAGTCCTCTCCAATACAGTCATTTTTTTCCTGTGGAAATGCTGAGAGATGTTAAACATTTTTTTACCAAGTCCTTTGCTATCCTTATGTTTTCTCCATTCCTATGCATCTTCCTACAGTTGATAGTGAGCAACGTTGAAATTTAGCTTAGCAGAAAATTTTCCCTGAATATGTAATCTTATGGAATTGTGTTTAGATTTTCTGGAGTCCCCAGTAAATTAGAGCATTCAGCTTTTCCATTGTTTCAGAACTAATTATTGAAGTAGCTAAATGTTCAAGAACATAAAAGTGTACAAATGGGTGTTAGTTGAATGGATGTAGTAAGATTTTTTTCTGGCATGAAAAGCACAGTATTTATGAGTTAATTTAATCAGAGAAGAAAAATATTGAGTAGGTGATGAAGTAAAAATGATGACTGTGTATTATGTTTTGCCATGCAGCTGAACAAACACATTCAATGACAGACTTTGGCAGGAGCTGCAAAGATGATCTTGACAATGGCATGAATAAATATTAGGTGCCGTACACAATTCACTGCATTCCAGGCCTTGAGCAAAACCAGGTGAGCTTTGCCTGGAAAATTTGGAAGAAACAATGTAAGCATGTTGGGGAAATGTAAACATCTACAGCATTCTCCCCAGCTGCTTTGCTGTAACATTTTCATTTGCATCAGCAATGAATGTCATTTTTTATTGGTTCTACTTTCACTGCTCTTCTAGGAATCAGCTCCCAACTACTTTAGAGTTCGTGGTAGGCACTTCAGTAATATTGCCCAAATGAAGGACTTTATACTTGCTAAACAAAGTACATTGATTAGGCTTCATTTCCATTGCTGCAACTAGTTTACAAAAATAAAAAGGAAAATAAATACTTTGATATAATTACTTGTTAATACAGAAGCAGAAAGATATCTCATAATAATTTAAAATGGAAATTTGAGGAAATTGGAGAAGCTATACAACATGGATGTGGGCTATTAAAAGAATGAGCATGACAATATGGAGGAGAATTTTCTTTTAAAGATTATTTTTCTCCAAAGGTGGTTTATAGTTGTAGTCTCTTGCTAAAACCTACAGCAGTATTGGTAGCTCATGTACACTTAACTGCTGAGGAGAAAAGAGAGATGGGAACATCCTGTAGCACTCTACTCTATTCTGACTCCATTGAGTGAAATTTAATTCAAGGCTGGTCCTCACATCTTCAGTGTTCAGAGGGCTGATGCTGACGGTACTGGTTTTCATCTTCATTGTTTGTAATCCTGAGAATATTCTTAATTTGAATTGGAACAATAATTTCCACTGACAAAAATTAAACTTAATGTGGAAGTTTCTCTCATTAGTTCTATTCTCTACTGATCTCATTTGCAAGGGCACAATGCTCATTTCAGAAGAAGTGTTCCTAAGAGCAAGCCTTCTGTGCCACTCCAAAAAGCAATGGGCACAGTCTACCTGAAATCTTTAAGCTGTGGTGGCCTGATGATTCTATGAGGGATAACAATGTCTCTCCTTTACAGCATGATGTGTTTGTGTGCCTGGGATTCTTCAGTGAGTCCCAGGAAGAAAATCACTGGCCTAGCTGGGAAGGAGAGAGACAGTTCATGTCCCTTCTGCAGTTTCTTTTCTGGAATGAGTCCCAGACATAACTCAGAGCAGCTTCAGACTCCTTGACCATCTATAGATTCATAGGTATGTTTTGGAAGCTAAGGAGAGATGTTGTATTAAGCTGCCCAGCCTACTGCTCCCCTTTTTAACTTCTCCCTATTCTATGAGGGGTGTGAGAGTTTGTGAGAGTTTGTCTTCTTCCTGTAAGAAGTTCAAAGGGACTGGGCCTGGCACATTTTATTTATGCTATACTCTTTAACTGGAAATAATATTTACTGGAATAAAAAGAACAAAGTGAAAATCCATCTTCTCTGTTTGGCTTTCTCTCCTCTGATCCTTTCAGAAGTAAAACCCCTCAAACTCAGTGACTGGAGCAGCAAGCAGACTACAGTGACATACTGGCAAAAAAGTCTAAAGGCTATTTTTTTAATGAATGTAGTTTTTACATGTCAAGATGATTGATATTAAAGAAGGAGTAAAAGTACTCCTTCAGTCTAGAACAGTTTTGATATCTGAGGATTTAATGCTGTATTGCTGTCTGGGATTGTAATTTTGCATTTGAGTTTGTGTCTTACAGATTTCTTCTCTAAATTTGTAGAGAAGGTTGATTTGCTTAAAATGACCAATGTATCTTTTGTATCATATCTGTTCCACAGCTGTTACTATTAAGCAATTTGGGCAGTAATTTTATGGCTAAAAGTGAGATCAGGAGGCATCCTGATTTGTTTGCAATTGTATATTTTATAAGGAAAGTCAAGATTTTAATCTGAGCCCCAGTTAAAAGATGACTTCATCCCACATTATTATACCTATTAGAATTGTATCCAAATACTTATTACTGGTGAAGGTTCTTCTGGACCAATTATGTCCCACGTATGAACATACATGGATGTATCTTCAGGTACACTGGACAAGCAGAGAACTTACCTTTTTTTTTAAAGAAATGGCAGATACTTTGGGAATTCTAGACCTAAACACAATTGTGGTGAAAAGCCTGAAAGTCTGGGGCCACAGTCTGAATCAGATGATATGTTTGCTTCATTTGTTACATTAACTGTCCAGAGATCCATCACTTGTGTCATATCTCACTAGGATCTTGATAACTGGGATAGCAGTCCAGGAGCACCAGCAGCATGTGCATGGCATCTGTAATTGTCAGATGTGTGTGTTGGACACCCAGAAACAGCAGTGTTTTAAGCTACCTTTCCTGAGATATTTTACCAACATCACCTATCTGTTGTTATGCAGGAGGTCAAAGCATATCCCATTTGAAAGAATTCCTCACTGAGAGAGGACTCCTATGCTTCAGTGAATGGTTGTCAATCAGCTACAGGGAAAACAAAGTATTTCTGTATATGAATCTTGGGGCAGAGATTGCTATCTTATTTTACAAATATTAAGTGAAACATAATTTTAAAAAATAATAAAAAAGTAAGATATCTCTAGCTGATTAGACAGTTCCAAATATTGAATATGGACTTGCAATCTTCACTTTTATCCTGTAACTCTTAACTTCAGAACTTAAAGCACCTAGGGCAAGATTTTGAGCAGATAAAGCTATGGTTCATCATATGTTTTCAGGAAGCAAATAATTATCGATGTAAAACCAATACAAATTTCTATAAATGTTAATGAAAGCTGTGTTGGTAAATTAAAAGTGCATAGGAGCAACTCTGAGCCTGATTTAAGAGCCAGAATAAATGAGCCATTCACTTAGGGGAGATATGAATACCCTCAGAACATGAAAAATACAAGGGACAATTGCTCAATCATTTTGGTAAACTTACATCTCCTCATGCAATCTACTTGCTCCTGGAGACATTGCTTAGATATTGATATTTATCTTACTTTGTTTCCTGCATGTCATCTCTGACAATACTTGAATAAATTTGATAGGAGAATAGATGGGATTTTTAATCTCATGGTTATTCTACTACGTTCAACTGATTATGGAGAAAATAATTTTTTGTTATTTCATTCATCAAATACTACCAAACACTTTCAGAAAGCCCTTAAATGCAGATATTCAAATAGCTTTAGGTTTAGCTATTGCATCTACATGTACATCACTTTTTCCAGTGTCATAGCTATATTTTGGAAGATTGTGAAAGTTAACTGCAGATTTTACTGCAGACTATTTAAAATTACAGTTAATATTTGTAAAGATGCCTGTTCCTTTGATTAACTTTGGTACTGACTGGGACTTAAAGGTGATTACACTGCCAGAAAGGAAAGTTCTTGTCTTCTTGTCTCTTTATGGTTCCTCTTTATTTCTTCATTCAGAGAAATGGTTCAGTTACTGAAAATACCAGAACAAGTGCTGACCTATATTCAGATATTTTCACCTACAGGTTTTTGTGGTGAAGGGTTTGTTGACTCAACGATTGCATTGTGCTAATAAACTGATAATACTTGATATTACTTTGAGCTCATATTTACAAAGTTCCTATAGAAACCATTGTTTTGTAGATCTTTCTCAGGAATATTATATACATAAGCATCAGTAATGACTTCTAATTTAATGGTGGTTAATTAATGACACCTGGCTGATTATAGTACTGGAAAGGCTCTCTCTTGGTCTGTGTCTTGTAGTCTTTGAGTTACAAGTAAATAAGACCTTGTAGCCAATATACTGTGAGCTGTATGGATGAGGAAGGGATGTTACAGACATGAAAACAGTTTCTGGTTGCATTATTATATGAATGCCTCTTTAAGGATTTTAACCTTAGAAGAATCATTCTGTGTTACACTTAGCACTATTTAAGCTAAAGTTTTATTTCCAAGAGATAAATTTTACAAAACATGTGAATCCCCACTTTCTTAAGATCCTCCGTTGGTCTGGACCCATAAACCATAGGGAAAAAAAACACTCCATTTCTCTAAGCTACTGTACAGTTTCTTGGCAACTGATGATAAACAGATATGGCTTGTTAGGAAATCTGTCTGCCATTTTCTCTTTCTTATTTTAGATGTAATCTGGAATGAAAACCGATGCTGTCATACAGGCTCCAAAAATAACAAATCAAATAATATTTATACTATAACTTGGGATGTAATATTAGATTCAGTCTTTAGCCTTAGCCATGTTACAGGGACAAAGTTTTAACATAAGTTTTCCAATTCCAAACAACAATGGCAAAAAATCAGACTCCATGCATTGCCCCGTCCCTGCCCATTTGCTCCTGGATGAGAACAGAAGCTTTCTAAACCCAAGTACTTTGAAGCTGCTGTGATACATGACAATATGAAACACTAAGACAGCTTTGGATCCTTATCTCAGATCCCTGTAGATTTAATAAACAGAGAAGGGAAGTGTGATTTTTTTCCTTGTCTGTATAAAGACAGGGCACTACCCTTTATGAGAGCTGGAAATAGCTGAATGGGAACTTAGAGTCAGAATGAAAACTTTATGAACCTTCACCACGCTCTTGTCAAGCTGGATGCCATTAACACCATCAACACCAGCCTATGGATATTGACAGATATTTAGAAAGAAGCTGAGATTTGGGGCAAATGGCAATACCCAGTGAAAACTCTACCATAGAGACACCAGTCATAAACCCAGATGCCAGGGAATTGTCTCACAAGTAGATACGTTAGCAAAGGACAGCCAGCAAATAAGAAAAGCTGCAGGCAGACACTGAGGAAGAGCTCAGAAGCAGAGCAGGGAACTGAGGGGAAGGACAGATTAGGAAAAAGTGCTCAAAGAGAGTATTTGTTCTTATTTTGCTGATTTTGCTTTAATTCTTCATAAGCTTGGCTGTTTGGAACAGTATATTGTGAACAATATAAAGTTCTCCTTTTGACAGAAATTACCCTAGAGATCCCTAAATGTGGGATAATTTTAGCTACTGTTTTTGTCATTGAGAGAATTTCAACCAGATTGTGTCTGAATACCATTAATTAAAAAAATGTACAAGAATTTTATGTTAGTGACTTTGTGTTCCAATTAAATTAAATTGAAACAGGAACCTGTAAAATTATGTTTTCTGGAAATTATTTTTCTGTATTCTGAAGTAATTAAAATATTTGCCAAACCCATAAGACATCTCTTTCTTTCTACCTTGGATTCTAACTCTACCATGAGGTATCCTAGGAGAATATTAGGTATTTTAAAATGTAGCTAAACATAAATTTAGGTTTTGAAAAATGAGACCCAAGTACATCAGTAATTATTGATGAATAGTACTGTGTAAAAATCCTAAATATTCTGTTCTAATGGAGCCACGAATTTTGAGTAATTTGTGAATTAACTGTGAAACAACTTGTCTAAGAATTTGATCTGTATATTTTTAATGAGAATTAATCTCGAAGAACTATGGGAAAACCAAGAAAACAGCAAAGGATCTTCTTAGCAGACCAGGATTTTCTTGGAAAACCTTAGTTCTCTGACAAAAGTTTCCTATATAACTATTTTCATCCTTCTTCAGAGGATAGATGATATTCTCATCTTGAAGTACAATTTATTGCAAATTTTCTCCCACAGAAGTGAGATACCTTCAGGTGGGTAATTCTATCATGCAATAGTAACTTTTTTTGAGGGGAAAAAAACCTGCAAAAAATCATATTATTACACTACAGTAAGGACATATAATTAATAAAGCTGTGAAGTAAAATACACTGCTATAGCCCTCAAACCAAATAAATTCACCAAAAGCATGAAAAATTGTGCAAGAAAATAGCATTAAAATTAATAATTATTTGAAATGTACTTACAGTTCCTGCAGTTGCTTTGTTTAATGAATACATTTCAAACACCACTGGAACACTCGAAGATTGACTTGAACTCTCTCTTTGCATTGTTTTGTAGTTAATGGCAAACAGGACTTTAGCCTTACCTCCCAGGCTCTGTATTACTAAATAAATACCTGGTACAGTTTAAAAGGGCAGTTTCATATTCTTCCATTTCAGCAACGATGTTTACAGGGTTTCTGTCCTCAGCTCATTTTTCCTGACCCACGCCTGCCTCTGCAGTTGTTTAGATACAATTAGTTCTAAAGATATGAAAAATCAGTAGGGAGCAGGTTCAGATTAAAATATTCCTAGTTTTCATCTACTTTTTCAGTGCTATTTTAAATTGAAACACAGTTTCTTGAGCCAATTCCTGGGTGTCCCTAGAAACAATCGTGTCAGCACAAGGGAAAGGATGGGGTAGGAATGAGGGTTGTGAGCAGAGAGAGAGTGAGTTCCTTATTCTAGAATTGTCGTATAAAATCATTAAAGACTGCATCTGTACAGCAATCTAAAGAAGAAAAAAATATTTGGCACCAGAAACTTAGTTTAAAAATACAAGAAAAAGGAGAGATCTATGATTAATTTACTAGAAGTACAGTAAGATACCATCAGCTCACATCGGTGCGCCTGTTCCCAATTTCTGGCACAGCATAAAATAAGAGATTAAATATTTCTCTCTAGCTATATTATCTGGTCATGCATGTGTGTGAGAACACACACATGCAAGCAGACACGTGTGCAAGTATCTTCTTTTCCCTCCTGGCTGTGGTGCTTGGCATGGGAACTGAGTGGAAACAGGCAGTGGAGGTGGCTGCTAACATGCAGGATGCTGCTGGATCCAGTCCTGTTGACACCAGCCAGAGAAGGAGACTGCTAGAAACAAGGGCTTGGGTGTGGGTTTGACTTGAGATTTATATCTGAATAATTAAACTTAGGAAAATATATTCCTTTTGAACAGAACTGTGACAAGTTCTGTCAACTTTAATTCTATCTGTATAATTTTTTGAGATAGTGTTTCTAAATAGGGATGTAAACTTGTCAAGTGTCCAAATCCCCCTCCCACGTGTAGTCTGCATAAGCAGGCATCTACTCAGAAACACAATCTCACTCAGGATCTCCCTAATCAGAATCGAGAATATTTAGATTATAACTATTTTCTGTGTGTTCATATGGTTGTTACACGATTGGCCTTCTAAAGTTTTAATTGTGTGTCATTTATTAAGGTTATATTAATTTCTTTCTAAGTCTTGGAAGTAAGAGATTGGTTTAATAGGTTTTCAAGGAGCTGTTCAGGTGATTTCCTATTGTTATGAGGCATGTATCAGCTCCCATTTAATTATTTTCTTTGAGCATGAAAATCATTGTCTGCTTTCCACAGTAGCTCCTGTCCTCTAATAGTTGTATGTGTGACTGCTGCAACACTGAAACCTTGTCTGGAGGGCACCTTTTTAAAGTCAGTAGATTTTTCTTTAAACTTCTATAGAGTTTGTGTGAACAGGAGTAGGGAACAGAAATCCAACTTGTACTTTTTTTAAGTGCTATTATTTATTTTAAAAATAACTTATTTGACAAATCATAGTCATGGCTAGATCCTGTAAGAATATTTATGCAGAAAACACCTCTTTTCAGTTTGGCTTTCAGCATCCCTGGATGCACCAAGCATCCTTTGGAGGATATGTCCCACACAGGGACAGCTTCCCTGCCTGCTGGAGACATGCAAGCAGCACATCTTCCACAGCTGCTCTTTGCAAAACATTTGGGCACTCATCACGAGCCCAAAGCTTGCTCAAGTTTCTTCTACCTGCTACTTATCCTCTTGCATCTCCCAGCCCTGCCCTCCCTGTTCTGCACTCCTTCAGTGTGCCAGGAGTAATGGAGCCATCTGCAGCAGCCCAGTTCTCTCAGACACTGACCAAGCGAGAGGTGCTCCCAGGAGCTGCTGTGCTGCTCTGGCTGAAAGGAAGGGTGGCTGCCCCCCAGAGCTGGGACACAAGAAGCAGCTTTGGTAGAGTAAATGCCAGTGAGGTAACAGCAGCTCCAGGACGTGTGAATCAGCCCTGTGTGTGACATGTAGGGGACAAAGCTGCAGGTTATTTGTCCTCAGATATTCCTTTGCACCTGGGTTAAGCAGGCAGGCAGCCTGGTATGGCTGATAGGAAAACTATTGGTGGATTCACAGAACTTTTCTGACAGGTGCTTTCCACAGTGCAGCCTGCTGGCAAATTTCTAGTTGCTGTACATCCTAACCAGCTGTAATGCTCTAGAAATTTCCTTATCAGTTTTGCTGGATGCTGTATTCATGTTTACACTACCTGTGCAGCCTCATCAGCACTGTACTATCTGATGTGAAGGCTATTAGCCTTGTTTCAATTGTTTTTGTTTATTGACATCCAGACCTATAATGTTTTCAGTAATAAACTAGATTTCTCATCTGTCAGCTCTTTGGACAAAAAAATCCCATTTGAATAGCTCTTAGGCTTTTCCTTATTCATCTGCCACTCTCTTTCTTTTTTTCTTTTTTTTTCTTTTCTTTTTTCTTTGCTAATTTCCAAATTGGCAAAAAGTACAAGGGTTCAAAACTATTGAAGTCCACCAGTGCTGGACTGAGTTTTGAACAAATAAAGACAAACTTTATAATTCCTAGATAAAGTGACAAGGTAGAAAGTAGCTGATAAATGGCTGTTATTCTGTTCTTCTTAGACACAGAAGACAGAAATAATTTTCCCTAAATGTAGTACTATTATTGTTAAGCTATTCAAAAAACCAGGATCTCTTCTCCCAAGTTGGAGATGGTACCTCTGCTGGGTTATCATTTTATGTGCTTATGTATGTATGAACTGCAGGTGACTATTCAATAAATCCATTTTTCTTGTCATTAATATTAAAAGATTTTCAACTTCCACTTGCATGCTTTATTTATGATCAAGTTCTTGCAATCAGAAATGTGATCTTTAATAAAATGAAATGTATGTGTCTGATGGAAAGAAGCATTAATCACGCAGAAAGCAAGCAATACACATTTATTTCCTTTTGCCATATTGTCACATTGCATTTCTATAGGTTAATCATGATTTGTAAGAAATATGTAAACATATTTTCAAAGAAGTGCTCTCCTTTAATGTGCTGTGAGTCCAAATAAAGAAGAGTATGTTGAGTTCCCTCTTCTATTCAGAAAGCAGGGCAATCCAATGCCCATTTACCTCTGATTTCCTTCTAGGCATTTCTATTTTCTTGCATGGTGTGGATTCAAAATTATAGACGTGAAGTTCCCTAAAGGATACATTTTAAACATCAGTACCACAGTGAAGAGATTCTAATTTTCCTTAACCTTACTGAAAGTTAGACCATTCTTTGCAACACTAATTAATGCTCCCATGAATGCATAGAAATTATTTGTATTGATATTTCATTTATATACATTATTCCATCGTGATTAATACTCACCTCCTGCAAAAAAACTGTTTTGCGAGTTTGTTAATATTCTGTTTAAGTCAACTTGGTATGTTTATTTAGCAATAAACTCATTGTAGAGCTTAGTCTTTTGGCAAAGAACATTTTCAGAACAATGTTTTCACTGACTGAACTATACCATATTTAAAGCATACAAAAATGAATCCCATAAATTTAAAAATTACATTTATAGCAGCGCTGTGCCAGGCAAGAAGGTGTGAATGAAAAATGACTGAAAAAATTCCTTGAATAGTTGCATTAATTTCTACAGGAATTAATTGCACTTATCATTATTTTCTTTTGTGTTCACTGTCATCAACTGCCACTAATCAGTTGAATCTCACAGGCCCACACAGAATGTAAAGTGACCCACAGAGTCTCCATCCCAGGCTCAATTTGGCACTGCATGCCCAGCTGACTGCTGTTCACTGTTCAAGAAGCAGCAAAAGATTAGCAGGCTCAGGCTTGTCTTGGCAGTGCAGCTCAGCCCTCAAATGCTAAGCAGTTTGTGTAATCTAAGCAGGTGAAAAAATGAAAATCGACAAGACAAAGGCATTTAATGCTAGATGTGTGTGCCAGCCTCAGAGTGGGTGTAACAGAGCTATTCCCATCACCTGTTCCTCCTGCTTGTACAGCCCCAGCTGCATGCATAATAATGTTCCCTGGATGCTTCATGAAGCTGCAGGAGCCTGGGGTAGTCCTGGTGCTGGAGACACTGTGGGGCTTTGGCACAGGAATGGTTTTAATGTGCTGAGTGTGATCATATATGAACAGGTATTACTAACTTTAGGCACAGGTAAGCCTGAAAGCTTAGGTGCCCTGAGATTGATGGCTGGGATGCTGTGGGTGGGTGTGGGCAACTGAGGATCTAACCTTTGAACTTGGATGCCTGCAATGGCAACAGGATCCTCTATCCACCTGAATCCCATCCTTAGCCTTCAGTGAGTTGGGAGACTGCTGCTATGGGAAAAGCCCTGAGGATGAGATCCTTGACAGTTGTAAGCTGGCAGAGTACCACTGCATGTATTGAAACTCCCATAATTTACACTATAGGAGGATTTGACCCTCTGTCTTTAGTTGGAGTCCTTAGAGAAATCAGCACATAGCCAGTGTTAGAGGCAGCCCATTATGGAGGGGCTATCCTCACCCATGCTCTCTTTCTGGGAGCTCTTACTCTTGCTCTTTCATGATTTCTGTAGCTGTACCAATGCTGAGCAGAGGTCACTGACACTTAGGAAATAAGTTTTGTAGGCTGAATCTACAGAACAGAAACTCTGGCATATGATGCTCCTCTCTGGGCCAAGGCTGAGTGTGTTTGGGAGGAGGGATGTGCAGCTGACCAGGATGAGTAGCTGTGCAATCTAAGGATCTTCCTCTTCCTTTGTTTTTATTTTCCCCTTCCCCACATTTATTTTATTCATCTCTTCCTTTCTTGCTTAGGTAAAGAACAGTTCCTATTCCGCCACCTATTCCAGATCCATTTAGGACTGTCACTTGGTGAAACAGAGAGCTCCAGGCACAGCAGAGCTCTGGAATAACTGATGGTTGAAAGGCACTACTTGGCAGTGATGATTGTACACAGAGTATTGCCCAACTGCACCTCTCTATCTAATCACTTGTCATTGTATATATTTTATAACCTTTTGTTAGTCTTGAAAATTGGCTTATGCTGATATCCAAAACTGCAAGTTGGCACCACAGTTTTAATTGAATTGTGAAAATATTCCAAGACCCTGCTTCATCTCAATACTGGCTGTGGCAAATTCCCTAGAACTAATAAAACTCCCAAGTGGTCTTATCAAAATGTTGTGTATAGCTTCAAATTATGGACCAGAAGTTTTGCATGATTTTATGCACTAGATGTACTCTCAGAGGAAGGACTCTGGTAAAGTAACTCATTTACTTCAGAGAAAACCACATAAACCTTTCCCATCACTTTCTGTCTTTTGATACTAACCTAAAATAATAATAGCAAACTATCAAAAAGTGTTGAAGAGCAGTTTAGAAGCAGCTCCGTTTTAAGACTGTTTAGACATAAGCAAAAAATAGAGAGTGAGTTTGTCCATGCTTTGAACACAAGGTACGAACACTTGCATTTTGCAAGTGAGGCTGCTGTTGCGAATTTCAAGTGACACTTTCCTTTTGCCATCAATATCCATCTTCTGTGGCACATACAGCTGACAATAAACTTCACTGTGGGTTTGGTACATCACGCCTTTATTTGTGCATTTCTTCTTCAACTAGAAATTAATAATTAAAATATTCCCACCTTTACAGCAGCTGGGAAGGTGAGCTTAGTGTAGAAAATTTACTCATGTTATTGTTCTTCTGTGGCTTTTAGAATTGGTGTACAATAACTCAAATAAAGCACTTATTAGAGAGGTAGCACTGAGATATATTGATCATACTGATAGAACTACGGTGATATAACAGTCTAGTAATATGAGTACATTTTCTTGCATATCAATCCTGAAGTCAAACCCTTACCATAATTAAATTGAAGTTTTGCATTATGAACAGTAACACTATACAGAGTTTCAGACGTTAGAAATATTTAGTCTGTTCACAGGGGGCTAGATTATATCCTTAGTGTGTAATAGTGCTTTGTTTCTTCTAATTTTAAATGTCTCAAGGGAATGGAGCTTTCACCATTTCTGTAGAGACACTATTTCACAGCCCATAGATCTTTCTGTCAGGAATATTCACCTTACAGTCTCACAAATTTTTTCTTCTATGCAAGTTCAGTAGCATTTTTAGCTCCTCTGGATAGCTTTATATGAGAGAGGTGAAAGGAGAGTAATTACACAGAGAGAGAGCAAAAACAGTGAAGTCTGAAGAAAGCTCTAAATTACTTCCCCATTAAAAAAATCACAGCACCACAGACTGAATGTTGCTCTCATCAGCACCTTGAACAGTTTGAATCCTGTTATGATAAATGTAAACTTAAAAGGATCTTAATGTCAAATGGAGCAGGAATTTTACAAAACCAAGAGAAATTTCATCTAGAGATAAGAGTAAAATATTGCTTTGATTTGATTCTCTCTACTAGATTTCCTCCCTTAATCTGATATATTGGCTTTAAACCTCAAGGAATTTGTGCTGGTTTATAGAGAGTGAGACCTTGCAATGAAACGGAGAAGTGGGAGTTAACTTTAAAAACATACTGGCTTTCTCCCAAGCAGTGAGTGCTGACAAGTATAACCATATTACTAAAATCACATCAGGAATGTGATATATTAAATAAAAACATGATCATCTACAGCCAAAGTAGTTTGTATTTTATCCATGAAAAAGCATCATGTTACATCAATCTGCCCAAAAAAATGGGGCACATCAGAAAACAATGTTAAGAAGGCTTTTAAAACACATCATTGAGATTACAGCACCTTTAAAAATAAACAGCACTGAATACCAACACAGGTAAAATGTCATTGTGAAGCCCAGATCTGAAATTCAACAGCATGCTTTATAGCTTTCCAGTGTGTGATAAAATCTGTTCACCAGATGTACTATCTGTCTCCTGTGTAGCATACTTGAGCATCATCTAGGTCTGAGGCCCATTTATTTCATGTAAATGCCTTTCCTGTGCACACCTTAGGGCGCCCTAATTCTCCATTTTATTTCAGGCACTGTACAGGGTACCATCTGGTAGTGTTAAGCTCATCTCCTTTTATTGCACTATTGCAGGGGCTATATCCAGCCCTATAGCATTCTTTCAATGAAGAGAGAGTTCAGTTACTGCCAGCTATTTATTTTTGCCAGAAACACTATACACATGCAGGGTTCACATGTATATCAGTCTCACCTGAAAAGCAGGTCACTGCTTTTCACCTCACGTGGTTAAAAATAACTAAATAAATGGTGACTTGCTGATATCAGGTACAGCAGCAGTTCTGGCATGGTTCTCCTTGGTTAAGAGTAGAAGATCTTAGTAATGATGTAATGATATCTCTCTAGTACCTTACTTTTATTAGTTCTATTAAAATGAGAAAAAAAAAAATTATGTCATGCCTTAAAAAAGCACCTTACAGGAATAGCTTAATATTTAAAGGTAGCAATATACCTCTCAACTGTACTTTGTTACAAAGTTCATTTGCTGTTTCAGGCACAAATTTACTTCTTTATGTCACATCCCCACTTGTTTATTCTTGTAAATTATTGCCATTTTAAAAATTTACCTTGAAATTGAAGCTATAGAAAACTTCATCCATTTCTAGTTTTCTTCACTGTCTGCCATTTTTAATCATGTCTCTCCTTTTGAGTCTTTGTCACATATCTTAATGGCCTGATTTTTTTTTAAATCCCTTTTGTGCCAGCAATTTGTGCTCTTGGTTATTGCTACTTAGACATCTAACTACCTGCTTGGGCCTACAAACGAGGGAGTTGGAAGTCTAAGTGACAATAATTACTTCCCTGGCTTTCATGTGCAAAAAGGGAGCATGGTTTCAATTCAAACTTAAAATTTTGCTGGCTATAGGTTTGAAGTACGTCAGGTTTGAAAGTGCAATGCTGTTGTCTTCTGTAGAGCCTAATTCTACTTTCCCTTAAACTCTGCTGATTTCAGAATTGCTGAATGCCATTAAGGCAGACCAGAATTACCTTCACTGCTTCAATTCTAGCAGTGTTGGAGAGGAGAATATCCCACTTTATCATGGTGGAAACATGATGGGAAACACATTCAGCACCAAGTTAGATTCCCTACAACAAAATATGCAAGTTTCAGTGTTTCTTAGATGTGTGAAAGTGATTCCATTCTTGATGTCGATGTCAGCATGAATGAAAAAATGAACTGCTTTTCTCCCTCAGGCTTTTTAAAAACTATTCAAATCACATTTTCCTTGCATCCCCTTCCCCTAGTGTTTTCTCTCTAGGCAACATCAGGACCAGAGTCAGGTTAGTAGATGCAGCATAACACCTTCCCTGCTCCCTTCATCTTTAAAGCTCTGTCTCCTCTTTGGAGCAGCAGTTGGGTAGGATATTATCCTTTGAAGAAGTATGTGTGTCACTTGGGAGCAATAGTTTTGTTAGGCAATGCTTCTAGATGGAGCTCAGGCAGTGTCAATTCTCCAGTAATCATAGCAAGGGGTGGCATCTGTCCATTCTCACCCTGGGCAATGGCAAAGTTTCCCACCTTGTGAAAAGCAGAAATGTTCCAGTGTCGTTCCAGGCTTTCTGCACGCTCTGGCTGATGCCATTTCACTGGTTGCACTCAGCTCACTTGTCACTCTTTTCAGCTGTGAAAACCTGGATGAAACATTCATGTGACTGAATGTTCCCAGGAGCTGGGCAGTGTCAGTTTTGATCCATCCTCAAACAAGGCAACAGATGAAAGAAATTGAGGAGAGGGGAGATTTGAAAGTATTCATTTTAGATAAATATTTGAGTTACTCACTGCTATTTCCAGTGCTGGAAATTGCTCTCTTTCTATAATCTGCTGCATATGACAAGGAGGTGACAGCAGACTGCTTCAGAAAATTGCTTGCCTCATCTCTGGTGAGCAGCACAAACACACCATCATTAAAAAAAATCACTGTTAAGTGCATTCTCCCCTTTCTCCTGACTTTCTCAAGTCATTGATTGTTAGTAGCCACAGCATGGCACTAATAGTCATGTTCAAAAATCCCACTTTCCAGATAAATAAATTATTACATAATGAAGCTTTAAAAAGGTGGAATTATGTTCCTTAGTGTGAATTATCTATGGTTTTAGTCCACTGGCAATGACAAATGTAGGTAGATTCACCTGGATTAGATGTCTGTGTTGATATAAAGGACAGGTGAATGGAAATAATAACTCTCTTTATCATACATTGTTGTAGAAAGAGTTTATTTTTCTGTTTCTAGTCTCAGCTGAAATTGAGAGTACTGGATTGTGACTAGACAAGCTCTGATTCTTCAAAAAGCAAAGTATGTTTTTTCTGTTGGTTTGCAAATCAGTAGAAGTCTCAAAAATGAAACCCAAAAAGCCTTCATGTTTACAGAATCACAGAATCACAGAATCACAGAATCACAAGGCTGGGATTGACCTTCGAGATCATTAAGTCCAGCCCATGCCCTAACACCTCAATTAAACCATGGCACCAAGTGCCACATCCAATCTTTCTTTAAACACATCCAGGGATGGTGACTCCACCACCTCCCTGGGCAGACCATTCCAGTACTTTATTAGTCTTTCCATAAAAAAAACTTTTTCCTAATATCCAACCTGTATTTCCCTTGGTGCAGCTTGAGACTGTGTTCTCTCGTTCTGTCAGCTGTTGCCTGGAGAAGGAGACCAACCCCACCTGACTACAGCCACCTTTCAGGGAGTTGTAGAGAGTGATAAGGTCACCTCTGAGTCTCCTTTTCCTGGAGGTCTCCATCTTCTTTAGTTTTCAAGTCACTTGTTCTGTAAAAATGTTAATTACAATCTTAGTATGAGAACTCATCTCTCCCCTTCACCCATCAAACAGTTCATCTTAATGATTTCAAACACATTCATCTGTGAAAAGCCAAGTGTCTGAACAAGTCACCATAGACCTTAGAGGAGTCAGAGCTCAGAAATTCTTCTAGATAACTGAGTGCTGAGATTTTCCATATACCAAGAAATGATGCTTTAAGGAAGGGAAAAGAACTTGGCAAGGTGTGATAGACAGGTGTGGGTGCAGCAGGGTACCAGACAATATCTGTTGAAGGACTGGAACCTTAAATATAATTAAGACTGTTCATTTGGCTTAGCAGAAAGAAAACTCGTAGATTTTTATAGATAAAAATGCAAATGTGATAATTTGAGCTAAAAGGGAAAACATAGTGGCATACACTCATATCTACATTTATTTTCCATTAGCAAAATGTTAATCAGCTATTAATCATTTGATAATGTATATGTAGCAAAAAGCAGCTTGAAGTCAAATTGTCTAAATAAATAGCACAGTAGCCAGTCAAGGTGAAAAATACCATGATTCTTGCTAAAGAAGAAAAGTAGAAATCATTGTTTCCCCTCACAGAAATTGTAGCTGTGGCATACATACAGCTGTAGTTATGACACTGGGAATTATGTCCAGGTAGTCAATTTTTTTCTACAAGTGGCTGCAGTTAAGTGAAAGGAACACTAAAACAGACTTACCCATCTCTGCAATCAAACTAGGAGAAAACTAGTGTGGGATTCATTGGACAGTGAAATTTGAAAGCATCACATTCCTACAAAGGTTCCCTCTGAGGTGGTTTCCTGGTGCCAGTGACTTCTGCTCTGAGCTAATTTCTGCTCGGTTCCCACTGCACGTTTCTGCATTCATAGGCCCCTGGAGTGCTGTGCTGCCAGACCTGCCAGCATTGCCTGTTTATTTCAGTCTCTGGTATGATATTGAAAGTAACATCTCAGCCTGGAAGTATATTAAATGAAGTGTGGATGCAAATTACTACCAAACCATCTCTTCCGTTTTACAGAAGGTTCTTGTTTGATTGGTTCATTTTACAAGACCTAATTCTGTAGGATGGGCTGGGCATTTTTCCCATTATAAAAAATCCCTAATAACTAGTTCCACATCTGAGACAGTGAAGATTAAAATCAGCCATTGTGTAGTATATGAGAAGTAACTATTTTTCATAGGGTTTTTACTGTACATTTGGGATTATGATTTTATATTATGCAAATGCATTTTATGAAACCATAACACATAAATGTGTACTATTGTTAATACACATTTGCAGCCTAGCATGTGAGGCCTCCAAAAGAGCCATTCTGGTGGCTCTTCTCATTGTCTATTATGAATAATAAACAAAATGTAGTTAGACATATTCTATATTACAGAACAATAATAGTAAAAATTACATCCTGTCATTAATATGCATCAACAGCATGTATCCTGGTAGCTCAAAAAGACATCTCAATGTGAATACATGTTAAACAAAAAGAAAAAGTTGTCTAATTCACAGCAGGAACAGGGACTCTTTGAGACAGCTCTGATTGTTGTACTTGGAGGGAGGGATGGTAAACAAAATCCTTCTTTTTCGTCATTTCTTTCAGCCTCACAGTGGCATTATCTTTGCCACTGCAGTCACTGCCTGCATGTTAGTTCCTGTGTCATATTTTACAAAGTACTTTAATAAGCCTCAAAATCGTTGTTCTTATATTTGTTTTCTAGAGAACTTCAAAGAACCAACTGGTGTGTGAGCAGCCTCTCTGCTGCTGACATGCCTTGCCTGGGTGCTCTCCTAAAAGCACCTCATGCAATGCTTATGTTGATGAGGCCATTCAGACATGGAATCACAACTATATATTCTTTCTTCTGGAAAAGGAAATAATTTAAACATGTTTCTACTTCAGTCTGATTTTTCATTATAGGTGCAAAAAAAAAAAAATCACTATCAATATTCCTGAAAAAATGTTTCAACATTTGCTTGTGATATACAGGTGTGATGCTATTTCCACTTCTTTCATGATCTCAAAACTGTACAGAGTATCCATTGGGACACTGGCAAAGTCCCACTGGCTAGTTTTATTCTGCTGTAATGTATAGAAATGCATCCCCCTGCCTCCTACCTGTTACCACTGCTTCCATGGAGTCACAGCTTGTCAGCCACAAATCTGTGCCAATGCAACAAACCCAGTACTCATCTAGTGTCATTTTTCATCTTTCTGATATCCTGGAATGGAAAGGGGAAAGCCCATTATAGGCTTGAAAAATCTGAAAAAAAAAAAAAAAAAACCAAAACTAAAATCAACCAGCCAAAAAAAAACCCCAAACCAAACCAAACCAACAACAAAAAAATAAAAGAAAAAAAAAGAAAACAAGAAAAAAAAGTCAGTAAGGGAATGGAACTGTTCTGCTGTACCCCACATGAAATAGGCACTTTCCAGGTGTTCTGGTACTGAATGAGGCTCATTCTGTCTGGTAGAGCTCCTTCCAGTGTAATCCTGTCCATATAAGCTGAAATATTACAAAGGCTTTGAATGTCTTTTGTAAGCTGAGCTGACCACAAGTTCTGGGTGTTATTACTTGAATATAGTAGAGATTTAATTAGAACTGCCTTATAACCCTTTATCATAACAAGGGAAAAAGATTAACTTAATATCAAAGTTCATTAGAAAAATGTTACTTTAATTCAAACATCTGCATTTTGAAGATTCTTATGGGTATCAGAGAAGATTCCATGCCTAGACAGCATTATAAGCATGATATTTAAAATCAAGCAGATAAACACTTGAAATTACATCTTCTGTATGATGAAATTTGCCTATCTATAAAGCTCTTTTTCTCGTTTTGAGGTTTCTATCCAACTACAAAAAATGTTTGTAAAGGTAATTTCACCAGACATTTGGAGACTTTAAAGTGCTTTTCTATCCATATGGCTCTTTATGAACAGGTAATTTTTATCTGTGCTGTACTCAACTGAACGTTTATAAGACTGTCTCAAAGATGCCTGCTTAAAACTATAATAGCCTTCAAATGACTAACATAAGATTTATTCATTTATCCTTTCAGTACTTTGCAACTTATTTCCATTTTTTTCTCCCTCAGTTTTGCTTCCAGTAAAATCCTAATTTTTTTCTAGTTCACTGTGCTATTTGAATTAGACATTTTCACTTATCTGTATAAGTAAACAGTCTTATAAGTTTGAGACTGTAAATCATTCATCCTTTAAAAACTATTTCCTCATGTTACAAGTTCAATTCATTGAGGAAAGAAATAAACCTTGCTGTGGAATAGAATTTTATGCAATGTCATGGACACATTACCATTTGGATCAAAATTTTACATTGTGTCAGCCAGTAAACAGTATAAATGGTTCAGATTTGCAATAAATAATTGTCTATTAATACCTTGGCGTGGTGTAGCAAATTAAAGTCTCACTTCAGTAAGCACAGATGTAGGTAAGAGCTGGGGCCTAAAGAAAGCAACTGCTATGCAGCATTAGAGTAGAAAGAGCATCATGAAGCATTACTGCATCTTTCCAGCAATGAGAATAATGTATACAGATTTAAACAGTAATAGACGAACGTAGGGGGGAGGTAGGTTGTAAGTGCAGTTGAGTCTAATCAGGCAAGATTTAGAACCATTTGTTTTAGATGCTCTGGCAGACGCTTCCCTTGCAGAAGATTAAGAGAAGCATTTTAAAATACAGCTTTGTGTGCTGTTGCATACGAAACAGAGCTCATAATTCAGGATGCTCGGGACATTTGATACTCAGGGACCCCCTGGGTTGTTAAGCTGGGTCCGTTCCTGTTGTAGTCAAACAGCCCCCAAAATATTATCTATTTATTTCTTTTGTTAAACTGCCGTATTTTGCAGCTTGCAGGTTGTTGCCAATTGTCTTGAGATTTTCACAAATTTAATAGCTAACTGAAATTTTGTCAAATTACTTCAGTAACTTCCTGCCCCACAGACTGCGAGCAGATGGTCCTGAATGATCAGTATCCGAAACTCATAGTTCAGTTTCTCAGTGTGGGTTATTTCTGTGAATGTTTTAACAAGCAGACATGCCATACTTTAGTGCTGAAATTCAACACAAATAGTAGTACAATAATAGATTAATTTAAAAATTTAACTATATATGAACAATTAGGTACTAGTAATTATTTGAGATCTCCAGTGTGTAATATTGCCTCTCAGCTGCCTCTAGTGATGTTCCCCATGAGCCATAACTGTTGTGACTCCAGTTTTAAGCATGTTTTTAATTTTGTGTTGCCAAGTCAGCCCATAATCCCGTAACACAATCTAGTTTGTCCATACACTAATGGGAAGGCATTAATCAAAATATTGTTCTCTGTTACATTAACTAAAGAGCAATATCTTTTAGAGCAATATATTTTTAGAAATATCTTTGAGACCAGACAGTCTTATAAGCATTTGATTGAGTAAAGCACAGATAAAAATTACCTATTCATAAGGAACCATATGGATAAAACACAATATTTCTTATATCTTCTACTTCTTTCTCCTTATTCTCTCGTATTTTTAATGGCTTCTTTGTCCATGAGTGTTTGAAAATGCACCTCAGTGTGCAGGACTGCAAGTCATCCATGGTCTGTGCTTGAATGGCTGAGTAATCTCTCTCATTTTCTTTGTCACGTTGTGTTCATGTCCTTGGTGTCTGGAGCACGAGTCAGTGCGTTTGTAAGCAGAGTACAGGGTCTGTTGTTTTGTAGATCTGAAGCTGGTTGTGCTAGCTGCACAAGGACAAGGGCTTAAAAATCTCCCTCCAGTCCAAATAAAATTTGAGTGTCTGCTCTGAGGGAACACAAGAATGCTTCACTTTCTGCTTTGCCTCATGCAGTGGGACTGGTAAAAGGGTTATAAATGTACCCATGAGAGCCAATGCCTCTGTGCTTTGGGACTCCTTGGACACACTTGAGAGCTTCTTCCTTAGCTCCTCTAACAATGTTTTAGCTCTTCTCCAAACCTCTGAGGCTGTTAATAAACACCTGAAAATCATTGACCTAATAAAACTCATGTCACTCCTTGGAACACTTAGACCTCTTTAACTTCCAGTGATTTGCTCTGTCTGTGCAGCATACTCTGTTGACTTGAGTCCTTGCATAGTTACTGTGAAATAATGTGTGCTATTACCTAGTGATCCACAGAGTAACTTCACTGGGAGCAATGGTGATTACAGAGTAGATTGTGTTCATCTTCCCATGCTATTGTTCCCATGCTATTGTGTAATTATTCCAGGTCACCTGTGCAAATTAAAGTTGCTTCATAATTTTTCTTTTACTCTCTCCTTGCAACAATTCCCAGTTAGAACAGGGATGGTGTCTCAGCAGGGTATGTGGATCCAAGCCTGCCAGAGCTATGCATTGCTTTCTCTATGCAACTCTTATTTTTATGTTATCAGCAGAAAACTGATTAGAGGGACAAAGGTTAAATTTGTCTAAATGAACAGCTGCACCTCCATTTTTTCCTCATCGAAATCAAGCTTAATATTACACTGAATAGACTTCACACACAGCCTGTTGCTGAAATGAATTTGGCATCCTAAATTTACTACCACTCTTATATGTTATGAATTTTGGACAAGACAGACACAAGTTTGGTGACAGTGAAAAATCTCGAGCAGGATTTGAAGAAGGCTGTGGCCAAAGCATCTCATAGCAATCAAAAATCAGCCATAAGCTATGGTCAATGAAGTATTTGTTCTGGGGCCAGAAAATGCAAGTCACCAGAGATGACAAGATGTGATTTTTGCATAAGCAATAAAGTCTGCACATCCACAGTGCAACAAAAAACTGCTAGGGACATGACATGACATGTCTTGACATGATTTTCTTTAGTACCAGCTTGAGTTGCATGCTAGAATACAAAGAATAAATTACATGATACATAACCAGCTCCCATCAGTGCTCCAGCGACCTATGAAGCACTATTTAGGCATGCCTTTCCAGTGACACTCCTGTCTCCAATATATCACACAACATAAAGAGAAACACATATCAATGTGCACAGTATCATCCTTGTGCAGAAAATTTCACAGTTAATTAAAAAAAAGTCAAATATAAGTAGACCATCTCCTTACTAAACTAATTAAAATATAAATACATAAGCCCTGACTGAGTTTTTGACAGGTCATTAAAAGACTCAAAATTGAGTCAAGTACAAGGACTAGTTTCAATACATAACAGAGTGAAATTATGATATAAAATGTTGAGGCTGAAGTTAAATTAACTCTCATTTTGTTTCCATTGTTTCACACCCTAGTGTCAGTGTCTGGATTTACACAGCGCAGCTCTCCAAAGAAAAGGCTCAGGCAGTTTATTCTGTGAAATCAAATATGCCAATTACTGTTTTCTTCTGGCTTTTAAATATGCATCCCCAGCAGCAATAGCAGCTGTGTGTATTCCATACAATGCCTTTTGACCAAAAATTTTGACATAATTTTCAATCCTCTGAAATATTTTTAGCAATAAATATATACTCTCACCACTCCAAGTATAGCCTTTAGAAATAACTTCTGTTGGAAGTGAATCAGTGTTTTTGGTGGATCAGCTTAGGGTTTCCAAGCAAGATTAAGATCAAGAATTTTCCTTGTAAGAGCTTTAATATTGTGTGATTTAATATTGTGCACTGGGCTGTCACCCTGGTAATCCCTTTCTTTCACATGGGAATCCCTGTCCTGAAGATACTCATGGTAGCTTACCCAGACCCTTTTCAAGGGAAAATAAATATTTCACTTAGTGAATTGGAATAGATCTGACTTCAGAAGGTTAGTTTGGTGCTTGCTTGTAAAATACCCTTCTCCTGTTACATTGTCAATGAGTTCTCCAACATAACTGAAAAAACCCCAAACAAACCAAAAATGTGTGGATGTAGCCACTGTTAATATTTTCCTGTTGACCTTGATTTATGAACAGCATAAAGAATGTAATGAATTTCCTTTGAACTACCATTTTGAGGGCCTCAGGAAGATTCCCTGTATTGTTTGGAGAAAAGTGGGGGATGCCTCTGTGAATGAAAATTCTGCTTCCTGGCATGCTTCAACTTCCGTTTACTGACATCCCACATATATTCACTTGTATACAAGATCCTAGAAGAGTGTGTGCAATATAGTTTTCAGCTGAATTGATTTCCAAAGCAATTTGGCCTGCCTATAAATTGGTACAAGCTCAGTTTTTATGGATCTGGGCTTGAGGGACCTTATTTTCTGGCGCTGGGAAAGGAGACAGGGCCATCAAAGCTGTGGTCCTTGCGTGGGTGTAACAAGAGCACCTATGCCGAGCCACCAGAATGAGAGAATATCCCAGGGGGAGGTTCACCTAAGGATGTAGGAGTTTCAGCCTCAGGGCTTGTCTGCTTCAGGAGTTCCCCTGCAGCAAGCAAAAATGTGAACTCTGTTAGCCCAGAGTTTTATAACACCCCTTGGAGAAGATGCCAAAGGAACTGCTGTGCAGCAGAGAAATGCTACAGAGTCATATTCTTGCTTATTGCTGATTCCCACTATGCAAAAGAGCCCCCGAATCTGTTTCCCCAGCACTCAGGCTCCTCGCCCAAAAGACTCAGGACTACGGACAGTTGTCCTGGCTGCTGTGGCCTTCAGGATTTTCCTGTGCTTGTGCATGTGTCTGCTTCAAGAAGCCAGAATCCTGCACCAACCTGTGCCTTGAAGGAAGGGATCAATGCCTAGAAAATATCTTAGTCAAAAAGTTTAGACACGGTTTTTATAACTTAGTTAATGATCTAGTAAAGGTGAGGCCTGAGAAAACATGGCAAATATGTATTAATGCCAGACCTTCCTCATTCCCTATTCTCTTCTACTGCCTCTACATCAGATGAGACTCCTTTTTATCCCTAGCATTAAGTTTTTATCACTTTACTAAAATACTATAAATCAATAAAATAGGGCAGAAAATTGCTTTCTTACATCATTGCACCAACATGCCGCTTGTATGGTCTGGAATGACAATGAGACATCCATCTTTCTGTGCAAAAAAAAAAAAAACTAGTTCCCAGAACAAAATGCCAAGTAGTATATGGCTAAAAAATTTACAGACCAAACATTAGCTCTGCTGAGATGAGAAATGCCTACTTCACATTTCTAATTTTTTGAAGATGAAGAGAAAATTCTAATTCTCTAAACACAAAATATTGTTTATAAATTAGTTTTTAAATTCTGTCCTAAAACTCACTTCCTAGCCATTCTTGTTCCTGATAATATTTGCTTGGTTCTTATGCCAAGATCTATGAAGACCTCTTTTTCCCTTTTTTCTTTTTTTCCTTTTTTTAATTTTTAAATATACTCACTAGGGGGGATGCTCATAAAATTCAGCCTCAGCCACAATCTGGACTATGGTCTGCCAAGCTCCACATAAATAAATCATCAAGTCATTTTGGCATCTTCTGGGCCAGGAGGAATATCTTCGGGGTAGATTTAAAGAGACATTATCCTGTAAAGTATATCCTTTGTGGAGAAAACTAAGCAGCAGATTAAAGGCTAATTTGAATTTCAGATATAGAAATTCTTATAGGTAACAACAACAAAATACAGGGAAAGATGTTTTAATTCCGAAACTACAGCTGTGTTAGCTAATCTTCCCTGCTGCTGTCCCAGCAGAAATTAAATCAAATACCCAAGACCTCAGGGTACTTTGAGAGGGTGATACTGGAGATGCTGATTTTGTGCTAAAATGTCTGCAGAACACACAGCAAGCGGCTGTTTGAGATTTTCTCTTAGCAATCTGAATGCTGAAACAGGGATAAAGCAGCCAAACATTTCTTGGCTTTGCACTTTCCAAAGCCAATCTAAACACTGAGACACAAGAGCGCTCCAGCTCCGGAAGAGCAAGCTGGGGTCGGTGCGATAGCGCGCTGGCCTGTCAGCTGGAGGCACCTCCAACCTCTCTCCCTCCCTGACACCCTGGGGAAACAAAACCTCAGCTCAGTTAAAGACAGCAACAGTGCCCTGCAAGGGCCCCAGGCAGGGTGGCCAGTGGGGCAGGAGCACTGGGAAGGACTTGTGCCCTGCAGCTCAGGCTCAGAGCCGAGTCCTGGGCATGGGGTGTCCGTGCTGGCTGGGAATGATCGCTGTAGCTGGCTCTGAAACTGAGCTTTGTTCACCTGCCCCGTGAGGCAGACATCTAAAACAAGGACATGTAAATCAGATAACAGTCAAGAGAAAGCAAGCTCTAGCTGGTTTGTCAAGAGGAGGCCTTGGGCCATAGTCCCGTCTGCCATTCACAGGTCACTGAAATCAATGGAGCTGTGACTGCAATTACACCACAGGGAATCTGGATCCTATTATTTGGACTGTGGGAAGTTACAGAACAGTAACAACATGGAGGAAAATTGCCCCATTTTAGGTTTCCTTAAAATCCCCAACTGGGACCAGATTCATTGGCAGGTTCTAAAGTGCTGTTGGTTCCTGAGAACATTGGAGAGGTGTGGGTGGGAAACAGAGAAAAGTCAGGCAAAAATTAATGTCTTCAGCTGGGTTTTTCTTAATATTGTTTTTTTCATAAGAGCTGAGGACAGACAGGAGGAGTTGAGTTTCCTGAGATCGTTTGGAGAGTGAAACAAACAGTTATGAGTGCACTGAGATTGTGCTCATAGTAGAACCAGAAATGAAGTGCCCAATCTAGAATGGCACCCATGCATAGATCAGAGTTGCAGCTGAACCACTGACTGCCTGAAGGAAATTTCCAATCTGACACTTAGCTGCAAAAAATTTGAAATTTTGAAATTATCTTCAGAATTGTGATTGGGCCCCTTGTAAGTAACAATGACCTCCTGAGAAAAATTGAAAGCTGAAAATCAAAACTTCAAGGAGTTTCAGGTCATAGTTTTCACAAAAATATTTTACTAAAACTGTACTTACCACCAACAATAATGGCTAGAGATGCTCTTCTAAATACCTGTTTTAAGTGGTCTAATGCTATTGAGAATGCAAAATGGAAAGAAGCATCAGATACTCTTTCTGGGTTACTCTGAAATGAAATCTTTGGGGTTTAGAACAGTGGCACAAAGTAATTAATGTGCTGCTGGTAGTCTTTATATGCATTTCTGAATTGAAAAGAGGCACTCAGAAATACATGCCAGGCAGTTACAGGTTAAGGATCATTTACATAAATTAGAAAATTTGCAAATGAATTCATCTAGTGAAAAGTAAGACACGGGACACTGCATTTTAATAATTGACATTCCACATGAAATGCAATGTTCTTGAGGAGGAAATTGAGCTCCAGGTTGCTATTAGAACCAGCGGAGCAGCAAGAGCTGGAAAGAAATGCCATCTCATATTATGTGAGTTACTGCTCCTGCATAACAACTATCTTCTATTCTGATAGACTTTATTTTAATAAAACTAGTACTAGGATTTTTACAGGGCTAAAATTCTGTCATCTACAACGCTGGTCAAGAAACAAAAACGCAAGAAATCTTTGTGATCTGGTTGTAACAGTCAGCTAGTAATTCATTGTATTCTAAAGTAACCTTTCTTGTTCTATTTTATTTGGCAGCCAAATCTCCTTACTCTTCCGTTATACCAAGTAGTTACAGTCTTAGCCCCAAATATGCAACACTGACAGAAAATTATAAATTATCTAATTTTTTTGTTCCCTGTCATAACACAGGTTAAATTGCAAAATAAAGATAAGTGATCCACTTAGCTGCTTCCTGCTGTCCTGATCAGTTTAAGAACACATTATGTTACAAATATTGTTCTTGATACAAAAGTAATGACTTTCATAAGGTGTTAGTCAGTCATTCAAAGTCACAATACTTCCATTGTATGCCATAAATACAAATTATACGCTCATGGAAAGCTGAAAGCAAATCTGTCCCTAGTAATGTTTCTTAGTATACTTTAAAGATTAATTTAAAGTGAACCAAATAATTCAGTGATACACTTTTTCCAAAATCACAGAGTATGTCAGAGAATGCCAGTAAAATTTCTCCTCCTGTAATATTCCTAAATATTGATAAAGTGATCGTTCTTAATCTGGCTACAACTCTGACATCATGCAAAGGGAGTACTGTGCTAAACTTCCTGAGATGGAAAGATAAAGCAACAAACTATTGCTACTTGAAAACTATGTTTGACATTTGGTTGCCCTTACATAGTTTTCATTCTGTTCTGATACCATTTATTGCAGCAACCTGGTCAAGCTTACTAAATTCTCTCCCCCTTCATTTATCTCCCTTTCTTTTAGAATCCTGAGACATTTTAATTCCCGAATAGGATGAGAAGTCCCTCCAAATGAATCAGCTGCATTAATAATAAATCTTTATCATATGATTCAGCTGTTTGAAATACGAGCAAGATTCTTACCTGTGATGAGCTCAGACTCAATAAATGGGCAGGCTGACACCCTTTCTTTTCAGTATTTTGACATACTGTGGTGCATACATAGGTACAGGTAGAGCAGAGACACAGGTTGCAATGATACCCTGATAAGGAAAACTTGCTTCCCTCACTGGTCCAGGAGCAATTTTATGTAACTCTCATGCCCTTTGGTAAAAAGTCTTACTGAGAAGTATTCTCCTGTACTGATTAACAGACTGAATGAAGAAAGCTTCCATTTTTAACTTCATTCTTCATGACATAAAAATAACTGCCACATATTAATGGGAACAGTCATGTGGTGGAATTATTTTACAAAAAGAAGGCAGTTCTTGGACATTTTTCCCAACTTAGAATATTCTTTCCAAAGCAGCACTGTAACTTAGGTCAGACAGCCCCTAAGTTGTATCCAGTGCAGAGCAGTCCATAGCTTTGCAGAAGCCCATAGCTTCACCAAAGACTTTACCTTTAAGAGTGCAGTAACAGGGTAAATGCCTTGCACCAGGATGTCACTGATGGATCTGAACAGCTTTTCATGTATGCATGCTGCAAACTCTTTATATTTTTACATTCTAATAACAGTGAACAGCATAAATTATCTCTAATTCTTGATTCTGCAAGGAAGCAGCCATCTGGTCTAATACCACTGTGACAGTGATATAGGACTGAACACTCTGTGCTTGGTCTGCTGCACAGGAAAGGACAATAGGACATATTTTAAAATGTCAGGATACATCAGAACCATATTCAGGAAAGTTTGCATTTATGAAAATTGATAGTATTGGAGATATATCATGATGCAGACCTAATCATGGATGCTGGTATGGTGAATTAAATTAAGAGCTGATTTGAATTTTTCTAATTAAAGATGTGTTATTCCTTCTCTCCTCATGTTTTCTATTTTGGTAAAAGAAGCTTATTAAACAATTTTCAGGAAAGTGTTGTGATTCAAAGTATTAAGGCTTTAGGGGAAAAAACCCCACCCTAATGTCAGTGGTGGTTTGACTATCTCAGTGCAGTATTCAAATAATAAATGGGCATTTATTTGTATTCTAAAATCACTGCTGGTGTTTGGATAATTGTTATTGTAGATGGATTTGGTAAGAAGCATGCCCAGGTACGGCAGGATAGGGTGGCATGTAGGCACAGCAGCTTAGCAGAGCTGGGATCAGCCTGTTTTCAATGCCTAAAGCACAAACACTAGAAATAGAGGAAGGACAAAAAGAAAAATAGATTTGTCTTATGTGTGAATAATCCCATTTTAAAAGTAAGCTAATTTAACATGAATTAGATCAAAACCTATCAACTCATGGTTTGTCCCAACAGAGTCACTTCAGCTTTGCTGTGTACTTAGATAACTAAGTAGTTTGTTTATGTATGTTTTTTGAATAATGCCAGATATTTTTCAAGGCTTCAAGATATCAGGAACTTAGGAGTGCAATTTATAGTACAATTTATAATTTTTTCCATCATTAGTTGTAATGATTTTAAGAAACTTAATGTATTAGTTAAAAAATAAGCATGAAATCAGTTTTTTCACAGTGTGAAAATTTGTTAACCTTGAGACATCAAAGAGCTAAATATTGTAATTGGATTTTTGAAGGAACTTCTTAATTTTATGACCAATAATATAATTTGTAATTTGACATACTAGGAGGGGCCATCAAATTCATACTCGAGGGTGTTAGCTGATCACAGGGATAAGAAAGAGTCATCTCAGCCCTTTTTTCCATGTAGGACATGGCATAATTAGCCAGCTGTTTTCTTTGAAGCACCTAACCCAAGCCACTGGCAAAAGCAGAATTCTCAGCCTGTAGAATAATTGATCCAGTCTGGCCTGGTTTTTATCTTCATTTGTTTACTCTTAAAATACATACTCTTTAGATCAAAGATGGGGAATTTTTGAGTCTTTCATTTTGCTTTCTGCTTACAAGCATGCCAGAGGCATAAATTGTGTGAGTCCTTACAGAAGGTGGTTCTTCTGAGCTTGTGCCAGCATATTTCCCAGTTAGAATTGTCCAGTGCTGTGACTAACTTTAAGGCTGTATCTAGAGAAGTACTGCTTGCAGGATGTTGTTCTTAAACATGCCAGTTTTTCTAACTCAGGTTATCAAATGCTAAAGCACATTTGTATTGTTCAGTCCTTCTTGCCTTAGCAGCTCACCTTGCTACTGCCATAACATCTCATAGGTGCTGGAATGCTGCTCTCTGGAGTACCTGTTTCAATGCAAACATAAAAGGATTTATGAAGGGGAAAGTAGACATAAACAAAAGCAATTTAGCCCAGCTCCTTGCTTTTGCAGCAACCATCTCCTGTCATGCTTCTGCTCCACATCATCAGAAGAAGTCTTTGCCTATACTGTGGGCAAAGAGAGCGCACGTTCAGAAGGAAGCATGGAAAAGTGTGAGAAAGCAGATCTGTCGTCATGTTGCACACCATATTTTTGAGAAAAAAATGCAAGCTCTGGCTAGAGTCTTGCATTTTGTATGAAGGAAGGGGGAAGCTTCCATGTGCCACAATGGAAATTGTCAGCACCTGCATGAGTAGGTAAGAGGTAAGAGTGGGAAACAAATCGATTTATCTTTGTTTAAAGCTTCATATCAGAGTTTGAGGGAAGGGAGGAAAAAAAAGCAATGTTACCTTACAGTCATGATAAAGTTTCTGTGGATATTTCATTTTCCCTGTTAACTATCAGATAGATCATATAAAGCAAATATTCTAAAGATTATTTCCTCGGGGGGTTTCTATTACAATACCAACCGGTTATAATCTTCTAAATTCACACAAACAATATGAAAGGTTATGAATTCAGTTATTCTATGCTTTACCATTATTCTATGCCTTAAATATATGCCAAGAAACCAACTAACCCATTGGTCTTCACTCTTTAGTTGCTTTGCTGTTTCAGAACCAGAGTCAAATCTAATCAAATCTGTCAGAATCCATTAAATCCTAAGCTCAAACTACTTCCTGTTTCTGGCACAAAAATCAAAAGCAATACTAGTTCTCCAAAGCCCCATCAAATGGTTTCAATACCAAAAGTTTTAAAATGCTGTCTCTGAAGGTAGGAGACAGAAATTGGATAAGAACTCGTGCTTTTTGATACCACCATCAGTTTGTAAATGCTGAAATCAAGTTTTGAAAGTTTATGAGTTTTAAGTTTATTTTCTCCTCCTAAATTTTACACAAGGATCCTCTGTGACTAGGCAGTGCACCAAAAGTCATGCCTGAAGCCTTCTAGGTCACTGTTGCCACAGACAGCCACAGGAAAAGCCTTGGTCCCCTTCTGGTGCTGCCTTTGCTGGTTTCTGACAACTGTGTGAGCCCATTCAAAATACTGAACTAGCAGAAAACTAGCTTGAGAAAAAAAATGTTATCTTTTAAATTCATTTTGTGAACTGAATGAACAGAACAAAAGGGATGAGGGGTGGGAGATCCTCCAATATCTGTTAACCAGACTCAGGAAATGCTAATCGAAGTTTACAGCAGAGATCCTACTGACAGGTTGCTGTGTAAGCAGGAGAGATCTGTTATTTGTCATCAGAACTATTCTGGATAGAAGTTGGAAGTTCTCATTAACATGAATTTGTGGATAGTAATGAGCTAAAAACTGACATTATTTTCCTAGTCTGGAAAGTGCAAAATAGGTTTTATGTGCAATTAATTAGAATTTCTATAGGTTTGGTTGCAGAAACTCAAAGCATGGCCCACATAAAAGAGTTGTTGAGTAACTTTTGTAATTTGTATATAATGGGGGAATTTGAAAATCTCTTTAAAAAGTCATCACTGCAGTAGTTGGAATAATCATTCTCATTTGTTACTTATGTCATGTATAGGAACATGACAAGAAAGACAAGGAAAGAAGGAAGGAAAAGAAAGAGGGAATCAAAGAGGCAAAGAGAAGCTGAAGGGGAGGGGTGAAAGAAAATTTCCACATACTTTCTAGTAGAGTTTTCACTAAAGGACTCATTTGAGTATCAGAGGATGGATGTAGAGGATAATTGCCTAAGAACAAGCCAAATTCTGCAACATTTCTGAAAAGCCAAGGAAGAGGACAATGAAATGCTATGGGCACCTACACACATCAGGACAGCTAAGTGGGGTTTGGAATCAGAAATACAAATGACATGGTTTTTATGATACCCTGCTGTCCTGCTAGCAAGTGCTTTACGGTCCATCAATCAGTCACTCAAGTAGTCAAAATCTTTAACCACATAAAAATCCATTGAGAACAAGTTTTATTTACAATGGTGACCTGGCCAAGAAAACTCACAAACAGCAATATGTAACATCACTACAGACATACAATCACTGTTGTATATTACTAGAAAGCTCCCAAACATATCATGAGGCATAAATCAATTATATAAAATACCACAAACATCAAATAAACCAATAAAAAAGGGAAGGTCATAACACAACCAGACATGTAATGAATAACAGCCGCAAATATCAGCCAGTGTTTCATCCACGGTATGAATAAAACCCCAGAAGATATACAAGCAATTTTTTTTAGATCCTTTTGTGTTCTGTTAGAAATGTGTTACTGACTTTTGATGTTGTCTATTTTAAAATATTACTGCTTTTTATATTTCACCAAGGGCATAAGTTAAAGTTTTAATGTCTGTATTAATTAAAATTGTGAGGGTTTGTTTGTTTGTTTGTTTGCAATATAAATGTGCATTTTAGCTTATATGTTTTGATTAACAATTCATTGCATTTAGTTCTGTGCTTGCTTATAATCAGTAATATATTGTATTTAGTAATAAAGTTCAAAATATTATTAAATTTGGTATACTTAAAAAAACTGGACATAGAACACAGTAGGAGGCACAGTTTGTTATCATTGTCATTGTCATGTGTGTGTCTCCCCTCCAACCCTGCCCTGGATTATGAACATAATTCAAAATCCGTGATGATTTGAAGAACACTGCCTCCAGGTATCCAGGATCTCTTAGAATGTGCACCACTATTTGTATATTAGCAACAAAGAACACATACAAAACCAACATTAAACTTGGTCCTTAGAGAGATGAGAGCTTATACATGGAACAATATATCTGTAATGATTAGGTGTGATGATTGCAATCAATCCATTTTGAACTGCCAGATCATGGATTTTTTAGTGTTTATATTTATATGTCTTATTCCCAGAAGTCCATGTTAAAAGGTGTCCTATTCTTCTGTACTCACAAGTGCAATATACATTTTTATTTTTGTAAGAGTCACAAGATTTTAACCTTCATAAATTCTGGTTTATTTGATGGTGTTTGACACATGGGTTTTCAGATTGCATTCAAAGTAGCTCATCTGTTTGAACGAAATTTTATTACATAAATAATATAGAATATTATCAATTCTAGCCTCTGCTTAGTACTCAGAAATATTCAGCACTAGCATAATGTAAATAAGCTTCACCTTCAGTCAAAGTTGACAGAAAATGAGATAGCACATCTCATCAGATCCTGTTCTCAAAAGGGACATCTGTGAGAAACTCACACCTTAAAAAGTGCTGATGATATTGCCCACCATTTACACTGCTGCAGTGCTCAGCTGATATCAGCTAAACAAACCTGTCTGCTAACTTGGAAACAAAAGCATTTTATTGCTGAAAACAAGATTTGCATCTAAAACTTCTTTATAGCTTAACTGAATGTAATGAATGAAGAAAGTGGGTGAAAACAATTGGTTTATTTTTATTTATCCTTTTCCAGGCATAAACCTTTTTCTGAAATTCAGAAGAATAGATCATCCAAACTGTAATCTAGATCCTTTGCTTTTAAACGGATTATATTGGCTGAAAATCAGACCACCATCATTTCAGATAAGTCATTTTTGCTTCATTGATAACATATGCACTTAGAAGCAAGTTCTGCACATGAAAAAAAAAAAAAAAAGAAAACCTCCCCTTCTATGCATGCATTTTTCAGATATAGACCCAGCTAGTATATGCTAACATCAAGCAATTTGTTTTGCAGCATGTCACATAATTCTCTTTTTTTTACACCCAATATCTATGATTAAGAAATGTAATACATACTAAGAAAGTCTTAGATAATTTACACTATGCATTAAAGTGTTTTGCATGAGAATATAGTATGATGCAGACAGCAGAAGAATTATGTCTTTCATTAAAAGGTTCGCAACTCAGTGTGCTATGATATAACTATAGCAGTTTTTCTGTCTCACTGAAGGTTTTTTATTTTAAACACTGCCTTGAAGACCAAGGGATGCATATGCAATAGCACTATTTTGGCTATATGTTTTAACTTAACATCACCTCTTAGTAATTACACACTGTCAGTTTACCTGCTGTCCCAGTGTTATGGGTGAACAGCTATGCTGTCACTGTTCTTCATCTCTCTGAATCCTGAAGTAAGCAGTAAAATGAGATTGCATTTTTTTCATTATTTAACATTTTAAAAAAAAATAATAATCCTTGTTCAAAGCCTATTTGAAGCAGTTCAGCAAGAATGATATACATTAAGGTCAGGATTAAACAAAAACCAATTACATGGAAGAAATATGATTTTTGACACAGATCCTTTATGTGCAAATTAGGATTTTTATTTGTCACCTAATTTAGAAAACACCAAAGGACAGCTTGCAGGGATGCAAAGAAGGATTTGGACACATTCAGCATTTGTGTTTCTTGAGGAATTTAGTCAGGGGAGAGGAGTGCACTTCTCAAGAAGGTTTGTGTTCAGGGTAAAACCTGGACATTGGTTAGCATGCTTTGTACTATCAAAAAAAAAAAACCAGTTTTGGTGTAGACCAGCAGCTTGGAAGCTTCTCTGGCTTGGAGTATATTGGCTGCATGCATGTGGAGTGTTCTGCATCCTCCTCTTGCCTTCACTAAATGAATAAATGACAGCTCTAAGCTGATGGAGCATTTTGAAGCTTCTGACTGTAAGAATGGTTTACAGGGCAGACAAGGTTTCAGGTCTTTGTTTTTCAGGGTCTATTTCAGAGGCACTACAAACTATGCCTAGAGCCTTACAAGTGTCTTCCATGTCTCACATCCACTGAAGTTAAGAACACTCTGCTAGAACATTTTCCACCTGTTTTCCCTTTCTTACATTGTCTTCTCATGGCTTGTCTGCTTAATTTTGTGCTCATTGGTTCTTCATGTCTTTACACTAAATATTTGCTTGGAATATGTAGCTATGAAGCTGTTCTTTTGTTCCATGTCAAATTTCTACTGCTTTATTTCCAGGGGACAAAATGGGTTGTACTTTCTTGAAACATCCAGACATCATAGCTTTATCTCAGTAGATAGTGTAGGTAGTGTAAATCAGTGTGATGTTCAGACCCTCCCCAGCTTCACCTAGGTCTATGCACCTATAACATCAGATGGTAAGTGGGGATATTTTGTTCCCTGCTCAGTACATTGACTATTGTTTCACTTGTGCTGTTTTAAACATAAAATATATTTGAGTTTCTCATCCAGATAAAAATGACAATACCTAAAAATGGTCACTATATGCAGGAGATTGAGTTTCACTTGATAGTAATTAATATTAGCTGGTACAATAACTAATACCATAGCTAAGTAATTTGTAGCGCTCAAACATAGCTCCTCTAGTATGCTGTTTCTGACTAATATAACACATATACTTAATAAATCCAAGGCCTTAAAAGGATTTTTTCCATAAGATACTTTGTTAGTATGTGGGCTTTAGTTAAATTTTTGAAGCTGTAGTTATAAAACAAATTGAAGAAGCAGTAAATCTTTTGTTGTTTGGCCAGAGCTTACTTGTACTTTGATGCAGAAGAATGATAATGTTCTCCTTGGAGTGCAAGGCAGCCAACACTGAGGGCCTGTATATCCTCCCAAGACTTTGTTTTAAAAGACAAGAAAACTCAGCATGGTTTGCCCTGACACTTCAACCTAAATAAGTTGGTTTTTTTTATCCATCCTCCTGCCCATGGCTACAGCAGGTTGGAGTCACAGTACTTAGGAGTTTGGCAGGAGTTCCCAGAGCAGAGGATAAAACCTCAAGAGATGCAGAGCTATAACTAACCCCATGCAATATGGTGTGCTCAGAATAAAGGTAGCAACAGACAGATTTTTGACAACTGTAATGGCCTTTAAGGATGTAGGCATCTAGATGCCTTTAAATCTATCAGAGTCAATGGTACCATGCCTCGAGACATGGATGGTATAGTGCTTTTTTGGTCTCTTTCTTCCTACTAACAGCTGAATTCCAGACCCCTGTAGTGAGGTCCATGACCCTCACTTGCTGCCTAGTTAATAATTTGCTGCACAAATTATAAACCATCTCCCAAATGCTCTGGGGATCTGAAATAAGTGAGAGTGCCATTTGGAAAATGTGGTGCATTGAGCCATGAATGGAAGTTGTTACTATGGCAATTGGTGTGTCCTGGGGACAGGTGAACTGACAGTGGGCTGCTGCTGCTGCTACTATTCAAGGAGTAGATTTGTGGGATTTTATTTCTTGCATATCCAGTAGGCTCAGATGAATACTGAATCTTCAATCTAGTTGATCATCCCGCAGCTCAGATGTTTGGAGCATGTGAGCCACAGCTGATATTACTGAGAATTACCCACTGTAATTCTCCCAAGACGAGGGCTCCAGAGCAGGACTATATCTGAAATCATTGATCAAAAATTAGGAATTTAAATTAAGGTCAAGCAAAGGAAAACTCTCCCTGGATCTTCCTGGGTTCATCTCTACCACACAAGGTCTTAATGATGCCATGTATCTTGCTCTGCAGGAAATTTGCACATGGTCAATAACTCTTATGTGCTGTGACTTTCAGCACTAAAGATTGCTCACAGCAAAAGTCACTGGCAGATGAATTTTGAATGTATGAAGTACTACATGCTATTAATCACTCCTCCTCTCTCTTGCCAGATTAACCATCTAAAATGGGCAGCCAAATTTATTGGAAACTTATAATTTTAATTTCCCTGGGATATGGCAACCCTGGATGTAGGGACAGACTGGGAAGTGAGAGGCTGGAGAGCAGCACAGTGGAAAGGGACCTGGGGGCCGTGATTGATGGTGAACATGAGCCAGCGGTGTCCTGGCAGCCAGGAGGGCAAACCCTGTCCTGGAGGGCATCAGGCACAGCATGGCCAGCCGGGCAAGGGAGGGATTGGCCTGCTCTGTTCTGCTCTGGGGTGGCCCCTGCTGGGGGCACTTTCGGGCAACACAATATGAGAGACATTAAACTATTAGAGAACATCCAAAGGACAACCATTAGGATGGTGAAGGGTCACAACTTCCTTGTGACGGGAAGAGGAGGGGCAGCACTGATCTCTTCTCTCTGGTGATCAGTGACAGGACCCAAGGGAATGGCCTGAAGTGGTGTCAGGGCAGGTTTAGGTTGGATACCAGGGAAAGGTTCTTCACCCAAAGGGTGGCCAGACACTGGAACAGGCTTCCCAGAGAAATGGTCGCAGCACGAAGCCTGACAGAGCTCAAGGAGTGTTTGCTCTCCAAATTATTAAAAATATTGTGATTCTTGGGGCTGTCCTGTGCAGAGCCCAGAGCTGGACTTTGATGAGTCCTGCGGGTTCCTTACAGCTCAGGATATTCTATGGTTCTCTGATTCTTGTCCATCTACCTTAAGTCATCAGCTGTGAATTAGAGGTAGTACCTGATTACCTCAAAGAAGTAGTAGGAAGATATGTGCTTTCACAGAAAGTAAGTGCTGTATTGATGAGGACCACTGGCATTCAGCCTGGTAAAATGAGGATTTCTGTCTTCAGAACATGCTCTGAATAGTGCATAGGAAGAAATTCATGGGACTATAAGTTGGCAATAAGAGAAAAAGTAATGATTCAGTAGCTTCTTATTTAGTGGTCACTGCCTATCCTGTATATTATTACCTTTTCTTGGAACTTGAAAAAATGTTATGGAACTTGTGAAAAATGTCTTGTCATTTCTGTCAATAGCAACATGCAGTCAGGTAACTAAAGGCTCTTGTAAGAGGCAAACATGTAAGAGGTTTGAATTAGTTTTATACATTCTTCCATTATTCTAGTATTTCTTGCCAAGCTTGGCTTGGTAACCTTATTAAAAGTTATATCAGAACATTTGGCGTGAAAAATTATAGGAATTGTTATTCTGAGAGGAAAAGATGCTTTAACATACATAATCCACTGTATTTTTCAGACCAGATTTTGTTGGTATTGGCTATCTGAGGTAATGAGTCAAAAACAGTTGTCAAAGCAGATAAATGAATATGAAAAAAATCTTTGTAAATTTTTTCAGTATCAAAAAATCTTGCATATGTGATTGGGAATTTTTTTTTTTTATATAGTTCATGGTTCTTTTTACTGACACATGCGACTTATGGTGGTCTGTCTTCTGTACTCTGACATGACAAAAATTCAGAAGTGAGATGAGAATGGGAAAAGGATGTCCCAGGATTACTAGCCTGCATCATAAGGACCCAAAACATGACCTTTCTCTCTCTTCAGAACATCTGTCCTTTCCTTGCATAAAGATACATCTTTAGGTGATGCTGTTCATCCTTAAGAAGCTGCATGTGATCCTATAATGCAAAATAGATATACCCTGGAATATCTGCCCTGTGGAAAGATTGTAATGAAATGGCAGCTCATTTGAAAAAATGCAGTGAAGTGTCACTCAGATCATACTAGGAGTAGGCTAATACCTTGTGTGTGTACCATCAATGGCATACTGCTTACATCCTCAGTAAACATTTCACACAATTCAAATACAAAATGTTAGAGATTTTCTTTCTTATCCCAAGTTAATAGCAAGTTTGTAATACAATGTACACAGATATCAGTGGATGTAGAAGCTTGTTACCTCTGCCAGCAACACCTACAGTTTTCAGTTGATAGAGCAAGTGGTTTTCTCCTTAAAGCTGCAGACCATTATGAAATGTCAGGCTTCCTGCTGGTGCTTTAAGATGGGAACCAGTCTCAGAGACTGGAACAAGGAATATAGCTAGCCTAGTTTACAGCATCTCTGCCAGAAGCTTTTATTTACTAGCATTAGTCACTATGTTCACCTAAAGCCGGCTTCAGTCATCAGTTCAATGGTGAATCAAGACCTGAGGATCAATTGAAAAGAAGCAGTTAAATGGAATGTGTGCAATGATGTTCTAATTAAAAGTGCTCTAGCCAAAAGTGATTCCAGTTTTTAGTGTTGCATATTCTCATTCAGCTGGTGCAGAGATACTGTTGTCTCTATGTGGAAAGCAGGTGCTCAGTAGTACCAGAGAGTCACAGCATGTTCTGAGCTGGGAGGAACTCACCGGGGTAATCCAAGTCCAGCCCCTGGTCCTGCACAGAACTGCTCCAAATATCACACCATGTGCCTCAGAGCATTGTCCAAATGCTTCTTGAACTCACAGAATGGAAAAACCCAGTACTGTGCTTCTCTTCACCACTATCAACCTTCTCCACACAAAGAACTGCAGAATGTCTCTTGGATCCCAAGCTCCGTACTCTGAGGTTTTGAAGGCCCTTGAGGCCTTTTAATGTACTTGTCTAGGTGGAAACTGGAACAGAAAATATTGATAATATAATAGTTCTATCCCTCAGTTTTGCAGCTTGTACATAAATTTGTATGCTCAGGAACTCTCCTGAGAGCTGCCTTATACCTCCAAGGAACTCAAAATACACTTTTATAATTTGGTCCCCTATTTACAGGTATTTATATTTCATAATGCCAGGAATGAATGAGCTGCTTGCTACAAATATGCATAATTTTTTTAGATAATGTTTGTTGTGAAGATTAAAATTCACACAAACAAGGTGTTATTGCAGGATACTGAATGTAGCTGTGTGATATGTGCATAATCATGTCTCTTTTAAAGCCAATGGGAGTCTCTGACATGAATAACCTCCTGATGTTAATTGCTTTAGCAGAAATGAAATGTTTTATTGAAGACTTCTTGAAAAGTTAATCCCTACTTTTGGAGCATTTTGTTGATTTTTTTCATAATTATCCATCTTAACATGAACTGAGAAGATTTTCTAGCAACACAGAATATTTGAGTTCAGAAGGATCTTAATTTTAGTACTGCAAGCCCAAGTTAGCATCTTCTGGAAACTAAAAAAGTTCAGTTCTTGTAACTACCCGGTAGTTTCACAGTAAATATACCTGGCTTTGGCCGAGGAACATGCCCCTAGTCTACTGAGGTTGAAAGTATATTTTCTATTGCTGCTGAGAAAAAAATCAAGAATTAAAGTCTTGCATCCTGTAAGGTGCATAGCAAAATTCCTATAAAGTTTAACAGTCAAGGATGTACCCAGATACCTAATCTAAATTGTAGTCTCTGACACCATCTACAGAGATGGAAAGTACTGTAGAGTGAAATCTATACTTCTTTTGCCATATACTTAAAATTTATATGCAAAACATACTGATCATAAGTGAAATATGTTCTTTCATAAATTCATTTTACTCCACTACCATTGATGCATTTATTTCTGTAGCAATATACAGACCCATTACTAAATAAGCAATTTCTAGGCACCCTCTAATAAATTTTGCACATCCCTAATACTTCAACATTTCTGGCACTGCTCTCCTTGTTTGAGAAAAGACAACATCTCTTCATATTTTAAAATAAGGGGAGTAATTTACTAAATGTATGGAGTGAAGAATTTTTATTTAAGATTTAAATTGACTTAAAGAAGAGCAGAGAGAGACAGTTTTATGTTAGCATCTTTTTTTCCCATGATACTACAAGGTAGTGGATGTAGCCATGTGATCAGCATAAACATGACCCTTCCAAAAGGGGCTGCTAGCCTTAGAAGCACCTCTTGCCAGCAAGATTATAGAAGCCTGGATGGCCAACAGTATCAAGAAATAATTGCAACTTTATCAGGCTGATTTCAAGTAAGTGCTGTCACTGCCTGAAACTCGTGATAAATTACATTGATCACATAGGTTACAGAACCCCTATCAGTATCAAAGGAAAGACATTATAGTTTGACAGTGGTGTCTCCATTGTCAACTTCTGGAAGTATTGTACTGCACTACATTGAACGGCTCATTTAATAACTATTTATAAATTAAACCAGCAGAAAAATTATTCCTAGCAACTTAAAATGCCTGAGAGAATTTTTAGTTTTAAGAGACACTTCAAATTAGATAAAAGTTTGAACTTTGGATGTTGCAGTAATGTTGGCCAATGTTACTGCAAATAACGAACTGTGGATGTGCACTCTAGATGGTAATATCAGGCTTGAATATTTTAGGAACACCCATTTTTATGAGAGGGTAACATGCTGTATGTTTCATAGTCAGTTAATAGGAGTTACAGAGGAGTTTCCACAGGACACATGGAAACCCTGACTTCAAAACCATCAGGAGTTTTCCATATTATAGCAAGACTCTGATCCAATATTCACATCTTAGCTGTGTTTTAGGATTGCTAATAAAGCTTTGAGATTGAACTCCCAGTTCTAATATTTAATTTGAATGGTATATCGGCAGGCTGTCACACTGTATGCTGCTATATACAGGCAAAATGTTATGTGATGGTACTTGACTGATTTTAAACTAAAGATGGAGCCACAGTAGTCACAGGCCAGACAGGTCTTAAGCCTTAAGACTTGAAGAAACCTTTTGTCATCTCTTCTGGTTTGAACAGCTAGCCAAAATTTTGATTTTTAGTTACTATTAGGAGGAAAATTCAGGATCAAGTCAGAAAATTTAACTTGGAAACTTCCACTTTCTTAATATGAGACTGTGATTTATGAGAACATGATGGAAAAAGAATTTTCATATAAAAGTAGTATGAAATGAGGGTAAGTTTTGCAATTTGTCTAGCAACCTTTTTTTCTTCTGTACTTATTATTGACACACAGAGAATAGACTGTTATGCACCAAATCTGTAACTAGAAATTGACTCTTTATAGAGAAAAAATTCATTATCCATGTTCCTGGGGCTTATTTGGTCTAAGGAACCGGAAAAGTTTTGCATATTTTGAGACAGTTTCTCCCCACACCTTTTTTTTAATTGATTCCTTTCTGAGTCTTAAGAAATCTGGATTTTAGTGCTCAGCCCCATCTCAGCCAGCTTCAATGAGGAGAGCTGGGAATTCAAAATAAAGTGTCTCATAGGTTATGTCTGCTAACAAATTTCCACTAATTGACATCAAACTGGTTAATTTCCATATAATAAGTGTTGATTGATTCAAGGTCTTGACTCAGCTGGCCAAGACTGTCCTTACAATGATCACTTATGGGCTACCTTTTTGGAACACAGTGGAATATTTAATGTCTTGCCAGATTTGAAGGATGCTGGGAGTTGGAACAATGTTTTTAATCTTGGCTACTAATTACATGGCAAAGGTATAAACTGGGCTTTGCAAATCATTATTTCCATTAGAAAGGTGTTGGAAGCAATTCCACTGAGGGCTTCCCTCCTATTTATGCAGCTGTTATTCCCATGAGAGGAGGCCATTGCAGTCATGGCTGAAACATGGGCTTCTGTTCTGTTTCCACAGCACTTGGAAGAAAAACAAAACAGGACTAATGAAAAACACACACGGGAAATGCTTTATTATTTCATCATCCTCACCTACTGAGATCTGGCACCACTCTGTGTTTAGGAAGAACTTCTCCCGCCCTCTCTCTCTCGCGCGCAGTGTGGTTGTATAAGGCTGACACTCTGTCATTTCCTGTCAGATCATTTCAGAGGAATTTGCTCTTATTTCCTCCCAGCCTCATCCCCTCCTCCTGGCCTCAGCCTTGGCTGTGTGCCCCAGCAGCCATGCCGTGTTTACTTAACCGCATGGAGCGCTGGGCTGCCCAGGCTGCAAATGCTGGGGCAACACGCACACACGCACATCAGGAGCTGGCTCACGGGAGCTCCCAGCCACCCTCAGGAAATACAACTCTTTTGTGAAGAAAACATGCAGGGCCAAAGCCAAACCTTATGCAGGGTCTTTGTGGCCTGTAGGTGAGTGAGTTTCAGATGTGGAAAAAAAATAATGGATTTTTTTTTGGCCCAGAAGCATCCATGTAAATTCTCCTGGAAGTGGCATTGTTTGTCATTTCAAGTGTTCAAATTATGGCATTTTCTGAACTTATCCATGTGTTATGGAATTCACCGTACATGACTACGAGTTAATTCAGCATTCAAGTTATCTGTTAGCGTTAGCCAAACAAATCTGGCTCCAATAGATGCCCCTGCCACATTGCATATATAACTGATTACTGCTGCTAGTTGTTTTACTCTGGAATACTGGATAGGTTTGCTAAATGTCTATGTTTTATAAATGGTATAAAACTATTTTAGCACCCAACAATGGTGTGAAAATAAACCATGCAGAAACAGGACATTTATACATGAATGATGTGTGAGCTTTTCAGTGGGTAAAGTGGTCACAGTTCATTGTTTAAAAAAAGTAGTCAAGTCACTAATAGTCTCCACAGCAAGATTTATAGCAATGGAGAAAAATAACTAAGTAAACTATCTGACTGAGAAGTCATTTCTTCCTTCCTTGGCAGCATAGGATTTGTTTAAACGCTGTTAGGAGAAGGCTAATTAAAACAATTTTGCCAGAAGTCTGGGAGATTGCTAAATACAACACCAGCTCAGTGCTCTTGATCTGAAATGACAACTTTTTCCTAATATTAACTAGAAGTTTCTTTCTGATACAGAAAATTAGAAGTCAAGACAAAGAAATACCTCCCTCTGACACAGTTAAGACAATAACCATTATTTTGAGTAGCAGTCATAAAATAAATGATATTTGACATTTTATGACGACATTTAAATTTTATTTAATATCACTGCTGATATTTATTTAATTTAAAGCTAATGGGCTATCTGCCAGGCCAGAGCAAGAATGAATATTTTCCATTCCACTTATGACCGAATTTTCTTGTCCAGAATACTGTCAGAGTTTAGAGCAAAATCATGCAACCATAATCTGTATAAGTGGGGGGTTTAATCCATTATCTGGAATTAATGTTTAGGCCATGTCCTTTCATAATCAGATACAATATCAGGCGAATTGCGGTTCTTGTTTTATGATTCAGATAATTTTTATTTTCTTAGTTCCATTGTACATCTAGTAGAGAAATAATGTAATATTTAATGCATACAAAAATATAATACAATAATACAAACAAGAAAATAGCAAGATTTTTTTCCATTTGCTGTATATCCATAGTATTGAGCCCTACAACTCACAATCTTGCCATCTAATATTAAGACAACTTTTAGAATGTTCCAGTTTCTAAATGTATTAAATGAAAGTTAGAAAAATCCTCAATTCCTTGTTAAAATTAACTCTTTATATTAGAAATTTTGTCCATATGTCTGAAAGTCTATTATTAACTTTGTAAAGCAGCTATGTCTGGTAGGCAAAGGTCTTTCTTCAAGTAAATCCATCTACCAAATAAGATACTTTTATTTTCTGAGACTTACATGCGCATTTTCTTTTTATTTTCCAGTTTGAATCATACTTTTGTTAAGACAGTGGCACTCTTGTACAGTTGTTAGTTTGTTCTCAGGATCATCACTGCACACTTTTCACTTTCTAAAGTTTCTTTATATTCCTATATTTCTAAGTCATTTATAGTGATGACTGACCAAAGCAATAAGTAATCTCAGTAGAATAATTTCAAATCAAAAGAAAATTTGATGTTGTTTAGATCTAAATATTTTTCCAGAAAAAGAAAATCCAAAGGATGCAAGAACAGCTTGCTATTTGTAGTAAAAATGTATGGAAAATTTATCACAAATGCTGACATCTCATTTGAACCTGATCCTGCTTGCAAACACCAACAATAAAGACCTTAATTACTCATTTCTTACATATATGCAGTTCTTTTTAACTCTGGTGAGTTTACTATGTGCATTTTCTAATAAATATTCATTATAAGTTACTCCAAGTTACTCTGAGCTATGTTTCCTATGGGTAATTGGGCAGGGTGTATGGTCTTACTGCCTGCTCTTGAAATTCAATGGCTTTTTCTTGCTGGAGCAATCTGTGAGAAGGAAAGAAACAGGTTATTGGTGCTGGGAGCTACTCAATGCTATTGCAACCCAGAAAATTAGGAGAACTCCACTTAAGATGAGTCCTACTGCAAAGCAGGAACCTCCACGGAGTTTTTAGCAGATACTAATCCAATCTGTTCTTAAAGGCTTGCATGGATGGAAACACCTTATCTGCAGATTACACAGAAGTCTAAAAACCTGTTCAATCACTATAAGATACAACGGTCTATGAAATACCAATATTTGGAAGAAGAAAAGAATTGAGGGTTTCCAGATTGACACAGATTATTGAGAATTTGCCAGAAACAGACTCTTGCTCAGCACCAGTGACCAGATCCTCTGAAACTGTAAGAAGATGGACCAAAAGGAGGGTGGGGTGGAAACCTAGTACTGAGGATCAATAACAAAGTAGTTTCAAGTGTACTCAGAAAGGAAAAAAAATCATCCTGAGGCAATGAGCCTAGAAAAAAGATCTAGCCTAGGACTGTGGTGCCTCTTATTCTTTTGAAGCCTCTGAAGAGCACAGCTGAGTTGGAAGTGGATCTATTGCAACTTTCTGTAGTAACGTCTCACATTGTGTTTTTTTCTATTCTGGGAACTATAACTAAACTATTTTAGCAGAAAAGACATATACACTCATCATGACAGGCTTTATGACAGGTTTTATGACTTATTAACCAGCAGCAACAGAATGACTGAGACAGCATCTACAGCAGCAGAAAAATTGGAAGATGGCTCTACTGGGAATACTTTTTTGTGATCTAGTATTTTCCAAGGGAATGTTATGAGACACAGGGAGGAATTTCATGTCTATTTTGATGCACAGCCTGTAGATAAAATCTGGGATTGTACTGCTGTATTACAAGTATTTTATTATGATTCTAAAAACCTCAGTCAGTATATATCTGCATGGATCGGGCACATAGAGACTCTAACAGTATTTGTTCATCTAAGGGTGACTTAAGAGTCAAAAAAATATTCAGAAAAAGTTTCTCCTCAGGACTCATATGTGGGAATAAGAGGTTCTATTAAATCTGATGGTAAACAGACTTCAGAAGTAGAAATATTGTCAAAATGTATGCCTTGACAAAGTTTGAAAGGAAGTGAAAATGCATATTCAGACAGCAACACTGAAGTCATATCATATGCACATAGGAAGAAATTATGAAAACTGATCTCACCTGCATAAATATTAATGTTCCTTGACAACAAATATTATTCTTTTAATGGTGGCACTCTGAGTCCAGTCATCAAGCTGAGCTCTTCCCCTTAGGTATGCTGATATTGCCTTGGAAGCATTACAGTGGCCAACTGGAGGAGGCATGGTGTGCTCCCTGTGTGAACGGCGCCGGTGAGAGCAAGGTGTGAGCGGAGATGGAGATAGCTGTTGGATGGTCAGGAGCAGCATACTTGTGTGGGTGAGGTCCAGCACACTCGCAGAACAGTTTTGTCTAAATAAACTGGGCTTACACTTTTCAGCACTCCTGAGATACTTAAAAACACATTTCTATAAGCCCCAAGAAGATACAGGTAAGAAATTACAGACTATGGATCAAAGACCAGGACTATGAACTCAGTTATTCTGCAGAAGGAAATGTCACCCATGCTGCTACCAAAGCATTTACAGTGTCCTGTCTAGAGAACCTAAACACACCTAAATCTTTGTCTCTGATCCTTGTGGAGAACTGTAAGTAACATGATAACTTACTGGAGAGTTTAATAAAGTTATTGCATTTTTACAAGTAAAAGTTCTGGATGACCAAAAGGTAGCATTTGTATTTGAGGATTCTGCAAATGCCATACTTCAGAGGGAAGGTCTGTGGAGCAAGACCCAGTGCAGATGATGTCTTATCAAAAGCTGAAGGCAAGGCAAGAGTGACCCAGGCTTTAAGTCAGGGGAGATGCAGATGTATAATCAGTCCTCTTCAGAGAAGTATTCAGATCATTTTGCCAAAACTGAATATCAGAATTTGAGTTATTTCTTTGTATTTCTAAGTGCTGACAGTGTGCCAAGTACCACAAAAGAGAAAGCCCCTGTTTTGAGAAGCTTCCAAAATAAATATTACTTTTTTTTTTTTTTTTTGTGGAGTTTGGCCCAATGCCCATTATTAGCCAAACTGTGATAGTCCTAGACACAATGACATACTGTGCTCCTTTTCCTCTGAGAAACATGACTGATGATAATGCCTATGAAAAATTTCAGCTCTCTTACATGGTGACACGTACATGCACAGACTGCAGGGCCACGTGTCACTTGGGAAACAAGCATGCATTCAGCATCTTTCAATGCTGAGTTGCTTGCGTTAATGACCTGACTTTTGCTGGTAATATTCACATGTATAAAACTCACCAGGAAATAATTAGGAAGCCGAGATAAAATCTTGATCCCATTGGAGTTAAGAGGAATTTTCCTTTCGAATTAGAGGTTGACATTACCTCCATTTGGCTAAGTAAAGAGTGGTCAGTTTCTTGTTCTAATTCTGTGCTGCCTACATCCAAAACCTACAGATGTAGTATGGAACTCTCTTCTGTCAACTCATTAAATATAAATTCCAAATGAAACCTTAGCATAATGATTATTTAAACTAAAACCTTCACATTTATTGATTGTATTCTTTGAGTTTTAACTTACCCTTTTAATTAAAAAATTAAACCAGAATTTTACAAAGGAAAAAAATATGAAAAAATCCTTTTTCTGTCTCATAAAATGACGGGTTAAATCTAATTCCACAAGAGTTAACAGAATTGTGTCATTGCAATAAAGAATAAGAATCCAGATTTGAGTATTTATGGGAAGTTCTGTTCCACACTTATCTTTATGCAATATAGTAATCTGCTATGAGTTTACCTAGTAAGATTTTTGCATGCACATAAGCAGGTATGTTTCATCTATACCTTCAAACAAGGGAAACTGGTGGATATTTTTAATGTGTTTTGCTTCGTTAGGTTTGAATAGGGTCTTGTTTATGTGAAATCTGGCTTGAACTTAAGTTAAAACATTGTTTGCTTTCTTTTTTTGTCTTCCTGCTCTTAACTATTTCTTTGCAGAGTGAAAATACCACAGCCTATGGTTGATGTCTTCATCACAGTGGAATGCTTTTAAACTTAATGAAGAGTTGCAATAAATCAGCAGACTTCATTCTGCTTTCTGTCATCAACACATACATACCTTCTTAGCTATTAATCCCCTCAGAGATTATTAGAAGTCAATAAGACACGTTAAAAATTACTATTAACTTTAAAAAGGATTGTACCTGGTGTCATAGCTACTAGATATCGTGTCTCCAGTGAAATGACATTTATACATTGTCCATTTTTGAATTCCTCAGAAGAAAAAAAACAAAATGACATAACCTGCAGCATTTAGTCGCATCCTTGCTTCAGGGTAGTGAAATTAAGGATGTGTATTTTGTGCAGAGCTGGGGCCTTAAGCGCGTGACCCATTCAAGCAAGGACTTCATGTCCTTCCGTGTTTGCCGGGTACCTAACCCAGTGCACTCAGATACTGCAGGACTCTATTAATGACCATAAAAATATGATATTGATTTATTCTTTCTGATGTTTCTTAGTTCTAGATGTGGCAAAATATTCCAAGGGTAATGTTTTTTCCCCTTCAGTCAAGAGTTGAAAGCTTTTTACCCAAAACCCATAGTCTGTCAGGGCCACGAGGGCACTGCTGGGTCTGTCTGCCCTGCACAGCCCACAGCCTAGGTCCCCATGTCACACACATGGCACACACATGGCACACACATGGCACACTCATGGCACACACATGGCACACTCATGGCACACTCATGGCACACTCATGGCACACACATGGCACACTCATGGCACACTCATGGCACACTCATGGCACACACATGGCACACACATGGCACACACATGGCACACACATGGCACACTCATGGCACACTCATGGCACACTTGTGGCACACTCATGGCACACACATGGCACACTCATGGCACACACATGGCACACTCATGGCACACTCATGGCACACTCATGGCACACACATGGCACACTCATGGCACACTCATGGCACACACATGGCACACACATGGCACACACATGGCACACACATGGCACACTCATGGCACACTTGTGGCTCACTCATGGCACACTCATGGCTCACTCATGGCACACACATGGCACACTCATGGCACACACATGGCACACTCATGGCACACTCATGGCACACTCATGGCACACACATGGCACACACATGGCACACTCATGGCACACTCATGGCACACACAGTTCCGCAGCAATGCCCCGGCTCCCCGTGAGCCCTTCTGCCAGCCCCCGTGCCCGCACAGCTTCCGCCTGTCCCCGAGCCCGGAGATGCCCCTGCAGTTGCCCTGCCGTGCCACCCCACGTGTGTCCCCCCAGCACAGCTGCACACAGCTGCACACAGCTGCACACAGCTGCACACAGCTGCACACCGCTGCTCTGCCCTGGGGCGGCTGTGCAGCACTGCTGGGGCTCTGTGGAACAGTGTGAGAACAGCGACAAAAACCAGGTGTAGGGTTCAAAACCAGACCCTGGTGTTTACTTCATTGAACTTGGAAAAGTTTTCACGCAAATTGTAATTTTTCGGTCTTCTCTCTATAGTTGTGCAAAGCCAAATCAAATGTGGTTCTGTCGTTTCTTAGATGCAGCCTTTGGGAAAACTGGGAGGTGTGGATCTGCTAGGAGCCAGGAGCTGGGCAAGGGATTCTGTAGCTAGTGTTAATTCTCAGAATTGCAGTTTTAATATTCTTGAAAAGGTTTTGGTCATTTTCTGGGCAAATGTGCAGGTCAATTCCTTTACTATTTCAGTTTGGTTTTCCTTATTTTCCCTGCCAACATAGCTAAAACATAATTAAATGTACTGTACCTGAAACATGCCTTTTAAAATGCTGAGAGCAATGAATAGGGCAGGTTGATCTCAGCATTTTGTTTCAGATTTTACCTCTTAAAGATAACAAGGAAACTAATAAAAGGGCAAGATATTTGTGAAAGCAACACAAAAAAGCCAAACTATGAGAGTGCATTCATTACGACAGAGAAATTTTTACAATATATTTGCTTATAGGATTGTCCCTAACCAAGGCTACTATCTTAGTAAGGAGGTTACTATGGAAACAGGGAAACAGGGTTTCACAGATTTCTTGACTGCCCTTCTCAGGCTTTATTATATTCCTTGTTGAAAAATAAATTTTGAAATCTCTCAAAATAAACAAGTCTCTCTTGTGTGCCATGGGTATTTAGGTTAGTAAATAACTTATTGACATCTTACAGCATGTCAGAAGTCCATTTAATGGTTTCTTTTCCATGAGGAAATAACATATTTTATGAGATTTTTGGTCTAGAATGAGTTTAATACCACTTAGTACTTAATGCCATTTAGTATTCAATTTTTCTGTCTTTGAGCCATGAGTAATAAACCTGTAGTAGAAAGACAGCTGACTGATAGGCAGCATAAGATAGAAAATTAAGTTTAAAGCTTGAATTAAAAGCATTTTTTGAAAGAATAAATCTTTAAAATAATGGTTTATAAGAAACATGCTGAGCATGATGCCATGTGCTCTGGGACATCCCTTGGGTCAGTTGTGATCAGCTGTCCTGGCTGTTTCCCCAGCTTCTTGTGCACCCCCAACCTACTGGGATGGGATGGGGTGAGAAGCCAAAAAGGCCTTGTCTCTGTGTAAGCCCTGCTCAGCAGGAACCAAAATATCCCTGTATTATGTTTTCAGCACAAATGCAAACCACAGCTCCATAGCAGCTACTATGAAGTAACTTTATCCCATCCAAAAACTGTGCACATTTATATTATAAATAAATATATTTATAATGTAAATACATTGCTCCCTGCTCCCTGAGAATGACACAGGAGCAATGTCCACAAGACACATTCCACCCATAAAATGATGTGCCCCTCAGCAGATTCTGCAGCAGTTCAGCTCATGTCCAGAAAACTGCTCTGCTTTCTTCACTGGAAGCAGCTGCTTTTTAGATCAGATTGAATTAAGGCCTAAGTCAGTACCTTTGTGCTTCAACTCTCAAGTGGTGACCTTAGAATTGAAAGTTGATTGGAAACAACTCTTTCTGTCTCTCCTGGTTAAGAAGAAATGCTCAATATTAATTTGCAGTAAGAAATACAGTTTGTTTAAGTGTTGAGACAGCCTCTACTGAAAGCCATAGTTCCTTGTTTTATTCCCAATCTGAGCAGATGTTCCCCTTCTATGGAAATAAAATACAGGCTTTTATGTACTTTAAGATATTTTCAGATTTTTGCTCCTGTGGAGCAGCCAGGGCTGGACTTTCCTTAGTATGGCTCGGAAGCAGTTTGGGAAATTGGACTTTTTGCCTAGTCCTTTTCTCTACAGTGCTCTGGAATCACATGGCATCAGGACAGTCAAGCAGAGGAGAGGCTGCCCTGACCCTGTGTAGGCTCCATCCACAGAGGTTTCAAAACCAGCTCTGAGTAATTTGGTCTGACCTCAGAGCTCATCTTGCTTTGAGAAGTTTGCACTAGAGACCTCCTGAGGTCCCCTTCATTACCTTGTGATCCTGTTTCTGGAGGAAACCCTCCCACACTGGTCATTTGTAGTATCTCAAGCTACAGCTTTGCTAGGGAGATTATTAAGTTACTTGATCCACTCTCTTTTCCCTTACCTTGACATTGAAATTCTTCTAAAAGATGATTAAGCCTTTGAGTATAACAGGAGCAGCTCCCTCCTCCCTGTACTTTGCAGTGCTGCTCCAGAAAAGTACTGCTTCAAGAGCTTTGAGATGTGAAAAGCAGCAGAATGTTGGATTAATACACAATGTTTCAGGCTTTTTCCTCAGCCCTGTGTGCTCCTTGTAGTTGAAGACAGGAGCTGAGAAAGGCTGCTGAATTTCCCAACACATTTGGACTGCACTACAGTTGGGGAAATTCTCAAGTAGATTGGTGTTACCTAAGTGATGATTGTGAGGAATGTCAGCTGTCCTGTACAGCGGATGAATTGAGAACACTTTTTGTTACAAGGAAATACTCAGCAAAAACCTTCCCCTGAAAGGCGCAGCTTTGAAATCTACCTACTAATCTTGCTTTTGCAGACATATAATCAGATACATAGCCTAAAAGATTTCCAGTTGTCTCTGCCATTAATATATGACATCTATTTGTTAAATTTTGCCTGGGGCTGAACTTGTTTTCTGTGAAGTACATCCAAATCAGATAGTTGAAATTATTTTGGAGTTGGAGGCTTACACTTATATATCCTAACTTAGAGATACATCAGTTTATTAGAAGCTGAGCTTGACTCTCTTCCTGTGGGCACTGAACCAGCTGTGTATCTAACTGCTGACTATACTGAAAAATCACATTATTGTTATGCCTAAATTGCTCCTAGAGGCCTATTTTAGCCTGATAAAAATTATAAATTAATAAATTAAACTGTGTTTCAATATTCAGCATTTTACTACTGCTAATAATTTAGGAGTTGATTTCCTTTGCCTATTTTATTAATGTATTTATAGTACACAAGGTATATGCAGAGGTTTAATTACTTTTTACTTTCAGTGCTTACAGAAATTAAAATTCTTCACTGGGCCAAATTCAGTTCTCAGAACAGGATTTAACTTTAAATTTACTCTTGGCGGTGTCTGCAGGGAAAGTGTTTAAGCCAGCTATGATAGTCCTGTTTTCTTATTTGGTTTAAGTGTTTTTAAAAGCCAAACTGAAAATTTTTAAGTATTAGGTAATCCTTCAGGGTGTCTAAGAATCTGAGCAGTTTTTTGAGGAATACAGATAAACAAGAATGTCTCGAAAATTTATTAGGTGTAGTTGCTCTTTTAGACAGGTGCAAAAAAGACAGAACTAAAAAAGAAACAGTCAATTTGTCAAAACCAGCCTTGTTTGAAATATATGCAACACAAACTGCAGAAACTTCTTGTGTTGCAGAGAAGTGCTGAACAGAAAAGGTTGGCTCTTATCACAGACATCATTTAAACCCATCTTTTATAGTGCCATAGGTACACACTTTACACACTTTACAGGGTTATAAAAAGTCAAGGTACTTACCCTAGTGGGTTTACAACCCACAACCATGAGGTTAAGTGCTTTGATGGATCAGGTCCTTAACAAGAACAAACCCAAAGTGAGACAAAGTAAGAAGATGCGAGGTCATTAAACAGGGAACGACCACATTGTATTTATACCCTGAGTGAGAGGGGTTTCTGCCCCAGAAGGCCACGGCTGAGGGACGAGCCTGTGGTACTCCAGGTGCTCCAGACACATCTTTTCTTTCAAGTATCTTTCTGCTGTTGAACAGTAAGAGGCTTCTTTGGAGAGCATGTGACAAAACGTAAAGGAAGAAGTTTTTCTGTTAACAGGGAAACACCCAGCTCAAGTAGAAGGTTAAGCATTGTAGAAATAGTAGAACGAGACTTAGCTGAAAAAGGAAAAAGCTAGTAAAATAACTTATTTGGTACTTTGTCGGATATTCATGGACAGAATTCATACAGACCCAGTATAGTTTCTCATCAAGCAGACTGCAAAATTGGAAGGAGTAGGTTTGCACAGTTTACAAAGGAAAACCCACTGTGTATCTTTTACCTGTGCTTCCACACACAGTAAAATACTTTTCAGTCATGGTCTCTGTCCTCTGATCAGTTTTTCAGCCAAGTAAAATAAAAATACAAATACAAGAGTGAAGGGGAAAGTTAGTAATCACAGAGAAGGACGTGTTCCCTGTGTGCCATGACAGCCATAGCATGAATTATGTGCTGCCCAGCCCTTCTCCAAACTGGGACAAATAATGTTGAAACAGCAAATGGACTTTTCAAGGATATGCTCTAAAAGCAGACCTGTGTCTCTTCAACTTCATCCTTCTGAAATCAAATTACCAGTATCCAATGCATCTATTTCTTGGTAAAATTCATATCTTAGCAATGAACAGCAGACACTAACATTTGGGTGAAGTTATTTTGCAACTGTTTTCTCCATCTGGCAATTAATTTCCTGAGATTTCTCAGGTAACACCCTGAAAACAATAGGCATGTCATTTTTGTTATATAGGTGTGTCATACAATGGGGTTGACTGTGATGGAGATTTCCTCATTTATCTAATCAAATAAAAGTGAAGAATAAAAGTGATGGCAGGCTTCATTATATGGCATCCAAAATTTACATGTGACCAGTCCCTTATGCTGTCACCCTCACAAGAGCTGGGAAGACAAGACTGTTAGAACAGCCTCTTCAAGTAAAATACAGAAGAGAATGAAAGTAGGCAAACAAGCATAATCAGATTCTGTGTACTGTGTTTCATACTGCCAGAACAAAAAATGTTTTCAATCACAGCGCATGAATGATGGATATGTGTATTGGGCCTTGTCAGAGTCCTGGGTCTGTCTACAGAGCCATTAACCAATTTGCTGGTTGAAACCATAGCTGCTGAAGTAAAACCTTCATTCAAAGCAAATGAATTCCCAAATCCTCTGGCTCTAAGTCCCTGGTGGGTAACTGTATCCTAATAACAGAAGAGATCTAGTGACTAGATTTTAAAGTCAATACTTTGAGGAAAAACACGACAGTGAAATGGCTGGCTGTCCAGCTAACTCTTCCTCCTGAACACTCCTGCTTTTGCAGATGATCTTCTTGAAAACAGAGAGCTTCTATGGATCTCAGCTACTCACTGTTCTGAAAACTTATTACTTAACAAAATTCAACTCAGAGACTGAAATGGCCCTAGCATAAGTAGTAACAACCATTCATGGGTGACAGGAGTATTTTTGGATCCCCAAGCCAGGCACTGTACCAAAAGAAGAGGCTGGCCAGTTACATGGAAACCAAAAGCAGAAGAAAATCTTAATGTGCTGTCTCACTGGCAGCCCAGTGTATGACTGAACCTGCTGGGGCATGTCAAATTGCATCAGGGGAGCAGGGAGCGCCAGAAATGTCCTATTCCTCACCAAATCCTTGCAACATGCAAAGACTGTTTAGTCCTCAAGGCAGGCCTAAAAGATAGGTCTGCAAAGCTCAAACTGCTGCTCTTCAGAAGTTATGCTGACAATATCAACAAGTGTTTCAGTAGGATTCTTCCCATTAAATTAAGGTATATCTCATGAAGGTGATGATGAGCCTTTGACAGTCACAGTCAGGGAAGCATGGTGTATATCCAGCTTTTCTGATACTTGTGGAGGCTGGCTCAGGCACACACCAGAGAGACCCTTAGGCCAGGATAAGGGTCAGTGTGGACACTCAGTGCTGTGCCCAAGAGGAACACAAGTGTCACCCTGTGGCAAACTTGGAGGGCTTTGTACCATGAGAGTCAGTTACACAAAGAAAGAAAGAAAGAGAAAGCAGCTGCTGGGAAAACAGCATTGCAAGAGCACACAATAAAGCATCTCCAAATTTTCTAGCATCATCTGTGGGACTAAATTCTCCTCTGCCAGCTTGTGGAGCTCCATGTGTATTCATTGAACACGTTCATTAACACAGACCTGTTACTCTCAGTTTCCAGAGCAGTTGAATGACATACTGATGTTAATTGTTGGTTTGCTGAAGTGTCCAAGAGGCCTAACACTTCCAGCACATTCATCAAATGATGCAGAAAGATTTTCAGGTGGTTTTTATTCCAGAGAAAGGTGCAACATTTCACAGAAGAGGTGGGCATATTAGATAAATTGTAATAAAAAATCCTTTATGAATTGTATCCAGCAGAGGAAGTTCATATGGTGAATGAAAAGCAGAAAGAAAACAGATTTAATATCTCTTTGCCAGCAGAGCACTGTAACTTCAAGCCTTAATTAAACTAAATGCATGACTGAATTAAATATATTGTTCCAAATGATCCTCCAGGTCAATGGAATTATTAACTGATTGATCTGCAAAGTAGGACAGGTGATGAATCAACCCAAATTTACTCAGTTTTCACACACATACACACACCCTCATGCAATTTGCTCTCAACAAACTGGGTAAGTAGGTAAAAATGGATGTCATTCTGCTGATAGCCTGTTAAAGTGCTCCTTCTATTTGTGTTAATAGTGCTTATGTGTTTCTCAGATTAATGCCAGCATCTTTTCTATCATGTATATTTTTTGGCTTTTAATGACAGGGCCAGGCAGGGGCCGGGAGGGAGTATAAATGACTGTAAAAAAATAAGTGGATCCCAGATGTTTTATTCAGGTAACCTAACCTGTGAACTGCAAATAAGGGGATGTTTGCAGGGCAAGCACTCTGGATTTCAGCATTCCAGAGATTAATAGCCCATTCAGTTAGTTAGTTATCATTCAGAGTTTAAGCTCTTTCAGAGAATCAAATATTGTATTTTATACTTTTAATAGTGAATCAGGTCAAAAGAAACCCAAGCAGGCCCCAAAACAAAATATTCCTATGCACGGTGAAAAAAAGATAAGAGACACAAAGGAGAACTAAATCTATATTTGCAATATTTCCATTGCTTTTCTGCTAGCCACAATCACATTTCCGGAATCAAATAGAAGGTGAAAGAAAACATATCACAACGCCTGATGCCATAAATAATGCAAGAATGGTTGTCTGAAACAGTGAAAACCAGTTAGCAAACAGACCAGTTTTGTGAGATGCAGTCCTGTAATGCTGCCAAAGACAACGTCTGCCTAGATTATCTGTGCTGTAAGGGTTGGCTGTGTAAACTAAAGTCACCTGGGGACACGTTAAATTGTACTCTTGAAGGTCTTAAAAATGTTCAAATGCTTTAGATCATAAATCAGCATCTTTTGATCACTTATTCCCTTACTTTCTTGGTCTCTGAGCCTGTTAAATTTCAAAAGGTAAGTAGGGGCTGGAAAATGAAAGAACTTTTAAGAAAGGCATAAGCCAGAAAAGATGACTTTTGTGAGTTTTGTTCTTCCTTATGCATTGACACAAAATGACAATTAATTAGGGAGAATTGTAAAATGCAACTAAAGGTATCATTATCTAGACTGAGCTTTAAGGCCACTGGGGTCACTTACAATCTCATATTTATTTTCAAAATGACAGAGTGATTTAAGGATGCTGTGTTTTATTTTCAAAAGTGACTCTCTCCCATAATGAGATTTAGGTTCAAAGATCTCTTTTCAAAACATACTTATTCACTTTACTGCATCTTAAGGTACATAAATGTAGGTTTTATATCTTTAAAGCAATGTGAATTTAGGTGCCAAAATGCCTTCAAATATTTCATTCTACCTAGCTCTTGAAACCAGAAATTTAAGCCCATGAGGCACTTCTTTTGAAGGATTTTCCTTCACTTCACATCTTTCTGATAAGAATAATTTCCAGTTAAAACTGTATAACTGTTAAAATTATCACGATTCAGTGGAATTCTTTGGTGCACTAACACAGCTAAATAAGCTCAAGTTTTAACATCCTGCAAATTCTACTGTGCAGGAAAATACAACAAAGAAACACTCCTTTTGTTGTCTTTGCAGGATAACCAGTCACATTTATCTGTTTTGCAAAACCTAGTTAATAATCCTGCTTGTCTCCTGAAGTAGATCATGGTACATCTATATAGCACATGGCACAGGCGTTCATGCTAGGTGACAGCCAGTGCTCAGCTATTGGCATCTTATAATAAATCTGCCACAGCAAAGGAAAAATCTGCAAGTCCCATCACTTCATGGTAGTATCAAAAGCTTGCTTGTCCCTGTGAAGGACACAAGACAGCTTTGGCCACAAACCTGCCTGCCTGGACAGAGCCCTCCGCACGATATCCTGCCACGTGTCACTTGACAAAGGTTTAGCAATGAAGGCAGAACAGAAGCAGAGGATGTGAGTGGAGAGAGCGTGGGCACTGCTGGCAGCTGAGCAGGTGGGAACCCCAGAGCAAGAGCCAGGGGAGGGGGCTGCTCTCCAGACCCTGCAGTTCTCTACAGACATAAGACACTGCAAACACTGCTGATGTGAGAGCTGGTTAGGGAAACCGTCTGGGTTTGGCCTGCCAGTACTGAATGCTTGGCCATATTCATAACATCCTAAAGAGAGTTGCAAAATGTATGAAATATCTGACAGAAAATTTATCTACATACCAGAAGAAAAAGCTGCTTGGCCCCTGGAAAATGAGAGTTTACTTATTGAGGGGAGGAAAAACTGCCTTTGAAGTATATTCTATCCTACCCTTTGCTTTGCTTGAAACTCAGGTTGAGTATAGTGAGTACAGGATTTTGCTTTTTTTTCTTTTGGTTGTTTTTATGCTGAGTTGGAAGGGATCCATAAGGATCACCGAGTCCAATGCTTAACCCTGCACAGAACCATCCCCAAGAGAGTCACACCATGTGCCTGAGAGCATTGTCCAAATGCTGTTTGAGCTCTACCAGGCTTGGTGCTGTGACCACTTCCCTGGGGAGCTTGGTCCAGTGCCCCACTACCCTCTGGGTGAAGAACCTTTCTCTAATATAACGTAAACCTTCCCTGACACAACTTCAGGCCATTCCTTCAGGTTCTGGCACTAGTCACCACAGAGATGACATCAGTGTCTGCCCCTCTTTTTCACCTCATGAGGAAGTTGTCGACTGCAATGAGGTCTGCACTCAGTCTCCTCTTCTCTTGGCTGAACAGACCATAATTCCTTGGAGTTTTGCTGCTAGACCATAACCTTTTGAATGTTTCTTGAAGGAAGTGTTTTTAGTAGTTAAGTTAGAAACAAAATGGATGTGCATGCTTTTTCTGGGCGACTCATAAAAACTGCTCTCACATTAGTAAAGGTTTCAGAAATTAGTCCTGCTCCTTCGTGTGTGTACATAAACTGCCTCTTGGTGAAAAGGGCTGTGTGACATTTAGTTAAATGAGATTGATTGCATTAGATTATACAGATTCAATTAAATCATCTGTTATTCTGAAGGCAACGAATTCACACTGTTCATTAGGAATGTGAAAAACGGATGTTGTATCTGCCTTCCTTTATAACTTGCTCTGTTATATTCTACCACGACATGCTGAGCTGTAGCATATTACATTGGTTTGGATTACATCAAATATGAAAGTTCATCTTTAACTATTCATTTTCTCTATGGAAATTGAAGCCTTTCTTTAGCATTGTTGTAAAACCAGAATGCTAAGGAGGCCAATCTATTTTGTTAGTTTTTCTTAACACCTGCAAGCAACAATATCAAAGGAAAACTATTTCAACAACCACTAGAAGCGGCATTTCAGAAATCCAAAAAGACCCATGTAATTGTGCTCTCCAGTCCAAACTGCTTTGAATCAATTCACTCAATCACCAGCATGGGGACCAAAAGGAACAAACCATCATTTTGTCAGCAGTGCATCATCCTTGGCAATACTGATGCTTGGTAATACTGATGATATTGCGACAAACTGAAGCCTACAAACCTATAGAAGGGCAGGAGGATAGTGAGATCTTGACTTCACTCTTGCAGTAAGCTGACCAGTACCAGAAATTACTCCTCATGCTGGATCCTGGAGTCTTTTGAAACCATGCAATCATTTGAGAGATACCCATTTTTACAAAGAAAATATGATTACTTTGTCTGATACAACCATTTTCCATATCTAGAAGACAATTCTGTCCTGTATGGATGCAATGGACTAAAGTAATCTGTAGTGGAATTTTATGAATCATTTAAAGGAAAAATATGTCTTCTGTTTGCCTTTCAGGGTCATGTAAGTGATCCTTCGGGGGAAATTGTAGCTAATGTGCTTCTGTCTGCTGCAGAATGCAGAGGGTCCAATCAGTGTCTGCTCAGAGGCATATCCTGAATCTTAGAAATAAGAATGTGTTTATGCTGTAGATAAAATAATTGTTGGTGCTTTGATAAGGAAGGCAATTGTAGCTGTGACTGAGCACACTGCTGGTAGCTCCTTATTAAAGAGTAAGACAGCACACTAATCCCTATTTAATCTTGGGTAAAGTCTACACTTATTTTCCTTATCACTTATTTACTGATGATGGTAACAATCATTTTGAGCTCCTGTGGCATCTCAGTGTCATTCTCCAAATAGGAAAACAATTAACTCTTTGCTTTGATGGTGTTATTTAATTCTATATTATTAATTTAAACCTTACAGACTGTGGATTGCCACACTCAGTTAGCTTTAGGATGCATGCTGAATCAGGCTCCAACAAGTACCCAGGCAGAGTGCCCTTCATATTTGTAGCTTTAATGTAGTCAATTAAAATGTGATGAAACGATAAATCACATGCATGCATTCTGTTTACTTTTCTATGAAAAAAAGAGCAACTGCTTGAATTTATGAATCAGGTGATCCTTCTAGGGCTTAAGTAACTCAGAGTCTTGAAATCAAATCTTGGTCATATTTTTAGGGCAATGAATATAAATTATTAATCTATCCTTTCTTTCTTGGTTTTTTCTTTTTTTATTTTTTAACCCAGTTTCTTAGAATAAATGCTTGGTGTAGTAAAATGGAGAGCTGATGTTTAAAACCCTGGTGTATATCAGTTCTTACTACCTTTTCATATAATGTGAAATGCAGCAATCATTCTGTGGTGTCAAAAACTGTTTGGGCTGCAAGACAGATGGGACTTTCAAAATGAAATGTACCTATGACTGTTTGCTACTATATATATAAAACATCTCATTTAGTCTCATCTGTGATTTTCCAAGAGGAAAATATTTCCACAAGTAATTTATCTCAGTCTTACAGGTTCAGATCATTGAATGACCATTTCCAAACAGGTCTAGCAATTGTGTTTCTAGTTTTGTTAATTAAACTTAGGCTTTTTGTGTAATTTATCATGAACCCTTCAATGCTCTTTTAAAAACAAGCACACACAATTAATACAGCTATCTTGTAACACAGGAACGAACAAATAGATTTTATTCCAGATTTTCTAGGCTAGTAAGTGTTTGTATTAGACCTTAGTTTAGCAAGATATTATGTGTAACTTTAAGCCTGGAGTCAAGTTCATTAATGTAATACATAGGGCATACATAAAAGTGCAAGAGTATATATTTCAATATGTAAAAACTCAAGAAAGTCTTTGATCAACAGGACAGATGTTTGACCCCCGACAGGTGCCTGGTTGAAGCTAAGAGAGGGAAGGAAGGGAAGACAAGAGTTATTGCCTCAAAGATCAGCCTGAGAGCAGATTTTTTCAGAGCTAATTGTATGAGGAGTGAATCTTCTCTGTCGCTTGATACAGCAGCTTCAGCAAGCAGTTTTGCTTTTAGCTCTCTTTGTAATGGAGATAAGCAAGGGAGTTTTATATCTACAACATCGAAAAGAAACATCTACTAATTCTAGAAGAAAATGGACACATTTTCTGTTTTTCAGATAAGAAAGTCAAATACTTTTGCAATAATGAGGACTAGAAGGCATGGACTAAATTTAAAAGCTTGACTTTTGTTTTCATTTAAGCAGAGGCTATTTATAATAAAGTTAAATTCTTTTTCTGTGTACTAATTTTAAAAATTATTCACTTCCTGACCTTTTGCAGAGTATAAAGAAGTCTGATTCTTAAGCATGTGAAACATAAGAATCTTGAAAATCAAGCAGAATACTGGAAGCATATAAATAATACAAGAGCTTGCAATGCATTCCCTATACGGTAGTTGGTATGAAAATTCCTGCAGTTCTTTTTTAAGCATAATAGATTTTGTTGTGTTTATAAATATTTTAATGAATTACCGGCGTTCTTCTGTAAAATGCTGTTTTTAATCTTAAAATTATCTTTTACCTTCTGTGTTTTCTCTTCTCTATGTCTTTCTCTCTGGACCTACTATTTTGTTTTGTATTTCAGGATGCAATTTGTTCTGTATTTTTGGTATTTAAACAGAAGTTTAAGTACATTTTCTACATACTTGTTTAATTATTGTGTAAATCTATGTTGACACCTCTTTTTAGAATTTTAAATGCACTGATCTAACAAACATTGGATAATCCCAATTAAACTGCCTTTTTTATCACTGTGAGGGCGGAGAAGGGTCTGACTATAAAAGTGCCTTTGTATTACTGGGGAGAAAAAAATATTGCTGGAAGACACCTAAGTGAAAAAGAGCAGCAGTCCTCAAGATCTAATTAAGAAACACCTCCTTGTCTCTGCAGGTCACTTCTGCTCACGGGAAGCTGCACTCCAATTACAGCAGGAGCACCAGTGGGCCAGCGGTGCCGGCACTGCAGGAACGGAGTGAGGCCTCACTCCGAGAGCCGTGGATGAGGAGTGGGGCATGGAGAGCTCTGCTCCCAGGTCTGTCAGTAATTTACTGGTACAAAAGTACCATTGGGGCCAGTTGTAGAGGGCTGGAGCTGAAACAACAAGCCAAGCATCAGGGGGGAAAAAATCTATTTACAAATGACAGTTGCCAGTGGTTGGGCAATAGGAGATTCTCAAACATGGTTAAGGGATGGAAATAATGTTTCAGAGACAAAGGAATAGCAGTGGTTTTTTTACAGTTTTAAGGTACAAATTGTTCTAAGTACCACTCTGGAAAAAGGTATTTTACAATAGTTAAGCCACAACCAAACTTCACAAAAATCAAATTTATTTCAGGCTCAGTTAGTGACTTTCTGGCTCAAGGAAGCATGGCCTTAGGGTGGCATGGACAACTTCATGTCACATCTCTTCCTCTGTGCTGGTTTTCTCAGGTTCCTGAGCTGTACTTCTTTCTCCTCACCTTTGAGTCATTTGTGCCCCCTGCACTGTGCATGCGCCCCACCACAGAGCAGTTCATAACAGGACAAGGTCATGTTTCTGCAGAGGTTGCAGGGTCACCAGAATTCACATTTCTTTCTAGCCACATGTCATTTCTCTCCTGGCATGGAAAAAGTAATTAGCTTTCCCCATCCCCCCCATACTGAGAACAGAGTTCATTTCCTTTGAGAGGAAGGGTGTCGCTTCCTTTCTTTACTGGGTGAACATCAGCAAATGAAAATCATTACTGGGTTCACTCAATATATTTTTCAGGAGACATTTTAGCTGATTGTTTTGAGTGAAGGGAAATTCCTTTCACAGGACATTGCCTCACAAACCTTCAATCTGACGTTCAGAGAGAAAATGAAGCTGAAAATGATGGCTATCACCCACTTGAGGCAGAAACATTTTTAACATGGTTCCATAAGATGCAGGGCAATTTCTCTTTTAGTTCCACTTATTTCTGCACAAATGTCTTTGTGTGGGAACATACCGACCACAGTTAAAGCCTTTTTCATTGCTTTCAACAAAAACCAGTGTCCAGATTTCCTTCCCTTTCTCTAGGACCTTCTTTTCCTACTAAACCAGTCATCTTCCACTGCCATAACAACTTCCTATAGATTGGGTGAATTTGGAAACACAAATCATTATTCTTCCTAATCCTATCCATTATAGCATATCTTACCTGAAGTGTTCAGCTCTAACCAAACAGCAATGGGGATGTTCCTACACACAAGCCTCAAATACAGGTTGGCCGTTTATCACTTCAATCTAACTTTGGTTTCCTTACGGTGTGACAGTTTGGCTGCATCCACTGCATCGTGTTACAGATTATCAGCAGGTACAGGTTCTCTGACTCTGATGTCTCCTCCTTCTTTACTGGAACAACGTAAGAGTCAAAATCTATACATGAGCAGATGAGTATCAGAAGTCATTAATGGTATGTGCTTGGTATAAATTTCAGAAAGATTAGGACTCCAGCTCCTTATTTTCTTTGACTAGTTGCCTTCTTTATTTCCTGTGAGGTCGTTGTTGCACCATGTTTACTGTACATCCTATTAACTAGGGCTTTTAAAAGCTCTAGTCAGAGCCCATTCTGCTTGGTGCATCTTACCACACTGATGGCATAACTCCTGATGCGCAGCAGCTGAGTTGTAGAGCCTTGATGAAGGGCACATATACCTGCACTAATTTTATCATTTTTCTATGTGAAATCATTTCAACTGTGACCACAGACAAAGCTGAGAAAGGACTCATCTGCCTGAAGCTGGTCATGGGTTAGTGGCTATACAGCCACGAAGAGGATGATCAGCTCATCAGTAGTGAAATTATGACACATATTTGTCTGAAGACTGCCATGGCAAATAAAAATTTCATACAATACTGAGAATTATTAACTTTAACAATCTCAGTTTGATTATTTCAGATCCAGATATAACCAGCTTTCCAAGAGCAGAAAGTAATTAAGTTTCCATAGCTTACCATGAATTAGAAGTGTGTACAAAAGTACTCCCTTCTGCAATGCTTAAACTTTATTTTGCTTAGAAACATATTTTAAATGTGTATTCAGTCATTAGCTTTACAGAGGAATTAGGGATGAGAAAGGAAACCAGATTTGCTCATTGTTTCTGTCTCAGCCAAAACTTCTCAGAGAATAATTTAAAGAAGCAAAAGAACTGCTTAAAATGAATGGGTCCCCAGTAACCCTGGGGGAACCTGCTGCTCAGCTCTGTGCAGGATTATTTGGTTCTTTTCTCCTATTTGAAACAAGGGGAACAGAGCAAGAGGCATTTGCTGCATCCTAGGTTGTGAGGAGAGCTTCACTGCCAAACCCAGCAGAGTTAAGGCCAGATACAGGCATGTTTCCTCATACTGAGTATTATTCCCCGTTCCCAAGTAATTTCACTGATTTCAGAAAGGAAGACTTGTAGAGTGAAATGCTGCTTGGCATTAACAAGTGGAGTAGAACCTACTTTCTAGATCCTCTGCTTTTAATAGAGATACTTAATTTTGCCTTACACAACAACTCTCTTAAAAATTCTGACAGCTGTGCTTTGCCTTATAAGTCTTTCAAAAGACAGAGTGCTAAGCTAGCCGAAGAAAATGCTTCACAAATCTGACATGTTCAAACTATCCATATCAAAAGATTACTTTTTTATCTTCAATTTATTCTGCAAAAAGACTCTGGGGGGTTTATTTCAAAAAATGAAAAATGGGCCAGGAGAAACAGTGGTGTACAGCTCCTATTTATCTGGTTTACAGCTATCAGTTTGATTGCTAGAATAGCACTAGAGAAACTAGATGCTTTCTTGAATGTGGTATAACAAATATTCTATTAATACAAAGGGAAAATAAGTTAAAAGCAGGAAGATAAGCCTGAGATGCCAGGTATTTTATTTTATGGACAGTGTGAGATTTGACTCCTGAGGCCTCATGAATTTAGCTGCAGAGGATTCCTTGGCAAGGGAAGCAGAGTGGGGTTTCAGTGGAGCAGCCCAGAGCTGGGTGAGCTCCAGTGCAGCCGTGCAGGCTGTGTGTGCCGGGGAGCAGGCGCTGCTGGCTCTGCCAGGGGCAGGGGCAGCCACTGCTCACACAGGAGGGCTCTCTCTTCTCCCAGACTTCCTCAGGCTAAATCAAATACACTTTCTAATGGACTGTTACCTGAGTTATCTCATAAAAAGTTCAACGTTTTCTAGGCACCAGAAACACAATTAAAAGTCTTCCCCAATAGGAAATCAGGTATTTTTAACAGCTCATTTCTTTGATCACAACATTTAATTTAACCACTGCTGTCTGCTTCACATGGGCTGTGATCATTGAAGCTGTTCTATTTTCTGAACGAAACGGGAAGTGCACGTAGATACCTCTGCTTCTGTTACAGACACGTTGGAACAGCTTGGGGAGAATTCAAATCTGTCTGATGATCAAATTACAAACCAGCAATAACAGGATAAAGAAACACGTTTGATGCATTATTGCAGTTAGGTGAGAGCAAGGGCAGTCATTAGAAGTCATGTGTATCCTGTCCTGCTACAGCTTTTAGGAAAATCAGAGATCACTAAAAGTTTGTAAGACAACTAATTTATTTTTTATGGCTTTTTTTCCCCAACACTAGTTGTGTTTAAGGGATTGCCATCAGAAACAATCAGTGGAGATTTAAAAAGCCCCAAAAGCAGCAAGTAAAACAGGTCTTTTATGATATTTGAAATTTTTTTCCTGTGTGATAGAAACTCTAGACTGCACACATGGTGCTTTCAGGACACCAACTGAGAATAAAGCTGCTTTCAGAGGCAGTAAGTGATTTCATTCTATTAATGTCCAGGTGATTTGTGGTGCCCATTACAGCATCACTAATGTGATGGCAAACATTTCCTGGGCATGCCATGTTTTCAATGTTCTGCAGAACATAGTCAGCTCAAGTGCTTGTACAGTGCCTGATTGGAAAAGACAGCCCCTGGGGTTCATTCTTTTCATCAGTCAAATACTAATTCTGAAACAAAAGGGGATCTTTTCATTTTCAAATATACTGAAATAAACCCAGTGTAAGGGAGCGGAAGGACACAGTAGAAGCCCCTACAAAGCAGGTGTATAGTAGAAACAGTCACAGAAATTTTCTATTTACCATTCCTTTCATAGAATGCTTGTTATGTTTGTTCCATATTCTTTTCTGTTGAAAAAGCAGATCAATATTTAAACTATGTCCATATATGTGTGTCACGATTTAATCATGTCTGAAAAAGCAAGGACAAAATGAGGTTTATTTTGAGTGGAAAATGGAGATACTCCTGGTGAAATATAAAGAAATATGCCCATTGTAGACAGAGCCTTCAAGGATATCACTTAACCACTTCCCTCCTCCAGGGAAAAAAATCAAATTTTATGTGTCTAAAGCTGAATAAAACATGGGACTAACCAATCAAAGTGCCTCTATTCCTCATTGTTTTGCTCAGTGGAGAGAACTAGGAAGTTATGCCCTGTGGGACTGAAAAGAGGCAGCTGCCTGAATCACAGCCTTCCCCACAGCTTCCATCTCCAGCAAATGCTGGGACACCTCACCTGTGTGACAGGAGCTCCTTGCTGTCTGTCACCAGGAGCAGCCTGGGTAGGGACAGCATTCTGAAGAGGGCAATGTCTGCCTCAGACTGCACACACTGTAGTGCTAGCACTGAGGAAAGTGGCATGGGCTGCAGGAGATGGTAACAGGGTGGGCTGTGGCTTGAGAAGTCACAATTCAGAGGTGTCAGTGTCACAGCTTGGGAGAGCTGCTCAGCTGGAAAAGCCTGGTTGAGCAGAGAAGCAGCTGGGACAGACAGCTCCCTTGCAGCTGCCTGTAGTGCACAGAGCTGGTTCCAAAGGCTCTGTTTCCCAGGAGGGGTGTATAGTGAAGGCCCCGTGTAGGTCAGTGTGTGATGTTTCCTGAGGTTTCTCTCTGAGGCATTGTATCAGGAATGTAGGCAGCAACTTCAGGTGAGAAACAGGCTCTGACACAGGGCAAATCCACAGAGGGATGAGCACAGCTGCGGGGCACTGAGCAGTCCTGGTAAGCAGCTGTCTCCCTCCTACTGCCTTACACTTACTTCCTACTAACAAAGAAACTAAGATTTGGACTGTATTTTTAGTGATACAGCAGAAGAAACTATTGAGGGGGTGGAATAATTACATAAAACAGTATGATTTTAGAATGAAAATACTGCTTCATCCAAGGTTTGGATTCTGTGTAAACCAACAGAAACTTTAAAAAGAATGATAGGGTAAAATCAATATTGATTATTAGGAGTAAAAGTGCTATAATTGAGGCCATAAAACCTTTTAAGATCCAACTAAAATTTTCCAGTAAAGCTACAATAAATTATTCCTAAAGAAGTAGAATATTTGCATGGAATTCAATGTCATTATATCAGAGCCTGTTTAATGAAAAAAAAGACTATTACTGATTCTGCCATGAAAGCTATTATGAGAGGAGGATTAGCATAGTTATTTTGGCAAGTTACCTTCTCTTACTAATATTTCATTGCATTCTACGAAAGTCCACTTCTAAAATCTCTACATGCTTTTAAGATCTCACTTTTCATTTTTGCTTGTTTTTCTGCTTCTCAGACCTTTCAAATCTGACATATTAGCTCCCTTATTATAGCTCAGCAAGAGCAAGCCCTTTTAATTTATGGAGGGCCCTAATTTTTATAATCTGATATCAGTACAGGCTGTAAATCTTTTTAATGATAAAATAAATGGAAGTCTAACATGGCATTTTTGTCATCACTTCTTTAATAGTTTCTATCTACTTTTTCAGATTTGTGATTAGTAGAATTATGCAAAGGAATAAAATCAAATAATACTGTGAATCTACATTTACTGTGTTTGGGAGACGAGTCACTCACGCATTATTCGTTTTACCCCAAAATAACTTGAAGGTCATGGATTTGGCTGATTGCATAGCTGATTTTTTCTTGTTCAGTGGAAATACATCCCAGAACTTTTAACTGTTATTAAGTAAGGAAGCAGCCATAACTACATTAGCTTATATCTCTCACTTACATACAGCCAGAAGTTTTTGGTTGCTTACACAAATGCAGACTTTTTGATTCTGCTTCCTTCAGAATCACATACTGCAAAATCATGTCTTCCAGACTTGGAGGGAAAATTATCCAGAAACAGAATCTGAAGGAGAACACAATACTCTGATGATTGAGGGATGCCTCTTCCTGCAAACTAACCACTGACCTGTGAGGGATACCTGTAGTGAAATTTAAATTACTGTAAAACTGCTTCTCCTCCCCTTGTGCTGTAAGATCAGTAAAAATATTCCTCCTCTGCACAAAGAGGCACCAGGCTGAGCCAGCCATGGCTTCTGAACCTGCACTTCTGTGGAATAACTTGGTTCTGATGTGCTGCATAGGACAGGGCAATGTTCCTCAGGGTGAATTGTTGATGCTGTTAGAGGAACTGTTAGTTTACTGGCCAGGATTTATCTTTGTTTGGTGAGATGTGCTTAGGAATACTGTTTGATGCAGGCTTTCTCTTGTTACAGTATATACATCATGTGATTAATATTTACATTCACTTTGGTGAGTTCCACTGTGCAAGCGTAATTATCACAGTGGTCGTTTTATGTTGCATTAAACTTCAGATGTTCAGGAGTTCTCTGAAGAAGCATATTAGTCTGATGTGTGTGTACCCTGCCCTGGATGGGAGGAGTTTCCTTTAGGCTCTGACAAAGTGCTGAGCTACTTTATGTTGTATTAGCACTCTGCATCTCATGGGTGCCTCTGCTTGTGTCGAAGGCCCAGCTAGCCATAGCAAAAGGTGCTGTGAATGCTGCTGTGGCCTCACAACAAAGATACTGTACTGGAGCTACCTCCCAGCACACCCACAAAAGCCTCCCCTCATATGGTGCTCTCTGCCCAGAGAACAGCACCCATCCTGTGGTACAAGCCTGCTCCATCCCAAGATGTGTGAAGCAAACTGGGGATGGAGATGTTCGTCACTGTGCAGGGATGTGATTCTGTAGGATCATCTGTTGGTATTAACTGTGACATTTGGGAGAGAAAAGTTTTGTCTGAACGCAGGGCCTTGCTGCAGATGGATCTGTACATGGAAGTTTCTCACCACTGCATGCCAAGAGCATAGAATTTTTCACATCGAGTTCTTGTGGTTTCACACCACAAGGTTTGAGCCTAACATGGTTTGGGAAAAGAGTTAGGATGGGAAACTGGTGGGTGGGTTTCATTCAATTAATTGGTGGTAAGACAGCCTTCTGCTCTGCAGCTCCCGCCATCTGGAACAGCCTTTCTTTATCTCTCTACCTCATTGACTCTCAATCTGATTTCAAATCTCATCTGAAAACATCTCTCTTCTGTGCATTATACCCTGTAATTTCTCTTTCCTGTTATTATTTCTTTTTTATCTCAAACGTGTTTTCAGATGGAACGTAAGAGTTACCACACAACATTAAGTGACAAGGCACCGTTACTCTACTCTGCATCAGGCCAGGCAGCAGCAGAGAGCATTTTTCCCACTAGAATATAAATAGATTTTAAATACCCAGATGTATGTCAATCGTGTCACTTAATATGTACATTTCAATTGTTGTTTTAATGAATGATTTTGTGGGAGTCTTTATTACTTTTACTTGCAGTGTCATCTCTTTCCTCAAAAAGTTGCCTTAAAAATTGGGAACCATTCTGACTGTTAAGCACTCCAAACACTACTGGATTTGTGTCTCTTGTTTATAACAGTGCATCTCTACTACAGTGAAAAACAGCACTGTAAGTCATGCACATGTGCCAAAACTGACCCAGGTTGCTTGGACTGTAAAGGTTGTAGGCTTCAGCACTACAATTTTTGTAAAGGTATCTTTTCAAAGAGGGTTGATTGATGTAGATGTTGATGATGATGGCACTTGCATGCTGCGGAGCTTTTCAACCAGAACACATGGGAATGGGGTGTGGGGAAGGAAAGGAGCTGAAAACAAGTATTCACATTGTGCCTTATAATAAATCAACTGCCTCACATTAAATCAGGGTATCTGTGGAAAGGGAATGAGCACTAAAAGTGCAATAAACCTCATTATTCCAGTATTAAAAAAGCGAGGACCCACATCAGAGAACAGTCTGTTACTGTCCAGATAGGCCAAATTTTGAATGGCAATCATCTGAGTGCCTAACAGGGATCATTCTGGTGAGGATTTGATGTCATGAGTCTGTGAAAGGGATAAGTTTATAGGGATAAGTGACATTTTAGAAGAGTGATTGTCATCACTGAGAAAAAAAGACACTTGAACTTTTGGGTGCATGAACCTTCCTTCTGGCCTGAAATAGAAACTGTAAAAGTCAAAGGGCAATGGCTCATACCATCCCCAGATGGCTTCTTTCCTGGGAGACTAATGCTCTCTCAAGAGACTACCAGTACAGAGGCTACAGTATGGAGATGGCTCCATGGGTTTCCCTTTCCCTTGGTCACAGCTCTCTCTTCTCTATGTGACAAGACACTGATTTTTTGTGACTCATAAGTAGGCAGGGAGTGTTCACTATTGCCCTTGTGTATTTCAGACCTGCCACATAACTGAGCCCTTCAGTTTGAGCTAAGGTGTTCCACCTTGGAAGCAAGGACAGAATTTGATGGCCTCTGCAACAACATCAGTGATAAGATTTAATTTTAAAGGAGGTGCATGTGCAAACCCCACCTGGCTGCTTTGTCTCCTGGAGATAATGGTAACTTCTAGGAAGACCTTCTTTGAAAGTGTCAAGGTATATGAGCTTGTTACTAAATGGGTTGTGAACAGATGTTAGGACATTTTGTTATTTCTGCATAAAGTAGTCTTTGTGTGAGACCTATGAATGTGCTTCCTAATCTGGGATTGTCCCAAGCAGTTCAGGACATGTGGTAAAGTAATGTGGAGTGAACTAAAATCACTGATCATAAACCATCTTGAAAAGAAAAATATGTGTGTTTACTGCCAGAGATCATTGAGAGTAAAAACCTGTTTTAAATCAAGAGCTGGAGCCATTTCAATTCCTTAAACTAGCTCTGGTTTAGCCTGGAAGTTAGCCCTGCTGTTAAATCTAAAGCATCAGATTTAGCCCTCTTTAAAAGCAAAGTAGCATAATAATTGAAGTATAATCTTCTTTAAGTACTTTTTAAGCATGGGCATTGACACTGTAGGATTATACATTTTATGTCATATACTTATTTGCTGAATAAGTTCTTGTAACAAGCTAATAGCAGTTGGGGGCCTAAGCCTACCTGATTTTACACATTCCCCATTCTATTTGAGTTGAATCAAATTGGAATTGAGGTCTCTACCTTGCTAAAGTTCATCATCCATTTGCTGCAATTTTTTTCCCTACTGTTCTCTTGACCCTTTTATCTGCAGAAGGTAAAAAAAGGACCTCAATAGAGAGATGGCCACCTTTAAAGTACAGTCATCTTGGATGAGAGCTCTTCTTTTAACTATTTGCTCTGTGAACATTTTAATTATTTCTAAGCATATAATTTAGATCTCCATATAGAAGCCAGTGGATTTCTGTGAATATTACACACAAATCTGTTAATTACCCTCATCGTGCTCAAGCAAGAAGACATTGCAAGTTGTATTTTAGGGAGCATTATTTTAGTACTGTTTTGTCATAGTTGGTCATTTCCTAATACTTAGATGCTTCAGTCAATAACTGTGGGCATATGTCTGCTGTGAAGAGACATCTGCTTACTCAATAGATCTTTTTATTTAATTTTTAATAGAGCTTTTCTAATTTGGCTTGACCATTTGTTGTTAATGTATTTATAATGATTACAGTAACTATAATTCATATCTAATGATTTTTTCTAAATCTATAAATATTATTTATTAAAAGATAAAAATTCAATACTTCTTGTAGCAGCCTTTACAAAAAATTCAGCTATTGCAAAATGAAATATATATATTTCACACCTGTACTGCAACAGATCAAAAAGATAAACCTAAAGGTTCTGATACCACCTAATTTCTATTATCTAGCTATTCAAATAATAGAGAGTAGAATTTGGCCCTCACTGTACTCTATTGTAGCATGGTTAAATTTCTGCACTGCATATTGAAATAAAAAGAACAAAAAGGTTAGATTTTAGCAGTTTGCAAAAAAAAAAAAAAAAAAACAAAAGCCTATAGGAGTGAAGCTGATTTTATTGGTTTTAGAAAACAAGATACAAAGAGCCAGATTCTGATGTCTGCTTGCCTGCTGTAGTTCAGTAACTAGACAAAAGGTCTGTAAGAATGTATGGGATAAATTCTGCTGCCAATTACACATTTGTGCACTTGGAGTAATTCTGAGAAAGTTAGTGCAATTTAAAACTGCAAATAAATATAGGCTCAAAATCAATTTCTTCACTTACCTGCCAAAATTGAGTTCAGGGTTCAACATATGCAGCACTTTTTCCATCTAAAGAATTCATAGCACTTTACAGAGGTGAATTAATATTACTCCCACTTAAAAAGCTGAAAGAATAAGACAGACAAGTGTGTTGGACAGAATCCATGACAGATTGGGCTAGAGATTGAAGATGGTGTTTTTTCAGATTTGTTTCCTCACTCCTGTACTTGACTTCTAAAGAAATGCTGAAAAAATTAGGAAGAAATACCTATAATATGGGGGTATTATCTTTTCTTTCTTAGCATGATTTTTTAAAATAAATTTTATACAAGAGGATAAGTGTGTGCTTTATCCACTCAAGTAATTTTGTGTTTTTATAGATAGTTCACCCCAGCAGTTATCCCCAGGTGCCGAGCTTACAGATTCTAGCTGGCCAATGATGAACTACAGCCCAATTTTGTTATCATTACTGGGCAGTGTGCAGGTAAATTACATTTTGCCCTGAGTGAGCTTGTACTCATGGGCTCTATTCTGTCAGCAGAAGCAGCAAGGAAGCAGGCAGCTCCATGGGAGCCTCTTGGCCAGGGACTGATGCAGAGTCCAGGGGGGATGCTGTGTCTCTCTCTGTGAGTCCCACGGTCTCTCCACAGGATGTGGTCAGTCTCCTCTAAGAACTGTCAGAAAAGGGCAGTCTCACAGGGATTTCACCCTGTGGAGTACATTTCCTTACATCAAACTGCTTCTTAGGTGAAGATTTCTCCATCCTCTGTGACATTTCAGTTGGTAGACCTGACTGAGATATTCCTCTCCTTTTTTTTTTAAATTGCCTAACTGCCATCAGTGACTGAGGCAAACACTGGTCCCTCTAAAGCACCAGTCTACACAGTTGTGCTGACTCCATCTATCAAGAGGTCAAACACCACTAAGGTACAAAACACAGCTTTACAAGATGAGCAGTTCTTGTAGATTAGAAGCACAGTTTCATATATCAATGCCAACCCACATGTCAATTCAAATGTCCTGTGCTTTTATTTTCAGTAACTTCACTTGTTATTTTTCTGTATTAGTTAAGCTTTTTCAGTAGGGTGCTAATTTGATTATTCCCATATTAAAATGAACATATACAGAGATTATTTTGATTTATATTAAATGAAGTTGTAATGCTAACTGCAGTTTCTGGCCATTGATAGTTATGCTGTGGGGTGACAACACAAGGAACTTCATAACAAGTCACACAACATATAAAAAGATCTCTTTTTTTCAATCAAGCTTGTATCCCAGCCTCAGGAAATCCCACCTGCCCTGACTAAAAGTCACCTCTTACCCACACAGATATTCAGATAGCATTAGACTGCATTCAACAGTTCACTGTACAAGGGAAATATCATTTCCCTTCTATTTCAATGCACACTAAGAGATGCATTAAAAACATAGCCTAAGAGAGCTACTTGCCTTACACATGGAAAAAAAACCCACATCCCTGGTATTTCTGAAATTATGCAGAAATTATTAATTAATAATATTAACAACGACCTTAAAATAGTGAACCATCATTGTACATGACCAACTGGTTAAGCCATTTGTGCTTAGTGTGTGCTATGTGTGTGACACACAGTAAGAAAGACACTGAGCATGTCTCAAGACTGCTTTGGGCTAGTGGATGAACATGAAATAGATCCAGGCAGAAGTAAGGCAGAAGAGAAACCAAGGAAGAAAGAGGAGAGAGGCTTGAAAGAGCCAGGAATAACAGCAGAGTCTGTGACAGTGCAAGTTCACAGCTCTGCAAAAAGGGCTGAAAGAGGAACATTCCTTGGATATTTTCACTTTTTCAGCCATGCTCACATCCTTTTGCGTTTTCTCCCTGGGATCATTTTTGCATTTGATTTGCCCTGACATGAGGACAGCCGTGTGTGCCAAGCCTCAGAGTAACTTTGTGATTACCTCACACTAAAAGTCAGGGAAAAGATCAGCATTAGACAGCAGTGTTACTAAAGCCAAACATAGTTATTAGTTTCCTGCCAATATTAATTCACAAATTGAAACAGTCTTGAAAACTTGCTAAGTCATTACAAGAAATAGATCTGACTATCTGGAATCTAAACAGCCTATGGAACAGTGACAGAAGGAAAGATTTTGGTTTGTTTCCTCCTCTGAAAAGGGGAAGCAGAACGTGGAAATAATTACTCCAAAAATGGTGAGAAAGGGAAATAATTTCAGAGCTAAAACCACACAACAGATTTAATATTGACATCTAATGAGGGTGGTAATTTGAAGTATGCAACTTTAAAAAATAAAATTAAATAGCCTGACTGCAAAACCATAGAAGTGAGGGGCAAGACAAAATTCTGTGATGCTTTTCATTTTCTTAATTTTTGACCTTAAACTTGATGTAGACAAAAAAACAATGCAAAATGGAGGTCTTGTTGTTTTGCTAAGGAAGTTATCTGATGTTATCTTTAGGAATCCTAAGAAAATCAAAGTTGATTTCATTTCACTATTGTTTGTTGCAAGGTTTATGAAATAATATAATGAATCTCTAGACAATAACTAATTATTACTGATTACTAAGAAATAAGTCAACAAAGATATTTTCCTGTTTACATTCTTATCAGACTGTATCAAGACCATCTGCATTTTCAAGTCCTTTATCCCAAGGGATAAATAATTTGTGTTGTTCATTGAGTATACACATGCAAACATGTCATTTGGATTTGATGCACATTTACCAAACAAGAGCCACAGAACTTAAACAGGAAAACGAGCATTAATATACAGAAAGGAAAGCTTAAACATGCAAACACAGCAGAAAGAAAAGTAAATATTTCAGTGAAATGATTCTGTAAAACTCTTGTTCTGATTGTACAGCATCAGTGTTCGTACTCAGAAACTGCTTGAGGTGTTATTACTTCTGTTTGCTGCTGATCTTTTTGCAGGTGTCCACCCCAAGAGTGTGCGTGTGTGTGTTTGTGCACACATGTGCCTGTGTGCATCCATGTGAGACAAGTGCTTTGTCCAGTTCTGGCCCACACTGAAGAATTCAGGTCTGGATTTGGGAAGGGAATTGATAGTGATATAAACTGGACTTTGACAATTTCAGAATGTGCTTATGTCTGAAGACTCAAAGCTGTCAAGTGTCAATATGATTGCTTTATATGCCCCCCCCAGTGCCATCAGCAAGCAGACTGTTCTCACTTCTTGCAGTCTCCATCCTGCAGAACCTGCTCTTTGCTAGATGTTTTGATGCACCTGGAAGTTTGTTCTTCTCAGCAGGCTAGGATTCTCAAACTCCAAGCTCAATTCCTCTCTGCTACTGTTTTCACATCGCACTCCTTTGCCTTTGCTCTCACATGTTGCTGGAGTGATGGTGGTAGTGATGATTTTCTAGTGCAGCTCTGGGGCTTGGGGTTTTTTCTTCCTTCCTTTTTCCTGATTTTCCTGGCTTCAGAAATGGATGGCTCAGGAAAAGGCAAGGTGTGCTAGAGGACAGATGTGTGGGAAGACAGGTTTCCTAGCAAAGGCAGTCAGAGCTACTGGAGGACAAACCTTGCCCCACCTTACACCAAGCAGGAGCTGCACCTTTCCAGAGCACACAGAAATCTCCCTGCTTCCTCTTAACCTTTGGAAATGACATCCTCATCCTGCAAGTCAGCAGAGTGCCCAGTCTTTGCTCTCCAGAAGGCATTGCAAAATAATTTTCAAGTGCTACACTGTTCCCCTTACAAGAGTCAGAAGTGTAAGACGCCACTGAAAGCTACTAAGTTTTCCTGTAATTTATTTTTGCTCTGTGTATGGCTTTACTGTGATCTTTTGTTTTATGGCTACATTTTAAATTTTTCAAAGTCTCCTAGCATAATAGGATCTGCCATTTTTTGGCACTACCCAGTACAAAACAGTAGTCAATAAACCACTCTGACTGGACTGGAGACGGTCTGTACACATGCCTTTATATGACAGTCCTCTGTGCCCATGGGGATGCAATCATGGCTCTCTAGGAGCCAGCAGAAACGATTTGTTTGTATCTGCTGATCTTTGATTTGATGGCAGTGTTTGTCTGTTTAATGAAATCACACTGTCTGTGAAGCTTAGCTATGAAATGGCTGTGTCTTTTCACCTTCATAGTGCCCTTAAATATAAGAATTTTTCTTGAGTTGTGTGTTTTGTGTGCTACATTATGTTAAAAACACAGCTAATTCAAAATGGAGTGAAATACCCTTTTTAGCTGGTGGATCAATATGGCTCAGCTGAGTAAAAATCCTTGGAGGGCTAGTGGGAGATTATGTGTCCTGAAGAAGTAACAGGCTTCCTTGTGGCAGTGAGAGCTAGTGTGCTGATCACTGCAGAGGCTTGATTAATGGAGTGATTAAAGCAGCAGAGAGTTAGTGCTCTGGCAGCTGGGGCATAGGAAATGGGCATGGAAACTACTGGGAGAGGGGAAATACACAGCTCCAAAATCACAGGGCTGACTTGCCCTAGCAAACACTTTGATGTTGGAGGTGGGGAAGGATGAAACACATCAGGCAAAAAGAAAAAAATACCTCCAGCCCCCTTCCTCCTTCCCCCTTCCCCCCTTCCCAGCCTTCTGCTTACAAGGGAAAGCCCCTGACTTTGGCTCACTTAGCAGAAGGCAATAAAGCTTCCTATTATGAGGCTTTCTCTGATGTATCATAACTGGTCTCAGGCTCCAGAAATCTGATCCCTCAGAACAAAACTTACAGTAGATGTTAATAGTTGCTCTAGCCCAGCAATACTATGAACAAGGCCCTGCATGGGCCCAGGAAAACTTAAAAGTCAGTCATATGCTTTATTCTTCATCTTTCCTTTTTCTAGGCTCTTTTCATGTTTCTTTTTCCTAGGCTGCTCCACTTTTAAACAGAGGTGAGCCAAACTCAGACTACTTATGCTCAAGGAATTAATTCCCCCAAAGCTAAAGGCTGAGAGCCAACTTCTTTGGGGGGGTCCTTTGCAATGGTAACAAATCTATGTGTGGTTGTTTGAGTTGGTCCCATTAAAGATAAGGATCATGTGCAGAGCTGGAACCTGCATCTGGAGTCAAAATCCCCAAGACTCAAAGGGTTTAGATCAGATGTCTGGGAATGGAGCCTTCCTTGTTCATTTTAGACATCTGAGCTAAAAAAACTTCAAACTTGTAACTCTTTTCAGATTATCTTCAGCTGTGAGAGGCCTGGGGATTCACATTCTTGGCTTACTAGTATGACTTCTCTGTGCCTCACATCACCACAGTTGATTAGAAATACCTTCTTTATTAACTTTCAGCTCCTGCTTCATGCATGAAGGTTAATAGCCGAGAATATCCTTAGAGCAGGTACTTTGTATTTAATAAATAAAGACTAGGATAGGGCACGAGAAGGGGAATAAAATTCCCCGTCAGTCCGCTAGAGGGAATCTCCCCTCCGAGCAGAGCTGAAAGGCTCGGCCCAGCCCCAGGCACAGCGTCCAGGGCTCCCCTGGCTCACGCTCGGTGTGACAAAGCAGCACCACCAGCCTTTCCCTCCTCCTGTTACCCTCAGAGAGCTTCTAATTTAATAACCACGACAAAAACATCAAAATTCTATAATGGCTTTGCTAGAGAAGGATGAGAAAATTAGCACCCAAGAACAGTATGCATCTGAAATAGCTAGACCTTTAAACAATAGATAAACGGCCACCAAACAATGGCATTTAAATATATAACCTGGATTAACAAGTTTAAGTCCTCTAATTTTGTATCCCTGGTATATTACTTATGGTATTTGTGGGTTACAAGCATTGGTATGAAGCGGATAGTTCGTGTGCATTATGTGGGAAGCATTTAGATTATATATAATGCATAAAGAAATCCACACAGCCTTCAGCATGCCAGCTGTTTCTGTTTATGACACTGAGTTATTAATGAAATCCAGGAAGACATTTTGTAGTAAAATATGCTACCTGCTTGCTTCTAAATGTCTGGAGCTGTCTGTCCATCTTCCTAAATATTTAAGGGAGCAATGTGAAATTAAATATCATGTTTCAATTCACCTTTTCCCTTCATCAATTCTTTCTTGTAAGAGAAGCCAGGTGCTAGAGAAAAATATGACTCACAGGGGCTGTTTAGGTGTTGCTGTCATATGTACAAAAGGTAAAGAGAATGATAATATGCCTTTCCTGTCTGTAATAGTGTTCACTGTAGCAAACCTTTCTGCTTGTTACAGTAGAGTAAATGGGGTGTTTAATTTGGGATTGAGTGTAGTCTGGAGTCAAGGTGCAGCAGTTTTATTACAGAATACAATTTTATTGGAGGCTGAAGATTTAAATTCCACCATACATACAATATACGTACATGGAAGTTCTGCTTTGCAGATACAGGCTAGTATACACACACACACACACGGAGTTCTTGTATGTTAAACACACTCTGATTCTTGATTTGAAGGAACCAAGGGATTATGCCATATTTCTGCATTTTCTAGTGTACTGTGAAACCTCGTTAGAATGCAGGCTCCTCCAGCCATCAAGGAAAGAAAACACGCACGCATTCAAAAGGAGCAAGTGCTATTTTTCATTTCCTCTTTAGATTTTTGACAGTACCCGCAATGTCTCCAGTTCATGACCCTCAGAAAGAAGCTTTTTGGTTTGGAAAATATTTTCTTTGTTCAGCTTTTTTTCCCCAGCAAACACATCATACCCCACTCCCCCCCGAAAGGTGCTTGGATCATGTAATCGTTTCTCCTTTATTTAGTTTAAATCTTAAGACAGAAGACTTTCAATAGAACGATTTTCTGGCAAGGCCACCATATGATGTGTATATTTGGAAATCAAATTATTTAGAATTATGACCATGTCATCAAAATAAGCCATTTTGAAATGCACTGCTAGCTCTCCAAACAGATTGTATGGGGAAAATTGGATAACACTTGGCTTGAGCGCTTAGAAGTCAGTAAAATCAAAGCACTAGGGAGCGTTTCATTTCATTTTGCTCCGAAGAGGAGCCCCCCTCCGGCGGCGCGGGGGCTGCGGTGCCCGCGGGAGCCGCTCCCGGCCCGGCCCCGCCGCGCCGCCGCCAGGTGGTGCCCGCAGTTTAGGGACATCTGCCCGCTCCCTCTTCCCAAGGATCGCAGATAAATAACAGCCGAGCAGGGATCCTGGAGCAGACAGGATATTTAACACCCGCAGATCAAAAAACGTAAAGCTTTTACCTACCCCGGTACAATAAACCTGGCTTTAAGAGCCTTGTTATTCCTAGATTTAATAGCTTAGTCATTTCTTTTTTCTATTTACAACCCTTGCAAACCAAAGAGAGAAAAATAATATTGTTTTGCAGACTATAAATACTGTTGCCGTGAATCTATTTTATCTGGGGAGAGTGTACACATAGATTCTCAACTGCAAGTGTATTTGTGTCTCATCCGTGGTTACTGGCACGCTGTGGAGCTGCTTTCTCTAATGTGCTACAGCGGCTGCGTACCTTGGTGAAAGGAAATTCTTTCTTCCCAGGCAAAAGAGGATGCTCATCCTGCTATGGGTAATCACACACAATTTCCATTTCGTTAGCATTTTCACAACCCTCTTTTTTGGAGCTCTCTGATAGCTAGCTAGTGGTAGCCAAGGTCACTGGCTGCTTTGGCTGCTGTTTTGCCAGCAACATATTTACACTGCAGTGTGGAATAAACTGCTTGTATCCAACTTTTTTTAGGAAAAAATCAGGCTGAACACAACTCTTATGAAAGACTGATACTGACAGTCAAGTATTAATTCTTTTATTCGCATGTGCACATAGCTTTAGAATGAGCTTATGCCTAGATCTTGCCAATGACCTCAACCTTGATCTGGAGGGACCATTTATTCACTAGCAAAACATTCATTCTCCTTACAAACTGGTCCTGAGACTGCTGCCTGTGTGACATTTGGTCCTCTATTAATAAACACAAGACACAAAATTACTGTGATTTTGTCCTCTTACCATTCGGGGTTGTATGTCACGCACACAAGCACTGTGGCTACTCCTGAGAAACTTTAAATTAGAAATTAGCATTTAGTGGCTTTGTAGATCTCACAGAGGAATTACGAGCAGTCCTACGGCGACCGAGGGCTGTGAAAGCACGGGGAATCAGGCACAAAGGCAAGCACTGGAGAGAGAAGATGGCCTTCTTTTAGCTGGGGTGAGGGCATTTTTCATGACCACACAACGAGCGAGCACGATGAGTGCAATGCAGGTCCCTGTTCATCAAAATCATAGAACCACCATTTTGCAGCCCACATGCAACAGCGAGAAAATGGTGGTTCAGAACGACTAACACACCCGCCTCAGCACCCGAGTTCCTCTGCTCGCTCAACAGCCCTGCTCTTTTTTTAATTATTACGAAATGGCAATAGATTTTAGATTAGGAATGAGACAGGAAATGAGAGGAAAATCTTATGTGCATCTGGAAAACACACAGGGTAAAAATTAACCTTTAAGCTCAAAGAAAACAATGGATGTATACATGTGAAAGCAGTCTCCATATGAATTTTCTAATAACTGTAAGGTGTATCTTCATCTTAAATCATATAACTTTAAGATGATTTAACACATAGGTACCGTTGTATTGCTGCAGAAACCAATGAAGTATTTTTAAAAATAAAATCATATAGCAGAAGTAATTACATTCAACTCTGAGCAGGAATTAGCTTGGCACTGCAAATGATGAACCTTGCTTTATAAGAAGGAGACTTTTTAATATGATGATTTGGCAATTTGGAGGGATGGTTATTTTCATTTTAACAGGCCTCTGCTTAGTGTATGTCTCCCTAGGGATGTAATGAAGGTTAACAACTTACACGTGGGGAGAAGGGATTTTAGTGATTAGGGAAATTGCAGGCTCCAGTTTATGTGAGCATGTATGTGAGAGAGAGAGATTCCTCCTCACTTCAGAGACTGCTGCACAAAAGGCATGTAAATGTGAAACTTTTCCAGGGAAAACCCATATATAATATGGATAGTAGTTCACCAGGGGCTGAACTGAATGGCAATACTGGCCCCTGGGCTCTTCACTGGCATCAGATAAGGTCAAAACAGAGAGGGACAGTCTACTTCCAGCAGTGCATCAGCATGGTCTATCTTACCAAAAGTCTTGCTTGCACAAAACAATATAGATCATGTATCAGGCTCAAGCAGTCATGACTGGCAATTCAGAAAAGCAGGACTTAAGCTCTTTCTTTTCTGCACTCCAGGAACGTTTTTTTCACCAAACTTCCTATGTACTTCATGCAAACTAAATTCAGATCTTGGAAGAAATTCCAGCTGAATTTTTCACTGCAATGTTTTATTTTATAAGATTTGTTATTAAATTACTTTAAAATTGATTTGGTATTAAACAGCAAATCAGAACTCTGCTTTCAACCAAAACCAGCTGTCCACTTACATTTCTGTGCATTCTTGACCCAGTGTGACAATTACCAGGGGAAAAACATCCCTTTACAATATTGAATGCAGTCCTGCGCCTGGACATTCAACAATATTCATTGGCCTGTGTAATTTAAACAAGAGCAGTTTGTTAGCCTAATAAATACAAGATTTGGGCTGAAAAATAAAGGTGCTGTCAATAATCCTTTAGCCAGATAATAGAAAGGGGATTATGTCATTATTCTGTCAAAAAATTAGGTTTCATGCTTTTAATTGGCATCATATCCTGTCATGAGTCTGTAGGGTTTAAATCACAGTCCACCAAGTTAGAGTGAGAAGGAAACCTAATAGTAAATCCTTTCATCCCAGAGCCTGTAGAGTTTTTATGTGAAGTCCTAATTTCTGTTAAAATACTTCCAAAGGAAGACAACAGGAAACAGTAAACATGGCAACACCACAAATGTATTTCTGACTATTTCTGTCAGTGTTCAAAGAATAAGTTGTATGGGCTGGAAAGGAAACTGCAGTATCATTAAAACCCAAGCAGGCTCAAACAGCCACCCTTTTGTAAAATGGCCCCCCTCCCCACCATCTCTCATAAATCTTATTTCAAACTCAGCTAAAGTCATGGATTGACTTTGCCTCTTGCAGTAATGGCTTGAAACTGTTGTGCATCACAGCTCTGCGTTCAAAGGGAATCAGGAGTGTTTAAAAACAACTTCTGGTGCAGGATGCAATTATAACTGACAGCCAGATGTCTGCCCTGTCTGGTACAGCAAGCCTAGAAGAGATTGCAAATGGTCCCAAGACCTTTGGATCTAAACAGTGCATCCGAGTGAGTGATACACAGATAAACAACAATACCACAAATCACTGACACCAGCCGAGGGGTTGCTGGTACTGATAAAGATTTTAGATGTCAGGAAGAGGCTGACCCTTCCACCCTCTCCTCCCTTATTTTTAACTGCACCAAAACCAAGGTATGTTAGTCGGAAAAGACTCAGCCCATGAAGGGTGTTTATATATCCACTGCCAGAAGTTCACCTTGTGAGGAAAGTCCCCTAAGTAATTGTTTAGTTTACAGAGGTTAACTGGACTATAGTGAAAGGTATTTGATATTTTGATTAAATTATATGTCTGGAGCATTTGCAGCAAATTCTCTAATACCAGGTGATCATCCCAGGTGTATTGCCAACAAAAACCATTTTTAAATGGACTAACACTAAAAATGGGCGCTCTTCTCTCTCCGCAGTCTGAATTTATTATTATGTATGAGAGGCAATGCTTTGATGTCAATGTGTGTTTCTTATAGTACTTGTAGGAATTTTTAGATCTCTCACTCTCTCCACACAGCACCCTATTTTGTGTATCTTTTGTGAGTCTTGTACACACACCTACTGACTTAGCAAGCACAGGTTTACATGGGGAGTACACAGAGAATGGTGCAAAGCCTTCAAGAAAGCAGCTCTTATCTTCCTATCTTTTACTAATACTCACTACAAAACCAACCAGCTCAGAGGCTTTAGAAGTGAAAGGCTTTAATTGATTTTCCATGGGCAGTGGACTAGGTCCTACCTGGTTCTGCTAATATTTTTAAAAGAATGTGCTGTTAAACTGACCTACAATCACCATACCATAATATTAGCTTACAGGGAAATGGCTGAAGACTGTTTGGATGGAAACAATTTGAAGCAGTGAAGACATGTGAATAATGTGAAGAAAAAATTTAGACACTGTAAAAATAAGTACTATATTTGATAAGACTTTATGATCACCTTCTTCCTGTGATACTGTTACTTTTTTAAAAATATCTGATATCTGATAATAAGTTTATCTGGTTTGAATTATCTTCTGTTCTATAGCAGGATTTTGTAAAATTTATGAGAAAAAAAAGGAAAAAAAAAAAAAAAAGAAAAAAAAAAAAAAGAGCAGAAGCTGTCCAGCAGACATCTCTTTCTTATATCCCAGTGAGAAAATTCACTGCATCACTTTATCACAGGTCTTCAGTGTGTCACAAAGACAGGTCTGTGCAATATTATTAGAATGAAAGATAAGGGACTCCATAATACAAAGATGTCATCAGTGATGGGAAAATTCCAATTTTGAAAGAGGACAGCATTCCAAATATCAAGCTTGAAGGATTTAGTATCTTGAAACATTTTTCAGGTTGGTTCAATGTCATTGTGATAAAAAGGATGTCAGTTAAATCACAGCAACCTGATGTACAAAGTTGTACTGCTGGACGAACTGCTAAAACTTTTACTCACAGAAGATTCGTTTCAACTCTAAAAACTGACCAGACCCCTGCACATTCCTTGGGCCAGACTGACTTTGTGGCCTTTATGGTGAAGGATGACCAAAACCCGTCTTTGCAGCTTCCATTCCTGCCCTGGCTGGCTGTGCCTCCTGCATGACTCCCATTCCCAGAGCAGGCACAGATGTTGGGACATCCCCAGCTGGCACAGTAGGGCTGGTGTGTGCTGTGGCCAGGCTGGGCAGTGGGGCACGCTCAGGCACTGCTGCAGCACGCCACAAACGTGTCCCAGATCACCTTCAAGCCAAGAGAAAAGGCCCCAGGCTTGTGCTACTTACCAAGAAGCTGCTGCATTAGTAGGAGTGTTAATGTGTTTCAAACCACGTATTTTTTTAAGTGTGAATGAAGATAAAGGCCCTAGAATTCCCCATAGAAAATGAGGAGTTGCCAAGAATACGGATGTGAGAGGAAAAACTGTAAGGTTTGAATCTTCTGTGAAAAGCCAGATCATGCAGAGGGAGGGACCTGGGGCTTAGTGGTGGCCCTATTTTGGCTGGAATTGAAGTCTGGGGAATAATTCATGAGAATGTAATATATAATAATATATCATTCAATAAAGCCTCTGGAGTCTTCTTTAAATCAAACTAGCACATGAACAAGTGCTGACTTTTAAGCATTCCAGCTTTTTCAAATTTGTCATTTTAATAAGCTTTGAATGGTCACATAATCCAAATCCATTTTGACATGTTGAATTTTATTTTGTTTGTAATAATTTTTAAAGCTGATGATTACTGTGTAATATTAGGTATGAGACTCTTCTTGGAGACAGTCTTTACTTACATGAGAAACCATTAAAGAACTACTGTCAGTGCAATGTTCATTGTTACAGCACTTCTAAATGGCATTTTAATGTCCTGGTAATTCTCATTGATAAAGGAGATATAAATATCTCCTCACCTTTCCCTCAGAGTGCATCAGGAAAGAAATGCACACGGATCAAGATGGAAAAAAAAGTCTGCAAGTTGTATTAGCCCTCCCTCTCCCCTGGCAAACTTCCCAGCAGTATGGCTGGGACTGTGCAAGGAGAGAGGGAGAAGCAGCATGGTCTGAGAGACCAGAGTGGGCTGCAGACAGTCTCCATAATTCTCTCTTAAAGGCAGAATTTGGGTGAAAAAGACAATGCTTGAAATGGCCCCTGTCCCCAGACACCAGGGGAAAACAGACCTTCCTCTCCATCCCAGAGTAAAAGGGAGAGGAAAGCCATTGGACCAGACCTCCCTGTGAGCTGGCTGCTGTGCAGGCACTGCTCCTGAACACCCTAAATCCCTGGCACCTGCACATGCCACGTGTGACACCTCAATTAATCCCTCTGCCATAGCACCCACCTGCCCATGAGACCCCTGTGTATCCTTCGCTGCCACACCATGTTTTACTCAGGAAGGTGAGGGCTGATGACTGTTGGAAATTTCATGCTTCCCTATCTGCTTAAGGGCTAATCTGGTAACCTGAGGGGCATGAATTTATCTTCCTCATTTGCCTCTCAGATCTGTAAAACCTTGAAGTTACTATTTAAACTCACCAGGATATCTTTGGCAGGTAAAGATGCAAAACAGAAGTAAGGCAGATTCTGTGAGAACAGAGCAGCTAGAGGGACTTCCCTAGGAACCTAAATACCTTCAAGCCAAGTGCCTCGCTTTTTCCTCTGGAAAATGGTTATAAAGATAATTGTGTACTCAGCAAGTTGCAGGGTGTTGTCCTGTGAGAGTAAGTAGAGCAGCTCTTGGGCAGCCAGACATTCCCAGTGGCTGTGGGAGCACCCTTGCCATGTTTGTTACTCGTGCCAATGCTTCACGTACAGGAGGCGCAGGACACGTACAGCTGCGCTAACAACAGGCCAGCAGGATGGCTACAGGGGTTTGGTAGGACTTCCCAGTGGTAGGAGGTTCTCCAGCTGGGTTTGCTGTTTATAATTCCTCCAGATAAGAGGCTGCATCTCAGATTCCTTGAAGTTATTCTGAGTTGTGTGTTTTAAGGTGGTCATGTTAGACTCCCTTTCTCTATTGCTATGGCTACCATCAGCAAAGTTGTCTCCATGAGTTGCCAGGAAAGAGACACTGAAAGAAATGTTAATAATTTCTTGAGAACTAGTAATAAGATAGATAGATAGATAGATAGATAGATAGATAGATAGATAGATAGATAGATTAGATAAATAGAGACAGAGATAGATACAGTTACATAGAGTGAAAATAAAGAAGGAAAAAATGGGACTAAGCAAAAATAATAGAAAATATTAAATGATTGCATAACTACCACTCGGCTTAAGAACTTCAATGACATTTCATTATAAACTATAACTGTGTTCAAGCAAATCCAAAGCTCTCTTTTGAGAACTGTAACTGCCATTCCTTTCTGGTTTCAGACACAAAAAACATAGTCTGAAGCTACTGCTTACTCCTCAGAAAGCTTTCTAGGGTTTCAAAATTACCACACTCATAAGAGGAAACTGAGGGAGCCAGTTTGTACTTCAGATGAGAGTTCAGAAAGTAAATCCAAGGATGTGGGTAGTATTGAGTTAGATAGGAGTTTCATTGATTGAATAATCTATAGCTGCAGAAAGTACAGCTATTTTTCTACTGAGTTTCACTTATCTGACTTTCTTCTGAGGAAAGCTTTTATGGGGTACATCTATCAGATTGGACACAGAGGCACAATGCTCATCGGCTTATGTCCATTAAAGTATAATAAAACTACAATGTAGGTAGCACTTCAACTGTCTTATTTTTATATACTTTAAGTTTATATCATTATCTTCATGTACTTTCATTCTTTAGTACATCTGCAGAATACTAAACTTTGTAGCAGATAACTACATAAAAAAAAATAATAAAAAAAAAAAAAGGATAGAATTTTGATAGGCATGTGTGTTTTTCTCAATTGATGACCTAGGCTGGAGTTCCAGCCTCAGTCACAAGCCACAAACTCCCCAAACTTCAGGAATTTTATTAAAAATTCATAAGACAGGTTAATTAAACTCTGCAGTTATTTTCTGTCTTCCCTTGAGCTCCCTGGAGTGGCCTCACTGGAAAGATCCCATCACTTAGGCATTAGGCACTCATTTGGGACATGTCAGATGTGGACTCCAGTCTGTGCTCTAATTTACAGGGAAGGGATTGTCTTATGGTCTCCTGAATACCAGGGGACTATGTTAATATCTAATCTATAATCTTCCTTCTCAAGTAATAGTAACCAAGGCCCAGGGAATGTTTTCATCACTTTGAGGGACCCATAATTTTTGTTACATTTTCTCCTGATTTGGGAAATGGCAGCTTTCAACAAGCAAATTTTTTGCCAACTGAAAAATAAAAATAACAAACAGCCCTGAAAAATACCTATTGCTTGTTTTGCTGGCAGTTTTGCAAAAGGAAAATTAAAGATCTGATTAAAGTCCCTTAACAGATTTCAGAAGGGAGTGTACTTGACTTTCCAGCTTCATCATCAACCTAAAATTTGTTTTCAGAAAACTGAATGGGCTTTAGCTGCCCAAATCCCACTCTTATGCATAAGAGTTCTATGGCTAAAACAAAAATGGCTTTTACAGAACACCTTCTCTTCTTTAGTTAAAGACTTCTGGGTTGAGTTTCATGCTGTTGGCATGTTGTGTGTAAATAAATTGTTAATCTACTGTTGCTCGTCCATCAGTCTGTAGCACATCGTACTCCAGCTTTGTGCTTAGTATAGTCATTACAGAGCTCACAGGTAACTGGCTATTAATAACTAATTAATCATGTCTGCATTTTAGTCTCATTGTGAACGATGGCACAAGTTCCTGTGGCTTGAATAGGGGTAGGGTTTATTAAAACAAACTGTTAAAATAATTAATATCTTCTCACTTTCACCAGAGTATCAGTAGATTTGGCAACACCCCATGTGCCCAGCGTGCTGCATTTCACTGGTGCACCTGCTTGATGGGCTGTTAGAGAATGACTGAGTCAGAAACAGGGTTTATCTGTAGGTACAGTCACAGAGTATCCACAGATTTCTCCCTGGAGCCACATTCTCCACGTACCATCTTCTGGCCATCCTTGGCAGAGGGGAATGTCTCAACCCACATAACTGACAGTGCCCATTGCCATCTGAAGGACCTCTCCAGGGGGTGGCATTGGTGCATCCTGGGGACAGGGCTGTCCCTAGTCGTGCTGCTTCCTTCAATTATTCCATAAAGGTTGTTCTCTTTCAGCCAGGACTATCTTGCAAGCCTTGCACAACTCCTGTCGGCACCAGTCCAGGTCCAGTTACCGAATCCTGCCTCTCTGTTTCTGGTTCCATGATGGTGGGAACTGCTTCCTCAGGCCTCTTCTGGTGTTCCAGAAAAAAACTGAAGCCCCCAGGAAAGAGTTAAATTAGTTAGATGCTTCATTGATTAAATAATGTGTGGCATGTTTACATATTTATATTCAAAGCATTTCAAAGTTTGCTCTTTCTCTCAAAAGAACAATAGCAACCACTCCCCTTCCAAATTTAACAGTTTCCAGTCCATCACTTCTTTTACCACATCATTTCATCCTGCAGGTTTCCAGTTTGACTGCTGTTAAAGGTTTAAGAGGTTTAAATTGACCTTGACCTGCAAACATGTGATTTACAGTAGATTATATTGTTCTGGGAAAACAAAACTTCGGTCCTGAAGCTAAACTTCATTTAATGATTTATTTTACTTCTCCTTAGCCAAGTTCTGGCATATTTACTAACACTATACATTATTTTAACTCCTCCTGAAGCCCCATTGATTTTGGAGGCACTCTTCCAAAGTGAGGCAGATTCACAATATGAATAAATATACAAACATGTAGTCCTCTAATATATTGTCATGATTTTGAAGATAAATTCTTTGATAACTTCTAACCTTGTCTTCAGATCTGTTTGTAAAGTCCTTGCAAATTATTCAAGCATATTTTAAAAATACAGAGATACTGCCTGTCTTCTTAAAGAGAAATCCCTATTGGCAGTATCATGAGATACCTTGGAATATAATACATGTGTTTGTGCTGGAAGAAAAAAGTCCTCTTTCTGCCTTGGAAATTATGAAATATGTTCTTGTTGGAGACTTCAATGGGGCAGGGTTAAAATCACAGGGAATTACACAAGTAATTTTAAAATTGTGAAAGAATATCCTTCTAGTGTCCCTGTGCAGCTTGAAAGTTTGGAACAATGTGTGTTAAAGAGACAAAACTGACATTGAAGCATTCCTGGTACTATTGCTACCTTTTATCTTTTTTGGCATGTCTTTAGGAAACAGCAGAGAAAGAAAAATATGAAATTGAACACAACAAATTTAATTATAAAACAAAGCCACCCACCTTGCTGTCAGGGTCAGGAAGTATAATTGCCTCCTTTTGACGCAAGAATGAGTTTAACAACATATGTTAAATGAACAATTATTTAAAATAAAAAGGAAATTGCCTTAAAAACAGCTGCAGTATCTCAGACTATAGCACTGCAGCAGTGCAGAAAAACAGACCATTGTGGAAGGAAGGCACATGCACAAATGAGAGCACTCCCACAACCCTGTGCTGGCTAAGACAAAAGCAAAAAACAATAATTCCACAGAATGCTCTTAAATATCTCACTTGTATTTGATCTCACCAGCTTGTTCTGCTTTTGATTTTTAAATGTTTGTTTATTTTGGTCTTTCTTTTTTTCTGTGTATTTATTTGTTGGCTGCACGACTAAATCCTAATGCCCAAAGCCACTGTTTGCTGCACAATGGCACGATGACATTGGGTGTTTTCCAGTAAATTGTGTTTCGCTGAGTGTCGCAAGCGGCGGAAGCACCAGAGCAAGAGCGTCAGCGTTAGATGCACACCTAAGAAGAATAAAAAGAAAAGAGCTTTTTGCACCAGAACAAATCCATTTTTCTTGAAAGCGCCGGGAGTCACCTGACCGAGCCCGGAGCCTCCAGGATAACACAGCACCAGCCTGCAGTGGGAAAGAAATTAAGCAGGGCTGCCTCCGCCTCGCACACGCCTTTTAGCCTGTCGACGCGTTGCCTGTCCGTATCCCTCACAGCGCATCTGTAGAGCCATTAAATTGGATAATCCCTCTGGCCTTTGATACATTTCTGGACATGATTATTTCATTACTCGCAGTATATCAGTAGGATCATAATAAAAAGGACTTCTGACAACCTGCCAAGAGTTTTGTGGCCTTGTAAACACAAAAGTGCTCTAATAAAATTTTATTAAGTGTTAAAAAGTCATAAAAAGTGAAATAACATAAACTACAAAATTTACTGTCCTCAGCAAATGCTGAAAATATCGTCCATAGTAAAATTAAATTAGCATGTAATAGCGCGGCAGCGTGGAGTGGGCTTGAAAGAGGATCCGGGAGGGGGGGGAAAGGGGGGTGAGGGGTGCCAGAATAGAAAAGGAGAAGGATTGCACTTGAACGGAATGTGGGTCGCGGGGGGTTGGCCATGGCGATCCCCGCGTGTTCCCGGCGGGCCGCGGGGACGGCGGCGCGGCCGCTCCGCCAGGCGGCGCTGTGGGAGCGGCAATGCGGCGGGCCCCGCGCGCGACCCCCGCGGGCCGCCGGGAGCGCCCCCCGCCCCAGAAATGAGCCATTTACGGGGATTTTGGCGTCTTCTTGCAAATCAAAAAAAAAAAAAAAAAAAAAAAAAAATGGTGCGAGGAAAACAATACGGGTATATCTGGGCTGGAAGGCTCCTGGCGGGGCAGGCGGCGCGGAGCGGGCTCCCGACGGCTTCGTCCGCGCCGCCGCCCCGGCTCCCGGGGCAGGGCGTCCCGAGCCGGGGGCGGGCGAGGCGGCAGAGCCTGCTCGCCCTCTGCTCCTCCGGGCCGCCGCAGGAGACAGGTAAGGTCAGCCTTTTCTTCGCCGTCGGTGCCGCTCAGGGAGAAGGCACGGTCGGGACGGGGACCGGGCGAGCACCGCCGCACACGGCCGAGGGGGACACAGCGGGACGGGACGGGACGGGACGGACGGGACGGACGGGACACGCTGCCGCCGCTCGCCGCGCTCCCCCCGCGCCGTGCCGGCCGCGCTTGCCGTGGGAAGGGGCTCGGCTGTGGCCCGGCTGCTGGGGTGCGGGCAGTGAGGAAGCAGGCCAGGCGGCGATGCCAGGTTCCCGGGACATCGCTTCCCCTTCGTGATGTCCGTCCCTTGATGCTCCAGCGGGATTTGCCTTTGGCTGGCCGGGAAGGAAGCGACCACGCTGCCGTCACATGGAGCCGTCTGCCAGAGCCGCCCGAAACTTAACGCGGGAGGGGGGAGAGAGAGGGAGGGGGGAAAGAGGAAGGGAGGGAGGGGAGTAATAGTAATAAAACAAGGAAATAGTGGCTAGAAAATATTCTAAGTTTCGTTTTATTTAGGTGAAGAGGATAGCTGCTTTTCATGTGGCAAGGCTGATGTTCAAGGCCACTGTACGAAAAATCTCGCCGCCTAAGCCGGGCTTGTCTTTGAGCCTGAGCGCTGAAGTGCGGAGCAGCCCCGGCAGGGCGCGGGCAGTGAGGGATCCATAAGGGAAAGCTGACTGAAAAACAGACGATATACGAGCAGGAGCAGCCGGCCTCGTCCTCACTAAGAGAAAAAAAAATAACCATGAAATTAGTTTTAGTAGAAATTCTAACAACTCTGCACATCCCAGTCGCTTTGAATCTCTACACCGTGCATTAAGGCAGGGTTACAAAGAAAAACAGAATCAGTATTATTCTTTCTTTTGAGACGTCTAAATGAACGGGAAAGTTGTAGATATAGTATAGAGCAGTGCTTGCTTTAGTTCGGCTGTCTTGAATTAAGGCTGGTTTCTAAAAATAGGTATTTCTGTTTGGACATAATTGGCTCTGTGCATGTGCAGACCATACAGCTTAAAAATCTGTATTTATCTCACTGATTCAAAACTTGTAATGTTTTGTATACTTTTATGTTCATCACCTCTGATTAAGACAATGAGGATATTACTTGGTAGTTCATATATACATTTACTGACAAATTACAGAAATAAAATACATTTGGAAAAGGAGCAAAAACCTGCCTTTTCTTCCATCTCAGATTTTTATATAAATCTTCCATAATTTTACAGTAATGTCTGCAGTTACTAATGCTTACAGAAAGTTGTACTTTTTAAGCAGAAGAAAATGACCGTGTCACATTGTCTACCGCATTTTTTAAAAATCTGAGCTCTACATCATCTATGGAAACACACACGTTTTCAATGAAAGCTAAATAATGATTTTCCTTTCTCTCTAATTAAATTTTAAGTCTTCTCTCACCAAATATAATGTAAAGGCTGCAAAAATGCAAACAGAAAGTGTAACAGCACTGTGATCAAAGCTTTGAACTTAGATGAATTAAAAAGTCAGCAAAGCACTACAGAATTCCACATACATGTGGCTAAGGTGTGTGCATGCCTACATAGCTTTGAAGAGTTTTTAAGTGAAATGAAGAGGTTTGGAGTTAGTTTGCTTTACTAAAAGACTTTTCAAGATCAATACTAATTTGCTAGATTTTGGAAACATTCCTGGGAATTACCTCTTTAGGCTATGGTGTGCAGACCACTTTTATTTAATTTTTTATTAACTCTTATTTATTTTTAAATATGGTCTTAAAAACATAACTCTGTCATCTGGTTGATCAGCTGTTTGCTATTTTGTGCTGCTCTCAGCCTGAGCAAGTACTTGTACAATATCACGACATGAAGAATCCCATTTGTTCCCTGGGGTTTACAGACAGGAATTAGGGTACGTGCTTATGTGTGCAGCATCCGGGTTTCGGGGGTAAGAGAAACTTTTTTTCCTAAATTTAGCATTCTAACTTGTGATGGGTGGTTTTGAGTATGTGGCATTACCTCCAGAACAGAATTTTTGTATCAGCTTAATGTGATGTAAAATCCAAAATAAGGATACACTGGGCGACTGTAGGTTACGTTTAAATGGCCATAATGAAAGTTCAGTGGGCAAATGTCTGACACTGCATCAGACAAGGCTGGAACTCCTGTTGTTTACATCCAGCCTCATCCCCGGTCCTTTCAGGATCCGGCATTGCCCTGCAGCTCCAGTGTCTGCGACGAGCAAACACCGGCGCTCTGCCTAGGGGAGTTTGCAGCCTGTCAGAAGGGCCTCAGAGGGTGAGGAAGGAGAGCCCAGGCACGGCAGAGTGCGATCCTTGCAGTAGGCAGGATGGACATTATCGGGGCTCTGCGACTGCGGGGGCTGCACGTGTGGCACTTTCTTGGCAGGGTTTCTTTAAAGGCTTGCAGAATTTAAAGGCACGCACCGTCTAACAGAGGCCTACCTTGCAATATATTAACCAGATCTTTTTAGGTTGATTAATAGCTTCAGTCTTTTGTTGATGGATTTTTATTTTTACTTTTTTTTTTTTTTTTTAGCTGCAGTACAGCTGGACTCTATGCTACAGAAAGATAATGGATGAAATCTTGGCTGTCCCGAAGTCAGTCACAAAACTCACTGACTTCATTGGAGCCACGTTTTCATCAACTGCCTCATAATACTTTGTATCAGCCATATGGAAGAGATTTAAAATTGGCTTTAGAAGAAATAGAAATTAGCTCCTCTACAAATGATTTGCATGGGTTATCTGGGGGGCTTTTCTCCAGGTAATATAAATGGCAACACAAAGTATAAACTGCCAAAAAGACAAATAGGTATAGAACATTTTGATTTCCTGTAACTACAGCATAACTCAACTAAAATATTATCTGAAAATCAACAAGGTTGGATTACTCTATGTAAGACCACCAGGTAGATGATGCAAGGGCATGGGAAGACATTCAAAGGCACAAGTGGCTATTTACAGTTCATGGCACGTTTTAGAAGATGTGGAGCTGTGTGTCAATGACACTGTAACACGAGAGGCAGTGAGTTAAGCAGGAGAGACAGTATTAATTCACAGCCCTCACTTTTGTACATTTAGTGTTATTGAATTGTGCTTCCCCTTGATATTTTAAACAGATGCATCATAATGGACCTCTCAAAATCTGATTTAAACCATAACACCAGGAAGTACAATTTTGCTAAAAGGGGAGGGAGGGAAAAAGAAACTGCTGGATTCCCAGCCACTGCCAGAGTCGTCTTTTCACGGACAGTTTTTTCTGATCCATTAGCCTGCCAGACAAGGATGGCACCTATCCAGTGTAAATATTACATTTTCAACATTTGGATGGCATTTTGAGCAATATTTCTTATCCCCTGAGACTGTACACTTTATAAATACAATATTATCTGCAACTCAGAGCTAGGTTGTGGTAGGATATGACTTTATAATGCAAAAGATATTTAAAGAACGCCGTGCATGGACTCACTTACTGAAGCATAAAGCTTCATTCTCTCAGTTATTTTAATTTACAGTGAAAATTACTTAAGCACAGCATCAAACACACTTTTTTTTTCTGGAACAGGGAGGATCCAGACATGATTTTGGAGGAATAACTCCATGTGTAGACAAGATCTGTTGCTACTGTTCAACATAATCTGCACTGTGCATATCTTGAAGTGGAAAGCCACACTAGCATTTTTGGGACCTAATATCCTCATTGGACCAAACTCTTGACTGTGTATATTCCAGTAATATCCCGCTAGCAGTGCCAGATGCTGAAAGAACTCTGTGTTGGAAATAATTATGAAAGTGAGTGAATCCTCACCCCTTGCAAGTAATGAAACTTCTTAGAGCAAGAACTTGTTCTGACATTCCCGTTATGTTTTAAATCCTCTTTCTTGTCAAAGGGAAAATTTGCCATATTTGGATGGAGCCCCTAAACAATTTCTTTGTGTTTGTTGTTCTAAGTAAAAACAACATAGCTGGTTTAGATAGTCTTGTGTAGGGAAGGAGGAACCACACCCAGACACGCAGTTCTATCACATGCTTAAGCTGAACTATACACCCTGAAATTTGTGTTTGCAAAGAAAAAACCTGACCCATCTTTAACTACAGAAGTATTTCTTAGGACCGTTTTGATTTATGCCAGATACAGTCCATTAAACTGGAAAAAATATAATCCTGATAATACTAGTTTCACATTTTCCTGGTTGTAGGTATTTTTCCATACTCATTATCTGCTGTTTTGAAAGAATGTCCTTATTTCCTGACTTGGAAGTACAGAGCAATGCATTTGTCTCCTGTTTAGTTTCCCGCCTTCCCTTTCAGGTTGTGGCTCATGGTCGTTTGTGTCTTTGGCCTTATATTTACCCACTTCCAATAAAATGTTATCAGCTGCTGGGTGATTCTCATTTGCCGGTGGCTGCCTGCAGACACCAGACATGGAGGTCTGGCAGTACCAGTGGAGGGCAAGTCATGGAGCCGAGTAAAGAGGAAGCCCCACACCCACCCGGCTACAACAGCAAACTGAAAAAGAAATTACACATTTTCATAATGAAAAGATAGGTAGGGAAATTCATGGCTTTAAGGCTGGTGCTCTACCGTGGTCCTGAAGGAGAGACACATCAGTGTGATTGGCTGACTCCAGGTTTGTAAGCAGAGCTGGGGAGTGCCCTGCTGGGGTGGCTGTGGCTTTCCAAGAGCCCGTGGAATGCCCCGGCACAGGCAGCCAGGACACAGTTCTCTCTGGCAGAGAATCGGGTCTTACATTTCCAGCCTTTGTTGCTGCAAAAATAACCTTGGAAATAAGGAGCCTGAGTAAACCAAGGAGCTGGCAGGAAGCTCGGAATAATAGTTCCGAGAAGCGTGAATTGTGCCCACCAAATGGGATACCTTAGAGGTCTGGTAACAATGCATTCACTGCTAGACTATATTAACTATTAATGGCAAGCCCAATGGCAACACAAACAACTGGCTAACCTGCTCATCCCACTGGGGGAGTCCATCCATGTGCAGAGGAAATGCAAACTTATCAGGGCTTGAGCATTCCCCAGAAAAAGGAATGTCCCAGTTTGGTACCAGAACATCTCGTTCTTGTCACTCTGCTCCCTTGGTAGCACTGTGTATTTTGCTGAATCAGAGGTGAGATGGGGGATAAGCAGAAGGATCTGGCTTGTGGCCCACATCAGTAGCTGGACATGATGATCTTGGCAGGTCTCTTCAATTCAAGATACCCTTTGATTCTGTGAAAGCAATACAGGATGATATGGAATGCTATGGGAAGGACTGATGCATTAAAATTTTGATGATTAGCAAGAACAAAAAACCAAAATAAGTTACTGAGTGACAGATACCTGCTTTGGCCTTATCCTAGTATGAGTGAGGCTAGTACCAGTAGTCCCATTTTTGTCTGGGAAGGGAGGTTTTTTTATACAAACCATACAGCCAGTTACATCAGGGTACCTGAGTCTAACACAGAAATGAAATCGAAGTCATGATGTCATGGGCATTCTTGACAGTAAAGTCTCCTCTTCTTGTGTCACTGTTCCTGTAGCAGACAAGCTGAGTAACTCCTCCTGAAATGCTTTTGGTCCCTGGGACCAAAGGCTTAGGATGGATCCAGTCACACTGTCCAGAGCCCCTCTACCACCCTGAAATTCTGCCTTGCTCAGGCTCTTCATAGCAGCCAAAAGCACATCCACCCCTTCCTCATGGTTTACACATTCAGTCCATCAACCAGTAAAGCATCCTGGCCAGCTCCAGGTTCCCATGGTTTAGCTGTGAGCAGGGTCAGCAGAATTTTGAAATCAAATTGGAAGGCACATACCTTCAGGTATAGATTGGTAGATATGTCTTATGGAATATACTTACACCAAAACTTAAAGTGAGGAAACTATCATCCATTCCCTGCTTACTGTCATTTAGAATGTACTGCATCTGAGAGCCAGAGCATCAGAGTAAGGAAGAACAGCTGTAGTGTCTCTAATGACATCCAGTGCTACAAAGTTCTTTGAAGTTGCATAGCTGCTGTTTCTTCTCTATGATTTCCAAATGCAGAGGGGGAAAAAAAAAAAAGAATATCAACGTTAAAAGCATCAGTCAGTCTACTTATTTGGACAATAGTTCTCTGTGTCGTTTATTCTTATGGTGATCTGAAGAGGGAAAGCAGAGAATTTTTTGATGTTTATAAAACATGCATTATTTATTTCTGAGACAAAGATAAGCAAACAAACAAAACAAACAAAAAACCACCCTACATAGTATTTGTCAAAGGCCAAAGTCCATCATACTTAGGCATTTCCAGAAGGGCATTTTTACCTTATTATGTGTGACTTCTGATGATGTGCCTGATCACTGGGTAGATGATTGGGCATTTCTGAGGTGCCACCACCCTTTTCCAGCACCATTCCTTCACCAGTGACACTGTCACTTTCAGATCTATCACAAGTTTTCTAATTTTACTTTATTCCCATTCCTATCAGATCGCTGTTATTCCAATACAAAAGAGAATCAGAAAGAGTGTGGACTGAGCCTCAATGAGCTCACTTCTCAGACCTTGCCAGTACACTGGGGGCTGCCATGTCCCTCCTAGGAGGGCCAGTACAGTCCTTAGTGCTCTGCTTGGCCCGTTTTGCCAGCCAGAGTAAGAAAATACCAGCCTGGATGAGTTCTGGGTTCCTCAGCTCTGGGGTGTGACGTGTGTGGGAGGAGCACCAAACCCCAGGGATGGCAGACCCATTCTGACCTGGGTCTTCTCACTTAATGCTCCGACAGAAGCTCCTCCTGAGCAATGCCACAAGTGCTAACACAAGATTCCTTACAGCTGCTGTGGGCTGTGAACACCTAACGCTGCACTTGTTCTCTGATAGAGCGTATCTGGACCTTGAAACAATCATAACATTAATCTGCAATAGTTGTGTTTTATTGGGCACTGTAGATTGTTACTTACTCCGGGGGGAAATAGTAAGGCTCTATGCTGAAGGCCAGATTCTGCTTTCTTGGCTTAAATAAGCAGGTCCCTCGGGTTACTGCAGTGGGAAAGTTGCATTTCAGCACGAGCAGAGCCAGCAGAAACCCTGGCACTGCACTTAGTTCTGCAAGCCCAGTGAACACAGTGTGGCTACACATGGCCACTGACTCCCATCAGAGGGCTGGGGGAGATACCAGCACACACCTTGGCTTGTGTTGTAGCTGAAACAGCAACATTGACATACCACTTCACTGTTTTTATTATTTTACTGTTTCAAAGCACTGACAGGACTTTAAGAATTATTTTTTCCCCTGGTACTGTCCCACATTTCCCATTCTTTGTATGTGCAAGTACCAGTTTATAACACTTGGTATCTGGTAATAAACTGGAAACCAAGGGCATATCTACAAGAGCCTATAACAGCATGGTAGTTGAAAAAGAAATAGAAATCTCGGCTGTTACTCTGCCAGTGACCCAGAGAAAGATAGAATGTAGAAAGAAAACTGATGACATTTAACCTCCCACTTAAGAATACTAAAATACAAAACTGCTTATGAGTATTTTGTAATAAAATACTTTCCTGATGTGCTTATATGTGATTTTAATGTATCCAAACTATTTCCATATATTGTTAAAGGCATTTCCTCTTTTGATTAGGTACAACAAAATTAAAGGTTTCTTAAATATAATTGCCTGGAAAGAGGAGTTGTGGGTATACTTTTAAGTAAGTCTCATGATTGACGTTTCCAGCATGTTGAAATAAATACACAAGTAAAGTTAATCACTACATGGTTTAAGAGAAGGAATTGCCCTAACTTTTATGTATGACTATGTTACAATGTTTAGATAAATTGCCTGATGTAGGTCATTAAAGAGGGACCAATTCATTTTTGTCTGTCTTAAAAAGGGCTCAGAAAAGCATGATTTCTCATCAAACATCCACTGAAAAGACAACTCGCTGTAATACACTGAGATAAAAAATGGGTTCAGGGGGGGAGCATGCTTCTTTTTCTGGTGGGTCCATTATCCCAGTTGTCCTTGACAGCCAATGAAGAGTCACGTAAAGTTTACATTAATTGATTTTATTGATAATCTGTTTGAAATTTGTAATTCAAAAGGGAAAAAACACCTGAAAAACATGCAATCAGCCACTTTATATCATGTTTAGCTGTAAAAAAATGCTGTTCTTTGAGAGATCCAATCACCAACAAGCTGCAGAATGCTTTGCAATTTTGACACACACTTTTCTTTCATTTAAAGCCACAGACTGTCTATATTTTACACTGCCTCCTCTACCATTTATATTTGACCACTTTGGGCTGCAATGTTACATTACAATGGTCCTGAGCCCACCTACCTCTAACTTCTCTTTTCATGATGTATTTTCTCCCACAGTGTTGGAGATGGCCTGTAACATAAATAAATGCTTTCTTGGTACAGGAAGATTACAACACAGGAGATTTCAGTGCAAAACTATACAAAAAAAGAACTTACAAGTGGTACATGTTTCTGTACATTGCATTTGCAAAGATGGAAAAACTACAATGTAAAGGAAAACTGTGCAGAGGAGACTTTATTAACTTCCTTAACTTCTTTTCTGGTGATTGGTGTTAGAAATGCTGTGATAATTGACTGTGTTCTACCTGGTTACCACTTCAACCTTACTCCTCTCCACACATTGCTGTCAATAATGCATCCAAATAGTCAGCAGAGTAGGATGTTAGTTGTGTTCTGGAACTAATATTACCTGTTTAGAAAAGATTTCAGATATGGCCTTGCTAACCAGAGGTGGGCAAAATACTCTGCTCAAGTAATTTATTTATCAGAAGGTTACGTAAACAATTTTTTTAAATTCTCCAAATGTAATAAAATTTTGGGTTTTTTTGTCTTTAGATTCAACACTAAAAGATCAAGCAAGACACTTCTAATTTTGCAACATTTTTGAATTCCTAGCACTGCATTTACGGTGTGTAACTAGAGTCAAATTTGCTTGTGCTAATTGTTGGCAATTGAGGTGATGATTATTTCATCAACAGCAAGCTTGGTTCCTGAGGGTTTGATTTGGAGGGAGCCCAAGTCACTCCTGTCTGCTGATGAAGCTGTTCCACTGTCTTACCCTCCTGTCAAAATGGGTTAACACAGTGTAGCCCATGGCCACCATGCTACAAGAGTAGCGTTTCTAAATGAAGAGTCCTGACAAAGGAGGGGGATGAAATCCTGTCATAGAAAGGAGCTTTTCTTCTCTCACTCCCGGTGAGTTACCCAGCTCACCGAGGACAGACATTCACTGCATGCACACATCTGGCCCAGCCTCTCTTCGTGTAACATCATTCATCAAGTCCTGTCATGTCAGCCCTGCTGCCCACATTCCCCCAGCACACCACAGAAAACTTTCCTCTCAGCACCTTACATTCCACTGCCTCGTAGGCATCCTTTGTTCACTTTAACAACAAAATGGTGCCATTCAGGAGCTCTAGCAACATAATTGGTACTTACACAGCACAGTCCTCCAGTCAGCGAAAGGTCTGTGAGTGCGTGGTCAGCTAGGATTGCTGCAGTGTCATTCACTGCTCAAAAAAATGGAAACTTCATATTTTCATGATGAATTTGTCCCAGTGATTTCACGAATACTTTGTAAATATTTATTCTCTTTCCATGTACATACTAGGTGACGCTGGGAAGTATTAAGTCACTGTGGAATATGAAAGGAGAAAAACATACATTATACTTGTCTCATTGCTGCAGTATACATGCTGTGAACCCTGGTGGTCAAAAGCACTATTTCTGCTCTTTGAACATAATTTCAGATTTTTCCACTTCATAGTTCAGTCCTGACAGCAAAGTAGGCCAGTGTATTGCAACTTGATGACTTTGAGACCAGACTCATGCAGACAGAGGTGTCCTGCTGCCTGAGAAATGGAAGGCTGTAAGGGCAGTGCCTCCCAGGTATGACATCCATGCAAGAAGCGTGGACAGGACCATCAGGCAGTTCATGCAATTCATAGGTTGAGCCACTCCTCAAAGGGTGATATTTTCACTTTTATTTTTATTGCATTTTCATCTGTCTGAGGCCATTTTTAATAGACTTCCATCACTTGTACTTAGCTCATTATCAGCGAGGGCAAGGGGAGAAGCTCCTTACTTGTCTGCTTTAATAAACACTCCAGCCAGTTCATGAGTAGGTAGATAAGGGAAATCTCCTGATCCCTTTTACCCCACTGTGGTTCTTGTGGTTCTGGGAGGGTTTTTTCCTTGTATTTACACAAATTTATGTTTCTTCTTCTCCAACTACCCCTTAAAGCCTGGGTTTTGCCTCTTTGCCTTATCCAGAACCCTTGCCCCTGCTCCTTTCTCTGCTCTTTGTTCTAGATGACTACATTAGACTATCATTCTCCAAAAGAAAAGCATGTTTGTTTTTTTCTTAATTTTCTCAATCACATCCCATTGTTTCCTCAGTCATCACAACTCTCTTATCTTGTCAGGCTCAAAACCTTGGCACCATCATTAGGTATTTGCTTTCTGTTTCCAGTATCTATTCCACTACTCAGTATTATAGATAACCTTCCCCTAGTACATCTGTTTTCATCTCTTTCTGTACATCTTCTCGCTGTTCAAACTATGGAGTGACTCAGCTCTATGCAGCCTCTTCTCAACATGGCTCTGTTTGTATTTATTTAATGAGATTCACCTCAAACACTCATTTAAAATTTAGGCTTGTAGACAGAGGTCAACCTGTGAATCACTTGGATCAGTCTTTAAGTTGAACAATTAGCAATTAACTCACAAACAATAAGCTGTTGAGGTTCACTAACAGAGAACCAGACAGTTCTGCCAGCGTTGCACTCTAGATGAGCAGAGCACGGGTCTATTTGCAAACACCAAATTAACCTATGTGTTTCAGAAGGAAAATACAGTGTTAAGGATCTGTGTTCTTTCCTCAATATTTGACATGCAACAATACTGCGTAACTGTGCCGTGAATATCTTGCTGCTTGCCTGTGACACAGTCCACAAGGCACAACAGCTATGAAATGTGGATCCTTCCGAGATAGTTCATGCTTGTCAGGTTGGAAACCGACTTGTGCAGGTGATGAGACTTGTCTGAATTGCTGGGCATTGCAGGCCTCTGTCTGTTTACCTTGCCAGCCCATCTGCAGGCAGCTGTTCTCCAGCAGGAGACAATGTTAAAGCAAACACACACATGGATATTGTCTGTAATAATTAAGATCCCAAGGCAGCAAGTCCCTTAAACATGTGCTTAACTTTGTTTAATCAGGTGACCAGTCTAAAACTTCTCCTGAAATGTCTTCTACACTTGTCCTATTAAACTTTCCTCAAGGTCATAAAAAATGGTCATCCATGGTCTTCCATGCATATATCATCCAAAAATGCCCATGTGGCTTTGGAGATGGCATTTTCCTGCAGCTGTTTCAAAATTTCTTTCATATTTTTGATTCCTCCCCCTGTTGATTCTCTGACAGTACTTCTGCCCACCAAACTATCAATTTGTTGATAATTTCTCTTCTCACTCTTTATGACTTTTGTTATTTGAAAATAGAATAAGACTCTTCATTTGTTAAAAAAACTGTTTATATATCCTATCTCTGCATCCAAGATACCACAGCTTATGTGCTTTATGGGAATAAATGTGCTTAATAAATGTCTTTCAACATGATCATCTTGGTCATTACCATCAGTATTTAGGAGATGAGCTTCCCCATATCTTGTTGGTATTCATTAGAAGATTAAAAGTTGTTGATATGCAGAAATGGAAGTAGATATTTGTCGCAACTCATAGTCTTGGGGGAAACTTAGCAATTAGACAGACAAAGCCTGATGTAATAAAAGGTCCTAAGACACATGACTTATGAAGCAGACATAGCCAATCATGGGCTCAAACATTCTTCTGAGGGACAACCCTTGTCAGACCATCTTTTGCTTCTCATTTTTGCAAATTTCCAATTTGTGTCTGACAGGTGAAGTACTTTGTTAAAACAGAGTTGCCCCTGTGGAAGAGAGGCTTGGTGGGTTATAAGGGTGCAAGGACACAGAACAAAACTGTCAGCTCTCCCCAGATGGGCGTCACTTGTCAGGAACACCAAAACAGAGGTTTGGTGCAGCTGTGTAAATCAGAGTGCCTGCAGTACAAGCAGGGTCACTGGAGCTTTCAGCTAACACAGTCCTCTGCTCTGGGTAGTGGGCTTCCCTCTTCAGCAGCTGCAAGAAAAAACTCTCAGTAATTTTAGACCTGAAAATTTCTAAGAGGAAGAAATTTAAGAGTCTGACCTTTACTGGAAAGCCTTTCTGGCCATCACTTTTCTGACTGAAGTCTATCACAAACTTGAGGTAAAAAATCAAATACAGACTATGCAGGTTTCTCCACCATGGTTAATTCTTAGCCTGCTACATAATACACACACAGAAAAAACTGCTTCTCAGGATCTGAGTATCAAGAACCCCCAGATCTCCAAGCTTGCCTCAGACAGCTGTATGCAAGCCAAAATCTCCTGCTTGGTGATTGGCTCCCATGTAAACAGAGAGGAGCTACGCTGCTCCTTTCCCATCCTCACATGGTGGTCTGAGGAAATTCCAGAGTGGACATCTCAGCACCACTCCTTATTCCTCTGGAAAAATAAAAAGGAGGAAAAAAAACAAAAAAAAAGGAGGAAAAGCTCCACAATGATTACTGCCAAATGCCATTAACCTGCTATCAAGAAAAATCTACTGCATGACAACAGAGCTGTGCTTCTGAGTATGATGAAGCATAGTGGAGCCATCCACCCGCACTGTGTGGCCTGAGTCTTGTGCCACAAGAGTGTCTGAAAAATTCGTAGCACATTTCTGAATGTCTCGTCTCTACTGCAGATGTTTCCATCTGCACTGCAGTGTGGTGCTGTGCATCTCACATGCCATAACATTTGCAGCTTCTTAATCTCTTTCATGGGTAGTTCTAATTGTGCTGGTTATCATTTGCAACCACCATTCTTCCCCTCATGACCGGATGGCATGAGATATACTAATGGTGATATTTCATCTCTGCAGCACCTGTCAGAGGCCCCCAGCCTTCTGAAACATTGCTATCAGAAAAAAAAGGACAAGAGTGTTTCATCGCTTCTTTTGAGGGACTGTAGCTGTGCTGCCACCATGGCAAAGGGGCAAGAGAGGGTTACTGGCTTCTGAAAGATCCATTCCTGCCCTTTTGCCCTCAAAAGAACCACACTGGGGATGGTGCACACTTCTATAGGTCCATGGGGATGGTGCACACTTCTATAGGTCCACACTGTCCTGTTGCTCAGGGCACCGATCCCTCTTCCTGTTTAAAGGGAATCTCAAAGTGGAATATGGGGCAAATCCCCAGAGCACAGAGCTGAGCAACAGCTAAGAAACTGAATTTCAATGGTGTGGAGGATATTCCCCCACAAAGCCACATAAAAATCATAAAAATTGAAATCCAGACTCTTAGAACTCTTAGCCAGCACTTTTAGACAACATGGATACTTATTATAGTGTCCACATTGTAGGGGTTTTGATAATCTACGATAGATACAGTCACAGAGACTTTACCTACCTGCATTTATCATTCTGGAAAGATCATGTCTATTAATCACAGATAAGAGCACAGCCTATTGTGTCCCTGACAATTAGAGCTCTCTGCCAGCAGAGCAGACACAAATGCTAAGATGAACAAAATGTAAGGTCTCTTTACAGGGTTCAGGTTGTTTGGATTTTTTTCATAAAATCTCCTACATGCTATAAGTAGGGTCTTGAATTGCTGTGGTGTTCTGTAAGTGAAACACCAGCAAGGGATGGGAGGGCAAATATCTGTTTCTAGCTGCTACAAAGATATTCTGCTATTTTCAGTAGGGTTGGAGGGTTGCCGTGTCTTTGTGAGCTGTGCTAGAGAGAGCTCTAATTGTGCTAATTTGGTTGTGCATTTTGCAATTTTTCTAATTGCTTGCTCTAATTTGGTTGGCAATTTCAATTTCACTTTGCTTGGATAAATAACAGTACAAAATAATATTTTATCGGATTTTTTTGTCAGAACTTCTTCATGTGGCTTTGCTACCTTCCCAAGTAGTAAGCCAGTTTTAAAAAATAACAGATTTTTTTTTCTGAAATTCAATTTATTTATTCCTTCTGTTGGACTCTTGTACACTCTTGAGGGCAGATCTCTAATCTTCATGTGTCAAGCATCTAGTACATAAGGCTGGAAAGCACTGATGCAGGAACTTGGAAAACTGCTCGTCTTTTGTGGCTCCCAGTACAAGGGGTCCAGGTCCCAAATGTGTTTTTCAGGGTTGGGGCAGTTGATGGTACATGCTGGGAGCTGCCACCTGGGAACCCTGAGGCAGCTTTGGGATGCTCAGGGCTGTCAGAGCCATACCCTTCAGTGTCCTTTCCGTGGAAACACGAGGGAGAAGCTGGGATCAGAGAACCCAAGCACATCTGGGCCTTACCTGCAGGAGGCTCTGAGGTGGCTGGAGCAAGCACTCCCACCTCTGGGTGCACACTCCAGACATAGCCTGGGTTTCCTCTCTCAGATATGGCCTAAGGGGCTGCTGCAGTGCAAATGATAATTTATGATACAAGCACATACATCTGCAAGAGTAACATGTTCATAATAATTAATATATGCTTTCAGGGTGATTCAGCAGCCATAAAGAGCACTTTAATTTGCTTCTTAATTTCCCCAAAGAAGTTACCTGCTATATGAGAAATCCAAAGCAGTGTTCTTCAAGCCCTAGCAAGATATACAATCCTGAAAACAAGACAAAAATTGCTCCCTTTTTTTTCCTTATAAACTGATTTGTAATTTATTTCTGTCAACATTCTGAACTCTTGAGTAAGCTTGCTGCTGGAAGAACAGAGACAGAGCACATTTTAAGACTATTTAGTTTTTTGAGTTTTACAAGTTCGAAGAGAAATAACATTTACTCTTGCTTGCTATATATTTCCCCTATATTTATTTTCAAATCAGCTAAGTTTTCTGCAGAAAACAGGACTCTCCTTTTCTAGGCCTTCTATAGAAGGATTTATTTATATTTTAATTCAGGAAGGCTGCCATTTTTAAGTTACCCTTGTATATCAGATTTTATCTGACCAACAAAATCCTGTCATCCCATCAACCAGATCCTGACCACTCCCAATATCCCTTCAGGACTCTTAAGAAGCTCCTGATATTCATGAACATTATGGGTGTTATAAGATAATGGTAATTTTTTTCATTGTTAGGTAGAATAAGATGGGTCATTTAAAACTGTTTGGTTTGGGATCAAACCTCTCCCTTCCAACCATGCAGAAAATATAAAAGGCAGACTGATAAGTTGATGTTAGCTGAAGGTTTAGAGATCATTTACATGCTCTATTTGTGGGTTTTTTGGAGTTCTTTTTAATTTAGATAAATTTACCATTAAATTCTTACATGCAACTGAACTGAACCTTAAATAATCCAGAGCCTTGGAAAAGTTCTTGGGAAGAAAAGGATTTCTCTACAACAGAGAAATCCTTTCAGAAATTTTCAGAATTAAATCTCTGAAAAGGCAAGTAAATGAAAATTTGAAGACATAAATGGGGTTCACAGGTGCTTTCTGTAACTAGAAGCATTTGGGGTGTTGGAAACTAAGCCCAGGTCTCTGTCACTGGGATGAACTGATGTCACCTCAGCAGAGCTGGAGCCTGTTTGCCTCTCATGTCTGTTAGGAAGGCTGTGCAAAGTGAGTTGCCAGTGCGGATGCAGTCTTTAGTCAATAAGGGATTCTCATAAGCAGGACATCCTTCATTGTTTTACACAGGGATTTAGGAACCAATGGGGCTTAAGCTGAGTCACATTGTGGGGACACAAAAAGGGAAGTCAGTGGTTTTCAGCTAATCAAAAGGTTTTGAAACTCCTCTAGAGATAAAGTAGATCTGTGTCTGAAACAGTGTATTAACATTTTTATTAAAATATTCTTTCACTGTCATTGTGTTCAGGGACATGTTCACTAGCACAGGCAGATGTGCAGCTCAAAACATCTGAAAATACAGCACTAAAATATCTAGGAACTGCATCTCACTAGGCAACTCACTTCACACAGGCCACTGAGGAGGAGACATCAGATGCTAATGAACTTGAGCCTTTGCTGAGGTGATGCAGCAGCGTAGGTCATTGAGCTGAATGAGTAGAATTTACCCAAAAGCATTGATAATATTTGATTAGAGGACATAGGCATTGCTAAAAATACAAATTGAAGTCACACATGAGGAATCAACAAATAATTTGCATGTTGAAATATGCAACTCTTATCACCCCACACATGTGCTGGATGGAGACGCTCCAGTGTTGACCTTATTCAGTCAGCACCCAAAACTAAAAGCATCACAGTAACCCGGTGCCTTTGCTTGCACTTAGCCCAGAGTGACATCATTGTGCTAAATCACTTGTGCAGGCAGAACTGAGATGCTGAGTGTAACAGAGACATCTTCAAAAGAGGAATTTAGGAAATCTGTTCTGCAGCCATGATGCTGACAATGTTCAGAGTTGGTAAGTGCTGTAAAGGCTGTGTGCCATGGAAATCAAGGAAAGACAATCAGCCAGAAGTAAAGTAACCGATTTGTGTTCAAGCTGTAGTATCCCCTGCTGCATAACACAGGCACAGGAGTAAGCTCCTGGGCAGCCAGTGATATTGGCTACATTTTTATTGAATAGATATGCTTTTAGAAACCCTCTGGAGCTCCCCTACACTCTGCTCTATCAGTTCTTCCTCCTACTGAAACCTTATCTTCAGCCTTTTGTTGTTATTCCTTGCCCTACATTTCTTCCAAATTTTACCAGGAAAAACATGGCATTTCTGTTCATACAGCTTGAGTTTCTCCCCCTTTCTGAAAAGCAGAAGGAAAGAAGGAGCAGAGTATTAGAAAAGCCTCAGGCTTATTTTAGTCTCATTAAGAGTTTCACATAAGTTATCATAGCAGTCCCAAGCATAGAAAGGACTATCTATGAAACAGTTTTTATAAACAACATTTTGTAAACGTTATATAAGCTGAACTGATCTGCAATACCTAGACTTTTCATGCCTTTTCATGGCAGAGGAAAGATGTTATAAATATGTAAAATAAGGCACTAGTACATTAACATAAATAACTAATAAATTGTAAAGCTTTGTAGAAAACAGAAAACTGCTAATGGAATAATGCACATTTGTTGATTCTTGGAGCATACACTGGCCATACATCATGCACCAAAGCAAGTGCTAAGAGCATCAGCACGTAATAGCATTATTTAAACTTCTTTTATGGGAGAGATTAAATAGTCATTAAAGCAGCCCATACTGAGTCACTGGTTCCATTTTCTATTTTCCATTTTTTGTTTGCATACAAGACACTATCACAGGATTTGGAGTTTTCATTTGTACTTATACCCTTCAAGCAATTCCCTTCATGGCAGTTGACCACCAAATTATCAATAATGAAAACTGCCCTTCCAAAAGGACCAGCCCAAAGATCAGAAGTATAAGATTCAGCAATTCCATTGAGTCATCCCACCTCACTTAAGTTTGCCAGACAACCTCAGGAAATTGGTATCATGTGGTCGGTCATTCCATTTCTGTGCTGCTTTGACCAACAGATACAAAAAACAGTGACAAGATAAATGATAATTAGTATTGGTCATCCTAGTCCGGCATAGACTCCTTTGAATGAAGGAGTAAAGGACATAGACAAAGGCACATGAAGATCAAAGCTCCTGCAGAGGTGGTTATTTTCAAAAATATGGATTTGGATGTAAAGATCTTGATCAAAAAATTTTCCCCTGCATGTTTCTGCAGCTCATAGGGTTCACTCACATTCTTAAAATTAAGCTGAAATAGAAGCCAAAAGTTGCCACCTACATAAGCCTTCCTCCATTCAGAATTAGGGACACCAGGAACAAAAAGTAACCCACTCTTCTGAGGAGGAAACTATTAGATCCCATACTTCTAACCAAAGCCAAGTGCCACTGCTATGCTCTGGTATATGCTGCAGCTTTGTAAATTTGGGCCTTCCTTTCGTTTAGGAATTAAATTAGTTTAGAGCCAAGTTGAAGGGATGAATTGCAGATTGAAAGTCCTTGGGTTGTTGATGCTCTTTAGGCCAGATAAAACAAATAACAGAGCTCAATGGAATGGAAATCTCCATAGTCTGACAAACACTGAATTTGTTTATGGTTCACATGGCACAATGTTTTTTCCCCTTGGACAATAAATGGACTTTTAAGCTGAAAGTAAATTTTTACTTTAAGAAAGCTCTTGCTGTAAAAAATGGACAAATTAACAGCAATGAGCACTTTCACACAGGAGAAAATGATTCATTAACTGTTCTTTCACCATTGTAGGAGAGCCCATTTTTGGCTGGTCCTCGGAGAGTCCAAGGATGCTTATAATACAAGCAACATTTAGAAAAACTTCATTGCACAGAGAAAAATCCAGGCTTCAATTTTCTTCTTGAGAGAGTTCAGTATTTGCTTTATTCTCTCTCTCTCTCTCTCTGTGTGTGTGTGTATGTTTATGCACAAAATTAGGTTCTAGCAAAGGGAAAGTGCATTTATGCAAAAAGCAATTCATCAACCACTTCTGTGCTCAGAATTCACTGAGGTAATTTAGATACTTTAATGGCAAGGTAGTTTAGGTAAGGTATGCAATAAATGTTTCCCCCAACCCCTTCAAACAGTTAGAGTAATGGAAAATGTGCGCTCTAAATGAATCTTTTCAGTAAAGTAATTCTTGTTTTAATTATTTATCAGTTAGAAAATATGAAATATAATGACATAGCAAACTTCTCTGGAATCTCTTTTCACGTTGAGGGAGCACTCTTACATTAGCTGGAGTTTTATGCGGGCTGTAACTAAAAGGCTAACATAATGCAGTGTGCAGCACTAATCTGTTTCTCGTAATATTAAATGTGCAGCAAGCACCTACCACAATGAGGAGACCCTTTGGATCTATTTGAAACATTTTCACCATGGCCTTGACCTTAGTGATGTCAGGCATATATTATATCTCCACTATAATTTACTATTGACATCATGGATTAAATTTGTTGTTTCAGCTAATGCAACAGAGCAAGCAAGGTAGATTGTGAAACAAAGCCAGCTGCTGAAATACGAGGGTTGTCAAGTATAAATTTACAAAAGATATTCAGACAGAGCACAGAAGACAAAAATAAATGGACAGAGAAGCTGTTTTTGACAGACTGCAAAGGGCTAGAGACTTAAACTTGAGCATTGTAAATCCAAATGTCACAAAACACTGCTACAGAATGTGAGACATGTCTATTTCTCAGGAATATAAATGGTGATATAAAACCAAACTTTCAAGATGCTGTGCATTTTTGAAAAGTCTATCACTATCTCCTGATAAGAAACTTAGTGATCTTTTCCTCTTAGCTTTAAAATAAGGAAATTCATCATTTAAATTCAGTGACCAACATAACAACTGTACTTGGGACAGGTAGTTTATAAAAATGAAAAAGAAAAAAAAAAACTTGCTATATTTTTTTTGATTTCTAGAAAAATATATTAAACTGATATATTCGTTCTCTTGGTGAAATTTAGCCAATCATACGTAATTAATTCTTATTTGGGCATTCATATGGATAGATGGTAGATTTAGCTGTTATGTGTCTGTGGAAGAACAGCTCTATATAAAAATAAAATCCTTTTTTTATTTTTAAAGTGTTACGTCAGTCACATAACTCAGGGTGGGTTCTCTTGCCAAGGGTTCTCTGTGATTCCCAGAATGATGGACTGCCTGTCTGCCTGAGAAAGGACTCGGTAAAGAGAGACACCCACAGAGCAAGGTGGGCAGCGCTGCTCATGCAGGCCTGCAGCTGAGGCTGGGGGGCATCCTGCAACGGCCTCAGCTTCCAAATTCTCATATCTTGAAGCTCAGTAACTGAGGCTGGAAAAAGAGGCACAGCATATTGGCGAAAGGCACCACCTTGGAGACTTTCAGCTCCGTGTTTGACTCAGCAACAAGCACGGTCTTTCTTATTTCTTTGCAGCTGAGGGAATAAATCTAAGCTGAGGAAATTAAACTCTGACTCCATGACCTAAATAAGTTGTCAGCACAGATTTAAGAGGAACATACCATAGTCACAGGACCATCAACGAAGCAACTGTGGGTTCTACCAAAATATAAACAGGGAGCGCTGTTTTGGGATAAATGCAAGAGAAAGGAATGATGCCTTTCTGTGTGACATCTGGAATACCTCCAAAACAGCTGCATTTTGTGGAAGCTTTTCCTCCAGTGCACATCCATTCATGGCCTGAGTGATGGGGTGGCCACCTCTTGCAATTGAAGAGCAGAGGAGGTAAAATAATGGCTAGCAAGAGCAGGGTTTGTTTTGAGGGGGCTCATCATTTCTTTTTGGGTTTTTTCACTACCCAAAAGACCTAATATTAAATAAAAGTTGGGATGGGTTAAAGCAAGGTTTTGACATGTGACTAAAAGCAGTGTTAAGACAAATGGTCTGTGGCTTTGTCCTACTGTGTCAAAGATGCTGTGGAAGATGATCAATGTAGGCCAGACCCAGAGAGATTCTATGCTCCGCTCACTGCAAGCATCTCTCTGGAGCAGCTCGGATGCACTGTGCTGCAATAGGTAAGAGCAACAGCATGCCACAGGAGCTTAGCATTAATTTTGATTCATTTTGCAGGTCAAGCATGAAATGCCTCTTGTAGTGCTCTCTGGTGCTAAACGATTTACACCAGTTTAGAATTTTCCAATCTTAGCATCAATTATTTGTGACAATTTCAGATAGCTATCTAATTCTGGCAATCCAGTATTCATTCCTAGGACTACATTCCCTATATATTGATTTCCTCTAAGCTCTGTTTTTTGGGGAAAATCTTTTCCACTGATACACCTGGTTAGCAGATGTGGCTTGGCTATTATATGTGATGCAATTAATCTGGAAGGCTGGCGTCACAGGACTTCGGGTGATGCTGTGGCAGCATTATTGTGATTCATTAGCGCCACTTCCTCAGCAAGTTGTAATTGGTAGTGCATATTGTTTCTGTAAAAAATCACTCACTGTGGTGGTAGGAAAAAGAATGGCATATTTTCTTTTCAGAGGAAAACAAAGGTTATCCCTGTTTACACATCTAGTGTAAATGTAAAATGAACAAGCTCCAGCCTTAATTTGCCTCCTCTACCTCGCTGCAAAGCCTAGGTGTTAGAGGATGGCGCTGAGACGCATTCACCAGACAAAAAGTGTTTCCTATTATTAATGGCTGGAGGAGCCCTGTGTGTAATCAAAGGGCACAGCTGCAGTGATATACAGCCAGTGACAAACGGAGAGATCTTTCCTTCTCACTGCTACAAGCTTGCCAGCTTGCAGCCAGCAACTTCCAGCGCTGTGTATCTGCAAGATAAATAGCACGAGATATGAATATACGCAGTGCTTACAGTCTTGAAAAGTATTGTTATATCCCCCACATACAATCATTCTAAATATGACTTGAGTGCATTTTTCACAATTTCAGAGCTATTCTTACTGCTTGGAAATAGATACAGTTTCTGAGCAGAGATCTAAAACCCTCTAACAGCGCTGCTTTCGGAGGTCTGGTTTGGAAGCGGATGTTGTACAGCTGATGGTGTCAGCAAAGCAGCTTTCATGAGATTCATAGCTCTCTTTTGCAGTGACAGGGAGAACTTTTCACTGAAAATTGAACTTTTCAGTGAAAGGAATCAGCTAAGGGATATATAAAAGAAATATTTTTTATTTTCTGATGCACCTATGACAAAGCAATCTAAGGAAAGAACTCGTTCTCTTCAATATGTGTGTATTTCAGAAAAAGCCATGTTAGCCATTTCTTTTGTAGCTGTTTCTAGTCACATTTTAATCCTTTTGTTTTTTTTTAAAAAAAAAAAGATTTTCTGTGTAGCACCATTTCCTTAAGCAAAGGATGTATCTGAACTGAAACAAAACTTTAAAGCTAAATAGGGAGCAATTTCCAGCAAAAAGCAAACAAAGGTCCTTGGTAAATAAAAAATGATGTGCCCTTTAGCCTGGTTTGCTGTTGGTATAAGTGAGTCCAGATTTCCACAAACATGAGACCAAAGCTGTCGGTGGGCAAGGCCAGCCCTAGCATGGAGCCAGTGTCAGGAGGGTGTCCCCACGCACACACACGCACATGCAGGCACACAGGCACACACGGAGGAAGTTGGTGCCGCTCTGTGACCTTTCCGTGAACTTTCCAGGAGATGCAAAGATCAGTCAAGAAGCCAAAGGTCAGCATTCATGCTGGTCACAAGCAAAAATCAGTTTTAACCAGTCACTGGAAGAGTGTTTCTGCCCCTTGAGTTATCTCAGCAAAATACTAATAACTGCATTTTGTACAGTGGAAAATTGACTCAGTCAGTGTTTAGTGTCTCAGCATGGCTCAGCGTTGTTGCACTCATTTGACAACTTGTTAGAAGCTATGTTCACTTTTCCCCTGTAATATATCTGTGCAGGGGAAAGATGGAGTTAAATAATATGAAGGAAGTGGCACAATGTGAGAAAAATCTGGGAATTCAACGTGAACAGTACCGCTGCTGGTGTTCGTGAGACACAAAAGTATGAGCTGAAGAAAGGAAATTACATGTTGATTGCCTATGAAGAAAAACATTGAGTTAAAAGCAAGGCAACAGTAAAGGAAGTCTGCAATTTCAGTTGTAATTGACTTGTCCAGCCTCTCACACAGTACTTGGTATCAGATTATACCACAGTGGTATCTTTGTTTAAATCAGAGTTTAAAAAAAAAAAAAAAAAAAGAGAATCAGAGTGATATATACAAGTAATATAATCCTACTTTCAGCAGGTCAGAAGTGAAAACAAATGTGGTGATTTTGCTTCAGCGGTAGCCTGAGGTGGACATTTGCCCATGTGACAGCATACAAGATACATTTTAGCACAAAACTCCCATTGACTGCAGCAGGACTCTGATCGAACCCAGACACAGCAAGTGCTGTATTCTAGAAGAAGCACAAACCTCTACCATATGAGTGTCTTTTCTACAGCAGGCTGGGAGGATCTTGTTCTAAGAAATGAGTAATTAGGAACATTATATTGTTTCCCCTTGCCTTTGCTTTTCTTGTTGGCGCAGTCTAATAAATTAATAGTAAAGTTCCACTTAGGAAAAATAATGAGTGAAACTCAGATGAAGCTACAGAGATGTGAAATTTTGGTTATGGATTGGAAAAGGAAACTTCGAGTTTTTAACAGCGTACTTTAATAAAAGCAAGTGGTTCATGAATATATTTTTATCTAACATATTATGAAATTTCTCAATATATTCTTCAACTCAAAAAGTTTCCCAAGTAAAACAAAGTAAAGGGAAAAGAACATAAAATATTTTTCCCATATTGGCTTATTAGTGACTTCAATTATTTCTCATGCTTTTTCTGTTTTAGAATCATCTGGATTATTCTGACGACATTTAGGAGTCTTTTAACTCCTAAAACAAATTATTTCACGAATAATTGCTCACTCTGCAGCTAGTTTTACTGTGCTTTCTTTTGTAAAAAACAAAACAAACAAACAAAAAAAACCAAAAAAAAAAAACAACGGCTCGGCTCATTGTCCAATTTTTGCATTAGAATATGAGTGAAAATGTCTCTGCACAGCCAAAGCTGCAGCATTTCCTGCCCAGTCACTGAGAACTGAAGTGCTTTTCAGAACAGGGTCAGGAGCCATCAGGAGCACTGAGGGTGCTTTGTGCCTGCCCGAGCAGTGGGAAGGCAGCTCCTCGCAGCTGGGAGCTCCCACCTGGACCAGAGCTGGGCTGAAACTCCCAGCTTCATCGTGAAGGGGTCTGGGGACTATGGACTCAATGGTAATTCTAGATGAGGTTTGCACTGGGTTAGGAAAGTAAGGCATAAATTGAACGAGTTCAGGGCAGGCAGTATTTAATATAATACAGGGAGGACTTAGAGCCAGGGCTACTTTTCTGTCTCCATTACAGAGAAGAATAATGGAAAATCCGATCTTTTAATCTTTCTGCAAATATTTTAACTCCTTTTAAAGTCCTTCTGATGATTGCATTTACTTCATGCTTGTGCCAGCACTTCTGTGTGTGGGAGTGCTCGTAGATCCTGAAGTGACTGTGGAGCCTCTTCTTGTTCCATCAGCCAGTAGAGAAATATTACCCAGCAGCAAATAAATGGTGCTGGCCAACTTCTACTCGGGTATGAAAGCATCTTGCCAGGGAACACTCTGATCTGCAAACACTGATTTCTTTTAAAAGCTGGAAGAGTCTGAGAGGACTATAAAAGAAGCTAAAGTCATGCTAATGTTTTAAAATGGTCAACATGATGACTGATAGACATTCAACCTATTAAGATGAAAAGAGGCATCATCCCAGTCTTGGAAGCTTAACATTGGAGACAATCAGTACATAATTAAATGACAGCAGCAGAACATTCATCTTGGCACATTTTCAGGGAAGTTAAGTCTTGTCAGACAAGCATGGTCTGTTTTTTTTATGGAATAACAAGTTCTGATGATAAAAACCCCAGCAAAGCTACATAGTCACATTGAATGGACTAAACCAAACAAAGAGTAACTGAAAACTGAAAGTCACCATGCTCTGTTGAGGTCTCACATGCCTCACCCCTCTCCTGTTCTACAGCTGATGGTGACAGCAAGGCAGGGGCAGGAACACACCACCCATACAGGAACAGAGCCAGTCCAATGACAGTAACCAGAGTCAGACAAAGTCCACAAGCCAGACAAGTCCACAGAGCCAAGGCTGGTCTGGGGTTAAGCAAGGGAAGTCAGGTCAGCAAGGCCAGATGGGGCTTGGCACAGAAAGAGGTGGGCACAGACACACCTAAAATGTAACTTCAGAGAGGACCAAGGGCAGAAGCCTGGCCTTAAATGCAGCTTGGAAGCCACTGGACAAAAGCCTCACAAGAAGGCTTTCTCCAATCTTTCTCATGCAGCTCTTTCTCAGAGTCTGGCTGCTTTCACAGCAGCTCGATCCAGGGTTCCACACCTGCACGGCATTCGAGCAGCCCTGGGGTGCAGCAGTGAAAGCCATGGCAGGGCTGAGGAGAAGAGCCTGCAGGGCAGCTCAGGACCTCAGCTGGGATTTGGGAATGATGGAGGCTAAACAAAGAAACACAGACTTTTCATACAATGTACAGAGGAGGACGTGAAGGCAAGAAGATACACAGCCTTAACTGGATTTCAGAAGGGGCTACCATACCTGAAAATAGCATTAGTGAAAATGCTCATGGGAACATCAGGCTGGTTCTTGAAGTACACTATCAAACTTTTTAAAAAAAGGTTTAAAAAAACCCCCAACACTCAAAGAAAAAAAAAAAAAAGAGTCAGAAAACCTGCCTTAATCTGTTGAGGTTATCCAAGAAGGAGTTAAAAAGTGACTTAATCAAAGTCTGCAGGTATCTACATAAGGAAGAGATTTCTGATAACAAATAGCTATTTAGTCTAACAGAAAAAGGCACAATAAGATCCAATGGTTGGAAGCTGTTGTACTTTCTCTAGCATGGGCCATTAATCATTGGAACAACCTACCACAGGATGTGGTAGATCATTTGAAGTCTTTAAATCAGAACTGAATCTTTACAAAAGAAATTCCTTCTCTCAAACAGAAAATCTGCATCTGATGCAGAAACTAAATTGTGCAAAGATTGAGATGAAAGTGTTTAAAATATATTAAAGATATATAGCTCAGCGGAAAGATAGTTAAGACAAATAAGTGGGATGTTATAGGGCAGCATAGCAGATTCCTGTGCTTTTGTCACTAAAACTCACATAGCTGCTTATAAAAACAAATTTATGGAAAAGAACCAGAAAGGGGAAAGGAAAAAGGTATTCTTCCTAAAATATATATCTTCTGTCCTTTAAACACAGTATGAAAAAGACATGCTTTTTCCTTGAAGTTCATCTGGTGGTGTTCTGACTGCACATGGTGATGGGCTCACCAGTTGTTATTTATGAAGCGTGGATTCTTGGGCATGGTTTAAAAAATACCAGTTGGCCTTGTTCACTTAAATCCCATTCCTTTGAGATGAATTTAATCATGCCTGAAAGATATCTGTGAAACAGAAGCACTTTGAGTTTCCTACAGAGAAAAAAGGAAGATACCAGCCTGCTGAAGAGAATACAACTCTTATGTCAAAAAGAGCAAACAGATAGGGTGCAATTCCAGGGCTATACTTCTGAGTTCAGACCACCAAAGTTTATAGTCAGAGTTCCCATGAGGAGGAACAGGAATATATGAGGGTATTTGCTACTTGTTAGTAGCACTAAACATTTATATAATTCTAGTGCTCTGCTTTGATAGGAATTTCTTTGTGCTGGGAGCTGGAGCAAACAGAAAAGAAAAGGGCTGGGAGCACACAATCCATGCATGGGAAGAGAGCTGCAGCCCAAAGCCTCCAGCAGCACAGAAAACTTGAGCTGCTCTTGTCAGAGTTGCTGCCATGACTGAAAAAGGACTCTGGTTTCCTGCCTGCTTTCACCATGCATGAGAAGTCTTTCACTGAGACTTTCTTTATGATTTTAGACCCTGATATGCAAACAGCCGTTGGATAGAAGTGTGTGTTCCAAGTTCACTGAGTTTTTCATGATCAGAGAATAATAGTAAAGTGCTGGATGCCGAGATTATGCTGGCTTTGCTCCACCTGTCCTTTGGGATCCAGTAGTTATGTCCCTAACCCTTCTGTGACCTAAGCACATGTAATACATGTAGCATGGCTCGAGACAGCGCCTTAGGAAATGAAAATGCATAGGGATATACCTGCTAATTTATTATCTGCATGCCAAGGCACACAGAAGCGCAGCTCACACGCTCTGTGAGCATGCATGCCACATGTGCCCCCCACCCCCTGCTGCAATAGGACAGATTCCCAATTAAAACTGGGACCTCTGTGGAGTAAGTCGTTCATGCCTGCACTGTTCCTGGAAAACCTGCTGCAATACAAATAAGAATCAGTTGCAGCAACTCAGTACAGTGCCTACTGTCAAGTCTTTAAATTCATTAGCCATTTGACATACTCTGCCATTTACATTGTTGGATCACTTCTTCTCTTTCCATAAGCTTATAAAAACAAACAATTAGTTAAGACAATTTATATGGCTTTTCTCTCCACACAAGTCATTTTTAGCCTTCCTTTTTCTAAAGCCTGCTGTTGGGCTGAGCAGCATTTTTACCCCCTGGCGTCTGTGTTTCACCAGTGATGGTCACCAGATGAGGCTGTTTGAGGCTGACACAAAGTACCATCTCCACAGAGGCTGAACATCTCTGAATTACCCCACAAGTGCTGCTGGCTAGAGGAGCCAGACGGAGTTCAGCATGTCACAGCACCAATCTGTCAGTCAGCACAGCCCAGATCCCACACAGAAACCTCCATGGGCTTTGAATCGAGCCTTAAGCATTATAGGACTTTGAGACTGTGTGCATGTGTGTGGCTTCTGGGTGTATGTTTTGATTTTGTTTTGTTCTAGAAATACCAAGTATGTCCTTTGAGACCATTAGAAATGAAGTTTATATAGACATGGTAAAAGACCACTGTAGGCAAGGATAATAAAATATGAAATTATTACAAGAGACATAACAACTGGTTTAAAATAGGAAGTGCTGAGTTTTTCAAGTTCGGCAAGTATGATTATTTTTCTCTTTCATTTTCTGAGCTCCTGTGAGTATATAGAGTCCTAATTTGAGAACTGGAACAAACTGGATTTGTTTATGAGCAAGCAATATAAACTCATCTATCAGATTCATCAGTACATGGGCCAAATCATAAATTACCATCTCACTGTTGGCTTTTAGAGAATAGTGACACTTCCTCCATGTGAAGATACGCCCCTTATTTTTGAATCAGGAAAGCTAAGAGCTTTGCTGCTGGCAAGGACAACTCTAAAAGGAATCATTCCTAATGCAATCTGCCCTTGAAATAAAGCTTCCTCTCATCTGCATTCCCCACGTCATCTGATATGGGCTTCAAATATAAAATTTTCATTGTTTTTCTATGACATTGTCAGGATGGGAAGAAATATTAGCAACATGATTCCTAACAGAATCTGCATGAAGTCGTCACACATTTGACTTCCTGCTAGACATAAATCCATTATCCTACAAACTGTGTTGCTCACATGACATTCCTACTAAGCAGCTGCAGTTGATAAGAGCTATTCTGCATAATTCGCTTTGAAGTATCTTTTAAGATAGGATTAACCAGATGATGTATTCCTCTTTTTCTTTCCCTCTCTCCCTCTGTCTTTCTTGGTGGTGGTGTTGTCATCATCATGGTCCTGCTCCTACAGAAAGGTTTGTGGACTGCAGATACCCATGTGGCATCCATATACCTTGTGAGCAGACTGTCTGTATCTTACATTAAATGTGTTTAAACCTAAATAAAACTAAAACTAAAACTGCCAGAAATAACAGAGAAATCTGGAACTGCTAAAATCAGAAAATAAGGAGCCACTGTAGTTAGCCAGTATGACTGCTTGAAAATACATCTCATTTACCAAGAAATTAATGTTCTGTCTTTCCATCAGTTTGCTTTCAAGTCCAACTATGTATTGTTTTTCAAACATTATCTCATTAGCAAGAACATTTTGGCATTATCTGAAAAAAAGAGAATAGTTTATATTTGTACTGAGTGACAAAATCCCTGTCTCTAAGACACTGAATTGTTTTGTAGCTTCTTCCAAGGAATAGTTTTGTTGTGTGGAAAATCACATCTTTGCCCACTTGTTTTCTGCATCACTTGCCATAGACAATGCAAAGGAAGTAACTGTGAAAATGCAAATGAATATTCTCATGTAAGTGGTGCTAATATAGCTAATATAGCATGCTGTCCATCTGAGTGGCTCAGAAAAATAAAGGGCACCTTTCTGAACTGTGGAAACATGAGCCATGGTGAAAAAGTTGGAATTCAGATTTATTGCTTCTTTCTTCTCATCTCCAATGCTTGAATAAAAGAAAAAAACATTGAAAGGATGCAAGTTTAAGTATCTTAATCTCATCAGCTTCGGCTTGGCTTTTTGCTCTTCTATTTTCAAATGAAGCACCTCATCAAAATTACATTACAATTATAAATAAAATCAAGGTCCACTTTTTATTAACTTTTGCTTTTTTATCCTCCCTCTGTTTAAACGCATTGGCTCTGAAGTCTCCTGGCTGCAGCCGCTGGGTGTTTAGAGGCAATACTGCAGACTTTTATGTTTTATGGATTCTACAAGAACAATATAACATGATACTGACAATCATAAACAGATACTAAGTTGTTTCAGTTTGGAAACAATTGCAGCCATATAACCCTTGGTGGGCTCTTTTATATGAACTTTTATTTTTCTCCGTACAATGGCTAACATGGGAACTATCCCCCATCCAATAGAGCAGCTTGTATTTGCTCAGGAAATGGTTAAGTTACAGCTGGTCACCCCTGTTACTTCATGGAAATGCTTTGATTTGTCTTCCATACTAAAACAGTTAGAGTCATTTGTTTTACTAACAACTCCCCTCAGAGCAGAACCTCAATACCATCTTAAAGCAAAATTAACTTCACACATGACTTTGTCGAGAAGCTTATTTCCATCTCAGGAGAGTTCAAATTTCATGAAATCTGGACACAGTGTAGTTAGGAGGGCAGACTTTGGAAATGTTATTTCCTTCTTTATGCTGCCCATACTGGCCATTCACCCAAGAATTTTTCAAGTAACATAAAGGCAATGCTTTCTTAAGTGTATCAAAATGCCTGTACTTGACCGGCTACCCAATCTGGCCATTGCCAAGAGGCCACTGGGCAAAATATTAATTGCATCTCCAACCTGCACTCTGACTTGTTCAAAGTGTAACCTCAAGGATGTGTCCACAGCAGCTACACTAAAATAATTTTTTTTTACAACTTCTGATAATTTGTAAAATATTTGGCATATCTAAGAGAAGGGAATAATTCTGGACTGGCTCATCACTTCCAAAATGAGGAAAATGTAGCTGCAACCTCCCAAATCAACTGGCAAGGCAGTTTAAAGATACCAACAGGAGTAGATGGACAGCAAACATGGGATCTGTACGAATCTTACTCCACCCTTCTCTGAGAAGTCATATGAATATGAAGCCTTTTACTGATAAATTTAAGTCCTGTAAGGGGAAAGAAAAAAAACAAGTAAAACAAAATAAATAAAATAAACAAAATATTATCGCAGTTTAATGGTACTAATTCTAGTTTTCTTGCACATCCAGATCAGTTGAGAACACTTTCTGGACCTGCAACAGAGAAAAATGAAAGATTTCTCTTTGTTAGAATTTCAAAGCACTTCGCATTCACCACAACCCGCCTGCAAACAGTAAAGCTCAGAATACCAGCCTGTATCAAGTCATTAACCTTTTAGGACTCAATCAAAGCAGTGTTGTGTGACATTAATGAATGCTTTAATGTGGTATATAAAAGCTAACAAACATGGAAACTGGCAATGATTCATCAAATTTAATATTCCATCAAACATTTAATTTTGAAGATTGACACTTTTTTAAAATAATGCAATAGAATACAAGTTCAGAAGAGTGCCTTTAATGAAAGTCATTCCCCTCTTTTTAGGACTTTTCCAAATTGTATTTAGATGCCCAACAAAAGCAAGAAAAGTGCATTAAAAACTGAAACAGTTATGCAACCTTCTAAATAACATTTGAACATATTTTATGGAATTTGTTGAGAAGAGTGAAGGAAGTTGTCCTTATAAATACACTTGCAGTTTAGGTCACACATTGTCTGCAGTCATTGCTAGGAGGCAAAAGCCCTGTTGTAAAACAGCTGGGCTTCTTGGCTTGGGGCAAAGGCAAATTCCACAGCCAGAAACCTAATTAGACACTTTTGGAATTCACAGCACCCTTTCACGCTATGACCTTTTCCTTTCTGCCTTCCCCTTGCTTCTCTACAGCTCACTCCCATATGTCCTCCTCCCCCCTGTCCCCACATGAACATCTGATCCTCTCCTTACTAAATATGTTGCTCTTTATTGCATAAGTACTGTCTACTGGCCAAATTCAATCCTGCTGGTAGTAAGACCAACTTGGAAGTCAACAAGTTTATGTCATGGATAAATTTCACCCTGTGATGCATTTAACTCGTAAAAGACTCGGCTTATCCAGTCTCCTAAAAGTTTTTGAAAACATGGAATGCAGAGAAGTGATTTCAAAGAAACAGTTTTATCTATCCTGGAAAATTTCAAAGTTCCCAAAGAATCCTCATGTTTTCCCTGGAAAGAAAAGAAAAATAGTCTGACTTTTTTTAAAACACATCGACACATAGTCCAACCCTGCCCTGTTGCCAGGGCACCCAGAATGCAGAAAGCCCAGGTTCAAATTCCTGGAGGGACTTGAACCTGGGTTTTCCACATGTGACAGGTAGATATGCCAGCTCCTGGTCTTACATGGGCTTCTTTTTGGACTGAAGTAGTCATTCTGCTCTGAACCTGGCTTTTTTCACTGAAAGATTTTGCATACCCACAAAGCATTTTTCCTGTTGACAGATAGGTATTTTTTAAAAAACAGTGCCTCACCACAAATTTGCCAACCTCCAATACCCTCAGACAAACATACTCAAAACTTTTCTAAAAGACTGGTACACTTTAATTTAAATGTTATTTGTGTCAAGGGGAATTAATATCCAAAAACACATAGATACAAGAATCTAGGTGTCTTATAAAATAAATGTGCAACTGATAGAAATGACAGGCTATTAAATGCCACTGAAGATGTATAATTTATAGTGAGACTATTATATATAATTTTCTTAAATTGTTTCTATAACATAAGCTGCAGTTCTTATCCAAATTCATTTTCAGCCGAAGAGCATGTTCCTTCACACAGATTTTTCACTTAACTAAAAACTGCAGGATTCATCCATTAAAAAAAAAAAAAGTATGATAAATAGGATATTTTAACTGAATTGGGTAATGGAGAACTGCTGTGCCACTCCTGAGAAATGTCTGTAATTCACTTATGCCTTCTGGTATTTGTATAGCATGTTGACTCATGAATCACAGAGTAGCTATCATAAAAAAAAAAAAAACCCAAAACAAAACAATGTCTCCTTGACAAAAAATACATTTAATTCAGCTGAGATTTGCAGTTAAGATTCATGCCTACATTTTTAAACTCACAAATGCTATTATGTTACACTTGGGGAACTGTTTTTGTAAACCTGTGCACATTGGTGGTACATTTCCTGTTCCGAATCCCAGAAAGCACTAACAAATTGCTTCTCGCCACATTCCTGGCAGCATTATTCTCACCTTGCAGGTGGTAAAACTGAGGCAGAGGAGCTCAGTAATGAGATCAGGGGAGAAGCAAAGTTCAAAGCTCAAAGCAGAGGGCAGAAGTAAATGCTGCTTTGGGCAGCTGGTGCCCAATGTTTTTCATGGTTGCCAGCTCCAGCAAGAGGTACCTTGCTTCCTCTGCAGCTTCCCACCAGCAGCACCTTTCCTCTAGCTGCCCTTTTGCAGAACCAAGTGGACTTCTAAAACTTTTTGGTTTTTATGGAAATGCATTTTTTTCACTAGCCAAATGCATTCTGATACTGTGTTGGCCCTTGAGGAAATAAACAGAAGGGTTTAGGCAGATTTTTATGAAATACGTAGAGTAGTTGGAATAGGAGCAGGTGAGAGGTGCCTACCAGGGGAGACATCAGTATTCTTTTGTCACATCTGAAATGGTGAGAAACAGTATTTGTCACAATTATTGGCAATGGGAAAGGGAAGAAAATACCTACAAGCTGTGCAGAGGAAATGGCCAGATTTGGGTTTTCCTCCACAGAGAGTTCATCTCTCAAGGCCTGTGAGGCAGAGAGTAAATATCAGTTGGTATTTGGAGGGTGTCAGAGGTGCCAGGTGAAAGGAGATCCTGCAGAATAAAGTCCCAATATCAACAGAGAAAGAAACAAAAAAACAGAGGGCTCTCTGTGACTTCAAAGCCCACAGAATGTTGCCTCTACCTTGGCAACTGGGGATGTACAGCCCTGGGCTTCACATCACAACTGGAGCCAGGCACCTTGGGCTGGCTTCCAGTTCACCCCCGCCCCACCTCCTCAGCCAGGACTGAAGGGGTGCAGCATCTCCCTCAGCCTGGGCCTTAAAAATATCTCTTATTTCATCTTCCCCAACAAGCATCTATCTACTACACACTATTGCTTTTTGCTTTAGATTAAATATTAGAATCACTGAAAAATACCATTCATTATAATTTGCAAATAACATTTAATCGTAAACTAGACCTCAAAGGAACACTAAGTGTGTGTATGATTGCTAAATGGTCAGCATCATCAAAGTCCCCTGGAAAAACTAATTAGTATATTATTATATATTTGCATACCTGGGAAATAAATGTTGTTCGCATCCCCTTCTCTAAGGACAGAATGGAGATGGTTCAGTAAAACACCCAACCTCTTAATATGCAGGGTTTGTTGTAGGAGCAGCTCAATTCATATTTCCACCAGTTTGATGGTAAGTGAGCAGCAGTAGCAATATTAATCTGCAGTAACCTGTCAGTGAACTCTACAGCTAATATGATGTAGTTATGATTTTACCATCAATCAGAACTGAACAGGCCCTGGACAATCCTTACAGCACTGCCTCAAAAAATCTAATTGTGCAAAAGCTTCATCGGTTTCCAACATTTCTTTTTTATCTGTCACAGACTTTTGGCCTACTACACAACCTTTTATTATTGGTCTTATTGCATTAGCTTGTAGGACAAAAAAGAAAAGGCTAAATCTAAGAGTTCCCCTGCATTCCATCATTTGTTACCCTGTAGGATCCTATTTGACAGTTCCATATTATTTTAGATTTAGATAAATATTCTTAGGACATATGGCATTGCATGAACTTTTGAACCACTGATTGCCAATGTATAAAGAAAAGGCTAGCAATATTTTTACTTCTGCATTTGCATGTTCAAATGTATAAGAAATAGATAACAAAAATGGGAGAATTAAGCTGTAACTAGAATTGGATTAGTCAAAATGCAAACCCAGACTTTGTTTTTTCTTTTAATTAATTGCATTCACAGAGCAGAAGAATAGTTGAAAAATGAATTATTAACAGCAAATATGAACTTCTACAGGAGTTAGAGTTCTACTGGTGATTAAGATAACTGTTCATTATTCTTTTCAGGCATTTTTAGTACAACCATTTATTATGTAATTTTGTAGCTTAAATTAGATGTGGATGTGTGTGTGTGTGTGTGTGTGTGTCTGTGTGTAAGTATCATAAAATAAACACAGACAGGCATTCTGAGCCATAAGCTTTCCTTCAAACAGTGGCCATAAGAGATTACAACCTGCAGTGAGAGACATTACAACCACACTATTTCTGGTGAGTTTACTATGCGAGAAGTTCTGGTGTAACTTTTGTGATTTTAAACATATAAACCCATCAAGGAAGATGAACTATTAACATTATCTGTTTAGTCATTTTAATCTTTTGCATCTTAAATGTAATCAGGCTTTTCAGAACTGAAATTGCTAATCAGCATGTTGGATAAATGTTTCCATTTTAAAATGTGCACATCTAGACATAACAGCTGGCTGTAAAGAATATATTTATATTTGTGATTTAATGTATCACAAACTTTATATTTGATTTCATTTAGCTTTACCAAGAAACTGAGAAAATTTTTGCTAGCACGATCTGTTTTGACAGCAGTTTTACAGCAGCAGAAAAGCATGGAGTAATAAATGAGGTGTGCATACAATGCATTATGTAGTCTTTAAAGCAAGCATGTCTTTTTAACAAAGCAAATTTTTTTTTACACAATTTCAAGTGATTTCATCTCTTTCTAACATGAGCTCAATTCATGCGAAGCAATACAGATTGTGCATAAACAGAACACAGCACTCACTCTTCTCTACTATGATGGCTGTTCATTAATTTAGCAAACTGTCTTCAAAACTGAGGGGAAATATTGTTTTTAGAAGAATTCTAACTTCAAAGAAATATTTTTGATGATATGAACATCAAGTGAATAGCTGAGTTTTAGCCTTCAATCAATCAAAACGTAAAGTAATTGTAATCTAATAAAAATAGCCATACAAAATAAGGAAATGGCAGTTGCATCCTGTTAAAAACATGCAGGAATGCAGCTTTGGAACTACTGAGAGAACCGAGGCTGTAGAAGGACAAAAACAGGATGTTAAATTCTTACGACAATTGGAAGCAACTGATTTTTTAAGCACCCGCCACCACCCGTGATAATTTGTTCAGCAGCCTCTAGGGGGTTCTGTGTGACTGCAGAACCCTGCAATTTCATGAGCACCTAAAAACAGGTTATCAGAGATACAGGCATTTACACTGATGTTGAAAATGTCCAGCTGCATTGTCACTGCTGCAGAGTTGATTGCTCCACTAGCACCAGTGTTGTCTAAAGTGAAAATCACAAAAGTTCTTGAGAACTTCAGCCCACTTCAGAATGTGTACTGTCATCATGGCAATAATAAAAACATTTGTTATAATTAATACAATTATATTAAACTGCATATAGCCATCCCTTAAGCAAGTATATTTAAATGCCAACCACAAATTTGTTCACTTTCCTTTATGTTTTTAAGAATTATTTAACTCCTTGTTTTAGCAGACTGTAAGGAACACTAGTTTTCCTTCATTATTTCATATTTCTGTTTTTGCAAGAGGCTGGAACTTTACCACCACATACTAACTCTCCTCTGTACTTTAAGAGCCAATTACAAGATGTTATAGGATTCCTGCTATTAAAAAAAAAAAAAAAAAAAAACATCACTAATCTGTTAATAACAGACTGAAAAACAAAAAAATTAAGTTACTGTGGTACAATGTGTCATGCCTGGCCAACCACAAATATAGCAATAGAATTATAAGCTCAGTTGGTTAGAGAACAATAAAGCCACCTAAAAGTTCAAAGATTAATAACAGTATAATTATCAAAGAACCTCAAGTCATTCTTTGATGAATATCACAACAAAAATAACAATATTTGGGGATTTTAAAATCTATTAGTCTGGATTTTTCAAACATGAGAATGTGCAGTCAGAAATCCTGATTTTCTCCAGGGAATGTCATTGAAGAAAAGAATGAATATTACCAGAGCCTGCTTCATTATTCTGGTTTGCTATGATACCTGCAAAGCAGCTCATACATTGCAACAAATCGGTCCTCTTAGTCATAGCTGTCACAAGAATCTGATTCTTACCTTATACTTGTGGGGAAATTGATAGAACAAGCTCTACAAATAATTCCTATAATGAGCATTTTCTTAACCTTTATTATTCACATGGCCTCACTGTTAGGTAAAAGGTAAATAAATGAAAGTTCTAGCTGACACAACTTTAACTGCAAATTATAAAACACCTCTTGCTAGTCAGTTAGTTAATTTTAAAGTCAAACCTAGACATTCTAGAGAACAGGGCTGGATGAGTCTGGGAATCAATGCCTGGCTTTACTGGCCTCATAGCTCATAGCTGGAGGAATGTTTGAGTACAGTTACTTCTGGGCATGGTCCTTCTTGTGATGGGCTGTCAGGCAGGGATGTCATGCCCTCTTGTGCCCGACACACTTTGGTCATCCTACATCTTTGGAAATCAAAATTTAAATGGGGCTTGTCCAAAATGGAATTGAATACCCTGCAGTTTAAGCTGTCTGTAGGACTCAGGGTGAGTTTTGTACTGGTCACAAACCGCAGTTACACACAGACTCCACCACAAGTATGCTGTGACTGGCTCAGAGGTTTGGTGGTTCCTGTGGCATGGGAAAGCTCCTGGACAACCTCCTGAAAACACAGCCCCACCTTCCTGTGGATTTATGACATGGAAATTGAAATAAGATTAATAAAACCAAAGTGATGGGCTATAAAAAGGATTGCAAAATATACAGTGAAATTTGATATTGCCCAGCTCACAAGAGAGTGTTACGCTTCAGCCAGAACACCAGTTACCAGTGAGGTCACTGTACCTGCACACAGCTTATTTTGCATTATGCCAGCACTGCAATACAAGTTTGAGTAAATACCAGTTACGAGCAAGCAGAGAAGCAGACTATTAAAAATTGCCAGGTTAGACTGTGAGAACACTGGCACATAATAGGTGTGGGTTTTTTCTCGTTTTAAACATATTTTTTTAAGATTTATATGTATTTCAAGACAGTTAAACCCAATCTTTTCTTAGACTACCTACTACTCAATATACATTACAGCAGCTATTGCCTGTTTCATCTCCCAAAACAGATGCTTATCTAGTGAAAGCAAGAGAGCTGGACAGCATCTTCTCAGCTTCTGCTAACCAAGAGATGATGTAACAAGACCAGGATGTTCAGAACTCTCCAAAAGGACACATTGAGAATCCGTTTTTTCCAAAATGTCATTGAGAGATGGGTAAAATGCATGCATGAGATGTGGACTATCTCAGAGACAGCCCAGGAAAAAGGCAGACAACATGAATAACAAATGTTACTTTGAGGTCAGTCATAGGAGACCTCACTCAAAATACAGTCAGGTTAATAACATTTTGAATGTTTACTCCAAATTAATTTGTCTAAGATTCTGTTTAACTATGAACAAGTCAAAAAAAAGGCTTCCTTGTGTTAAAAAAAATATGAGATATCAAAATCCACAAAATTTAAAATAAAATGTGACAGGCAATCAATCATGTCCTTACTAATTTCAAAATACTAATATTTCCTTTTTGGACATTTAAGCTTGTATTGAGTTAGCCTAAGTTTCAAAGGAAAATGTAACTTCAAACAATTTTTGTTTTCCATTAAGAAAATGTTGACACAAGTCCTTCAAAAATTAAAATGCTTTCCCACTACTTTCTAAATCAAACAATATTGAAACTATGACCCTTCCTTGAAATCATTTTGGTTGCAATGACTCACTAGTTTTATGAGAAAATATACCATTGTGACTACACGTGATTCCCCATCCCCTTGTGAAATCCCAGGAGAGCAAATTCCCATCCTGTCACACTTTTGGGTCCATTGCTTAACATTTCTTTGAACTGGGTAGACGGTTTGGGAAAATTTTAGTTCTTCCTTTATATAATAAAAGAAACAACAACAAAAAAAAAAAAAAAATTGTATTGTGTGTGAAATGCAATAAGGAGATTAATGTCAATCTTAAAAGGAAAATTAACAATTAAATAAAATCCATAATCAGGGCATGAAAGCTCTTGAAACTAGCAGCTCGACTGGCTATTTTCTGATACATTGACCTTATGTACACAGTGAGGGCAGTGAGCACAAGCCTGTTGTCCATTCCCATCTGGGTGCAGGGGAAGGGTCACAACAGCCCATCATGCAGCTTCTCTGCTTTTATTCTAAGCCAAGAGGCCAATAGTTTCCTCTGTAATTGAGCTGAAGGATATTTAAAAATAATTAATAGGACTTGGAGCAACTACTATTATTTGTTGTGTTGTGTGCTTTCTAGTTTTTTATTGCCTGCTTCCAGATCTTAAAGACTTTTCTTCAGAAAGGTTGAATACCAACTCTTCTGAAAGTAGTCCCAAGGCAAGACAGAATATAAATAGCTCTGCAAGCACAACAAGCTGAAGGCTCCACAGAGGCGAAAGTACATCAAGTAATTAAAAAATACTGAATCATATAAGTAGGGAATATCCTTTTACAGTTGCAGGACATACACATTAAAAACACTACCAGGATCTGAGTTGTTTTTAACTGTCGTGCCAATGGGAGTTATGCACAAACAGGAAGAGTAAATGCACAAGGGGAACCGTCTGGTCCACGTGCAAAACTCTCCCTGAGTCAGGCCCACCTTCCCCACTTCCCCTCAAGGAAGGAACAAACTTCTGTCACCCTTCTAAGAGCACGTAAACCATGTGTCCTCTTCCTACAGCTGCAGATCCACCAGCATCGTGTACCTAAGCCATCCAGTCCCAGGTGCCTCTTGCCCCCTCCAGTCCCTCTCCAGAGGACCAAGAGCTGCCAGAACGACGGCCACGGGGTGCACATGTGGATGAAATCCTCACCACAACCCCTTTACATATTTATTTATTTACTTACTTACTTACTAGACCATTACCTATACCATGACTGCTTTATTTTCAGAGATGTGGTTTCTCCACGCTCCCACACGGGGAGCAAACCCAGCCACGTGCACCAGCTCTCTGCAACAGCAGCCGGGTCTGCTGTGCAGCAGCTCTCTGACCACACAGGGGAAGGTGTGCTTTAACTGGCTCTTTTTCTTGGGCCTTTCATACTGGGATTGACTTGATTTTATAGGAAGTCCTGACATGGAACCAATGCACAAGGCCTTCCGAAGTCTCAGGAGCCCCTGAAGGGGGCCTAGGCAGGGCCCTACCTGACATTGCAGCACCATCCATCATGCCAGCAACCTCCACAGCTTTCCAAAAATTTCCAACAACAGACAAGAATAGACTTAGCAAAAACTAGACCAGGTCCAAACGATGTACTGATTTGAATCAACCAAAAATGCACTCAAAAATATTTGATTTTTAATATTGAGATGATCTTTCTTGCCATAGAATCTGAGGCAGATTATCTTGCAATTAAAATGAGATTGACACTCCTTAAATATACTTTTTATCTCCTTTTAAACATATGCAAGGCATAGGAAACAGACACCTTATGGATGTGGACTTTTGCATGTTGTTGTTTACCTCTTTATTTATAAGATCAAGTATATATGCATCACAAATATTCTAACAACTACTGGTGGTGCACTGCATGCTGTATTGGAGGAATAAAGAACAGAGCTGATGGACAGAATAATTTGCTGTGCACTGGTTTCAGCTGCCAGTGATTGCAACAGGAACTCAGCAGATGTTTTCTTGATAAAGGTTGTTTCGTGTTGCAGAAGCAGCAGCAAAATCCATAGCATTTTTCTGCAGGACTCTGCACATCATGATTCTGCCATTTCAGTTAGTCTTAACAGCTGGAGGATAAAAAAATGTTGCACTGCATTATTTGAAATTTGTCACGTTGATTTAGTTTCATTACTGTTATTAAATTTTATTCTGGAATGGTTTACATATCAAGAATACATAATGGGTTTCTGTGTGGCCTGGGATTTATTCCTTGAATGGGGAAAGGACTCTACTGTGACATAGTCATAAAGCCTTATTGACTTGATCCTTTGCCATAAACATTGGATTCAGAGAATTAGACTGAATATTAAATTGATACAATGGATGTATTTTCATCAGGAGAATAACTCCTTCCAAAACAGAACCTAACAGTGAGTCTAGATCTGTGGAATTGTTTTAGAAATCTATTACCAGGCACAAATACAAAAATATTCTCCTAATTAGGCAATAAGGGTAGAGAGAAACAGCACAAATATGCATATTTAACATATTGTTCAGATCCTGAAGGAAAATAAGACAAGAAATGTAACAAAAATTAAATGTGCACAGACATATGGAAGGATTTAAATATGCAAAAGGGTGTTTCTAAACAAAGAAATACCAAATATAAAAAGGTCTTTTAAAATGTTAAGTTTTATTGAAAGACAAGATGAGCAAGCAAATTGAAATTACAGATGATATCCAACTGATTCAAATTCGGGTTTTGGACCTCTTCTACTGGGCCACTCACAAGTCCAAAAAACTTTTGAGTTGGCCCTAAATTTTGTGTTTTAAGCCAACATTTAAATGTGAGTGACTGCCATTTTGTCACGTTCCTGGAAGGCAATTTGCACTCAGGAGAAAGCTGCCTTGTCATATAATGTAAATTACTCAAGATCACATGTCACCTCAGAGAGATATACTCTCGCTGATTTGTAAATTAAAGACAAGCCACAAAAGTTCCTAATTCCTTCACAACATAACTACTCATGAGTTTCTGCTGAAAGACTGCCATCAAAAGGCAATAAATCTTCAGGAAATAATATCACAATGCTAGCTCTAAAGCACTCACGATTTTTTTCCAACTTTCTCCGGAATACTCCTTCCAAAAGAAAGCAGATGGCAAAATACTCAGCGGGTCAACTTTTGTGTTCAGACACTCCCAGGGGTTTCCATTAATTCACACTGTCTCTGCACAGACATAGACAACAAGAGAAATCACTACCCATCCTTCCTTAAGATCACCACATTTTTCCTTGCCTCACTATCAGAGGCATTATTTGAAACCAGCATGGCTCTTCAGTGCATTCTGGATGCATAAGGGGTAAAGCAAAATAACGCCTCTCGCTGAATTGGATTCGCAGATCATGGACATGCCTGGGTCCAACCCAAATCCATCCTTTTCCTGGCGAAGCCCTTCAACAGATGACCTGACCTCACTGCTCCTCTGCCAACCCGGCCACCCAACCACACAAAACCAAGTCTTCTCTGAAAGTCACACAGCACTGCTGAGCTGAAGTGTCCCAAGAAGCTAAGTCATTATAGAGTACCAGACTTATTTATTTACTGGTTTACTGGGGAAGAACAAATTCCTTAGAGGACAGATTTGCAGAAGAATTCAGTGCTGACCTCATTGTGTCATTATTGATGTCAGCAAAACCTGGTGAAACAAAATAAGCCCAATGATGGATGAGTCTGAAAATCTCACATGCTGTAAACCACGAAGAGGTTCACAGCACCTTCATCCGCTGCACTGCTGCTAACGAACAAAGCCAGCCAGGAACAAGGGCTTCTGGCAGCTCATGAGGGAGCGTGTCAGGCCACACAGCCCCAGAGCGGTGTCCCCAGCCGGATGGGCGCCAGAGACGTGCGCTCGAGCAGGGGAGCCCCATCCATCGTGTTTGTGCCGAGGTCCCGGGTGTTGCCAGGGGTTACTGTGCACAGAGTGAGGGACAGGGGCCGCACAACGAGGGGAAAAGCGTTTCAGCCCAAAAAAGGAAAACATCGGCTACAGAAACGCAACAGCAGAGGCAAACCACCAGAGATAATCAAATGTTAATATAACCGCATTCCTTTCCAGTGTAATGAAAAAACATCAGAAAGCATGAAGAACATGTTTCAAGTAACAGAGGGGGTTTTCTAACAATAAATTCAGAGAACTCATATGCAACTGTATGAAGACTAGAAAAGAGCCACTGCAGACCTACAAAATCAGCTTGGCACACCTCCATGAGAGCCGTGCTGATGGGCTGGGGCCAGGCAGGACCCCCTCGCTCTGCTCCCAGCTGCTCCCAGTGCCCACAGCTACCACCAACCCTGACCCAGCAGAGAACGAGACTGAGATATTTGCTGCTGGCACCAACCAGCCATGAGGTTCAATCGGTCCACAACTGGGAGGCAGTAAACCTTTACGGCTGCGTCCGCACCAATGGCATCTCCTGAGCAGCTGTGCGGGGGAAAGGTGGAGGAGCCCCCCACAACACCTATTCTGAATGAAGGCAGCCAGCAAAACAGCCAACACCTAAAAGTCGCCTGCTCCATCTTCAGACCACACACATTTGCTATTAGTCACCTAAATGCAGGCTGTTCTTCAGGTGCTTTCATTTCTCAAGCTTGCACACTGTGAGAAAATAATACTTTCGCTAGTCCTAGGTTTAGAAAAAAAACCCCTTTAAATTTTTATAAGAGCCAAAAGCTGTTAGCTTGAGAGTCCTGTTTTCCATAAAACTCACATTCATAACAAGCAATAAAAATGGAAGTTTGCTGCAATATAACTCACGAGTCTGTCTAAAACTTAGATCTGAAGGGATCTCCATTAAAGGTAAAATGTAGCATAGGCTTCATGCCAGACCATTCTTTTGTTTCTTTTCAATAAGAGAAAGAGTGCCAACTATGATAAAGTTTTACAAGGAAGTCACCCATGTTCTAACAACATAACTGAAATTAGCCATCCATTACATGTAGGCTCTTAACTACTATTAATTGACATCTCTTTCCTTCTCATCTCTGAGTAAGCCAAACTGTATTTCTAACTCAACATTGATATTTACTGCATTCCATATAAAATTAGATATTCCTCTATAAGAATTTTTAAGAGGAATCAAATGAAGAAACCTGACCTGCAAAGTGTGGTACTTTTCACAATTTTTATCAATTCCTTTGATAAGATTCACATTTAAGTCACAACGTTGTAGCAGAACATCAGATGACACATGCATAAAAAGCATGCTGCTCTGAGTCCTTTCTGCCTGCGCACAGTGGATTCACAGCACACTGAAATCAAAAGCAGATTTTGCAGAGACAGTATTGAACTTGAGCTGCAACCAGCAGTATGGAAAAGGGACAATATGCAGTGGGCTGCAACAATGGTTCTGACAATTAACCCGGCTACGGTGCACTGCTACCATAGCCGAAAGGACTACAGGCAATCACTGTAGCACACTCCAAGGAACTTCTGAAAGAGTGAGCCCTACCTATGATCAAATTAATTGCTGTAAGAATATCCCTAATAACCTAAACTTAGAGGCTGATGAACCAGACAGCATCTCAAAAAAATTGCTCTATCCAGGAATGTAACTCAGAATGTTAAGTCTTAGAAATGTGAATTATTAGAGCTGTCTCATGCCCTTCTGCTGACAACAGGAGAATCTCATGCAACATTATTTTCTAGTGCTTTTGTGTGCTTGTTATTATTTTTTTTTAATATACACACTATGTGGCAAAGAATGTTGGCTAAACAGAATAAGAAGGATTTTATTTTCACTTCATTATAGGTTTTGGTCATGCCACATGGTTGATTTGCCTCATTGCTGTCCCTTTGCTTTCCCACCTTTAATAGGAGAGATAGTAATACCTGTCTGCTCCTTAAGACATTTATGCTGATTACTTATCACTTACCAAAATCTTTCAAACTGAAAGAAGTGTCACAGAGGCAATATGAGACATAAATTTGTCTTTCACTGTTTCTTACTTCCTTTTTGTGTTGAGAGCCAAGACTCGTTTCTGATAGCTATCATGTTCTAGTCCTTCTCTCATCAATTATTTGAAGAAGTTACTGTCATCCAAGGCTGTGTTTCTAATGATTTTTTTAGTTGTGTAATTTAAAGAGTGCAAAATCATTCAATTTCATCTTATTCCAGAGATCACTAACTGTAATTATACATGGAAATGATGAAATGAACAAAAACTAGATATACTCTAATCCACTTTCAGGGTCTAGCATAAGAAATCCAGGTCAGTTATGCTAATTTCAAGCAGTGTAAATTCACCAGTGCTTCAGAAAATTAAAACTGCTATCAAGTGATGGAGCAAAAGTTTGTTCACAACAAGGATTTAATTTTCCCCACAGAAACAGTGAAGCTAAATAAAAAGAAAAAATTATTCTCTTCTGACTATTTAATCAATCAAGAATTGCAAGTCAAATATAAACACACCTTAAAACTCTATCCCAAAACCAAAAGACACCCCTCCCAAAACCTTCAGCCCTCCCAAACCAATTGAAAAAAAAGAACATATTGCAAAATTTCATGTTATGCAAAGAGTTCAAGGAAATTGACCTTGGTTCTTTCAAAGGCTGTAATAAGTATTCTTTGAAGAAAAGAAATGCTAGTGAGAACAGATCCTTTCACACATGAGAAGAGCAAATGAAAGATTCAGAAATGGCTCTGACATTAAGTTCCTTCTCAAGTATTTCCTCAGTGGGAAAAAAAAAAAGGAAGAAATGCTGGGAGCACTGAGGGAGAATGGGATGAGGATCCTGTGAAAGAAACTGCAACAACTAATGAAGGACATATAGGGAAACACATTAGGGAAACGTGAACAAATAAAAAAACCTAGACAACATGCATTCTACAGGACTTAAAAGAATTAGCTAAACTCCTTTATGCTCACTGTGCACAAGCCAAATAACTGAAAAATTAATGCAGAGGGAAATATTAACATTACCACCTTAAACAACAGCAAAGGTACTGCAGACAGATTCTCGTAAATCCCATTTCTGTTCCTAATGGTCACTGTCTTCAGCAAGCCTTGGGTGCAGGGCCTGGAGCAAGGACAGGGGACTATCCAAGTGCAGATGAGCTTTAATAGGGGCATGATGTTTTATCTCACAGGATCTTAGCTGAAAAAGTAATTCACATTGGCTCAGCCATTTCCATGTGGCTTTCAAGTTGCTGAGGTAATGAAATTACAGGAAATAAGCTGCAATGTAGCAAGGTGGTGGGAACCGTCTCCTGGCTGCCATGTGGATGACTGCTAGGAACAGTCTGTTGGACTTCTTTATTAATGATCTGGAAAAGAGAGTGCACAGCACTTTGATGAAACTCACAGATATGAGTGTGAAAGACAGAAAGACAGTGTACAAAGAAAATAATAGAGAAATTCCTAGAGAAGATAGAACCATGGAAACAAAATAACTAAAGGAGACTCAAATTGGAAAATAATGCAGCCTGGGAAAACATCTGAGGAAGAGCAACAGGAAGGTGAAATCTCAGATGCAATAATGATGTAAGAGATGTAGGGAGACAGCTCATGCTAAATGGCATGAATTCGTACCATGCTATGGAGTGAAAAGGCCAATATTGCACTGAGAAAGAAACAAATACCACTTTCTGCATGCTGCTGGTACAGCTCCATCTGGACTATTATACACATTTCTGGATATTGACAAATTTGAGAGTTCAGAGGAGAGCGCCAAACATGATCCAAAGACTAAGAGGATTGATTTATGAGGAGACATTAGAAGAGTTAAAAATATAAATTGCTTGACTTAGAAATTATTAATGGGGGACATGGTAACAGCCTACTAATATTTGAAGAAGACCACCGGTGAAGGCATTTTTCAGCAGGTTTCTCAAGGAACATCAGAGTCCAGAGAAAGCAAAACCATATACTGAGTATCAAGAAATGCTTATTGATCATGAATTATAATAATCTGAGGAATAATTTTCTCAGTAGGAGAGAAATGAGACTTTTACTTGTGGCTTTTAAACACAGACTTGAAGAATTCCTTAAGAAGCCTATGTACCCACAACTGTGAAAGTCTGAACTCTGACCTCTCTGATCCATTCCAGCTTAGCCAAGCTGGTTGCCGTCTAAAATTCCCTCTTCCACAAGATGATTTGGGCATATTTATAAAGACGTTACATTCTTATTTGTATTTCTTCCCATGCTTTTGCTACCCTGGCATTCAACAAACTAAAATAAATAGCTGCTGTTGGTGAAGTACTTTTGTTACTTGAGGGCCAGTGAAAGTCTCAGCACTTGTCTTACCACTGCATGCAAATAACAAGCCAGCAGTCAGACACCTACAGAGCCTTTCAGTGACTGGGTTCTTGATGAGCTACATTCAAGGTAAGTATTAGATGCAAGTGCTCCTTCCTTTTTTTTTAAGGTGAAAAAATAAAAGTATAGCAAAGCCTGACAACTCTGGTTTGTCTGAAAGCTCATGGTTGGCCAGTAAGACTGGAAAAACAGTATGAACCTGGCAAGGCAAGGAGCTGGAAGGTAACTGGAATCCTTCTTCATCCAGACACAGAGTGTTTCCTAGGGAGACAAAACGCCGTACCACGTGTCATGCAGCAGCAACAGAAGTTTTAAATCTTGCAGTTCCCTTAGCTAGATATATCTCCCAAAGTTAGATTAATTGTGTATCTTTCATCTTCAGCCATCTCTGAAAGGCCTTATCTTTATCTCTGCTTTCAGAGGTCCATAAATTTCTCTGTGTTCAAAGGCTTCATCCCTTCCCCCAGTCCCTCTCTAGTTCAGATATCCGCAAACTCCAACACGACTGGCAAATCTCTCTGTATTTAATCCCCTTAAATTATCTTCCCCTTCATACCTCCTTCCATGTCTTTCACCTATTTCCTTCCAATGCTTCACTGCTAAGTTCATCCTTGCTGAATTCTTCTGTTGGCAACCTCCTTTCTACCAAAAACTTCCCCAATATGGAAATCAACATTGCTACGTTCTTTTTTTCCTACTACATATTTCCCTGGTACTGGAAACCTAAAATATTTAAAGTCCAATTCAATTTTAAACCCATGAAGTTTGTTTGAATGTTTTCACTTTTTCCATGGACATCTTTTCCTCCTCTCCAGAGGCAAAATTATCCATAAACTGTTGCCAATGGTTATGTTTAAAGCAATCACTGAAGAACCTAATGTGAAATATATTCAACTTTGACACTTGTTTTCTGCTAAGTAAGGGAATTTAAATCACAAAACAAAACAAAACAAAACAATTCATTTATAAGCAGGCAGCTATGCTTTCAATGTAATTTTTATTCATGTTTTTCTTCATCAGATATGATTGATTCAGGTAGATCAGTCCCTGTATACTAGGTTACCATAATTATGCACTATACCCATTTCAAAATTAGTTCCAGCTAGTTAGCTTCACTGCAAGACAATTCACAGTGCCAATTGAGAATTTAACCTGTTTTGATGATGGATACATAGAAACAGCAAAATCCATTATTTATAAACTGTAGAAAATAAACTCTCTAGCTGGCCAGGGACATGAAGCATGTGAAGGGTTTTCATTTTAGATGGTTGGAAATTTTAAACTCAAGCAGCTTTTAATCAACATCCCATTGAAAACAAATTTCAGCAGTTGCATTTCTCATTCAGCAGTGATACAATGTAACTGAAAATAGAAGCTCCACAGGCTTGATGGTCTATTACTCAACATGTGTTTATAATAAATTATATGTAAATAGCTATGGTGTAGTAAGAAAAGCCAGAAAAGACAACCAGTTTCAATAAGCTGAAGGGGCTGAGAAAAGGGCCATTTCTGTCCTACTGTTCTGAAATAATTCCTGTAATTCAAACACTCTCATGTATCACTGGTTTCTATTATTATCAAGTTGCAGTAGCACCTAGATGCGCAAGTCCCATAGTACTAAAATAGTTTTTAGAAAGCTAGCAGCAGTTATCATAACTAGACATTGTTATCCCTCACTCTCTGCATCAGCAGCAAGGCTGGAGCAGGCTCTGGGCTGAGGAGGAGCTGCAGGAGCTGTGCAGAGGGGTGGTGAGCACCAAGGGGTACAGGGTGAGGGCACCTGCACAGAGTGAGCTCCCCCGAGCCTGCCATCCCACTAACTCCCCTTGGACACTCGGCAGTGAGTGGAGAAAACCACCTGCAGGGTCACACCTCCGACCTTCCAACAGAGGTGGGGACTTTATTTACCATAAAGCCAAGGGGTGTAAAGACCATTTTTAATTTGGCCTAAATAGCCATGGTTACACAAGTAAAAGGGAATTAAGAAAATGTTCAGCCTGAAGTACTGGAGCAATGAGCATCTCCCCACACATGCAAATTTACTGAAATAGAGTGAATTCTCACTGCAAGTAAAAGGAGGACAAGCTGGCTTTATTTCTGAGTTTGGTTTCCTATACTATTAACAGCTTTCCTTTTACTCTAGGTGAAGATGGCTAATTATGAGCCACACAGACAGTGAAGACTGCACACTCCACCGAGTGACCAAGATACAGGCTAAAGTTTTTCACAAGGACATCATAAGAAGAAAGTGTTATAAAAAGCAGTCATGGATTCACCATGTGAAGCGATGGCCTCCATCACTCCCCTGCATTAATCCCTATCCTGTATCCCTGTGCTGTAGTTGTGGAGCTTCATTCATTACTGCCATACTGTGGGTCCACCTTAGTCCCTCAACTCAGGGTGATGGCTGAAGGGAGCCAGGTGCTGCAGAAAGCAAGCATATGCTGGAGAACTGACTGTATAACACAGGACCTAGCATGGGCTGAGAGGGCAAACCGGTTCCCTTTGGACTGTGCATATTTCTGAGGGGAATGACAAAAGTTTGTTGCAAAAGTTTGTGACGATTTGGTAAAGAGGACTAATTGGGATGAGTCACTGGTAAGAATTCCAGGTTGTGAGCTGGAACAGTACAAGAATTATTTAAATTTTTTAAATTATAATTTGTCATGAAGAAAATGAGAACGTTTCATCCAAAGGTAATTTTACAAGACTAACTGCTTTGACACGAGCAGTGGACAATAAGGGAGGTGCCAGCCCAGGAAAATGTGCCATTGGCAGGACATGCATAGGAAGATAAAAGCTAAAAATCCTAGTGAACTCTCTGGCATACCAGTAGACAATATTGCAGCTGATGACAATAAAGTTCCCACACTAATACTTCAGTAGGAAAAGGTGCAAATAAAGAGCTTATTGAAAAGCATACAGAATCAAAGCTTGATCTGTATTTACAACAACTAAGTTTCAAAGCATGCATGGAGCTGTCACCTGAGGACACTTTCTCCGACAGAAAACAGAACCCCAGACTATTAGACATTATTAGACACTGGGGACTTGTAAAAAAGGAGGCTGAGACAGCAAAGCAAACTCCTCAGTCAAACTCAGTGCTGTCAAATCCATCTCTTCCTGGAACGAGTGAGAGCTGGTACTGAACTTCATGGGGATTCTGAGCTTCCTGGAAATTGCAGATGTGTATTTTTACAGTAATTGCTATATAAGTGATCCTTTAATTTTCTTCCTTACATCCTCTTAATACCTTCTGCAGACTCATCAGCCTTCACTGGTTATTATCCCTGACCTGATCCATTAGGTCGACTGTATTACAGCACTGGTCTTTATTTCCTATCACACAAATAGGGTCAGGTGCACATTTAATGCAAACCTGAAATGTGCGGTGTTAGAAATATGCAACCGTAAACATACTTTTGTTGGACAAAATATGCGAATACCTAAGGAAAACTGCCCTCATATCAAAGATCATAGGCTCTCACAACCTCTACCAGAGAATTCCGAAATTCTCAGCAGAAGGAACAGAATTGTAAAAAGCACAGAAGAGTCATGTGCTTGTCACATTGTCAAGGCCCACCACCTACTGCACCTCAGAACAGCAGATTGTGACGGGGCCGAACTTTTTTAGCAGGGCCTGTTGTAATGGAACAAAGGATAATGGTTCGAAAGGAAGGTCGATTTAGATTAGCTATAAGGAAGTTTTTATGATGAGGGTGGTAAAGCACTGGAACAGGTTGGCCAGAGGTGCGGTGAACGTCCCATCCCTGGAAACATTCAGGGCGGTCACGCTGTTCCTGTGTAAAGTGCTCGGGGGTTGGTTGGACTAGAGGCGCTTTAAAGCTCCGTTCCAGCGCACTGGGCTCAGCGCGGCGGCGATGAGGGGCGCTGGCAGAGCATGCGCACTGCTCCCGTGCCCGCTGCCCGCCGGCCCCGCTCTGACGCACCGCTACCTGAGCGCCGCCGTCACGCGCGGCACGGGGAGCGCGCGCGATGTGACGCAGCGGGCGGCGGCGCTGTGACGTCACGCGCGGCACGGGGAGCGCGCGCGGCGGCGGAGCCGAGGCGCCGCTGGGTGTCGCTGTTGCCGGGCGGCGGCGCGCGGGGCCGCAGCGCGGGTACAAAGCCGGGGCGATCGCCGCCATCTTGCGCGGCCCCGCCCGGCCCCGCGGCTCCTTCAGGCGCGGAGCTGCCGAGCGGAGCTCGCACCCTGCGGGACCGGGGGGACTCCGGCGCTGTCGCTTCGGGCAGCCTCTGGTCGGCCGCCGCCAGGTCCGGCGTGGCAGCTCCCTCGCAGAGAGGGCGGCCCGGCCGCCGTGTGTCCGACGCTCCTCGCTGAGCGGCGTGTGCCACAAAGGAACGCGCCCCGCTGCCAGCGCTCGGGGGACGCTTGCGAGCAGCAGGGATAATTTGCTGGAAAATTGAATTTGGGGGCAAAGAGAAAATGAAATTAGGGACAGAAAAATGATAAGAACGCTGGATGAGGGTTTGTCCTAGAAGTAGCAGATGATGCCAGTTTTGCAGCTGTAGAAAAGGCCGAGGGCGCTGCGCTGCCTGACATTCAGGGAGGACGTGGGAGGTGGTGTAAGGCATAAATGCCCAGCGCAGGTGCACTTGGGCTTCATCTCTCCCTTAGACCTGGAGTCAGGTTTATAGGGAAGCCAGAGTTGGGAAAATGGACACTCATTCCTGGTCCCTTCTTAGGGAAGGTCACATTGTGGCACATTTTTCATCATGCAACTTAGCCTTCATCCACTTTTTCCCTGAATTTTGTCCCTGGGGATCTACTTAGGCCACGTTGTCCATGTACACGTTTGACGGCGTCATCTGGTTCCAAACGGGAGATGTTTCCCATCCCCAGGGTAATCCCAAGTGACTCCCCCACCAGGAACCCTCCAGTGAAAGGGGCACAAGGAGGGTCAAGGAGCCCAGGCTGGGTCTGTCACAGCACCAGGTGTCATACTGGAGATTCCTCTTTGGGAATATGCCAGGAGCCTTTCTGGTTGGGGCCACTGTCAGCAACTGGCTCTGTTCAGATAGATCCCTCCGGCACTGCCCCTTGAAACTGCTCCCGTGTGCAGGAACACTTAATAAAAGAAGGTGCAGAAGAATGCAAACTAGGAGATGAGAAGCTTGTAATAGGAATGATTTGTCATGACAACTGTGTGCAGAGGTGAAAGATGCTCAATGCCTTAGGCAAGTAAAGGGCCCACTAGTACTCTGACACAAGCTGTTGATTTTGAAAGGTAGACTCAATGCAAAACAGCACAGAATCAAGCTTTTGGGGTGTTACAGGAAAATTATTCAGTCTAAATGAGGGTATGTGGAAGAATAGGATACTGTCTTTTTCTGACATTCTGTGATTTTATGAAAATTACTGAACACCCACAGCAAATCCACATATTTTAGCTCAAGCAGCATTTTGAGGCAGGTTGCCACCTCCACTATGTAGGATTTTTTTTCTCCGGGGGTGCTGCCACCATTAAAGGGCAGAGATGGGAGAGATCCTTGGATTTAACACCCTTCCTCCTTCCAAAACAGAGGTGGAGAAAAGTAAACTGCAACTCCTCATTCATGCTCTGGTAGGTCATTGCAAAGCCACAGCTGTCACCAGCCAGACCCTGCGGGGCTGCTGCTCTGTGATGCCTTAGCAAGCTGTAAAAGGAACTAGTGGCAGTTTGTTACTACTACATAAACAAGAACATGCTCCTTTTGTGCCCATCTCCTTTCCTCCTTAGTCCATGAACTTTCCTGAAGAGCTGATTACGGCACTTGCCTGAGTTTACAGGGAACAGTATCTTGGATCTCTCTAATAAAACAAGGTATTTCAAGAGCTCTGCAAATCCCCTTTGGACTGAGGGAACCTTTGGAACTCTCCTCATCACAGCAAAGTGCTGTGTAAATTCAGCTTTACAAATGTTGCAGTTCAAATGACAAGCCTACATACATCAGTAGTGGCAGCACCGATGCAAGAAGCTTTGGCAGTCCATGAGAACAGCAGCAGGGACACTTCAGGAGCCAGTTGTGTTTTGTGTGATTTTCCCACCTTGTACACACACATCAAGGCACACACAGTCCAGTCTACCCTGGCAGCAGATCACTGACAAGTGTGAAACAATCATTTCTAGATAGGCTTAAATCAATTCTCATGGCTTTGCCCATGCACTTCTCATCCAAAGTGGGGAATTTTCTAGTTCCAGGTAAAATTTAGCTGGAATATCTGCAATTCAAAAATGTCTTTAGAAAATAAAGAAAACCTGTTAAGCTGGAGTTGGTGGGCCTCAGCCTGCTAACCTTTGGCATCTTGACTGAGTGTCTTTGCTGCTTAACATGAATCAGGAAGCACAGATAGCTAGAACAGGTCTTGGGAAAGACATCAAACGAGTACCAGAAAGGATTAATGAATACAAGGTTTCTCCTTCCTTTTTATGTTTTGGTTAATCTTCCGCATTTACAGCTCTACTAATTTCCATGATTTTAGGAATGAGCAATATTTTATGGAGATTCTAAATGCTGCTGCAGGAAAGGTGTTGGGTCCCAAAACCTTCTGTGTGCAGTTTGTGTCATAGCCTGACATCAATTAAGACATAAAGAACAAAAGAGATCTTGCTACTACTGAAAAAGGGAACATATTGAAGCCAATCCCAATCCCCAAGAACGTGTGTTTCTCTACTAGACAGATGAGATTGGAGTTCATCAGGGAGTTGTTTTCCTTCTTGCAAGTATTATTCCCAACCTTGTTTGTGAGTTTAGCCATAGAATAAGTAAAACATGAACAGCAGCATTGTGAGTAATCATCCGAGGTGTGTCGATCCCAAAGGAAAGAGCCCCACAGCTGTGGCAGGGATGCTCTCTGCTACCTACACAGTCAGTAGGATCTACTGGTGGCAGCAGTCTGTGTGGTGAAGAGTCTCTGTTAGAGCTGCACACCTCTTTTATGTGGGTGCCCATCAGATGATCACACCAGTCCTTTCTGGACTGCTGAACTGAATTTGAACAGGCAAATGAGATTTCAGTTGTAGTAATTGTCCTAGGCACAGTTGTTCTGAATAAAACCACAGATGTTGAAGTCTCCCTCTGTTTTGCTGCTGGTAGCAGAATACAGCTCGCTGCAGCTGATTTTCTGGTGCTTTCAAGCTGGTTTTGAGGGCCATATAAAAATAATTTGTTTGCTTAACCCCAAGTAAGCACACAAGAAGGAAGTCTTTTGCACAAATGGCAAAGATCCTTAATACAGTCCCTTTAATGTAGTGGAATGGAGTTGTAAAAGTCCCACTTCTGCAGCAAAAGGATTCCTTTGATGTAGAGAATGTGGAGTACTCTTTGTAGAGACCTTGCAAATTCCAGCGCACGGTATGTGTGCTGACAAGCAGGGGTTCTAGATGGAGGTGCTGTGGAATGAGTCCAAGCAGTGTCCTGGCCCCTTCAGTGACTCAGGGCAGTGGGGGCTTGAGCAGCTCAGACAGTCCTCCACATGACTTCAGCAGCTCAGCAGACTTACCAGAGGCTTCAAAATAACTCAAACTGTGGGCACCAGGGAAATTTCCCAAGCTACTTTACACCCAGATTTCCAATACCTTCCCATTAATTTAATATATATTACTTAAGGATGGCAAAGATCGTGGCATCAGCTGTATTCCTGAAGCAATTGCAGTTCATTCATATAGAAACCCTTATAGGATCAAGGAGACTTCAAATGAGCTGTGTTGCCTGTTTTTTTTCTATTTTATTCAGTTTGTATCCCAGCTATTCTGGGATATTTACAATTGTTTTTGTTCTTGGTTCCCATCTACTAACTCCATGTTTCAAGTTAGTGGAAAGGAATTCTGTGGGTTGTTTGGAATAAACGCTTTTTTTGCAAAATTTAGAGCATGATAATATTGTTTTCTAAATGCACAGGTAAAATGTAGTGTTTGGGAATGCAGCAGTCCAACCTCCCTTATCCTTGGAACCATCTGCACAAATCTTCACTGAGCGATGACCACAAAGGGGGGATGAGGAACTCGTGAAGAGGTTCACAAGTGGCACGTGACAAGAGGTCCTGGACGTTCTATCAACCCACTCAACAGGGCTCAGATGGGCAGGGCTATTCCCTCTCTCCCTCCCATTACAGAGGGTTGAGGTTAATCAATAACTGATGAGTTCTGGTTGTGTGGTGTAACCCCAAGATGAGAACAGCACTCAGACCAGAGGAGACAGGCCTCCTTGGAGAGCTGAGGCCATGTGTGAGACAGCAGAGGAGTACTAGGGTTTAAACATGAATCGTTACTGTGTTAAAGTCTGATGAGATGCATGCTTGTGGCTCAGCTCTGACCCTACCCCCCTCACATGAAATTTTTGAGAGCTTTTCCTTACATTAGCAAACATGTCCAAATTCTAAGTTGCCTGCCAGCAGAACTGGCCTTTGCTTCTACAAAGAGGCAGCTGTTAAAACATGTGTTTTCCACTCGCACAAGGACTCCAGCATCAAACATGATGGGCATTTTTTTTCCGTCTGTCTTCTGCTTTTCCAGCAGTAGAATATTTCACAGGAGTAACTTGGTCTGTGTGAATTTGCATGACACTATATTCCCTGAACTGTTTGGCCCTGAACCATATAAAGGGTAGAGAGAGGGTCCCTGAAACAGGGGGCTTCATTTTATATGGAATAATGAGAAATAGACATTTAATGTCATAGAGAAAACTACATAAAATTTAATTCCCATTCCTGCTGCACAGTAATGGCCTTGTTTCCAGAATCAGAAAGACAGCAGAGTAACACAAAGCATCAGACCCATTTTTATGAAATAGGCTGATTTGTGTCAGTGATAGAAAGGACAAGAGAGAAAATGTCTCCATCACGCTGCGCTTTCTGGTATATTTAGTGTATATTCACGTGCTTCCTGGTATATTTAGAAACAACCGAATGATGGAAAATACAGTTTGTAGTTAAGGTCCCTTATTAACACTTTGACTGAGTGCAGAGTAAGGAAATACACAATATTCTGCAATGAATAAATGAATATTTAACAAATCTAAATGAAGATAAATTGAGAAAATCCTGTCATAAAGACAAACAAATACATCTTTATTGGATAGGCAGCAGCTCCACATTGCACATGACAAGGTTTGCTTTATGTAACAGGGTGAGGAGGTATTGCTAATAGTGTGGAATACAGTTGAATTGAGAAAATATATATTTTAAATTTCCATAATGGAGGAAGGCAGCATGTCTGAGGTTACTCACATTTTAGATTATTATTACTGAAGACATTTTTTACATCATTAGTTTTTAATATAGGTTCTGTTTGCTTCCACATTACAACTTAACTCTGGTTTGTAGATTGAAGATACAACACATGGGTGTCTGGAATGTAGGTTCTGTTAGAGCAAACCAGGTTTTTTTACTGAATTTTACACACATATATCTAGAAGAGTAACAGTTTCCTACATTTTTCATTAAACGGCCCATCTGTTCCAATATTTTTCCATTTTTCTCAAAAAAAAAAAAGGCAGAAAAAGCAGCATAGTAAAGTCAACATGCTAATTTTTGTAAAATATCTATTTGGGCAAAGAAATTTTCTCTCTATTGCCATTTGTCAAAAGAAGATAAGTATTTTTGGAAGTTTGCAATGAAGGTGTAATGGAATTCATTTCTTACCATTCCCCTTCAGAGGCCTGTATGGATTCCCACTTGTTCCCAGTGGAAAGTGTGTACCGCGGCAGAGGTGCTGTTGCACAAAGCTGCTGGTGTGCTGGCTGCTCCATAAAGTCACTTTTAAGAACATTGCTTCAGGTGTTAAACCTGTGTATTTTTGCATGCACAAATCAGTGGAAGTATCTATTTTAATATCATAATAGGATTCGATGGCTAAAGCAACTGTAATGATTTTTCTTTCTCCTCCTATATTTAATATGTATTCGTCAGAGATCAATAATCTGAAGTGTTTTGTGTAAGATTCTACTATGTATGTAAGCCTCTGGAATTCTTAGAAAGCAAGTTATTCAAGTGGTTTCAGCAGGGTTACTCAGAGAAGTCAATTCTTTATGTGAAAAAAAGCTTCATTTGCAGCTCACTTGCTCCACTTATATTCCAGAGATGCCAAACACTTGGAAGTAATGTATTTCATTGGCATTGTAGTGATGTAGTATAAAAAACACTGGTGTAGGTGTAAACAGCAATATCTAACACTGGTAGGAAAATATTAGTTTTACTTTGAGACAAGTTGAGGTTAAATCTGGGAATCTACCATATGCCTAGGTATTCCTACAGAGGGTAGAATACCATCAAAACTCAGCTGGTGTGGACCCACTGTGAGGTGTTTGCAGTGACTTCTCTCGATAACTGGAGCCACTTAGTCTGTTGTTTAGTATTCCCAAATTTGAGAGAAACATCATCACTACAGATGGCACATGCAGCTGAAGAAAACCCTATTCACACACACAAGTGGTGTGGAACTGAAAACATTCTATCAATATCCACTATCAACAGCAATATTTTTTTTCTTCACAGTGTTCTTTAAGGATGACAATGAATTAAAAGAGAAAAATATGGGCATTTACACCCACTGAACTCAATGATTATGAGAACCAGGTAAAAATAGTGATGCTTATTGTTCATATAAGCCAAATGGTCTTGGTATTAAAACTTTGTCATTATGCAATAAACACATTATGCAAGAGTTTAGTAACTAAACCCAAGAAATTAAACTTAATTTTTAGAAGTTATAGTCTGTCATGAAGAGGGAAACTATGAGTCCATGAAACACATCTGCAGTCATTATGGGTCTTTTTTATTGTGTTGCTGGAGTTTTTACTGCAGTAATGGTAAATTTCTAAATACATTGTACTAATTTCCATATTTATTTTTGACTTAGTTCTCGTTGCAAATGTGTAATGTATGACTTCATTAGTCTTCACTGATTCATAGGAAATGTGATATGGACTGTGTCTTTTTATTAATGAAAGGCAAAATAAGAATGATGATATAGTTTGTGATGAGGTTTAGAAATACGTTTGCTTCATCATACGGTGATTGTGATCAAAACTATTACAAGATTGGCAAGTCTAAGCTGAGTTGTGTATTGTTTGTAATACAAACCATGCTTAATGAAAATAATTATGTGAACAAGCTGTATTTTTGAGACTCAGTATTCCTCTCTATCCTCATGAGCAGGGCTTCTTGTCATAAACTAATGAATTAACTTAGATATTAAAAGAAAGGTGTTAACACTATAATAAAGAAATGGATATATTATTCAGAGAGGAAGAGCAGGGGAAGAACAGGTATTTAATTCTTTTTGCTTTTTCTGATATTGTGTGGGTTAAAAGTTAAATTTAGTTGCTGTATTTTCCTGAAGTGTTTCACAAACTGAAAGAAAAAAATCCCTGCTTGCTCCAGTGACCTTTAATAGTCCAAACCAGCTGTCTGATATGCTGTAGGAATTTGATTCAAGTATTTTGGACACCAGACATGCATCTTGGGGATAAAGTTTGCAGTGGGAGAACTGTATAAATTGGCACAGAGTCAAGGCTAAACTTTCTTAGAAATTATATATTAATTTTCATAGGTTGTACTTTATGACAATGACTGCTTAAAGGAAAACACATATGAACTTGTCAAGAAATAGGAATGGTAAATCCAACAAAACCAGTTTCAGTTTTCAGTATCATGGTAAAACGTATTCAAAGCAAAACTGTCATATTAAGGAAAAAAAGGCACAAGCCATAGGAGAAGTAAACAAAAATGCTTTCTTCTTTTTTCTGTGCAACTGTTTTTCTATTCCTATTTGTTCACATCTTTGCGTAGTACAGACAAATACAGCCTTTAATATAACAGTCTTTTCACATTAAGGTTCTGAACAGGGAATTATCCTCCCACTCTAGCTTCTAATTTCCTCTTCCTGTCCCATATATAAAACAGCTGGGTGCGGTTGTCTGATGAGACCAGCTGCCTTGGTCTCCAAAGCTATTTTACCCCTTCCTGTCTGGTGCCTGAGCTCTGCTCAGTTTAGGGGAAAAGGAGAGTGGTGAGTAATTCTGGTCTGGTTTTCCATGTTTGTTTTAATCTCTATGTTTCTAAACCCTGAGAAATCAAATTAGTACTGTATTTGTTCCATTAGAAGATTCAAAAAGAAAATGCAGTCAGGAAGGAATAGCACCCCAAAAAGTGCTTAAAGAGAAGGCCCAGAGCTAAGTCTAGAAGAAGGATTTTTGTGCTTTGCTTTTGAATGAGGCAAAGCTACTTCAGTTAGATGAAGAAAGAAGGCTTTTCAGTCAAGCTATGAAAGGATGAGAGCTATGGGGAGTTGCAGCTGAGAAAATTAGACTTGGTCTGAATGCAAACACTAGAGAGCTCAAGACAATGAGAATCTTCCCAAATTCATAACACAAGTAGGCTAGTAACCATGTGGTGTAGTTCATTGTGGCCAAGATCAAGAGATGGGTGGGAGGTGCTTAAAATGGAGGAAGAATATCCTGAAGTTGTGCAGGGCTTTAGCTGTTAGTTTTGCTGTGAGGTTTCAGTGATGTTGACAGATTGCTGCTGTGAACCCAGAGAGTCAACAAAAAAGTCTCTAATCTTGAAATTAGGCCAAAATCATCTAAAGAATAACATTTTGTGCGGTACAAAGCAGAAGTCCCACAGGAACTGGAGGAAAGAAGGGTAGAGTCCTCCTAAAGGATCAGTAGCAGAAAGAAGGCAGTTGGGATATGATATTGTCATTGAAATTCAGAGGGTGTAAGGATGTTAATATTTATCTGAACATATGCACTGGAGAGTGTTAAAAATAATGATACATGGAGGGAATAAAAATTGAATAAATGATTATGAGATTTGTCTAGGAAACAATCTCTCAAAACTCCAATGACAGCATATTTATTGAAATGTGAGGAGAAAAGTCACAGTAAAGAGAATCTTGGCTGGAAGTGGTGTGAAAAATAAAGAAAACAGCTATGTAATGGTACTGACATCACAGAATGAGCCAAGAGATTAAGGAAGTTCATCGTTGCTGTGTTTTTTTGCAGTTGGATTTTGTGTATGTGTTTCAGGAGGAAGAATTTGTTCTATATTTCCATTTTAAAAGAAAATAGTAAAAAAGAATGCAGCACAGCCTGAGGGGGAGGTTCAGGAGGTGGTCAGGGACTGACTGGAGGAAAAAAGATGAGAAATTTGCACACCTGCAGTAGAGATCATATGGAAGTGACTTGTGGGTAAATCACTGACGGCAAAGGTAAACTGATGAGAGATCAAGTCATGCTCTGTTAAGCTGCTTTTGAGCGATTGCTGCAGCCCTGTGCAGTGAAAAGGAAAGCAGAGGAAGGCAAAGAAGATTGGCATCACTAAAAACTGCAGTCCAGAGGCTTCTTTGAGCTGGGAGAGGTGTTCTGCTGGGGTGACACCAAAAAAGGGAAGAATTGGTTTCTGATGGGGAAAGTCATTCCAGATTTTTGCCAGATACATTCTTGAGCCCAAGAGCAGGGGTGGAGGAAGCAGATGTTTGAGGGACTTGGCAAAGTGGACAAAAAATGTTGAGGCACAGAAGATCTAGGGGAGGGGGAAGGAGCATGCAGTAATGAAGGGAGGTGCTTGAGAGCAGATGTAAAGTTTCTGCCCTTTGCTAATACTAGGCAGGTTCTGCCCTTGAGAAATGTGAATGAGTAAATAATAAGAATGCATCCAAATAGAATGTAACCTAGCAGCATCTGCCTGGAAAAATAATTGGAATCAGAAGGGTAATTTTATAACTGTCAGTGCAACTCTTCACATCAGCAGGAAGAACCACATTAGGCTGTGTGGGGAGAGAAGAAATCCTGAGAACATCCATTCATTCCTATGCTTCCCAACAGACTCCCATTGCCTGAGGTTGAAAAGGGGGCAGAGACAAGAGTAGGAAGCCATGGCAGCTGCAGATAAGGCAGAAGGTGGAACAGAATGGTCCCTTAAAATTGTGGGTTTTTTTTTAAAAAACCCATTAAAAAGCATCTGGTTTTCCTAGGTAAAAATAGTCTGGTTTTATTGCATCTAGTGGAACATCCAACAGAGACAGGGTATCCTAGATATAAGAAAAGCTAAATTAACAGGGTTGGAGTTGATTTTTCCCTTTTCCCCTCCAATGGGGTCCAATGACATCACGTAACTTTATTTCGCCTTTTTTTTCTGTTTCACAACATGATGGTATTTCTTAGAATTGTGTTTCCCATCAAACATGGATTCCCATGTTATAACCTCTCCCTCATTTTTGTAAGAGAAACATGATTTGGAAAGAGTTTTAAGCAGGAAAGCTAATTCTGTCAAACACATTTGTAGACAGTAAGCTCTTCTTCACCAAGAGAATTTCTTTTGTCAATGCTGCATCTCAGAGTCAAGTGCAGTGTTAAGGCAGGATATTCTCAGGTATAAAATATGATAAGCTCTGCCACATGTGACAAAAGCCACATGACCCAAAAACTATTCACGTAAGCCCATGCAAGCAGCAGAAGGAAAATGGCATAAAAACCAACATAATTGAACATGAAAACACCATCAGGAAGCATGACAATGAGTCCACTGTCATTTCATGCAACACAGAAGTGGCACCTTATTCCTTAGGTTGCTGGATATTAATCAAACATTGAGCCACCCTTGAAAGGATACTGCCATCAAAGAGAAACCTTTTGTATATTCACTTAGTATTCTTTAAGAACTGCAGCCCAAAGTAACGAATGGCATCTTAGACCATTTTTCACATCGGGAGCCAATGTGTCACACAAGATTTCTTATTCCATACCATACTGTCCTACCATGTTATCCTGCTTGTTTTTCAGTATCAGGATATCCTTTATTACATGGCTTTTGGTTTGTTTTTTTTTTAAGATTACTTGTGGGTAAAAGAATGTCTTTGCTGAGCTCCACTGCTGTTAGAATTTTGTATTACGGAAGCAGCTCTTACAGCTATGTACACATTTTAAATTCTCTGTCCTCTCCTTTTGACTTTGTCCTGTGGTTTTCCTAGAAATGTGACAATTCCTGACAAGTCATAGTGAAGCTGGGAAAAAAAAAAATCCTGGTTTACCTGGTTTGAAAACCCTTGAAAGGTGTTCAACCAAGTATCAAGGTCAGATAGAACAGTGTCAGTTCTATTGGCCTGTTCTGGTGGCTGTGATCTGTAAAAAGCAACGATATGGCAGATATAAAATATTTTGTTATTATACTAGTTCTCAAACGCTTAAGCCGTTATGAAGCGTGTTTTTGCAAACTCCTTTTCCTTCCTCACCACTCTGCTCTCGAGTGTCTGTGCTGTCCTTGCTCAGTCCCCATACCTCCTATTTTAAGATAATCGGTTTGAAGGCTGGAAACTTACGTGGCTACCGATGAGTTGGATGGAGCCCAGCGTGGTCCACGAGCCGTGGTTGGCGTGTTCCTGCAGAGATCAGCCGCTCAGTGCCAGCGCAGAGGATTTAGGGAGCGGTTGCCGCAGGGTGCAGGCCACAGCCTTTCCTGACACTGGCAGGCATGGGGAATTGCCAAAGCCTGTGTCCTGCTTTAGCCCGGGGAATCTAAGCAGTCTTCTCCAGTCAGTTTGTATGCCAGGGAAGGATGACAGCTTGGGTTCGGACTCCAAACACAGCCACGACCGCGGTACCTCCAAATCCTCCCTGCTTACATGATTTTCCCAGGGTAGGCTTCTTCACTGGGGAACTCCCCCACAAGGAGATGTATGGCCTGACATTTAGCAGGGTGGCAAGCAAACCTGTGGAGTCTGCTAAAACGTTTGTGGGAGTCTGGAAGCACTTTAGAGGCTGATAGATAAGAAGTTAGAAACATCTGAAGTTTTGAGGAGGAAAACAAGATTTATGGTGACTATGAAGAGCAGGAAATCAAAACTGTTAAGAAATCCGCTTCAGGTCATCATAAAGTTTTGATCCCTAGTTTCACATTAAGGAACAGAATACTACTAGAAAATCTTGCCTGTGGTAATAAATAAAATTAAAAATTAACTACTATATACTGCTTTTCATCTATAGATTGTGGTGATAAGAAGAACACAGTGAAAGTCTAATTTATTGCAGCTAAATAGTTGACTATTAAACTTTTTTTTTTTTGCGGGACTGTAAATTCTACCTGTTGACATGAGCTCAATCTTAGCTGCTTTCTGGACTGGATTGCTTTATTGTTTAGAATTAACTCCATGCAGACATTTTGAAGAGTTATTGTTTCTTACAAGTGTATTATGAAAAGGAGAAATCCCAAAGGAGAGAAAGAAACAAATTGACAAAAGACTTTGGAACTAATTGTAGCCATAGCTATGTTTATTGTTATACAAATCAATTAAGACCATATTTTGTGAATCTAATTGAGGAAAACTGCCATTTTATTGGCCTGCAAAACTTGACCCTTGAATGTGTAATTTTTTAAACACGTCATTTGTCTACAAGGGAAAACTTTTTTTAGTACACTCTGAAAATGTAAGATCGTGTTGCAACGGGCACCTACTGTACATCTTTTTAATATAAGTAATAAAATTCTGAAGTGCTTGTTGAAGCAAAATGCTAGTGAGTTTTGTAAAATTTGAAGGCTTTGGAATTTACCCTATGTTCACCCATAGATTAAGACCTTAACTCTGCAGAATTACTGATCCTTTTTGTTGTCCAGCTTGAGTGTCAACATGACCCCATGGGGTGGGTTCATGCAATGAAGAGCAGTTTTGGGAATTAGGTTATTTACAGTTTTCAAAATTGGTTACCCAAATCATTGGTTAGAGTTGCAATGTATGTTTGTAAATCTATTTCCAAACATGATGCATGTGTCCAAGATGCAACAAAGAATTATTGCAAGCATGAAGAAGACTCATAAGACTGGGACAATGTCTTTATGAAATCCAAAAGATATCCTTTGGTGTGGGTTGGTTTGCTTGAACAATTAAGAGGGATGTATGTCCCAAAACATGGCTGGAAGCTAAGCTTGGAAGCAGGCCCAAACCCACATGCTTAGACGTGTCCTGGTTTCAGCTGGGGTAGAGTTAATTTCTTCCACTCTGATGATAGAAACTGGATCATAGAAAACACACTGTTGAAGTTGAATCTGTTTAGAGAATTGTGAGGAAAAAGGAGGCAGATGGAAGTATGATTCAAGTCTATTATTTAATTGATTAGTATTTTTTTCTGCTTTCTTTTTCATAACTGGTAAGAATCTTATGAAGTTTATGTCCTTTTTAATTTACGTATGACATGGATACTGACTGGTGATGAGGGTTACTTATTGTGGTTGTGAACCTAAGCCAAAGATGGTTTGGAAAGTCTGGATGCAAATGTAAACCTTGAAGGCCTGAGTCATCATTAGGTGGGCTAAAGATGTGTTAATATACTTTGTACAAGTAGGACTTTATTTATTAGATCAAGGAATTCCTCCTGGACCTTAGTGACATCCTCCTGGCAACCAAAATGATTGGGCTGATGAAAAGGAAAAGGCACATATTTGTTGCCGTCCTTAAGGAAGAATAAGCTGAAAGGGATGAGGGTGGCAGGGATCCCTTGGGCAAAAAGATTCATGCTAGCACAGAAGGAGAAGGGCTTCAGGAGGGGATGTTGCTTTGGCAATCTCTTTATGGGAGGGGATGAAGGGAAACTTCTAAAAATAGTAAAATATGATCATCCAGGACTGGCTTTTGTTACCATCACCCACTTGAGTTCTGCTTTCAAGATTTATTATATCACTCTTAAATCTCTTGGAGTCATTACAATCTTTCCTTTCATCTAGTCTGTATATAAATAATTGATCATCATAAGGATTGAAAACTGTGGAAATGAAGACAGCTTAACACAGATATTCTTTATGACATCAATTACAGGGGGAATCATTTGATGAGAACAGAGAATATTTCAAACGGTACAATAATGCTAGCTCCTAAAATTACTTTGTATTTGAAATAAGATGTGTACACTGATTGGTTCTGTTGCCAGTTTATGGAGAAAGTATATTATGGTTCAATGAAAAAGATGGTTAATTATCTGCACACAGAGCTTGCTTCACCCCTCCCCTACTTCTTTTACACTCGTGTAATTCTGTTGAAGTCAGCTGTGTACAAATGGTGTAATGCAGTGGTGAATCAGGCCTATATTTTGTAAGTAATTTATTGCAAGCATTTGTAGTACTGAGAGAGGAAACGTTCAGACATTGTTCAGTGCTGAGATTTAAATGCCCTGAGTGTGTTTTCTGTTGGCAGCAGTCACATGTGTTGGGCCAGGGGTGATGTAGGGTTAAACACTGACAGTAGCTGAGCACACTTATTGTACTAAAACCTGGTAAGATGCTAAAATACTATAAATAGCATCATTAAGCAGGATGGAACGAAGTCAAAGTTCAAGTGAATCTTTTTTTTAAGGTATTTAATATAGTGTTGACCAGTGAATTTATGTATTTGGCTTGACTGGAGAGGACACTTCCTCTCCCTCTTGTTTGCTGTCATTTTGTTTTGTTCCACTGTTCATCTGTGTGTGGGCCATAGGTGGTTTGGACCAACATTGAAACTGAAAGGATGTGTAGGAATATTCATGCTGTTCTAGGATGTGTGTAATGGTGCCTGGAGGACTTGTCCTCCTGTGCCTCTGGCTGCTTGGGAACATGTACAGCAGTAAAGCAATCTTATTTAATCTGTCTGTGGGCAGAGTGTCATGCTGAAAAGCACCCACTGTACTTCAATCTGTGCAAGGGATTGATAGAAAGGGCATTGTTACAAATTCTGAAAAATTCATCTGAAATGTTTCATCTTATACAAGCCACCTCTAGAACTAGACAACATCAAACAGAAATACTTCATGTAATGATTTGATGGTGGACAGTCCCAGGAAATTGTAGGAATTGGGTGAGCTTGGATTCCTGTGCATTTGTAGACACTGAAGATGGCAGTTAGCATGAGTGAGAAAGGCAGTATTGGCTGTGGGTTTGTCTTGTGTTTTTCAGGAACAATTGTACTAATTTGAATTAAGACACATCTGTTCCATTACTCTCTAATGCAAATTCTTTTGCAACAGATTTGATATGGTTATATGTTGTAACTGCAAAGTTTTGGGAACTGGAATGTGGGAGATTCCGAAAGACCTTTCATTTGTGATGAGAAGTAAGCATCATCACTTGTCCTAACAGGATTCAATTCAGCCAAATACTGAAGTGTGTGCTTTGCAATCAGGTGTCCAAACTAAAACATTTCAATACCAGTTTTTAACAGGTGCTGCGTGAATAATCCACACATGGGTTGTGATGGCTGATCTTTCTGTCCTTTGACTCTTGACAAATTCCCACAGTATGTCCTAATCATTCTATTTCTTACTAGTACTTGTTAATTTTAGGGCAGACCTGAGTAGCTCACACTATTTATGCCATCCATGTGCTAGTATCAGTGGGTACAAAACATTTGCTTTGCAAGCAGACCTGTATGGGATATGTGAACAGCACTTGGATGCCTAGGATGTTTAAGGAGTCTGAAGGAGGTGCTTGATTTTAGTGTAATATATTTTGGATTTATATAGTGTTTCATGGTATTGTCTTAGACAAAGTAGTTATTTTCTCTCTCTTCAACAAGAGAGCTGGCACCAGAACACAGAATTTCATCAAACCACTGCTTCCAGACAGTTTTGAAAGGCCATGCAAGTCCATTGCCTCTCCCAGTTTAAAGTGATGCTTGCGTGGCCAGAGAAGAACGTATGGACCTCACTAAGAGATAGGAACAATGACCCACCACTAAATGTGAGTAGGTTCAGCTCAAAAGCCTCCAGTGCCTGCTAGTTCCTTTATGAAGTATTATTTATTCTGGATTGCTTACTAGAATTCTTCTACATCTACTTCTTTTTTTCCTCTCTTAGTGGAGATCACATCTAGAAACAGCTGAAAGAGCACAAGTATTGCTTATTGACCCTGTCAGTTATGCTTGTGTCAAATCTCATCTCTAAATATCATGGGGTTGTTTTTGCAGAAGCTTTTGGGACCTTGTTACAGATTGCATTTCAGGGGGAAACAAACCCCACAAGCTCGTGTTAGCAGTGAAGCATGCATCTAGCCAGGCGTGGCTAAAGAGCAGATGTGTTGTGAGTTAGAAGGGTCACCCAGGATTGCAGAAGATAAGGGAACTTTGTAGGACAAGGAAGTTCAGAGACAAGACTGTGACATTTTGAATATCACTTTCTTGAACATTTTTCAGCCAAGACTTGCACAAATCACAGTCTAAAATAAACGTTCAGGTTTTTGTATTTAAGTAGATCTTAATTGCAATTATCTTTCATTTTCATTTTCAAGGGCTTCATTTTTAAGACTTTGATTTCTTTGAGTTAATGGGAACCACAAAATGTAATACAATATCTTGTTGATTTAGACGGTAGCTTATTTTCTGTATTTCTCCATTTGACAGCCACAGGTTTGAACAACAGATGTGCAGATGTTAGCCTGGTGTGTAGTGTGCCCAGAGGGAGAAGTGTAGGTCAGGGATGAATTTTAAAACTAATTTCTTTCTAAGGGGTGGGATATAACAGTGCCTTTAAGCATTACCTTTCTGAAACTTCTAGATGACACTTCTGAGAAAAAAAAGCCCTTCCATCTCTATAATATCAAAAGGAAGCTGTGCTTAAGAAGTAAATGTAAGATCTAGTCCCACTGCTGAAAGATGTAATTTTTGTTTGCTATTTTGCAAAATGTTGCAGGTTGTTTTTCATTGCAAATCATAGCAATGTTTTCCTCTGGAAAAAGAACACTTTGTTGTTACAGTTAACTGAGTTCTGCAGCTCAAGCTAAAGGTGAGGAAGCTGCACTGTGGCAAATTAAATATTAATAGTGGTGGACATTCCTGTGCTAAGGGCATATACAAGAAGAAATTTGAAGATATGAAACAGAGTTTGTCTGTACAAATTCAAGGACAGGTTGCATCTGGTGACACTAAGTGCTGAACTTTTTCAGCCATTCACTTAAGCAGCTAAATCTGACTGTAAAAATGCAGCCTTTAAAATTCCTGTAGTCATTTCACACCCTGATTCTGTATGCACTTTATAAAACACAGCATTATTTTATTGACTTATGTGGTGCATGTGAGCCCAAATGAGACTGGGGCACTGCTTAGGGGCTGCTTTCTCTGCAGGAGAATGACTTGAATGGCCCCAGATTTCCATGCGGTGTGACTGTATTGGCTGTGGAGGTTCTTTGCTAGAGCCTCTATAATTTTGTCCCCCTCATCTGTATTAAAAAAGTGTGGAGCGATTATGGATGTAGCCCTGTTTAGAGGTGTTTTAGACTAAAAGTACTAATATTTTTAAAGCTCTTGGAAAACCTATGCAGGTATAAACCTTGACACTGTTGCAGCATTTATTGAGAGCTTCTGAAGTTGAACAGTGTAATTCTGTCAACAGCCTTTGAATTTAGAAAGTTTGACCCATCAATAAATTCTCACATGAACTTTATTCAGGAAAATATTTAGAAGTCTGATTGAACTCCCAGACCCCTTGGGCTAATAAGAATTTTCTCTTAATCCTGCTCTTATATCCCAGTTTGTCTAGATATCCACATAAAAATGTAACTAATACTCCTGTAAAGAGGAAAGCTGGAGTACCTCCATGGCAGAACTTTTGGAATATCTCTGCTTGCTTCAGTTCCTTTCCTATTAAAATCATTGGAAAAATCTGTTCTTGACTTTAAGAGGACCAAGGTTAAACTAGCACAGTATGTTTTGAAAATTCCAAACTAGTAATTTAATCTTCAGATTTAACCATAGTGGCCCTTGCAATTTTTTTTTCCAAAGCTGCACTCAAAATAAATGATGTGTTAGTCCCTAATAAATGGTCCTTAGTAAAAGCATGTATTATGCTTCCTTTGAAAAGTCATTTCTTTCTTACAATGGGTTTCTGATTCAGCTGTCTTCCAGCATGCTGTTCCAACACTTTGTCCCTTCCAGGAGTTTGTACAAACCCTGCGACTTGCTGTGTTTCTGTGCAGCAGCACATGTGCATCTGTGCGTAACTACACAAAGAGGATCACCTCAGACTTTTTAGCATGGTTGTCTTCGGTTGAAAAATACTTTTTGGAGGTTCATTTCTTAGAATCAGGTTCCTGATTTCTTGTTTATTAAATCATGCTGTGTTTATTAAATTAGAAGACTCTCAGTCTGTCAGTCAGAGCTCTAAAGCCTTTTTGCAGACCATAAATTCACATTCCAGTAGTTATAAATAGAAAACACAATTGCAATGATTGTAAAACTGATTATTTTTTTGTTGTAGTGCAGCAACAAATCGGAAAAAGAGATGGTTGGAATACTGTTGTCAACACCTTTTTGCACAGAATTTCCATCGAGCCAATCAGCTCGTGCTGATGATTTGTAGTATCTGTTATCACCTTTCATCAGACTCTGAGGAGAAAGGAAATACAGGATATTCCAGATGGGAGTCTGATGCATGTGCACTGAGGAATCTGTTTGTTTCCTCTGATTGTTAGTGAAGGACAGTGGGGGTGCTGCTGCTTGTTGCATTACTTTTTGAATTAATGACCATATCCAAGTGACTTCTGTTAATGTGCTGTAATTTACAATCACTTTAGGATGTAGTTATTCATCTTTTTGGTAATTTTGGCTGCTGGTGAACACTTGCAACACTGCAGATCAGAAGCTGCTGAAATTACTCTTCAGAAGACAACATTTCCTTTTTAACCATGATCCAGTGTTCTCCAGCTTTTCCTTTTCATTTTTACTTGTTACTCTTAGAATCAGTCTCACTAGGTTACTAACTTCTACAATGCCCTGGTTAATCAATGCTCATACAATTTTCTGGACATGTTTCCTATGTTTCTGCCCTTTTATTTAAAACAGAAGTATTTGATGTTGAGAATTAAATCTACAGTACACCAAGTGGTTTTTTTCCTCTATAACTGCTGCTGTGGAATGGTATACACCATTTTGGTTTGGAATATTCCCTCATGAATCCTTCATAGTTTTCTGGTCCATCAGCCACAGAAGAACGCCTGTACCCAAGTGGTTGGAGTAACAGCAGTGTATTGGAAAGGATGGAAATGACCGGTCTGTTATAGGATGGACTGTTTCACTGATAAATTAAAAATAACTCCAGCTGAGAGGCAGAAGATGGGCAGAAGTTCATAGAAAAGAAATGCCTGACTGCAGGAAACAGTGATGAGTCCAGCAGAGGCAGTAGGAGAAGCTTTTAGGGATAACATGCTAACTTGGCCACGTCTGTGGTCTCTTCTCATACTCTGTCAGCATCACAGTTGGTGTATTACAGATATTTGGGGGCCATACACCTGTGTGGTCTTACTAGTGTTCATGGACACATTTCCCATTAACTTACCTCATTCTCACGTGAAATTGCTGATACTGTTTGTTAGTGCTAACAGCTTCCTGTGGCAGCAAGTTTCAGAGGTTCACTACTCTGTGAAAGTGCTGTGGAAAGTACTTTCAGACTGATTAAATCAGTTTACTATTATTAGTTTCATAAGAGTGTCCTCTACTACTTTTTCAAGTATTGCAGGATTTTTACTCAGTTTGATCCTGCTTGCAATTCAGCTTTTCACTTTTTCTTGATGTGGTAAAATGATGATACCTCCTTTTTAGCTCTCCATTTTCAAGAGAGGGGTCCTAGACTATGCAGTGTAGGAGACAGCTGCTCTATCTCCCTGATGATTTTAATTGGTCTTCTCTAAGTAGTCGTGAACTTCATTACAAATTTAAAAGAAAATTCTTAGCCTTGTGCTACAAATAGTATGTCAAGCATAAGAATCTCCTGAACCAACTCAGCAGTAAAGGTGGAAACAAATAGTTCCCTGAGTGTCTGCAGTGGTATTATCATCCTTTTTATGTCTTTGTCATCAACTGGTCCCACTAATCACAAGATAGCTTCCTGTGTTTGATGTGTTCAAAGAATGTTTTACTATCAGTCTGAGCATCATTTGCAAGTTGCTCTTCAAGTTCTTATTTAGCCCTCTGTATTTCCTGTTTATGTTTGAACTACTTTATTTTATGGGATTTTTCTGTGCTCACTTCAGAAAGCTTTCTGGTGATTTTGTTGTTCTGGGTTGGTTTTTTTTTAATGCTGATCTTCTACCTTTGAAAGATTCCTTTGCTTTCCAATTGAGCCATCTGTGCAGAGGGGGTTTAGACTGCTTCGTTTTTTTCTGTGTCACACACATTACCTAAACTTCTAATATAGTGTATTTCATTCTGTAGGCTTTATGTAGACCTCTTAGCTTTTGAAGCATTTCTTCCTCTTTATTTTTTTGGAAGGGAAATGGGATGTTGGGTTTTTCTTTTTTTATAATTGCTAATTTTTAAAAAGCTTTTTTTTTCTTGAAATTGAATAGTCACAAACTAGATTTAGCCTTCTCTCTTTTTCTACGTTTAAGCTGTAGTGTGTGTGCAGTGTTGCACAGGAGTCACTGACTCAGGGATATTTAGCTAGTTGCTGACCAGCAGGTCTTGAGGGAAAGACACTTTCAAGGGGTCTCTGCAGAAAGTCAGATTTACCACTGTCAGAGAATACTGAGGACTAAGGTGTCCTTTTTTAAAATAACTATTTTCAAAGGAAAAAGAAAAGGGGCAGTTGTCTTTGTTTTCGGTAGGAAAAAGGTGCTATCCTCGTAACATTTTGGCAAGGCTCTTCAAGGCAGATGAAGAAAACAATCAAGGGGTAAAATTGGACATTCTTCTTTGAGAAAAAAAAATACATCACTTAGAATGTAAATGTGTTTTCATTGCTAACATTGGAATTTTTTTTTTTTAATTTACTTTGAAAGCTTATGTTCTTTATCCATATTGGAAGTATAGAACACAAAATCTCTGAAGAGATTTAAAGGCAATGCAAATGTTTTCAGATTAGAGGAGAGCTTCTGCAGACAAAAGGGCTTTCAGAACATAAAAACCTTTGGTGCTTCAGTAAACCAAACTGAATTTTGCTTGACAGGTGACAGATATTCCCTGTGGGTCATTTTTGCTCCTGTCTGCAGAGTTGATTGAGTAAATATGCAGCAACAAGGAACAATCTTATACCTTGTCTGGCATTTTCTGGTTGATATTTTTAACTTAAGGTAGATACAGTTTGATAATGTAGCTTGCACAGCTTGGTGGAATTCATCAAATGTGGAAATGACTTTGATAAATACACCTAGCTGCATCTTCAGTTTTTAGCAGCAAGACTTTAAGTTGGAAGAACTTGTGTGTAGACTTCTGGGAGAATGTTAAATCACCACTGAGGCTCTGGATAAGCAGTCAGTTCCTGAGGTGGGGCTAAAATACTTAAACCATGAAGTCTACCTGAGAAGTTCATGAAGACGCTTTAGATAAGGCAGCAGGAGATTCAAATTCAGAAGCTTTTCCCGTTTAAAAAGGGAGAAGCTTTTTCAGCTTAAGCAGATAGTTTCCATGGGCAGTAGGTCTTTGACAAGCTGCAAGGTTTCCCAGTTAAGGGCCAGCAGACTGGGGGACAGCTTGGTGGGTGGCAGGGCACAGAAATGGTCTCCAAATTCTAAGGACACATCAAACAGAAATTTCCATTTCTCCCCATTATGGACATTTTGATTGTCTTTTGAGTGTGACATCACAGAGACTCCCATTTGTGACAGAGAATCTAAGTTGTCTTATGCTTTCTCTAACCAAGTGAAGCTCAGTACAGACATTTGTATTGCTGTTCAAACACTTAAAGTCATTTTCACATCCTTATTTTGGCCCCAGCAGTTTCTAGCTGATACGTTAGTGATGTTATTAGGTCTTTAAACATAGTGATTTCATTTTTTTTTTTAAGTGGAAAGTAAGAGTAGACAATAATGTGTGCTTTTTTTAAAAAAATATTTTTTACAAAGCTGGAGTTGCATTTGCCATGTTTTGTTATCATGTTTGGGTGAAGAAGTGAAAGATGATGGCAGAAACTGAAGGGAAAATGTTGTTGAGATACCACGGGCTGTAAAGAATTTGGGTTTTGAACAGCTCTGTAGTAACGCATTGCACATGTCTTGTGTGGGTTGATGTTTGTGCTAAAACCTTTCACTTTTTGAGAATATTTTCATGGATTTACAGCAATTACTCAACTATTTACAAGGGACAAAATGTGACCCCTATTAATCATAACCAATCAAATTCAGCATGTTCAGTCATAAAGATTTCAGTCACTGTTTTCACTACTTTCATCTTTATTCATATTTTCCAGGCTAGTCATGATTCAGAAATTGATATTTACGACTACCATGTGCTGTTATCTGAGAGCTTGGGGGGTTTTGTTTTGGTTTGGGTTTTTTTAATAGACATTTAGTTTTGCTGGTATGTAGCCTGGAGCTACTCTAATGTAGAATTGCTGTCTTTCCATGAAATTAATATTCACACAAGTAGCAGGACTGACAGCTTCTGGAGATTATAATCTGTAGGAGAGGGAAGAAGAGAGTGGCAAAGGGAGCTTGCCGTGTCTTAGTGTACCTTGGCTCTGCTTTTGAGGGAAATGTGTTTTCTTCAGGTGTCTCACACTTAGCCACCTCAGTCTGCCTCAGGCAGCCGGTAGTGTGCTGCAGTTTGGAACTCTTTGAAGTTATTTGCTAAAGAACAACTGAGTCCTTGCTCCTGATGCTTTTCTCTGTAGCAGCTGTTAAGATACGGTAGGAACTTTGATCACAACTAGTGAATTTGTCACTGCAAGCTGCTGCTGGCTCCACTGGTGGTGTGAGGTCTGCATGGCACTAAACAACAGAGACATGCTGTGCTCTGGTGTGTACTTGAAGAAAGGCCATTAAGAGCTGAAATGTCAACAGTGACCCCATGTACCTGTAATAAATGTAAGCTTTGTAATTAGTAGCAAGCTGTCTCAGAGGGCTGCAGATAGTTACCAAGATTAATTTTCACCATGGTGTGCCCAAAGTTCTTCTATGATATAAGGCAACCAGTTAACATTGTCAGGAGAGACTATCAAGTTGCAGCACGTGTAGTTTGATGACAGAGCCAGGCTCCAAATATCTTGTGGCACCAACTGTCTTCCCATATGTTTTTCTGGAGCTTACCACACCCTAGGAGAGCAAACAGAATACCTGTAGAGTCACACCTTCATTGTGAGCATGTATCCCTTTGTTCCTCTGCCTCATTGTGCATCAAACCTGTGTAGTAAACAATACTTACGGGGTAAAATAGTACCAATTTATGTATTTATGGATATCTATATAACATACATAGATATATATTAATTATAAGTGCTCTAGGTGTCAGCAAGTCAGTGAACACCAGCCTGCAAAAATAAAAAAAGGCACATTGAGGAGCTCCTGTGCCTGTCTGCTTCAGGCTTTCCTTCTGCCTGTGGAAGGCAGGTGGCTCTGGGCTCATGTAAAGAAGCCTCAGACAAGAGTAACTGACACTGGAGCACACTTTAACCAAAAAGACATTTCAAAAGGCATCCTAAAGCATGTCTAGACTGGAATTTGCAGTTGAAAGGAAAAACTATTATCCTTTGGCTTGAAAAGTGACCCGTGGCTTTAGGCATGAGTGATTTTTGATAAATGGCCTGGTCGTCCCTCTCCCCGGTGTGGGAGGCAATTGGTTTCCACTGTAAACCTGGACCACAGACAATTTCCTTCAATGTATTTGTAGCAAAGGTAGCACAGACTAATGAAAGAAAAGAGGGAGCTCTTGAAAGTTAATTCCTTGTCTATTAGTAGAAAGAATCTGAAATAACAATATACGTCTTCAAACTTAAACTTTGAATATATTTGGTAACATCAGGGATCTTTTTTCTCCTATTTTATGAATTAGCTGTGTTTTTGTGGAATACATATTAGCATGATTTTTGGTATGTTATAAATGTGACATTGATATTGCATATGAACTGTTTTGGTCAAGAGCCATGTTAACTGCCCCATCAATTACACTTCTAAGTACCTGTCACGTTTAAAAATGTGGCTCTGGGCCCCTTAGGGTATTTTGTTCTTTTAGGCAAAGAGTTTTTTGTTTTCACTCACTACTTTTGATCTCCTTTTTCTGGAAATATTTTTGCTTTCATTTCATTTTTTGGAGGGGGGTTGGGTTTTTGATTTTTTTTAATGAGAGAAGTATTTTTTGTGTGGGAAGCATTGTGAGATCCAAAACTCCTGAGGATGCTTAAAGAAGGCGTTTAGAATTTCTTATGGATGGGTTACTATTGTGAAGGCAGCATTTAATGTGTTAGGTAGAGTCGCAAAGTTACAGTGGTAATTGCTTTTATATCTTATTCTGTATGTTTAAAAACGTGTACCATACTGTGCAGTGCTTCTGTTAGCAAATAATGCCATTTCAGCCATGGCCAGGTATATATTTGCATGTAATTCTCCCTTAGTATATTTTTGTGCAGAACTACTTTCGAGGGCCTATGACAAAGTATCTATGCCACTTCAGAACACACAGGTGCTTAATTCTGTATGTTCAGTAGAGCAAACATTATTGAAATGAATGTGGTGGAACACAGCTGGAGTTAAATGAACTATTGTTCTCACAGGGTAGGCTAGATTAAAAACCACCAAAAAGAAAAAGTTAAAAATCCTGTGTTTTTAATAGCTCCAGCTACAAGCCTGTATCGAGACAAGCAGCTGGCAAACATATGACATTTTTTCCCCGCTACAGATCTTCTAAAAATGAATTTTGTGTTCACCCAGCCTTGTCTTTCTAAGGGTGCCTGCTGGCACGACATTCCTGAAGGAAGTGGCTCATCTGGGAAGGTTGTTGGGGGCTGGGAAGACACCAGTCCTAGTGCATAGGCAGTGCCCAGGGACTGGGAGCAGAACAGCCCCAGGGAAAGCTCAGCTTGTACCCAGCCTCTAATGCTTGTACCTCACACCTCTAGGTGTGAGGGCAGAAGCCTGGCAGGGTTCTCTGCAGCACTGCTAAATGTTCTTTCCCTCTCAGATAAGCTACCGGCACGTGGGAAAAGCTCAGTGCTTCCTTTTCTGCTTGTGCTGCTGTACTGTGGTACTGCAGGACCATACAGCTGTATGGGAACCTCATGTAGTCCTGAGAGCCTCTGTGTAACATTACTTGGCTTATACATCTTTTATTATGTTTGGCTGTTGGTGAGTCAGACGAAAATTATTTCCAGATTACAATAAAGCAACTTCAAACATAATAAGTGTTGTTAGATCATTGACCGTATTAAAATAAAATTTTAAAAGGCTGTACATCAAGGCTCAGAGAGCTGTTTAAAGAAGAAAAAATGTGTAGTATTATTGCCCTAAACATACTGCTGAACCTTGGGAAAAGATTTGTGCAGCGTTTCTTGTGACAGTAACATCACAGAGGATATAAACCAGTCATTGGCACTCTCTCAAGAAACACATCACTGTAATTCATTATAATAATACCACTGTGATATTTGTTCATAATATTTATGAAAGTTAAGCTATGAAAACAGTATGCACTGACTGTCCGTGGTGATGTATCATTCTGCAAAAGAGAATATACATAACAAAATGCTTTAAATGAACTCCAAAAATATACTGGTGACTTAAAAAAATTTGCCTGGTCTTACACAGCATGCCAGGAGGGGCTTCCCAGGATATGCTTCTGGATGACCTTTTTGAGGACATATATCAAATAGTCATGTATTTATTATGGTCCCAGTCAGTCTTCAATAGCGATGATGAATGTTGTGTAGTGTACGCAGTCATTACGGCTCTGTGTAATTCTCTGCTCAGTTTCCAGTTGCTGTCTTTTCTATGGAAAACAGAGTGGCCTGTGTCATGTCAACCCAATAAACCCAACTTCTACCCACAAAGTGTTCTCAGTGGCATAAAGCTTTATCTGACCTGGCAGTAGGGTTGCAGATGTCAGGGAGCCTCCAAGGAGGCTTCTGTTCTGCTTCCCTGGTTGTGCCTGGGCCCCGCAGCCTGGCTCTGGTGACTCAGGAGGCTTTACAAGCCCTCACAGCCCTTTACAAGCCCTTCCAGTACATGCTGGGACTCACTGCAGCTCTGACGTCAGTGTAAATCTGGATTTCTGGGCACTGAATAAAGCAGCAGACTTATTCTGTGGCTGAATGGTGCTGATGACATGGCATTTTCCCTCTTTCCCCACCAGCATTGTGGGGAACATAAGCAGCATGAACGTTCCCATAATTATTGTAACCAGGCATGGGCTCAGTTCATGGTGAGAGGAAGCCAGCAGCCCTGGAAAAGCTCAAGAACAAGAGTAGGTTCCACCTTAAAGGTACTGAGTTTGGGCTGAGGCTGAGCACCAGTAAGTTTCTACTTGGCAAATAGATGAGATTCCACAGTGGGTTTGGAATGTAATTTCCCAGGAAGGGAAGTAGAACTGCAACCTCTGCCTTCCCTGTCTCTCCAGGAAACCCTCTGACTCTGTCCACTCTAGTTCATGTCTCCCCAGTCACTCGATTGCTTCCTGTGATGGCATGACAGGAGAGAGATGAAAAGCAAAAGGGAAGGCAGTTGCAACTTATCACCATGCTCAGAGCCTCCAAACAGAATTCAAACTTGTCTGGCAAAAAAGCAGACAAAACTGAAATGACATTTTAAGCTCAGTTTCCTGGCTTCACTGTTCATTGCAGGAATGCTTAGATTTGAAAACAATAAATGCCATCACTGCAGGAAGCCCCAGATTTGTAAACAGCTGTGCATGCACACAATTCAAATCATCCATTTATACTTAGCCACTTCCATCTAAGGTAATTTGTTCAGTTTAATAACGAAATGGCCTCTCCAGAAGTCCTCTGCCAGAACAACTTATTGTTCTGAAAAAAAGAAAGAGAATCTCCATGCTAGTTTTCAGAAGGACTTTTTTAATAGAAAAGATAAGGTAGATGCCACACTAGACTTACTGTTCTGCAGTCAAGGGCTAAAGGTTAAAACATATGAATGGAAAGAAGGGGGATAAATGGCAAAATTAGATGGAATAAATAAATGATAGGAAAAACAACTAAGACTGGATAACAGGAAGCGATTAAAACTGGAACTAAAATGTTTAATACTTTGAGCAAAATATTATATTCTACAATGTACCTTTAGTTTCTTTATCATTCTGCTCTCCATCTTTCATTTAAACCTTATATTTTATCAATATATTATCCTTTTGATCTTACAGGCTTTGAAACTCTGGAAGTGTAATTATATTTTGCCACTTCTTTCCCAGTTTGATTAAATATCATGTCTATGTGTTTCCTTAAGTTGACAAACATCATTGGCATGAAAATTTCCTACTTTCCCTACAGAAAATTTCTCTTTCCCTACTGAGTGCATTGTTTATTTGGAAATATTACCATGAATTCAGAATTGATGTTCAGGTACATGCACTTTAATCATATTGAAGATGACTGATTCATGCTGGGGTTTCACCTGTGCCAAAGGTTGCATCAGTGATTCTACCAGATAATTTAGACATGTAATTTCAAGCACAAATAACTGTCCAGGTACATAATGAAGTTTCACCTGCAACACTAGAATCAAGGCCAAGATGAAGCTGGCCAGAAGCCAAGGCTGTACCCTTCCTTTTTATAGGTCTGGAGGAATAATAGTGTATTGCTCCAGATCAGGACAGTAAGAAACTCAAGATTCCTATTAGCACTACAGAACCTTTCTCATTGAAAGTGTAAGAGTCCTTGAAACAAAAATTAAAAATGGAAACCAGCACACATTTGGTAGCAATTTGGTTCCCATTTGAGCTTTAATCAAGAAGACCTAGTAATCAGTTTATGAACATTACTGATGACTTGAGTTGGAATAATTAATAGAAAATATGGTGTTTAGATTGAAGTGTAAGAAAAAGGATTTAAAAGTAGGCTGTAGATTAAAAAGGATTAATATCTTCATCTGGCCTAAATAATGTTTGCTTAATATTTGCATATAACTCAGATAGAAATTCACATATTGGATGGCTTGTAGAGACAGAATATATAAAGTAACAATTAAGATGTAAAAAATGTGAATATATATCAAGCACGCTATAAACACTCTCCAGATGATCTTATGGGATCATCCCTACTCTTGAATGAGCAGCCAACAAGATTTCAATATCATCCAGTCTGAATTGTAATTCCAGTTCTTTAGTTCTAGACCAGCTGATCTCCTTTTAGGTGTTATTTTCTCAGTCTGTTCCTGATACTGATCTCAGTGATAACATGCATTTTATTTTTTGCAAAGAGAGATAAGGATATTTTTTATATTGTGTAATAGCTGAGACTGTGAAAAGTGTCTGTGTCAGTGGAGAAAAGCTATGGATGTTGCTGTTTATTCTGAGTATCATTTTAAACATTTGGAGTAACAGAAACTTAAAAAGAGGGGAGGACTTATGCAGGATTTTAGTGTCAAACAGCATTCCCACCTCTGAGCCACTAGAACATCCACTCATGCAGAAACAACAGATTTCTTAGGGAGTGTGTTGTAAGCCATATCGTTATAGAAATCTTTTGACCTGCAAGAATTAATGACTTCATTTTCCATTTCCATCTCAGATGGAAGTTTGTTTTGTGAACGGGGGAGCTCTTGTTATTTCTGAGCTTCATGTTTTCACATCACTTTTCTCCCAATGTCTTTGACTGGTCATGAACTGTGTAGATGGCCATAAAGCAAGTTCAGTGTGGTTCTTCATCTCCATGTATGCTCTTTTTGAAGGTTACTTTTTCACCTTTCTAATCTCCACAATAATTTGTAACATTTCTTCTTTAAACATTCTACTTTCTTATATAGCAAATTATATTTTCTTGACTTCTTCTGTATGAAGTGCAAAGGACAGAAAGTAAAGTTTTCCAGCCAAATGAGAGTTCTACCTCAAGCTGAATTCTAATAAATGCCTACAGTTTATAATTGATACTTCCAAGATGTTCTCAAGGAATTTAAAACAATCCAGAATTTAATAGCAATCAACAGAATCGAGACAAAGTGAAACTATTACGCTGAACTTATCGAAAAGCAGGGTTTAAATTGATGCTGCATATTATTCATTTTGACAGTTGCAAATTCACATTAAAGATAGCAGGGACCAAAAGACAGCAACTAGAAGAGGAAATGCTAATTTATTACTTGCAGAGAAACAACTCTGAAGCTAAGCTGTTCAGTTAAAATTATTAAATACTTTCCATTTCCAATGTACCTTTGATCCACAGATGCCCCGAAGCATATTGCAAATTATAAATACAGTTTTAATTTCCTATCATGGCAGGTGATAGGCAAATGTCTCAGGAGTAGAAACATAGCAGACATCATTCAATAGCAAACCTATGCAAAGACAAAATGAACAATTATTTTTAAGCGAAATGGCATGGAAAGGTTACATTGCTAAAACATGTGTCCTTATCATACTGTGCCACTCGTGTTAGAAGAATGGGGAATGAAGAATTCCAGACTCAGTTCCTGGGTGTACATACACTACTCGGTGCATGACTTAAGACAAATCACTTAATTTCTTGTGCTTCACTACAGAAAGGGAATAATGCTGTCTAAATTCAGTGGTGGCGTGCAGATGGCAAAAGAATGATAAAGAGTCTTCCTTCTTAAAGGATTTGTATCTCAGCATTTGGGAAGGTTGAAGTATTACAGCTCTAAGAATGCTCTGAAATATTATTTTAAATAATTCAAGTGGTAGAAAGCATGTAAACTGCTGTAAATACAAATTACTACATAATTTAGACATTTATAAGCAGAGGGATGTTAGGCTGATGTTTTGCTATGCAGTAATTTCAGTTTCCTGTACAAAAATGACATAATGACATCATTTCCAATAACTGACACTTTAGCAAGGTTTGTTTGGATGGGGAGGCTCAGCAGGGGATTTTTAAACCTTTTTAGTGATATCACTCACTAATGAACAACTATTAGATGCAAATACAGAGCCTTGTAACAATTGAAGAGAGGGTTATCAACTTTCTAAAACCCTTGAACCTGATTTAAAGTCATAACTTAAAGGCCTGATGAGGCAGGGCAAACCATTCTGGTGATACTGTGCTTCTAATGTTTTGTTTCCTGAGTATGTCATTTGATTCCTAAGGTACAGTGTGGATGAAAATTCCTAAAACTCTCTTTTCTCCCTGTAGTGTATTGAACAATCTCTTGATTAACATTGTTGCTCCAGCTTCAGTCCGATACCCACTCCACTTAGCAGGTGTCAAAATGTTACCTGGAGAGCAGTAAGGAAGGGGGAAAGCTCTTGGAAACCTATGGGGGGTGTGGAGTGTCCTCCTTTCCCTTGGGAATATTTAGAGGTACTACACTGAAGACTGGGGGGGTTGAATTGGTGACTTTTACTAATGAAGGAAGTGTGAATGTAAATGTTCAAATACTACACTGCTGAGCTAAGACACGTGCAGTAAGGCATCAGAGCTGTTTACAGGGATGGTCCTGCATAGCCACAAAGCTGAGAATTAATTCCTCAGACTGGCATCTTCTCGTGGGATCAGGAGAAACGACTGCCAGGGCTGGCTCAAGTATATTGCTAAAAATAGGCCAAAGCACTTCAAAAATTAATGAGCTGTATGAGTTTAGGACTACTGAGATTTATAGGCTAATGGATAACTATCAGAAGGAAATTTAGAGCCCTTATGTCTCTCTTGGCTTACACTGATGTAAATCAGGATTAGTTGCACTGAAGTCACTTGACTTACAATAATATAAGTAGGAAGAGATTGGGGAATTTATGCTCACTTTGCAGTAACACACTGATAGAATTAAGTCATCTTTTTGGAAATGAGAAATGGGTCATTTCTGAACCATTTTGCAGAGATTTAAGAGTGGCAACCAGATGCTTCCTCAATGCAGATTTTAGATAGGGGAAAAAGCAAGCTTTGAGAGACTTTTACAGTACTTCTCAAGAGTGTGTGCAATGTATTTGCCAGCTTTAAGGTTGTGAAATTTATATACAGTGCAGGCTCTATTAATTTACAAATAAATGAAAATTATATACAACAAGAAATAGCTTGGTATTCCTGGAATGCCAAGGAAGCTCGTAACTTCCTATAAATACTTAAAAGTAGAATAATTTCTGTAGTCAGCTAAAAATGCAGTGAATCTTCAGCATAGGAGCAGAACTGCTGCTTATCCCAGGCCTTTCACTAACTTTCTGTTTCTGGAGCTCCTGCTGAGTGAGCCTGAGAAGGAGACCAGCGTGGCTGGGTATTTTGTAATCGTTGCAGTTTACTGGGAGAAGTTCCTCCTGATCCAGTGGTAGAGCTGCCGCCCCCACGGGGTTTGAAGCTGTGCAAACATAGCTAGAGGTGCAAGGAGCTCACAGGGTGAGTGTGCAGAGAGAAGTGAAGGAGAGAGCAAGGACCAGGCAAGGACACAGTGTGATGCCCACTTTACATCAGGCCTTGCTGTGTGCGCCCAGTGAAAGCAGAGGAGGCGGGAAGAGATTTCATTATGCAAAATGTGCCTCTGCACGGGTACCTCTCATCACCTCTCGCCAGCTGGGGACTGCAGGGGTTTCTTCTTCCATTCAGGGACGCTTTCCTCCCAGTCCTGGAAAGCCTGACTCCACCAACCATGGCTGCTATGGTGAAAGATTTCTCGGAGCTTCTCTGCCACGGAGGAATGAAAGGCAAAGCCGCACGCAAAGCATAGCATCAGCAGTCAGGGTTTTGTGGTGTCAAATCTGAGGTTGAGAGAGCATTTTCCTGGATGGGGAGGCAGGGAATCAGCTCTGATAGAGATGCTGGTAGAATGGAAGTGGGGTCATTTGAAGAGCAGCTCTTTGCACCTGCCCATCATGATCTCGAGCTGCCACTGCCCCAAACACTCAGACCTTTGTTGCTTCCTCACAGGGTGGAGAGGACATGTGCCAGGAGAAGGTAAATAGGACCTAGATAATGATACTCCTGCTTAGAGAGCTTTTTTGGAGTAGATTGGTGGGGGTCTAACCTGAAATTCTGCAGTTCTCAAAAGGAATTCACTGCTGGTGTTCTATCCTGTAGTTAAACTTCTTAGTTAAGTGTGAAAGTCAGAAATAAAGCACACCAATTTTTAAAGTGCTCCAGAGCATAAAATATACTTCAAACAGTGTTAAGCTGACTTAGAAAATACTAAATACCAAAGTAAACTTAATTTGCCATTCTGCTTTTATATATTTGGGGGTGTTTCAGATTTGGGACCAAAAAGCAGCCTTAATCCAGACTTTCCTTCTTAGCTGGCCTATGTGGCTTAAATATGGTGGGTTTTTTAAATTATTGTTAAGTATGTGACAAACTATTAATCCATTTGTGAAGATATTGATATTCTCAATGAAGCTCCCTAATCTCCTTCAAATATTGATTTAATATTATTATAGTGTGGCCAAATACTCTATTACTCTATCTAAATTAACATTTTTTCAAGATATATTTAGGAAGGAAATGTGTGTTTATTGATTGTATGAATGACATTACTTTAATTAAGGAAACAGGCCTACTGCCAAAAATGGCATGCATGATTATTAGTGCAGGATGCTTCCCACAACAGCCCAAAAAGGCATCATCAAAAGCAGATGCCTAAATTAGTTACAATGTACATCCTGGCCAGACAGATGCTTCAGACTCTTGGCCATTCTGTAGGACAGATTCTCCTTCCTTTGAAAGCAAGCCAGGATGCAGTTTAAGTTTTTCTATCAACCATAATTTAAGACTTTTCAACCTTTAATTACTTCAGTGAAGCTTGATCCTCTTGAGAGCTGACATGGGAATCTCCTAACAACACTCTCATTTAAATTAGTGTTTGGAGTAGAAGAGGATATGAGATTTTAAAGAAGTGTTAGAAGTTTCACCTTTCTGCCTGAAAATGCAGGTTTAAAAAGTGATGACAGGAGTAACTACTGAAAAGGGAGCATCAGGCTGTTGTGCTTTGGTTTATTTCATAGCACCGTTCTAGTATTACGACTTGCTTCAGCTGAATTTAGCCTGAGAATTAGTTAGAAGCTCAGTATGGATTTGCAGGGCCATTACTACCTCATACAATGAAGAGGAAATCCTCAAAAATGGTCAGGAATTTACAGTTTAATAACTTCACATAAGAATGTGATTTTTGGGATGTTGTGTAACTGAGAAGTTACATATATTTTTGAATCCCAACCTGGTAGTTAATGATATATTTACTATGTTCACTGAATCTTCCTCTGGTACCTGACAACATAAAATATTTCAAATACAGGCATTGTGGAATGTCCTTTCTCCATTCAAACTGGAAATGGTTAAAAAATACAGCCTCCAAAGCCAAACTTCACAGCTGAGGATCTTAAAAACCTGCAGGTGGGACTTACAAAGGAGAATCCCACCACAGCAAGGGGTGCTAAAAAATGAGTCCTATGATTATTGATCAAGGGGTGTCTGGGCAGCCTGGACAGGTTTCCTGGATCTACCTTTGCCTGATGTGACAGTCGAGTCCCAGGAAGCCTTGTGGCCTCACTGGGGCTCTGGCTTGGGCTGTAATCAGGATAGAAAGAACCACTCGCTGCTTAGCAAGAGCCAGGCTTAGCTGTGACGCTGGTGATTTGGGCTGTAGCATGTTCAGCTCTGCTGAACTCTTTTCTTCTTCACATACTGGGGGCTGGTTGTTTTGGGGAAACATTTGGTGGTTGACCTGTGACTGCATTGGGGCACATACATGTATATGGACTGTGTGGAGGAGATAGTAAAGGGCTATGTTCTGGAATTTATTTTATTTTTTTTTCAATTCAGCAATCATTTAGGAGACCAGAAGTCAAGCTGTTTTTACCCCAACCACAGGGGAGCACTTGTCAGGGAGGGAGCCTCTTCTGCCAAGCCAGCTTTCTGGCAGCCAGTGAAAGTTCCTGTGCCTGTGTAGCTGGCAATATGTGTGGGGGCATGTGCAAAGCATGTGAGAGGAAGTGTGTGGAGGGGCTGTAGCTCCCCAGTGCTGGGGGCATCCTTCATCTCACACTCCAGCACAGTCCCTGTCACTGTCAGAGGTGAGCCTAACCTTGTGATGGTAGCTGCCCAGCTGAGGAGCTTGCTTAGCCTGGGCACCTCAGATTTTCCAAAGTCCCTGACATGACTGCAGCAGCCACATTTATTCAGCCTTCCAGATCAAGGTTAGTAATTTGCCTTCAGTGTGAAGGGCAGCATCTGCAGACATTCCCACCTTGTGCTCTCTGTGTATTATAGATGTACCCATACCAGCAGAAAAAAATTCAGTGTAAAGTGCCTAGTTGCATGCCATGGGAAATGGAGGAAGATTTCTTCCAATGTTCCAAATGGAAAGCAAAAGTATGTTTCTTCTGGCCTTTTTAAAATAAAAACAGAAATAGGATGTTCCTTATTCTGCCAAGGTAGACTGGGACTAGCCATGGGAAATACTGAGCTTTCAGGACTTAAAAACTTATTCTACTCATTTTTGGTAGGGCTGTTTTAAGCAATAGACCCTCTCTTCAAGGATTAGCTGTACAGCTTCATTTGCTGAGTTCTGCCCTGTGGGGTTCTTGGTGAGACAGTGTGAAAATGCATTGCTGAAGTTGACCTTCTCTGCTCTGGCAAGCACCCTCTCTCTGCAGCCATGAGGTTTTGGAATCCTCTGTGCAGACTGTCAGGGCATAATGGCTTCAGCAGCACTTATGGGATGACTTAAATAATTGTCACTCAGTCATTTTTGTAGCCACTCTATGTAAACGCCAATAAAATCTTTCAGCCGTCCTATATAACTATAATGTGTCTGTATTGTAGCTGTAAATACTGATTGGGATCTTAGCACAGAATGCTTGCTGACACACATAACACAAATATGTCCCTCCTATGGAAAAGTATCAAATATCATAAAGACACTTGCAAATCCAGCAACCAGTAGCCAGTATTTATTGATGATTTGGCATATGTTTGTTAAACATACGCATAAGCGTTGAACAAAGACTGCCTGAGGGATCCCCAGATCAAGACACAACCAGCAGCTGCTTCTGGTTAAATGATTTTAGCAGTTTAAAACCATAAAGGAGAACTGAGTGCTGTAGTACGCTGAGACACCAGTAAGGGGAACCCTTTTTGCAGTAAACCTTCAAGCTTTTACTGCTTTGATGGAGCATGTGGTCATAAAGATAACGTGACATTTTGGTTCCCAAAAAATTATGTTTAATCAGAAGACGAACAGAGATAAGCAATTTAAAATGAAATCTGAATTACAGTTTCAAATCTACTTTTTTTTTTCACTTCTCAATGAAATTGAATAGGAAATGTCAATGAACAGGCACAAGGCAGGCATTAACCCTTACAGGAATGTTAAAGAAAAGGAGAGTTGATTTTGACAACTGGCTTTAAAACAATATGAATCAAATCACTCCAGTAAAGCAGCTGTCATCAGGCATCGTTTTAGCAAGAAAAACAAATGGTGGATTTATCGGTTGAAATTGTCACCATAAGTAAAATTTCATATGTGGACAAATCTTCTTACTTCAAAAATGTCATTTTGAAACTCAGGCATTGCCATTCTAATATTCTTGAAAGTTATAAGAACACAAGTGAAACTTAATGCTGTGAATGCTGTAGAAAAGCTCCTGAAACCATTGTAATTAATCTATGTTGCTGTACAATAGATGTTATGTCAGGAGAAAACAAGTATGCATGTGGGTCTGTTTACATAATATCCAAAATCTTTAACAGTCTTTAACTGTTGTAGTAGGTGTATTTTTATATTGCCCAGACACAGAAACATGCTTTAGAGGGTTGAATGGAAATCCAGTATTTACTTGATTAAATAACCTAACTATAGTTTTTCTTACCTCAAATGAGCAGTTCTGGAAGTGATGTGACAGATTGGTCCGAAGGAACTCTTCTTCCTGCCCACTGTAGGCATTTCCATTAGAGCTGACCTGGAAAAACTCCAGTCTGGTCAGGTTTACTTTTTCTCTATGAAGTAGCAAATAACTAACTTATGAAACCTCTGAACTTAGAGATTCAGTCCACCCATTAGATCTCTAAATAAACACCACTGTAAATCTAAGCCAAAGTCTCTGCCATGCTTTCTCAAATGGCTTTCACTCTAGACTGCTAATTAGCCTCTCTCTAACTTTGAATATTCTATAAATGCACTATTCTGATTGATAGTGCATCAATATTAATTAATAATTTACCACACTGGTGGAATTTTCCTCTACACGTAATCACAGCTGCAGCTCCTTCTAAACCCTTCTTTAGCAAAAAAGGAAAATCATTTTACTACTTTCACCCTATGTTGTTAATCTCCCCTTCGGTATATCAGCAAATATTTGCAAAAGCGTGTCTTTGGATACTCCTGAAAATTTGCATGGTTTATATGGCAGTGTAGTGCCATCTCACAAAGTGTGCTGCTGCTCCTAATTGGAGCTACTGTAGTGTGCTTCATGTTTTATTTATTCTCACAGTGCAGATGTGAAGTGCTCCAAGGGATCTGTACTCTGTTAGGATCTGCAAGTCTGGCTTTCAGACAGAGTTGGCTCTCCCATTCTCACCCATGGGTCAGGGGCATGTGCAGCAGGAGTAGCTCTGCCCAGGTGGCCAGGAGCTTATCAAAGTTATGCTTCTGCCAAAAAGGCAACTTGTTCAGAGTGTAGAAAGTGGCAAAATTCACACAGATGTTTTTGAAGCCCTCTATGATTTTTATCACCATCAAAAATAATGTAGTTCATAACAGAAATAACAACTTCCTTTAAATGTACTCAATTCTAATAAAGCAGCAGGTGCTCCCTGGGTGGCACAGAGTAGCCCAAATGCATTAACTGCATTTTCACACTGATCATGAATCACTTCCTAAACGCATCTTTGTATCATGGGAGTCTCTTTGTAGTGCCATATAATCAATTTTCTGTAAAAATTATTCCCTAAAATCTTACATCCAGGCCAATATCTGCTTTGTAATTATGAAGTCACAACACAAGTGAAAAGCCAGACCTGAGATATGAGTGATTAAAAAGAAAAAATTGTAGATATCAACTGCAGTTGGATGTAGTGTACTGTGCCTGTCATTCAACTAATGTTACCTCTGTAGTCTCCCTTTTGTGGGGAAGACCTGGTGATTTGCAATTCATTCTTGTTGCAATTCATTCCCATTGCAATTTATACCGCTCAAAGCTTATACAATAATTCTCTTTTCCAGGTGGCTGTCAGCACCTGCAGTGTTGCTGAAACGTCCCCAAAAGAAACTGCCTTTGCCCAAGACAGTATGAATCTGCAGTTTTTGGTGACAAGCTTGCATTGATTTTTTGTGCTGTTCCTCTGTTTTCTGAATGAGAAACCAGTAGACAGCACCAGACACACCAAAGAAAAACCTTCCTTAGAGTAAGTCTTCCAATTCTTAACTATTTAAATATGATAAATTGAGTGTACGCTCCTGAGCAGTGTTCAAAATACATAAACATATATTTAATTGACATTAATATTTTATCTTCAAGGAAAACCTCTTTGAAACACAAGAACAGCCATTCTGACCTGCAGAAGTCTGACTGATCTGGCAAGATGAATAACTATGTGAATGTGGGGAGAGCAGTGGATGTGGTCTGCTTAGGCTTTGGCCTGTGTCAGAGTTTCCTGCAGTATCCTTGTAGGGAAATGGTAGCTTTTCCCTGAATAAACAGATCTATAGTCAAGAGGAAAATTGGCTGGCCCACCAGGCTCCAAGGGCTGTGTTCAGAGGTACAAGATGCAGCTAGCAGGCGTTGACACTGCAGGGTTCATCATCCCTACCAGCCTGGCCAGCGGCAGGGAGGGCGTGAGCTGCAGGTTTGTGTGTGACACAGAGCTGTGGGCAGCAGCCCGTGTGCTGCAGCATGGGGATGCTCTCCGGAGGGACCTCACAGCCTGAGCTGCAGCAGGGGCTGGCAGGGACCTCGGGATTTCAGTGTAGGCAAGAGCAACTCCTTGCAAGTAGGACAGAATAGTCCCAGGAGACCGGACAGGGGGAGCAGGGTGGCACCAAGAAAATCCCAACTGACAAAAAGCTGAAAAGCAGACAGCAGTGTGTTTTTGTGATAAATAAGGCTGACAACTTACTGGTGCCTTCATAGGGAGGTTTTAGCCACATGCACAAAAGTAGTGATGGTTCCCACTGCATCAGGGTGTGTGTCTCGTGCTTTGGGCTTTCTGGATGTTGGCGTGCAGGAGTGAGCCCAGCAGAGCCCACCAGGGTGGCCTCTGGAGCAGCTGATGTACAAGTAGAGGCTGAGGGAAGTGGGCATTCTTAGCCTTAAGAAAAGAACAGGGAGAGGGGGTGTTATTGCTGCCTATGACAATCAGAGGCTGGGGAGAAGACAGACTCTTCTTGGAGGCGCACAATGATACGGCCAAAAGGCAACACGTACAGGTTGTGACGCACGGGAATTTTAATAGATATAAAAAAAAAAAAATTAATAAAAATTCACCATGAGGGTGGTTAAACACTGGAGCAGGGGCTCAGAGGCAAAGTCTCCTTCCTCAGAGGCAGCCAAAGCTTGGCAAGACAAGGCCCTGAGCAAACCCATCTAGTTGAACTTGTTCTGAGTATGAGGCTGGATCAGATGATGTCCCAGAGGTCCCCTCCAACTTGAACTGTTCTATAATTCTGTGATATTGCAACAAATTCCTTACTAAGTATTGACAGAATCAGTCAATATGACTCTGTTAGAGCCATTTACAAGGCCTTTTGTCACAGATCTAACTGTCTCCATACTATAGATTAATGATGTTTTCATTATCAGGCTATGTCTTATAGAGGAAGCAGCTATCTCTAAAATGCACTCTATTTTTTAAAGCAAGAATCAAAATAAATAGGCCAAGAATAGGCTCTAGCTTTAATGTTATTTTTTTTTCTAGAGACAGTGAGGATGAACTCAGCCTAAAATATTTTTCCAGTCAAAGCAGAACAGGACTGCACAGTGAGAGCAATCCCATCAACATTGCAAACATAATCAGCATTCAGGACTTCATCTTAAAATATCCATTTGATAAAGTGTGGGTATTGTAGGCTGACATGATATTTTGAATGAGCTTTAAATGGTGTCAGAGATCTCTTCCTTTGTGCATTTGTACCATATCCCCATAGAGATATTGCAGTGTTGATACATCACAGCACTTGTACATTTGTTATTTACTAGTGACCATGTAATTTCCAATTAGTGCAGCGCTGCATTTTTGTCTGCAGAAGGTGACTTACCTCCCCAGCACTGTAGGTTTCAATGAGGAAGGAGAAAGAAATATATTAAGAATGTAGGTTAGGTCAGGACTCCTCTGCATCTTGAAGTACCAACATGCTGCTTCTGGGCCAAAGCAGGAGTATAAGCACTGCAATGATACTGGAGAAACTCTGTCATCTCTTGCACTGGGCTGAAGACAGATATATGTATCAGGCTGCTGAGTATGAAATTCTCACTAGGATTAAGATATCCTAAGAGTTGGACATAATAAGATTTGATAAAGGGAAAAGAAAAGCTGTAACAGAAAACACATTGTCAGTTCCAGACTCCCCTGTATGCCCAAAGAAGGCAAGGGAATTTTCCCTCTTAACATTAACTTTGTAATCTATAGGAAATATATCAAAAGGGAAAAAAAATAAAAAGTAACATTTTTGTAATGTAGCTGTATCAAGATAAATATCTGAATAAGTTACCTGATTTTGTACTAAAAATAAACAGTCTATTGGATTTTTACAAAGGGAAAGTTTAAGCCTTCTCATGTCATCTAGACCTTTGTGGAGTGTTAAACAAAGCCATTCAGAGCACAATATTTCTGCAAGGCTTACCATGCAACTGAGGCACTTTTTTTCACCCAAACATAACAAGGTCATATAAAAGACATGAGCTAGGCAAAAAAAACCTGCTTATACTGACAATACCTAGGATGGCGAGAAAGCAAGACCTCTGTTGAGTTTCCCTGGTTCTCACAGATTTTCCAGGTAGGAGAGTTTCCTCTTCAGAAACACATGGGGTTCTCTAAAGTGATCTTTAGATTTTCCTTTTCACACTGATCCAGAAACACCATAACAGGTCACCTTGATTGTTTCAGGGTTCAGTTCTGAAGAGCTACTCACACAGGGTTGATCTTGGCTATAATGGTTGTGTGCTGGTCTCCAGAAAAGCTGGCCAAACTCAAAGCTACTTTAAAAGGAGTTAACATTGTTTGTTGGTATTGGCCTAGATGAGAATCAGTTCTGATGCTTTTCTTGGTTGGATTCCCTACAGATTACATGAGAACAGAGAATTCCACAGAAAATTATATGTAAAATGAATCTAGATCATAACTCACTGAATGCCAGTTTCCCAGCACCCTATATCAGGGATTATTGTGGAATATCCTCTGTGACTTCTGTGACAGCAAAATTTACAGATTAATTTGGTCTTGGCCAGAAGGCATTTTTCGTCTTCTTTATAGGAGAGGAGCCTTTATAGAAAGGCTGCTTAACAGAGCCTTAATTAAGGCTGTTTCAGTTTTGTATACATCTAGTAGAACAAAGATATAAATGTAAAATTTAGCTATTTTCTCTGATTCATTTTCCATTTTCCTGAAGTGTTTTTCCTCTAGTGGGTCAGTAGGCAGGTTACTTGATTGGAGTGATGGGAAGACCGTGTGTGATTGGGAATGACAGCTCGGGATCATACTGAGAGGGCTTGGAACATCGCGATCGATGTCGGTGAGTCAGTGCACAAACTGCCAGCAGCCTGTGGGATGTGTGGCTTCTGATACAATAACCCACAGTGCAGGGTCTTCATTCCAGTGAAACATCCAGTCAGCATTCCCCAGTGGAATACAAGACATTCTCAGCAATGTGTATTTTTGCTACTGTACACCAAGGCTGTTCACCATAACGTCATCTCTTTACAAAAGACGAGTGAAGTTTTGGAAACACCTGTGGCAGAGATTCCCAAGGCCAGAGTGAACAGACCAAGAGTCCCAGAACACAGGAGTGTAACTGGCAGCTCCCACATCACAGCTCATAGGAAGTTAAAGCACTTCTTTCTTTGTTTTCTTTGGATTATTGGGTCAGTAATATTCAAAGGCTGTGTTGTGCTTTCAGTATGAATTTACCCACAGGAAAGTCATGACTTTTTTAGTGGGTTCTCTGGTGCCAAATGCTGATTACAAGACTGTAAGTGTAGTGTGCATTTTTTCCTTTCATCTTCAGGATCTCCCAGTATTTGTAAAGCAGCGAGTGAGCTCTGGTGCTCAGGGCCGAAGGGATGGCCAGAGCAGCAGCAGCAGCCAGTGCTCCTGGAGCTGGGATGTGGAGCATCCCTGGCAGTGCCACAGCATCCCCTGCTCGCCCTGCAGCCCCTCGCTGTGCCCTCTGTGCTGCTCCCTGCCCGAGGGATCCCCTGCCTCTGCTTGCAGCACACGGAACTGATCCGGCTCCGGAGCTCCGGAATTCCATCGAGGCACAGGGATGGTTGCTGGATTTCTGCTGCTGGAGTGACAGGGAAACAAAATGGAGGTGAGGGAGAGCACAGAAGGTGTGGGAGGAGGGTCAACATCGACAGTGAGGGGATGGAGAAAAACCAGGCAGCAGAAGAAAGGGAAGGAGCGATGAGAGGTGGGCAGAGAGCAGAGGAACAGCGGCAGTGGGAAGAAATTGGAGCGTGAATAAAAACTCCTTTGCTAATTGCACAGGGAGGTGGAGGGTGAAATCCAACAGGAAATGTACAAGTGTCTTTGTGGCAGGAGTGAGGGGGATAATTAATGGGGATTTCTTGTGGAGGAGGAAAAGTGACCTGCTCCAAACAAAGCAGGGGAAACTGAGATGTATGACCATTTCCAGTTCAAGTTCTCCTGATAGGCCTGTCAGCATGGACTAGTTCATACTTGGCAACATCAGCAATATCAAAACTAAGAGTTCAAAAATCGCAAGCCTTTTGCAGATATTGAAATTATCTTTTGTGTATTTTGGGTTCTCTTTGCATTCTCATGGTTTTGATGCCTTATATACTTGAATCCTGTTTTCATGGAGCTAGAAAATAATGTCAAAATTTGTCTATGTTCTTCAAGAAATCCCCAGAGTTTTAGAACTGAAGGTTTATGAATGCACCACAACTGGTAAAAAAAACACATCTGGTTTGGTATTTCACTGGACTGTGATTAACACAAACTGCATTAGATTAGATGAACACTCCTGTGGTGCAGGAGCATTTTATCATCTGTATATTTGATGGCACGCTGAAGTGGGTCTGTTTCCTGTTTAATACGATGCCGTATCTTGCCACAAGGGTTACAGAGTGCCGGAGGACTTGGCAGCTCCTCTCCCTGAGGAAGAGAGGCAGGGAGCCAAGACTGAGGAGGAGTGCCCTAGAAGTTAAAACCATGAGTGAGATAAGGGGATACAATCACAGGATAATCACATCATGGATGGATAGTAATACAGCTTTCCTAATCCATCTTATAAGTGTGGTAAGGGAGTGCTACCTCTACAGGGGTTTTGAAGTTAGCACGATTACACTGCCAAGATATTCATCTGCAATTATATTTTGTTTTCATGACATCTCTTAATAACAGAGTGACTGTGCAGCTCTGAGGTTGAGTGCCCTCGCACTGGACTGCTCCATTATCATCAGTATTATCATGCCCTTAGCTTGAAGATGTTCCTAGAATATCAAGCTAAATGAGTAAAACCACAAGTAAGCCAGAAAGTTAAAGATGGTCTTTAACAGAAATTTTTACTCACTGGTGAAGCTTCAGCTGGATGTGTTTTTACCACTCCATGTAATACCATCTATATATGTAAGGAGTAATTGTTCTAGCTACAAGTGTTATGCATACTTGGGACAGAGTACAAAAATAATCTGAAGTTTGGAAAGCACTTTCTACTATAGATACAGATGATTCATCAGTATAAAATGCTCTAAATAAAGAGGCCCTTGTTTAACGCTTGTACTAGAATATTTCTCACTATAAATTTAATTTCTGGACAAGATAGAGACTGACTGGAGACACAGGTGTAAATAATGGCAAGAGTGAAAGACCTTTAGGAACTTCTCTGCAGCCTCTGCTGTATGTGACAGGAGAATTTTTCCAAGGTATGTACCTAGAGGCAGGGACATTTAAAAATAAATCAGTGCAAACCCCACCCAAACCATACACGGCCCTACATGCACACTTCTTCAAGAGAGGAGAGATGATGGATGTTAGTCTTGTCAGTTAGTGTGCTACTCAATGCAGTTTAGGTGCTATGGGGATGAAGGCAGCTTAAGAGCTTCTAGAGACAATGAAAGAATAATTCTATCACTGCCAAAGCATGTAACACCTGCTCACACAGGGCTTCTGACATCAGAAAGAGATTTTCAGCAAGGTCATAAGAAAGCTTCACATTAGGGGAGCTCAGATATGAGGATTTAAAAAGTCATGATAAAAGCAGATTAAATAGAAAATCAAAATTAAAATTTACTATCATGACGAAATTTAGGTAGAAAATAAGCTAAATTCATCTTCCTCAAATGAAGAAAGAAGCAACCTAGCTGACACCAAACACTTTAGTAGAATAAGCCATCTTTAATTAGTTAGTAGAAAACAATTTATAATGTTTGATGGTCTATTTCTTACTTACAAATATTTATGTACTTGAGCCTGCAAGCTGATTTTTTTTGAGATAGTTTTTGTAGATATGCCTGCTACCAGAACATACAGTGGGAAAAAAAGACCAGCCACCCCTGTTTGTAGTAGTAGCCATTGACTATACCACAGTACTGAGATGCAATCCTGCTCTGATGCTTCTTGGAGAGACTCTTGGCAAATGGAACAGAGAGATTTTTAATCATTCAGATAAGAAAGAGCTAGAGGAAACTGAACCTAAACTTTTCATATGGCAGAAAAGTCTTCTGATGTGTGAACTGTGATATATCTGGTATTGGCCTAGATGAGAATCAGTTTTCACTCAGGGAGTGTGAAAACAAAAAAATGGAAAATCTATGGTGGTTTCTTCTTTAAAGACAACATAAGCCTGCTCTCCTCAGTACTTCCAAATGATTGGAGGTAAGTGGCCTCTGATCAGCATGTTGATGCTGGGAGATCCAGCCAGAGGTGACTCTTCCAGACACTGAAGTCCACGTATGAATTTGAGATACCAGATTAGAACTTGGGTAAGCCCCCTACCCTTCAGTGTCATACACTCTTTTGGTTCTAGTCCTAGTGCTCTGGGAGTTTAAACATCCTTTTTGTTTTGGCAAAACTCTTACATCTGTTTCAAATTACACAGGAAGATGATAATTTCATTAAATGCTTCACTTAGATTTATAGAGAGTCCTAAATGCACTTTGTGACTGATACTGGACATTAATTCCTCTAGGTTTTGTTTGCAGAAAAGCTCACACTGCTATTACTCTCTGGTCAAAGGTTACACTTCCTGCTCTCTATCAATGCAGCCAGCATGTAAAGTGTCTTCAGATATTAGTCAGATCACCATGTCACAAGAACCATACTAGTGAGGATCTGCCTGTGGCTGTTAGCAAAGTTACCTCTGCATTGAGATGTGTTTGAGTCGTCCTTGTACTGGGGACTAACTCTATGCTTTCATTATTTGGGAAACTGTGGGAGTCTTTTTAATGTACCTCTGTCTACTCATTCAATCATAGCCATCAACCCTTGCACAGGTAGCCCATATCATAAATTTTAGAAACTTGTGTAGCAATAATCACCTTAGTAAAAGCTACAAAATAAGAAAAAGTCTTTGTTCCAGGAGGCTCTGTATGGCAGGGCACTGAATGCCCTCTGGTAAGGCAATAGATGGTGTGTCTGCAGGAGCAAATGATCCCTAGCCATGGGAGGTAACACTCCATCCTGACTCCAAAAGAATTATTTTTAAAGTAGCCACAAAATCATTTGTCTTTTCTACTTGATCTAGTCCTTTTCTTACTCTTCAGCTGTAAGAGTTCAGTGTGACAGAAATCCTGTGTGTGTTTGAAGTACCAAAGAGAAGATGGAGCTCTGGAGCTGAGCTACAGTTCTTAGCTGTCTGTGTAATCTCAGTTCACGTGTCTGGGGTGGTTTGAAACATTGTCCACTCTAAAGACCACTTGTGTCAGCAAGGCAATGCTCTGACTGTACCTTAACTTGGACCATCTTGAAAAAAACAGCCACTTTCTGTATTGCCTTCTCTTTTGGTTCCCTGTCCAAGCTGGTGTGGTGCGCTTCTTTGTGAAGAGCAATTCTTCCTTCTATCCACACACATTCTTGCTGAGGCTAAGTCCCTTTGAGAAATTTATCAGTCATGACAAAATGTAGAGATGGTGATAGCTCCTCCTTTCAAAGAACTTTCCTTAAGGTAACTAGACAAACGTCTCTGGGCCCATGCACTCCACTAGCCCCTCACATCCTTCAACCCCATTTTCATAATTGTTTCTTGAGATAAACCCTCCAAACTTACATGATTCCCCTGGGGTAAACTTTGAAAATCAACTAATTTAGCAGAATGAAATTTAACTTGCTGAAGGAAAGGATTATTAATTTGTTCTGTTTCCTTTTGTCGGGTTTTTACTTTTCTTACATGCTAGTCACAGGCCTACATGCAAACGATGAGGGAATATTACTTTCAAGTATCTGCAATGTATATCTTGAATTGTAAACGCTTTTTATTTCCTCAGTTTTGTCTGGCCTCTGTTTTTAGGTAGCCACAAAAAGGCATCAATGACTATAGAATTTGGCCACTGCATGTGGAAAAACAAATTATGTTGGTGAGGTGTCAACTTCTGAAAGCATAGCGACTGTATTAAAAGTTCAGTGTTAATGAAGTATACCTTACACACAGATAAAAATTTAATTTAAAAAAATTCATTACAAATTTTTTCTGACTGAATTAATGAAGATACTGTATTGGTTAAAGGGAATATTAAAACATTGTTTTGTTTCATCAACATGAGCAAGGATGAGAAATCTGCAAATAGTAATAGCTAAAAGAAAAGTCAACAAGTCCAGTTTTGGTAAGAGGTAGACTTCCAAATATTTAAGTACATATGTGAACTTGAGAGCATTTGATACTGAAGAATTCAAAAAAGAAAACCTTGTTTAGGGGAATAGAACATGATCTAGCTGGACCTGATTCCTGCTCAGAAATTCCATAGGAAGTAGGCAACAAATGTTGTGCTAGAAGAAGGAATATTTGGGGCTTACCACAAATACTAAATGACATCAGTGCTCTTGGTGCTGACAGAAGTGCCAGCTGCTCTGAGCTGTGTTTGCACGCCTCATGCTTGTCATGGTGTATCACTACACAGATGTTCTGCACCAAAAAAAAAAAAAAGTAATTTCTTTAAAGTCTTCTTTTTGACTATGTTTTCAGAATCATGAATTTGCAGTAAAACAAAAATGGTTTTGAAATGAAAAGTGAATATGGCTAAGATTTTTTTATCTAAATACTCTGCCTGACTACTTGAGTCACATCTAATTTTGTCTTAATCTGACACAGAAAAAGAGGTCAAGATATATTCTGGACTAAGTTATACTGTTTGCAAATATAGAAGCAGCACTAAAACAAAGCTCAATTCACTGTTCATTTTTTAAAGACCCTTTTCTGTCAATTATTTTTCAAGTGAAATGGTTTGACATCACTATATTTTATGATTATATAAGTGATTTTGATCTCTGATGGTTTCATAAAGTTGCCCATCAGCTTGTAAGCAAGCATTAAGGTGAAGTTTATTTTTTTGTTGAAGATTTTTTTTCCCTTGATTTCTCCACTAGCTCATATAAGCTCTTTTAGTGTCCTTGCCACACTGAGAACCACCCAAAAGTGCATCAAACAACTAACTAACATTGATGACTAATTACTAACATTTCACTTGTGGTCTGTCCTTTCTTCAGTCCTCTTCTTGGAGAGAAAACTGCATGCATAATGGAATATTTTGCTTTGGCAGGGTTTTATTGTTTAAATGTAGCATTGGGGGGTATATGTATGACATGTTTATTTGAAAACTGAATAAATACTAAATACTCTTGTACTTAGAGCAGAATTTGGTGATATTTCTGTTGTTTGCTGCCACAAAATTTCATTCTTGGCTGGCTCTGTAAGTGCTGGGTTATTCAAACACAAACATTGTCCACTTAAAGACATGGCCTGGTGTCTGAAACTTCATTACCTGTCCTCAGAGTCAGGGTAGGCAATAGAGGATTTGTTTCAATTGACCTTTGGTTATTACAAATCTTTCCATCCCATCTTTTCTGATAAATATGAAAGTATTTTTGGATCTTCCTTTAGTTCTTGACATTGTGTCTGCTTGGTCTGTCAGGCTTCTGTTCCATATTCTGCAACCACCTTGAGAGCTTCTTTTGAAGAAATGTATTGATTTTAAAATTGCTCTCTTGACTTCTTTATCATTGTCCATTTTTATTTAATTGATTTTCTTTCTACATAACCTTCTGGAGGCTCTGTGAAGGAAGAGAGGGGAAAAAAGACAAACAACTACCAACAGCTGTTTTCTTATTCTGGTTAAAGATCCCATGGCATTTCTCAAGGATCAGTAGGTAGTGCTAATTTTTCCAATCAAATTGTGTTTGGTTATTAATGCTTTTACCTCCTGTGGCTATATTATGACTGGATCTGTGGCATCATTCTCTTGTGTTGTGCCTGTATGGCATATTATATGCTGCTGCTAGGTGCTGTTAAAACATGGTAGTGTATCCTCTTAGAGAATTTTTAAGGCAGGCAGAACAGCTAATATGTACTTGTTTGAGTGTACAACACCCACATACATTCTCATTCATACATAGGTAGTAGTCATTAATGAAAGCACTTTGCTGCTAAATAAATTGAAAATAGTATTACTACAATAAATGCCCAAAGAGAATTGATTCTGTGTATTTTATGGCATCTGCTATTGCTCTCTGTTTTCAAGCTACTAATGTGTTCAAGTCTGCATAATATTGTTATTTACAGATACAGTACTGGAGTCGGTCTGAGAGTGCCAATATTGGTTTATTTATCTAGTATTAAGTTTTGGCAGAGATTAACCATATCATGAACAATATCTTGTAGTCTACATTTCTAATGCATGGATTTGGTGTTTTCAGTCTCTCATGTCCATTTCCTATCCTCTGCAACAAAGGTCTATCTCCTTTTCCTTGAATTTAGAAAAATTTACTGAAGCTCAGCATCAAAGGTCGAATGTCAGTGTTATGAGGATAGTGGTGACTTTAAAATTATGAAAATGTACTGACCTAACTCTGTAGTAGGAGAAATGCCTTCTTGCCCCTCTCTGATTTCTGTTCCATTATGGGAGCATAACATGCCATTATTCTGTATTTACTCTTTCTATCTAGTTCATTTACAAACATAAGGCACAAGAAAGCAGTGATTAGCGTATATAGGTATGGAAAGACATGTTACCTGTTAATGTAATGAAGCAGCATAATTCATTCTTTGCTGTCTACATTATGTAGAGGGAAGCAAATGTGCATTAATCATGCAGAAAGCAGGAAATTGAGATGTATGGAAGGGAAGAGTGATATGATACAGGAACCCATCCCCCAGCCTCACAGAGCAGGCAACAGGTCCATTTTTGAATAATGTATATTTTGACAGACTTGTCATTTGACAGACAGGGCTGACCAGAAGGGATGTAAGGAAGCAGCTAGTTATTAGCAAGGAAAAGGAGTGAACAAAGCATTACTACATCTAATGCAACATAATACTGACCCAGTTAGCATCTGCTGATGTGGAGGTGCTGGCTGACAGGTTTCAGAGAGCAGCCATCCATGGGAACTCGTCACCGAGCGTTGCTGCTGAGCGGTGTGTCCTGCACAGGCCAAGGCTGCCCAGCACAGCTTGGTCCCACAGCTTCTTCACAGTTCCTGCGTGGAGAGACACAGGGAGGGGAGGGTGGAAGGCATTCCTGTCCCCTGGGAGAAGGGGGGGTCCCAGGCAGCCAGGAGTGCCGCCTGCGGGCTGCCAGCAGCGCAGGGGAGCGGGCACAGCTCCACGGGCAGCCCGGGGGCACAGGGAGCTCACGGCTCCCGCAGCCTTCGCGTGTGCTCTGTGCTTCACATGTCCACCTGGCGCCCAGGGGGACACAAACCCATCCCAAATCCGCTGTGCCAAGCAGAGCAGCACTTGCATGCGGGAAGCCCGGAGTCTGCTCGGCTGGTCCCCGGCAGAGGCGGATCTTGGCATCCATCCTTTCCCCTTCCCCCGAGGCACAGCACACGGCAGGGCCGCAGAGGCAGCGGCTGGGCGCTGCTTTCCTGCTGCCCTCCAGTTCCCTGACACACGGAGAAGTGTCACATTGGTGCTGCTGTGACAGGCCTGAACTCTTCATTTCTGAGGGCTTTGGAAGGCTGGAGTCCCCTCGCCACAGTCTGTTTTGCAGAGGGAAGACAAGAACGCGGTGGTGTTGTGCACCCTGGCCCAGCTGCGCTGTACTCCCTGTGCTGCTCTCAGAGTGCAGGCAGGCTCTGAGAGTGCAAATCACAACTTTGCCCATCACTGATTTAACTGGCTCTGTTATTCTGCACTGGCCAAGGCAGATGTTGCTGAAGGTGCCCACCATATGCTTCTGCTTGATTAAATTTTAATTCACAAAAATGCTGTATATGACATTCAGATATACTTTTATATACATATATATGTTTATACACACTTTGAATTGAATGAGGTCATAAAAATTGTGAAGATTAAACATAAAAGGAAAATCACAGGAAAAGCAACTCCTGCCAATGTTCACCAGCCTAGCATGCTTAGTGTTACTTTTTTAACTGCTACCTATTTTTCTACTAGTTGTCACTGAAGGAAAGTAAGAATAATTTTTCTTTATTATGACGCTCATAAAAAACAATCACTGTTTATTTCATTGCTGGTTTATTTCCTTTTCTCCTCTCAGCTCTGTTTCTTTTTATATCTGTCTCAATTTCAGATTTAGTTTGTGGGAATTTATTTTGCTTTTCTATTTCCCCAAATTCCAAAGTGCTTTATACTTAAAAGAAACCAAATATATCTTTCAAAGTGAAAGATATTTATCTTGCCTAGGTAGTCTCATACCCAGGCAAATAGCATGTAATAAAAATAAATCCAAATGGAGAAAAGTTATGCTTATGAAGTCACAGGCATAAGTGTTAGATAACTCTTAACCTTGTACTGGTTACAGGTATCGGATTTTTACATGTAGATCGTTATTAATTGATTTGGGGCTGTTAACTGGGAACTATGGTTCAGTTACTGGTGCACAGGGCTAAGCTCTGTTACTTTTCCTTGATTATGATCGTTCTGCTCTTCTTTCTCTCTTCCCATTTTCCCCATAGGTTCTCTCACATCAGGACAAAATCTGCAGGTCTGTATGTACTGTTTTGCTATAGAAAAACTATTTTTCAAGAGCCCCTGGATGATATTTCCAGACACTTTTTTGCCACATCATTTTGTCTCCAGCTGCCAGAAGAAATTTGAAATGCATCATAGTCACTTCTCAAACTGATAACATGTGAGAAGTCCAGAAGAAATTGTTTATACAGTTTCTGACATAGTATGTCTTGTAATGCTGCTCTGTGTCATGTTCCATAGTTTTATGTCCTAATCTGACATTATGAGATTACATAATGCATTCAATCTTTAAATAAGCATTGCTTTGAAATGTTTGACAGAGTTATGGCACTTCAGATATTATTTCTTATTATGGACAGATAGGTCAAATCTGCAAACAATTTAATGGCCATACATTGCTACCCTTGTCAAATCAATCCTCCTAGCAAGTGTGCTATCAGCAGAAGAAACATTTAGAAGCCTAATCCTTCAAGGTGCTAAACATACTGGTGCTCTAAACTCCAAGCAGAGCTGAGGGCTCTCAGCACCTCACTGGAGAAGGGCTCCAATTAACCTACTTTTACAGTAATCCTGAATGCAGGGACTTCCTGCACATGTGTTAGGATTCAAACTGCCCTTCAGATTTGCTCCACTGAAACCTGAGAAGAAGCTATGCAACCATGGACTAAAATGGCTCCATATGCTTCTTGACTCCAGTATGTGCTGAGAATTTGTTTTTTTCTTTCTCTCAGCTGAGAATGCTGCTCTCAATTCTGCAGGGCTTCAGGGAAATGTGGTATTCTCGTTAACACTTTAACCCTGATCCCAAATAAATTACCTCATGCCACCATTTAGCTTAGCAGCAGCAGGCACATTGAGAGGATTTGAGGTGTCAGAAGGGGACCAAACCTGGAATCTTGGGAAATAAGTGTTTCCTTTTTAAAAGAGTTGGAGAATAGTGCCTGTAATACACACTGCCTTGTGGAGCAAACACTGGTATGATTATCTAGGTTGTCCAAAGAAGGCCTGACAGATCCTCTGGCTTCCTTTGTTGGAGCAGTGCCCTTGTACATGTGTACATTGGCTGAAGTGCTGTCTGTACAGGCAGATCATTGGCCTCTCATTTTATCTGGTTTTCTGGGTAACTCAAGGGGAATTCCTCTCTGACTGATCCAGACAAAATTCCTAATGTAGGAAAGAAAGATCCAGATGCTGGACCTGTAAGATTTCCAGGACACTTAGATTTTTTTGAAGGTATCATGGAAAGACCAGCTTTCATTTCAGAAAACCACAATGCTTGGCATACTCCTGCTTCTCTTCCAAGCTGCCAGTTTCCTTCCTTCTTTCTGAATATGTTTCAGCATTTCCATCTTCTGCTATGCTGTGAAAGCCACAAGGCACTTCCCGTGACTGGGAAAGCACACCAAGGGGTCAGGCGACTCGAACGGCAGCAGATGTCACCAGAGCCAGCACAGACATCCTGCCCCCATCTCCCCACTGCTCAGCCAACACCCTTTGGTCGTGTTTCCCTGAGAAGCATTTCAGATATGCAATGCTGAGCTGAGAGAGAAGGATCAGGGTCATGACCACGAAGTCTGAGAGGGAATGTGTGCGCCTGGGAGGCACTGGGCGGTGCAGCGTGTTCCCTCAAGTCTTGTGCAGGTGCACTGAATAAATCAGCCCTAGATTGCTTTAAAGTATGCAGGAATTTATTTGTAGCCAGGGGAGCATGTAATAAGGGTGTCTGGGAATGAAAAGCGGGTCAGCACCAGCTCTGTATCGTTATGGACATTAACAGCCTGAATCAGGGAATATGTGGTGACTGTAGGGACTCTCAGATGGTGTTGGAGTACCAGCTGAAAGAGGAAGATGATCAAAACTCAGCTCTACACTTGGACCCTGCTCTTAAGTCAGACTTAATAGGAGCAAGACCTCTGAATATACTGACTGCAAATGATGATTTGTTTCTGACTCTGCAGAGCCTTGCTGTGAAGAGCCCCGGAGCCATGACATAAAAAGGGGGAAGAAAGGCTTAAATTGGCACAGAGAAAATAAATTCCATGTCCTAATGCTGGCTGTTTAGATATGTGGGGTTGTAAATGAAGAGTTTTAAATACTTCTTCACTGTAATGTGATGTTCCCACTTGCTAGGAAGGCATTTGTGTTCATGGAAAAACAAAATCAGTATGCACTTATTCCAAGAGATTGTTTGAATATTCCAGTAAAAGTTAATTTTATAAAAACAGATTAGTGGTCAAGTAGCATTTACCACACAGGTTTTGAGTGATATCAAAGCTCATTTTACCATTTAATGAGAATGAATCAGCACAGTGGGAAATATCTTTTGTATCACATTGCTTATTTACAATTCCTTCCAATATATTTCCTTCTTTCTTCTGAAGAGAGTTCATTGTGTTTTCTTCTTGCTATTCCAGACTATCACACCTGTGTGGACTCCTCAGAGTCTGTGTACAAATATGCATGTACACATAAACTCTCTTCAAGCTGAGTTGAATACCTTTGGCCCATGAATAAGTGTCCCAGGAGTGCTTGGTAAGTCTTAAAAAAGCCACACTATAAAAACAGAGAAGGTTTCTTATGAAATACTTTCAAATGTGTTAAGTAGTTGTGGATTCTTCTAGGAAGTTTGTAAGACAGGACACTTCAGAAATGAGCATAGTGAAACTGGAGCTGTAAAATTCAATACTGTTTCTAAAAGACAAAGATATATCATCTTATTTCTGCTTTTCTCATATAGGCGTTGGAAGGGTTAAAATCACCCGTGATTTGTAATTACGAAAGTGTTGTTTGAACTTTTATAGTCTTCTAAAGTCTTAATCAGAATGGCTGGGATTTGCTGCGGCTCAAAATTATTTTCTTAATGAAATAGAAATGTTTAACCGTTTCCGATAAGTAATTGAGAGAAAAATGGGTTGGTTTGTTCATGTTAAAAAAAAATCAAACAGATGTTGAAAAACTTTTCCATGCATTGTCCCAGGGAAGCTGTGAGGGTACTTGTGCTGCTATTCTGCTACTGTCTGCTCCTATTCCAGTGGAAAATATCTATTGCAATCAGCAAAGCCTTCAACAACAGCAGAGTGAAAACAATCTCCAAGTAAACCAGCAAAACCTGTTTTTATACCAATAAAATAAGCTAGTTTATTTGAGCTTGGAGCTTCAATACTCTGTGGTAAAGCAATCTCTGCAGATGTCACTCCACTCATCACTCACAGAGCCTGGCAAAAACATCATCTCCAGTACACAAGTGAGCATCTCCTGCACAGTGGCCATGGGACCCAGACCCCATGGTGTAGCCACATCTTATACATGCTGCAAATTATTTAGGAAAGTGTATGTTTTAGGAAGCAGCTGGATTGTTACAATAATTTGGGTATTTTAAATATTTTTATTGTCATAACTGATGAGCATGTTATCATACTGCTTCTGGTTTAGTCCTGTATAAATAGTACTCAAAATTGTGCATATGTATCACCTTCAACTAGCAGAGCTCCATGGAGCTTAAGGCTAATTTTAAAAAGTATACTTTGAACATTTTGCCAAATTTGACTAGACATGCAAGGAGTACCTTAGTCAAGTTCACTTGCGTTCCCTTAAACATAAGCAAAACAATTGTTTTAACATTATCTATGCTTGCCATTTCTGCAATTATCCATAACAGCAAAATGTATCCCATGGGCTTGAGAAACTGCTTGGTAGTTGAGATTCTCTGTGTGTCTCACAGTCCAACAGATTATCTACCTCTTGTAGATAAAATAACCTACAAATCACTGGTTCCTATGCCTATGATGCCTGTGAGGAAGTATTTAGTAACTAAATGCTTTTCCTTTCACATATAATTAGAAACACCACAGGTACATTCAGTACAACTGGGCCATCTGATTAAACTTTATCTTTTCTTATTCTTTGTGTGATCTACTCCTAGTTTAAATATTGAAATGACTGCTAACAGTTTAATACAGATTATCTTGATCACACAAATATAATGTGATTTGGTTGCTCAGTGTATGTATTTGTACCATTCTCACATATCCACTTACGAAGACTATTGACTGAACTCCTGGAAACAAGATCTCAATGAGTAGCATCCTTTATTGGCTAAGTGGCTGTTTCTTCATGGGGAAATGTGGAAATGCACTTATGCTCTAGGGAGAATTTCTTAAGAGACATGTGACCGAGGACTTTGTAATCTGAATTTCCAGACAGGTGAAGCAAAGAAGGACCAACAGAGTCACAGGTTCAGAACTGCTGGTAGGAGGTGACTGCTGGGGTCAGAAATCGGAAATCAGGACAAGGCTGGCTTGTAATTTTTCTTGCCTTTGTTTTCTCTTTCCTGAGACTTTTTTCACTTACTAGTGGAAATGTCTCAAGAGCAGAGTTTGCCACAAAAGCAAACCTGGAGAGAGATGATGTGAGGCATGCAGGGCAGATTCCAGTGTGAAGCTAATTCCATTTAGTTAGCAGTCCATTGTGATCCTGAAATGCTTAGAAATGTAAGCATTGCATTCAAATGGGATGTTGAAAGCAGGTTGTTGCTTGCAAGTTTGTTCCAGCCTGCAAGCCTGCTACAGCTTGTGAATTTAATTTTAGCTCTGGAACTTGCTCCAGTTTTGTAAGGTTACTGAAAACCTGAAAGAAGCCAGATTTCTTACATGCACCAAGAATAGCATGACAGTGTTCTCTCAAGAATTAAGACCTCTCCCCTCCCCAAAACAGTGCCCCCCAGCACCAAGGGTTTGAACCAGGTTTTCCCACATGTCAAACACATGCTGGACCATTGCTATTTGATAGCAATCATTCCCCACCCCTTTCTTCCCAGGAGCTACAAGGATTTAATTAGTAAGTTTTTTCCCAGCCTCAGAAACCAGGAGACACAAAGAAGACAGGAGGCAAAGCTTCTCAGTGCTGCAGTTCATACTGTGCCCTGCTTAGCTTTGTCTCTGCTGTCTGCATTGCAAATAAGAAAAAAAAACCTATTTCAAAAGTTAGAGCAGTGTTGGTTTGACTAACAGCCTGTTCCTTGCAAACTATTTGTATTTGAGCTTATTGAGCATTCATTATGTATCAGGTACCGAGCCTTGTAAAATTGATCCAGGAAAGGTTTGCTGCACCAGCTGTGCTGCTGCCTGGCTGGCTGTGTGTTGAGGAGTGCGTTGCTTTTGCTCCACACTCCAGCAGGTAGCACAGCTAAAGTTCCCTGAAGCAGCCTGTGAGTGAGGGCACCAGAAGAGCTCTTTTCCTGGCCATTAATTCAAACATCATGCAGTCAAATGAATCTGCTCTCCTTTGCAGCTCTTGTGGAGATTGCTGTCTTCTCAGCTCCCTTGAAAGTCACCTTGACTCAGCAGTGCATCCTCCTTTACTTTGAGTCCATGGTAACCCACGGGCAGGCTCATTTTGCCAACAGACATGTATCACACAATGGTTTGGGTCAGAAGGAACCCTAAAGATCAGTTCCAATCCCTTGCCACAGGCAGGAGCACCTTCCATTAGACCAGGTTGCTCAAAGCCCCATCCAACCTGGCCTTGAACACTGATAGGAATGGGGCACCCATAATTTCTCTGGGCAAACTGTTCCAGTGCCTCATCACCCTCAAATCACACAGAAATCACTGCCTGGCATCAGCAGATTGCCATCTATATAAACAGAGCTGACATGAAAGCATGGCAACACCCCACGAGACCACAAATATCTCTCTTATAACCCTCCTCTCCAAAACTGTCCCACAGCCTGGCTGGGTTCTTGTGGTTTTCTAAATTTTGATCACATGTCAGAGCTGAGAGTGGCACATCAGCCTTGAAAGAGCCTTTTGAAATTCCCTGTTTAGGCAGTCTCATCTCAGCACCAAGCCAAACTGCTCCAGAGCAATGTGCATTTTAAGGAGAAACAGCTTTGGCAGTCCATCAGCTTTCCTCTGTTGCTGCTGCACATTTTATGCCACCACTGTATTGCAGAATGAATACTCCATATTACAAAATTAATATTGGAAATATTTCCTCTGCATTTTATTGACTTTATTTGTGCTTTGTTTTCCTGAGATGATCTTATTTTTGCCCTCTGGAGGATTAATAGTATTATTATCCAGGGCAAACAAGCCTGGAAATAATCTGATTTAATCTTTAATTATTACTTATGATGGGTTTTAGATTACATACCAGTATTGTTGAATGTCATTTTACAAGCTAGAAGAGAGAGATTCACAGTGAGCTGGGGCACTGGGATTACTCTGAGACCGCCTCAGTGAGGTATTTCAGCAGTGGCAACAGCCATTGTGTGTTGTGAGGTTTGGTTTCAGTTGCTATTGCTCTAATCAAACAAGCAGGGAAAACACTCGGACAGGAAGCTGGAAAAATTATAAAAATTTTAAAGCTGAGCTGAGAGCACCCACCTGGATAATTTTGTAGTGAGCACAGCTCGGGCACCCCAGCCTTCCTCTTTGGCAGCAGCTGTTGCCTGGAATGTTGCATGGAGCATCTGCTACAAAAAGGAATGAAAGAGAAACTGAAAGATTGGTGCACATGTGTTTAGTATCATCTGTATGAAGGCAATGGGATATTTCTGTGCCTTCTTTTGAAAGCTGGTATGGCTGAGTTTCCCCCTAGAGTGTACCTGGCTGCCTTGCTTGCAGAAATCCTGAATAAAACAGGTGAAATTTTGGGCTCTCTGAAGTTTGCAGATAAACTGCAGTTGGCATCAGTGAGAGAGAGGGAGTGAGATCAGATTTTTCCCTAGTCTTTACTTCCTGCCTGCCCTGAGAGCAAGGGCGTGGATCTGGCTGTGTCAAATCCACTCCTGGAGGACAGTGACAGTGCACAAGTGAAATGGGGATGTCCTCATTTAGGGAAGCAGACACATCTTTTGAGATCATTTCCAGGCTTTCCTAGAAAGGAAACCCTGCAGTTAAGCCCTGATGTTTGGCACTGTGTAGGCATCAAAATCAAGAGCAGGGCAGCATCATTCTGCTAAAGATGGGCTTGCAGACCCTGGGGTAGTGCTGTCCTCAGCAGGGTTAAGCTTTCCACCTTACTCCAGGTGGAGAGGGAGCTGGAGCTGTGTCCTCAGGTCTAGCAGGGTTGAAAATACCTGATTTCAACTCACTTTACCCAGGAAGAAACATTTCTCTTAAATTTCTCCTTTTCTCTCTGTCTTTTTCTTTTTTTTCACTTGAAGAGTGACCAAATATTGAATGCAGATTCTTTTATTTAAAACAGAGCTTTATAACTCCTGGCAAGTTCCAGACAAATCATTCCTAAAATCTTCTTATTTCTCATGGCTGTCCACATTTGAAATTTAGTTTACATGAAGATTTAGGAGTAGTGCTAAATAATTACACGGAAGGATAATCTATTCTTTTTATATCAGATTATAATAATTTTAAAATCTATCCATGGAGTAGTTCAGCAAAAACTGTTCTTCAGCAGCTATTTTGGGTTAGCTCAATGCATAGTCTATTAGAGGTATTACTTCTGCTGCAGAGTAATGAATCATATTTGCAGTCACAAAGTCACTTGTGTAATTGTCATTAAATATAACGAATACAGGGCTATTTAAAGAATTTCAAGACTGTCTGATGTTCTGGAAGGCAGTGTTTCTCTGGAGAGAAAGGGCAGAAGTCCCTTATTCCAGCTGTTCTCATTGGTTTAATATGGAAGAAAGGGTGCTGCTGGGATTTATGCAATGGGATATTGTCATGCTTTTGCAATTTCTGTATAAAGTGAAAAGAGAGCTTCATAATTTGGAAAATTGACTTGTAAGCAGGGTATAAAAGTATAGCCGAATTCCTCTGCATATTAAAGTCTTGATTATTGATTTTAAAACCATTCTCTTTGATTATTTATTTTGAGCCCTGTGTTAACACAGGACTTAAACCCCATATTGCAAATCAAAGCAGAAGCTCTGAAAATACTGTTGTTGCAGACAAATTCCCTGGTGCTTCATTTGACAAAAAGATGGATTAGAACAAACTCCAGAGTGTTATTTTTACCACATACATGAAAGATTGTTTCTTTTATTTGTATTAATTACTGATTAGTGCTTTCTGTATCTTCAGCTCTTTCAGATCTTTTGAATGAGATGTATTGCTTTCCATAGTTTCTTATCTAAAGGGAACCCTGACAGAAAACTGGTGTCTAGCCACTGTGCACAAGGAAGTCATTGTGCTGAGACACTGCTCCTCAGGGAAAACCCTGGGTGAGATTCTTGGAGAGGTAAAAATAAGTTCACAGGTAATAATGCAGACAGATCATTTTCTATCTAACTAAAAATTGTCTAATCGATCTAAAATTTTCCTGAGTAAATATATAGTTTCAAACTGAAGCACAGAAGGAGCAGGAAGCTGAGTGTGTGGGGCTCCTTGGTTGTGTGGTGCTTGGGGAGCAGCCTGGAGCTGGCAGCAGTGCCAGCAGTCCCTTGCTGGATGGCTTTCCAGCCCTGCAGAGCTGCCCAAACCTCTCCTCCAGGCAAAATGGCACTACTGCCATTGCCTGCCTGTGGAAATGTTTGGGGGTTTTTAGTTACTTGGAAAGAAACCCAGCGGAGTGGCTGCCACCCCAGCTGGGACAGAAAGCTGTGGGACATGTCCTAGCCAAGGGCATCAGGGACAGGGTGGCCTCTGACTGCCAAGTGCAGTGGTAGCAGTGAGCCCTGGGCTGGCAGCTGCTCCCAGCCCTTACAGCTGGGTGTTCCAGGGGGGAGAGTCTCCTCACACAAATCCCCCGGGGCTCACTGCTCAGAGGGAGCAGAGGCCTTTCTCTCTGCCTGGGAAAAGCTGCTCGAAGAAGCAGCACTTACATGGGTAGGTGGAGGAGGTTGTGTTTAAGAACTTTAAAATATTATTGAGCCCTTGTTTCCCCATGGAGATTTCAAAACAGAAAACTCCAAGGCAGGTTGCCAAGAGTTAGGGCTGCAGGTTCAGCATCCTGTCTGAGCATTAGAAAAACAAAACAGAAAAGGAGGTTTCCTGAGGTTCAGCAGTCTGGTTTTCATGTTCTGTGAATAAAACTGATCACAGTGTTTTGGATGCTAGGAAGTGAGGCAAGGTATCAATTAAAGTATCAATTAACATGAGCCCAATGTCAGGTGACTGCATGAAATTCAGTGATGAACTTTTTGTGGTCCAGGTTATATTAAAAAGGGTAGTTTTAAAATAGCCTGTTGTACGTCATCAGTTGATATGTCATTTTCCATAATTCATGAGCACTGAGGCAAGATTAGACAATGGAGCCTTGAGTGAGAATTCATTAATTTCCTCCATGGTTTTAGAAATGTCAGAGGTGCAAAGCTGAGAATAATAAAAGTCAAACTCCTTAGATATATCTACTGTGCTAGGAAGAATATTACTCTGAGCATCTCTGATAGTATACAGTGTCTTAGTGTGCATGTGTCTTTAATCGGTATGCAAGGAGTTTATCTGCTTTACTGCCTGCACTTATCAGAAAAGATATAAAATGGGATGGTGATAATGGCTGCCTTCAAAGAAAAAGATATGTTCTTTCAAGGGTGTAAGTGCAATAAATCTTTCTGCTTTAAGGGCTCACTGGAAGCAGAAAGATTCTGTTCTGCTGACAACTGAATGTGGGGAATTTTCCCAGGGGAAAACAAATCACATTTCTCCATTCAAAATATAGTAAAAAAATCACTGAAATGCGATACTCCAAAATGTATATTACAGTATTTCCTACTGAGTCCTTCACCAATTAAGCACGCTTACAGTTCTCAAATGGTTAATCAAAGGTGTCTGGCACTGAATACGTTTAGAATACACTTGTGAACTCCCACAGCTCAAATTTAAAAAACAAAAGACTAAAAATAAGTGGTCATCTTTAGGCCTTTTTTTAAACTATACTGCAGGAATTAATTTGCCAGGAATAAAAGAGACAATGCTGAGTTCATTGCTATTCCAGAACCATTCTGTGAACCAGTCTGCACGTCTGTGGAAAGCAGAGTTAATACTATCGGTACCTACTGCGTCTCGGAGGGATCTTTTGTGAGTTGAAATCATTTTATTTACTTTAGAAAAGCCCACATTATTCATAAGAATCAAATGCTGTGCCTGACTGTTATAGCAAAACAAAACAGACAAGGGTGTTTTAAATTAATCTGTCAGTATGGTGCTTTCCAGTGCTCACTTTGTTCATGCAGGCAGCAACTGATGTTAGCATGAATTTAAATAATTCTTCTTGCTTTGAATAATGACCATGAAAGTTGAGTAATGGTGTGTAGGAAATATCCGAACTTTTGAGGAGCTGCCTCTTATCTAGGACTGTTTTCTTGCTCCTCATCTCCCCCCGCCCCTAATTGCAGGGAGGTGCTCCACACAGCATATAACTAAACATAATACAATTTGATTTGTGTTGCAGTGTTCTCCAAAGAACAAATCTGTAAAATTACAGCATGTGAAAGCTTAACACAATGATATAAAATGGCAGTGGCACGGTTCATATCTTAAACTGACAGACTGATGGTGATTATTGCAAGGACAATGCCCTGCGTATGTCAAACGATTTGCAAATAATTTATGTCACCTTATCCTCCATTATTGTTTTTGCAGAGGACATAAACTGTGTCACTAATATTAAACTGTCTGCAAAAAAAAGCCTACCTCAGCTCTTTCCTAGCTGAGAATGCAAAGACATCTGCACAGAGACAAACATGCATATGGCCATCATTTGTCCAACATCTTACACATTGTGAAGGTTTTTTACTTGAAATGCCAACCTATGTGGCAGATGATGTATGTGTTTCTTCAGTCCTGTGATTACCAGCACAGAGCTGCTCTGCAGTGCTCTTCACCTCATCAGTTCCACAAGCTGCACTCCAAGGTGTGTGAAACATTTGCAGGGAGATGGCATCTGACATGCAGCAAGGCAAAAGCATTCTGGTGTGAATATTTGACTCCAGATTTTGTTCAAATCAGGGTCAGATTCTGACCTGGAGAAATTAGTGTGGGTAGAGATTTAGCACTACAAAATAGCAATTTGAAAACTGGAATGAATATATTTTAAAGATGGGGAAGCAGAAGAAAGTGGTGCTGTCTCCTGGGTGACTCCCAAGGGGCTGTAAAAGAGAGGGGAAGGGGGAGGGCTTTATAAATGACCTGGGCTTTATTCTTTTGGAAATAAGCAGAGGACAAGGCAATCTTAGTCATTTCTGTTTGTTAAGTTGCATCATCTCAGCTGCTGGGTTCTTTGTTTAGGTTTTGATGGTTCATTTATTACTACCAAGAAATGCCTTTGAAGGGTGATTTTCAGAGGCTGTTGTGGTTAAAAAAGCAGCAAGGAATGCAGTGTGGTGGTTGGAGCGTGGAGCTGGGAAACCAGCCTTCGGCTTCCTGCTCTAGATTTTGCCCTGCTCACATTTGGGACAAATTACTTGCAACTGCTGTGGCTTGACTTATGTCAGGCAGGTTTTTCTGTGTGACTCATCCAGTTGGTTAAATTCACCAAGTATTTCATAATCTTCAGCTAGAAATCACTCGTTTGATTGCAGATCAGTGACATTTCACATAAGATGCGTCAAATAGTTTCTGTTGGCTTCAGTGCAAGAGATGGCTCCAAATCATTGTGGTGAGGAGGACAATGCACTGACAAAGTCACTCAGCTAAGCACTGGAAGGGAACTCTACTCTCTGCTACTAGTTTTTCCCCTTTTGGAAGCCTTATTCAAGCATTTTGCACTTTTACGCCCCTCAGGAGTGAAGAATCTTCTCCTTGCCCTTCTGATTTCCTCAGCCTGTTTCTCAGTAAATCAGAATTTTTGACTACATTGATAATTTTTAGTGTTATAAGACATCAATGCCAATGAAATTTGAAAGAAGTGTGTTATATATATGAGTTTTAATCTGACTTCCCATTCTTCCTATGCTGAATTTTGTCAATCTTTAAAAAATCCCAGTTCACACCAATTACCCTGTTATTGGAATTGTCTGTGATTATTAAGTTAGAAAGCAAATTTCAGGCAATTTAATTTTTTGGAAACACAATGTGTTTCCTGTGGCAGCAGCTTTTGGAGTCCCCATAGATACACAGAGCAGAGGGATGTACACTTGTGGGATGCCTTAACAAATCCTTGAAAGCATGATTGTTTCTCCACTTGTGCTAAAGGCATTTTACTGGCACAAGAAATCTCTTTCAAAGAAGAGGGAGGAATAGAGTCCACAGGTGTGAAAACCTTTCCCAGGAGTGGGACCCTTCCTTTTCTCAGAGCAGGAAGACCCTGAAGCATCAGAAAGGGCAGGAGAATCACAAAGGATATCAGGGAGAAGGGGCAGCAGGATGGGCCCCAGGAAGATGCGCTGAACCAAATGAAAGCGCCTCCATAGAAACAGGTCTGCAGGAGCTGTCCTGTGTGTGTCAAAAGCATTTCCATCAGATGACAGGCAGCTTTTCCCACAGCAGTGCTTTTGGGCTTTGCCTCAAATGTGCTTTGGCACAACAGCAAGACCTTTGCACTCACACTTGCATGTAACACACAAGTCATGGTCAGGCCTGTGGTTTTTACACACACATGCAGACCTACCTGTCTTTTGCAAAATGTTATAACCTACAAAAAAATATGCTGGAAAGTTTATTTAAGTAGATAAACACTTACCCTTCCCATAATGCCCCCAAACTACTGATCTTCATCAACTGGTTCCTTAAACATGCCACAGCACAGACTTCAAGCTGCAAATGAAAGAGATCAAGGTGATAGTCAGTAATCTCAGTTATACACTTATTTGCTAGGAGGCATTGTAGCTCAAGGTGCTACACATTTGTGAGGGAAAGAGCCAGTAAAAACTGCAGAGGAACTTTAGGGAGGACTTTACAGGAATTAAGTTAGAAACAGCAGTGGACCTAAAGAGAAGTTTTCACTGTCTTGGCAAGAAAAGAAAGTGGCTAGCTCTTATCTAACAGTCTGAGTGATAACAACTGAAAGATGAAGGATAATTTCCACAAGATAATCTCATTTAATAATCCTGTGTTTTGGTGAAAAAGCTGTTGATCTCAGCAGTGAGAGAATGGTGTAACCAGAAACAGATGCCTTCAAGTCAAGAAACCTGGAGAAAATTGTGCTTTGTAGCCAAAAGTCGAAAGAGGTGTCACCAGCCACCTTGAGTATGGCAACCTGAGATGTATGGCTAGGGAGGTAGACCTACTGTTTACAAATTTTGAAGAAGTGATAGAAAATGTAAATTCATGCTGAGAGAAGGCAGCCTTGGAAGAGATAGATGCTCTGGGGACTGGGCGATGATTGGTCTTCTGCAGGTCTACAGAATTTGTCATGGCTAAGCTTCACTGGTTCCTCCCCATGGTACCCTACAACAATTTTCATTCAGATACATTCTGGGGACTTCCTGCTTAGCCTCAGAAGATGGTCTTTTGTTTGCAGCAAGCCATTTGCTGCTGCTTATATTTTCTGTAAATGATCATCCTTTCCATTCTTGTTTCAAATCTTTCTATGTGAACTGAGAACACAAACCCTGGAAGACTGATGATTTGAGCAGTGATTATAGGGATGGTGACCATTATGCCCTACATTCCTAAGATCTTCAATTTTCTTCTTAAATGCAGAATAAACTTCTAGGTTTAAAAAAAAAAAAATCTGGATGAGAGAACATATATATGACACAGTGCTTACTTACAAAAAACATTTTTATTAACAAACTGGGTTACTGTCAACCCACAGCTTCTGTCAGGTGAGAGGTGAGTCCATGTTGACCTCTCATGTCAGCTCATTGTTTCAAGTCAGCTTCTGAGCATACCAGCTTGTAGACAGGAGTTGCTTTGGCTGCCACAGATGTCATGTGTGCCATGGATGGCAGTCCATCTGTGTCAACAGTGTAAAGTTCTTTTTCTCAACTAGCACCAAATTTGAGGTCTGCAGCAATAGATGGGAACGGTTGATACTCTCTATGGAAAAAGCTTGTCCTTTCTTTCTAGATTATGAATTACTTGGAGCCAAAAGGGGTCTCTAAATCACTCACTGTTTAAATTTTTTGAGTCTCAACAAGCAAAGAATCAACAGTGTTTTCAGAGGTGAGGCATCTTTCCCAGGCTGAGTTCTTTGACCATAGTCAAGGCTAACACTCAATTTTCACGTCTCATTTATGAACTCAGGACTTACCACTTCTGTGGGCACCGCTACAAGTAGCTCCTCAGCTCCCCACGATGGGCTGTCAGGGAGGAGATGTGGTGTCACGGTGAATTGGTGGCTTGGGGTTGTAGCAGCACACACAGACCTCATTTCAGCGCAACCACTTCTGTGTAGGCCAACCCTTTCTGCATGTGAGACACACGTGAAATACACCTGAGCAGGCAGCTGTAATTTGAGAGCCCTTTCAATCCCACAGGTGCCTAGTGGCCCCAGTATGGATACAGCTACCTGGGTGTGAGCTTCACTCTATTGATGTCACCGATTTTGTTTCCTGCAAGCCTGTTATTGCCTTCACACAATGGTATTCTGCAGGCTGGTAGCTGCTCCTGTGGCAAAACCTTCCAGCCTAGACAAGCCCTAGAAAGCCTTAAAGTCTTTCATTTCTTTTGAGGTGGTTACACAACGGGCCTCAAGCTCCCTGCCAAATGCTGGTTTTTTACAAAGTTGGCACTGGGGATGTGAGCCAAGTATCGCAAACCTGTGAAGCAGATGAGCGTGTGTTAGTCAGCAAATGACAGAGGAGATCAGCCAGGAAGTTTCAAACCGCATCAGGCTAGAGCCTGACTTTGCTAATGCTTTCTACTTTCTACTTCCTACTCCTACTTTTATCCCAAGATCAGATAACGAGTAGCAGTTTTTCTTTGTAACAATTCATTAATCAGAGAAATGATCCTTGCTGGTGTTTAGATGTTTTACTTAATTTGGTACTTCTGGCCTGCTGCCCCAGTAGTGCCAAAATTATTATTTCTCACCCAGCAGGTGATAAATAACAACTTCAGTCATGATTAATACCATGAATTTCTCAACCTGACTAATGCAAAAAACTTCAAACCTGCAGAACAAGTGGGTGCTAATTGTTGTGAGAGCCATTGGAGCTGCACTCTGCTTATAAAGAAAGAAAGCCACAGGAAATGAAGTGTTTTCTAGCAGCACAGCTGATCCTAAGAGGCATCATTAAGTGCAGCTCAGCAGCATTCTCCATGTGTAGGGCTATGGTAGCCTCTTTTTTTCCACAACACTGAGCTTTAAGTACATTTGAGAGGCAGGAGATTGCCAGGTTATTTTTCTTTCCCTGGGGAGGAAAAGGAGAAATAAAAGAAAAGGCAGAGAAAACAGCAGTTTAATATCTCATTAACACTGCTCAATACTAAAACTTTTACAACTGATAGATTAAAAATGACGGATCCTAGCAAAAGCTGCTCACACCAAAGCCCCTTCACATGTCTCCATTGAAATCTCATCATATCATAAAAGGTAGCATCAAGAGGTTACCCACCCATTCAAGGAGAACTTGCTTCAGAGAGGGACAGGAAAACCAGAAGATCAGGAAGGATTGTCAGCTGGAAACAATGATCCTATACTATAAATTAGTCTGTGGCTGAGATCCTGGCACTTTCAAATCACCGGCTGGTTTGCCACAGCCTGTGGTGGAGCAGGGTGTTGGTTCCTTTTCCTGTGCTGCACTTAGAGCGGCACTGCACGCAGGATTCACAGTCTAGCTGTGTGTACAGTGCTGTGCTGGTCAGGAAAACGAGACCTTCACACCTGGAGCTGGCACCATGCGTATTTCTGATAGGGGCAGACACCAAAATCCAGCAAGGACACGAGTAGGTAACTGTGCTGAGGGGGGTCCATGCTGAGCAAGATTAGGCCATTCCACAATCCCAAAGAAGCATTTTAGGAATAGAGAAGCAGTCCTGTTTTCACCAGGACTTTCCGTTTTAGCTCCATCAGGTGAAGTAAGTATCTGCTACTTTCCAACTTGAGAACCTGCCTACAAAGCTAATTACTTGTGGAATGAAAAGAAGCAAACCACAATGGTCAAGTGATTCATACTCAGACTCAGTTATGTCTGTTCACTCATAGCTCTGACAGCTTTCATGACTGTGTGGGCTGTTTTGGTTGGATAACTCCTGCGCTTCCTGGTGAATGATAATCCATGGTTCTGACATTTTTTGTTAGAAAGCTACATCTTGTCTTAATTTGGGGAAACTTTAAAAGTTCCAGCCATCTCTCTTCACTCAAAATAGCCTGTAGGGACTTTGTATTTTTGAGTCTGGAAAGCTAGGAAAGAAAATCATCATCCCCACTGTCCTGCTATGTGACACAAACAAACCATAGGCCTTCCTGGCCTGATTCCTGTCTCTAGTGCAGCAGCTGTGCTTCAGTCATGGGAGATCTTCTAGAAACATCCACAGCTCAAGAGTAAAATTCTCACAGACTGCACATGCACTGCCTCATCTACTAGAGGGCCACTCAGACCAGCAGAAAGCCCTCACTGCTTCACTTTGGAGACGGCAGGTCAGTGTCCTTGCTCAACTCCCTTGCAAGAAAGGCTTTTGGGTTTGGGTTGGTTTGGGGTTTTTTCAGCCCTTAATTTGCTTTATTGCTCGTGTTGTTAAAACTTTTCATTCCTTTTCCTGAAGTGTGCCCAGCACTTCATGAGCAACCTGTTTTAGTGTCCTTTGTAGGGCTGCAGCTTCACTGAGTTAAAGCACAGCTTGACATGCAAGTGTTGGTCCTTGGAGCTCAGCCCAATCTGCTACACAGCACCAGTCATGCTACCAGCATCGCTTTAAAAAGCATAATGGTTTCTTGTATTTATGAAGTACAAAGAATATCATTTTGCTAGGATTTTAATAGCTATTTTTAATGCAGGTAGCAAAGCCAAGATTTTCCTTCTAAGCTTAGGTATCATCTAGAATGAGTTGCAGCCTGAACTACAAACCAGCCCTGTAGCAAACGTGCCATACAGAAAGAATCCTCTTCAGTAAAGGAAGTAAGGAATGCTCTTTTCCATTTAAATGAAATTATCAAAGTCACACACAAGGAATGAGGGGTGGTTAAACTTTCAGAAACTTCAGTTCAACTTGAGAGCTCAGTCTCTGCTTGTCTTCAAACTTCAGTATTGAAAATTCAATGTCATTTGCCTGTCTCTGTATCCTTAAGTGAAGTCTGAGTAGCTCAGGTGGATTTACACAAACTTTGTTTGCAAGAGATCAGTATCTTTTTGCCCAACCACTTCCACAGCATTTATTTTCTAGATGAGACATTCAAAGCAGGTTAATGCATATCACTCTGTGGGTTTTTTTTCACTACTCTGAAGTTACAAAGCTCGCTGTATGTTACTGCACAAAATTTGCAATAACTTGCTGTTCAGCATTCAGGTATTGTATTACCAGAGCTTGCTCTGCCTCACCTTGCCAGAATACAAAAAGTTTCATTCCATGCTGTTTCAAAGCAATTGCTGAAATTTGGTTACAAGGTGGCTAATGGCCACTGCAGCCTTGGAAGAGGAACACATGACCACTTGCATTATTTCAGACTGCATAAAAATTAATAGGTAGGTTTAGAAATCCATTAAGTAAATTATTCCTGTAGTTCAGTCTATGGTAGCAGAATTGCTGAAACAACAGAAGCTAGTTTAAAATCTTTCCTCATAAATGGTGCTCTGCAAATAGCAAGAGGGTAAAAGACCAATTTAATTACTCTGGATTAAGATACCTGAGTTTTCACAAAGGATTTCCCCATCACCATGGCACACTAACTTTAGTCTATGAGCACTCAAAGTAGCACGTATCACAGTGTTCTCTCCAAACTTTTAAAGAAAAACCCAACCAACACACAACAAATTCTTCTCCAGTTTTTTTCAGGGGTTGAATTTCATGCAGAAAAGCAAGTTTGAAAGAAATATCTGAGTTCTCAGCTAACAACTGCTTTGATAGTAGAAACGGTCACTAAGCAGTTAAGAGGTGGCAAGGTTTAGTTTAAAAAGGTGTTCAACAGAGAGATGTGAATTTTTAAGACTCAAATGCAGGACAAGGGTAATTTACCCCTCCTGGCAAGAGTGGTTTGATGAAATACGAAGACACCCCTACACACTAAGTGGATTTGACTGCAGTAGGACTTAGGACTGTTGTATCAAAAATCAGGCAGTAAGAATTCAGCTATTCTCCAGTCCAGCTGGCAAGAGTGGTCCCCCCCAAAAGCAGTGAGTAAGCAAGAGTGGTTCAGGAACCTGTCATGGGAAACACAGCCAGTCCAAAGCATGCAGCTGCTTTCTGCTCAGTTTTCAGAGAGAAGGAAATGGCAGCCAAAACCTCATGACCATTGTATAACCAGTTTAAGCCATTAAGTGGTCTGACACTGAAGCATATAGTCAAAAGAACATATTTCAAAATAAGAACACAATGGTTCCAGCAAGCCAAACAGCCTGAGCTGGTTCCCAGTTGTACCCATGACGTCCTGAGAGCACAAGGTTTGTTTCTGCCACCAGCATGTTCCTGGTGGTGCTTTTGGAAAAGCATCAAGTACAATTGACACAGCAGAACAGAGCAGTACCATTTAATGCACTTGAAATAATACTAGTCAGGTCAGTCCTTGCCTACACACAAGAATTCTCCCTTGAAAAGCTCAGCGTTGCCAGGGTTTTTGGAGCACCACAGTGATACTTCTTTGTTTACTTCTGTATCATTGTGGCTACATGTACCAAGAATAATGTGGAGGCAGAAGGACCAAGACATGCCAGCCACAGGCTCTCAGTGAATCCTTTTTCTATGAGAACCATATCTGGTAGATCAAAGTTCAGAGGCAATGTTAACATACTGGAAGTGGAAGCAGTGAAGCAGACACTTACCTAGCAAGATAGTTTCTTAAATAAATAGTAGGACAAGCTGGGGATTAAAACTGGAAAACTACAGGAAGAAAAAAAATTATAATCAAAAAACCAAAAGTGAATGACAGATAAAAGCCAGAGGCAAGACACACACAAGATGGACTGACAGCCAGAAGCAACTTTGACACAAAAATAGGAACTGACTGAATAAGATCACGAGTTGTGTGCTACAGAGGTCCAAGACATTTTTTTTCACCCAATTTCTAAATAAGTTTTAGCTGAGGCAGACAAACTTTAAGATCTCTAATGCATACTTTCATTCCCAGCCTAATAATTCTAAGTAGTTTACAATTTTCTTCCAAGTGTCCTGCCAAAAGGATCCCACTCGTGAGCTACACAGACACTAAACTTAGTAAAAAAGGCATTTAGAAAGATCAGAGATCAACTTTCAGTGTTTTATTTTTTTTTAAATAGATACAATATTTTTCCAAGGTCACTTTACAGTAAGTGGCATACAGGCTAATAAAATGGAAACACTCATACAAACATTTCAACTTAAATGTGTACAGAATATTCTACAAGACAAATACTGTAGCTAACATTTTTTTCTCACTCCAGAACAATTTGGCAGCTTCAAAATGCTATCCCATTCCCAAAATCAATTTATTTAACAAAGATAAACCCAAAACTGAAATGTGACCCACCCTAAGCACCATGCTTATTTGAGCAACGATGATCTCTTGGAAGATTGGGCTGAAACTGTACAGCTGTCTTTGTCATGACCCTCAAAGTACTGCTGCTCTATTCGCCGACAAAATGCTGTAAGATTACTGTAGTTCTTCACTTTTTCAGAGAGTTCATCAGTGATTAGTTGAGTAGTAAGGATTGTGAACAGATGTCCAAACACCAGAGCATCTAATTCAGTTGGTCTGTAAAAAAAAAAAACAAAAACAAAAGAACAAGTCCTGAACAAGAAAAACCATGCTGTTCTGAGTAAGCTTTATATAACCATGCAGTCTAAGAACTGGGATGAAATCAAGCCAGGCTAAATCAAATGTATGAAATCTGTGTATAGGGTATATTAAGAAACCTGCTTGTTCTCAGGATGGCATTTTCCTTGCCTTAGGGAGCTTGGAAATGTGGAAATAACATCTCTTAGATCAGACAGACTTACTGATCTAGTTTCAAGCCATGCTCCACCTTTTAATCCCATAACAAGGGCAAATGCTTATCAAGTGTTTTGTGGCTCTTCTTTTTCTTCTGCAGATGTGTATTAAAAAAATCCACCTATTATAGCAGAAGCTTATGACTCCCATTCCTTTTTTTTGTGTTCTGCAACAATCCGGAACTATTCAACCAACAAGAAAGGGAGTTCCACGGTGGCAGCAGCTGAAAACATCTCTTTTCTGAGAAAATAGATATTTTGGGAATGTTTTAGGTTTGACCCTTCTGAATTGTCATCTTGGACCTTAAAGTAGTCCATGTATATAAGCAGTCCATGTAAAAATAATTATTTTTTTTCAAATGTATTAATAAGTTCAGAGTCCTGCTTTACTAATGTTCAGTATATGCAGCATGAAGCTTTCCTAACTGATAAAATTTCCACCTTTTTATTTTTGTGGATCACTAAGCACTCTCCAGTGGAGATACAGACCCCTATATAACAAACTTGAATCTGTCAGAAACAGGCTGCTTTTCTTATTTACCTCTCAAAGACTCACAGAAGTCACAGACTGAAAACTACTGGACTAAAAATACATACTTCAGTAGTAGTATTTCAGACAGCTAAAAAATTTAAAGATTGAAACTGTACCAAAAAAGCCTGGTTAACAACCAACCACACAAATTTCTCAAGTTACAATTCTTTAGAAGTACAGAAAGAAAATTTAAGAGATACTATGTTTAATAAGAGTAGGAGAAGACGCAATTCAAAATCATCTTCTATAAGGCATATTTCTGTATCACCTGAATTAACACTACCCAACTAGTCTCACTTGGAACAGATTAAGGGGCAAAGACACAGTGCAGAAAAGTAACCAAATACTGCCATTTGAAGACATCTCCCTGTTCAAATGTAATAAACTGAAATCCAGACCTGAGCATTTCTAGACTGATCTATGCACAGGAGACAAGAGGAAGCTAATGTGATGTTATTTAAGTCAGTAACATTTCAAAAATAGTGAATTATTGGAGAGGGGGAAAAAAATTAAAAGAGCATATTGCAATTGAAAGAAATTGGTGAGAGCAGAGGGCATTCCCTGGAGGTCAGGTAATTTCTTTTTTCTCTCCTGGCAATGTGAATCTTGGTTTTCACTTTGCATTTGGTTCTTTGTGGACCAGCTAGCTTATCCCCCAGTTCTTAGAACTCACAGGCACCCTCATTCTAATTCAGTTCATTCAGAACTGCTTCTGGTGTTATGATAAACTGTCCTGATCAGGTTGGCACAACATACATTCAGTCCTCTAGCAGAGAATGTTCCCCAAGAAATACAAGTAAAGTTTTAAATGTATCATTTTTAATAAGAAACTAACTATATCAAAGTGTACATTTGTAGCCTACATAAGTTGTGGTAGAATCTGTAGAGAAGACAACCAGAAGTAAAACGAAATCATAAATACAACAAACTCACAGAAGCTTTCCCTTTAAAACCTTTTTAAAATACTTATTTCTGAAATTTCAAGTTCAGATTCCAGTCACACATTTGTATTTTTGCAACTAATCACACAGCATTAAAATAAAATAGGAGTTTTATATAAATACATTTGTATGTATGTGGGTATATACCTATATCTCGCATTTCTGGATGCAGTATTTCAATGAAGAGTAACTTACTGTTTATTGAAGAAATATGGTTGTGTTCCTAATCTCTGGGAGAGAGCCTGACAGCACTGATCTACATCTTCAAGCACCTATCAAAACACACAAGAAAGGAAGATCCATATTGTCAGGAAGTAACACCATTGCAAGAAATAACTTTATTCTATTTGCACCCACAGTGGGAACAAGAATGTAACATGTAACATCAAAAGCTGTTAAAGTCAGCCAAACCTACAAAGCAGGCAGGTAGCAAAGTGTTACTTAATCCAACATTTGATGCAAGGCAATTCTGATTAAGTGCTTCCCCTAACATTTATAACTGAGTTTAATGAAAGGTACTGACTTAAACCTCACAACCTGCCACAATCCCACAAAGAGTGCCTATCAGCATCATACAGGAAGCAGGGCACATAACTTAAAACCTATTTTCAGGGCTATGGTCTAAACTAACACTGACAGAGTTGTACACTCATGGCAAAATATCCCTCCTCCCACCCCATCAGGCAGCACATAGTTTATGATTTATTGCTGCTGAAGGCAAACCTGACTCATGAAGATGTTTAAAGTACAGAATATACATTTCACTACATCTGTTTCAGGAACATGCTACTCTCCACTGCCTATTAAAAAAAATAAAAGAAAACAAATCAAAAGGAAAACAGGGTAAAGAAATAAGGTTCACTTTTCACACTTACCTGTTCTAGTGTCTTTCCAGCCCATCCGATGGCTTTCATCTTTCGCCTAACCTCCCACTGCTTCTGATAGGACAAAATGCGGTTAAGAGGCCACGGATAAGGAGAGCCATACCTTGGGTGAGTAATCTTTTTTGAAAAAGAGAAAGGTACTGCATTATATTACAAGAAAATACAGATACCTCTTGAACAAAACAGATATTTAAATATTTCTCTCAGAAAAGGAGTTGTAGAAGAGAAAAGCAGTTGTGTATGCTGTAACTATTTGCACAGAATCTACTGTTTGAAGCATAACTATTTAAAACTGTTTTTTCAGAAACATAAAGAAAACCTGTATCTATTCTGCAATCGGCTCCCTCCAGTAACACGGCCTCCCTAAAATGCGTATGCAATGAAATTAAAGTGGAAAGACTTTATCATTAATGGTATAAACCCCCATGTTTCATTTATGAGTAGGGACTTGCAGTTGTGAGCAAAAGTGTTTTCTCATTAAATTTTAATTAAGATAAATGCTGTGGAACCACTCACCTCCTCTACTGTAACATCATCACACCACTGGAGATAGAGCTAGGAAAAGAAAGAACACTTACTAAAACTTCCTAATAAAGGAGAATACAGAAACGATTATTTTTCACTAGTAGAATTTTCTTTTCTAAATTAGATTAAAATTTCCATTTCATTTCTTCTCTTAGACCCTTGATGTACAAAAGAAATTAAAACTGGAAGGCAAAAAGCCCATTTGCTAGTCCTTGCTTCACCAGCACCAAAACGAAGCTGAGACCAAAAGCCTGCTCCCGTTGCCCACATCACACCCAACTCAAGGCACAGGTGATCAGCCCTCAGCTCCTCAGTCACCTGCATCTCCCAGCGCTTCCAACACCGCTCCCACCAGGACTGAGTCACCTGCACTGCCACAGACAGGCAGCACAGAGGATCCCAGGCTTTCCCCATGCACGGCATGCTCATGGGGACAGTGAGAGCAGGGTGCCTGGCCAGCTGGACCCCAACAACCACTGGCACTTTCCGGTCAGTTACTTCTACACTTGACATAGGTGAGGGGAATCACACGTGGCTACAGGAACAGGTCAGCAAGCAACCCACAGTGTAGGAGAATTTACTCCTCTCTCCTTTCACCTCAAAAGCTGATGACCTAATCTGAGAACAGCACTATTTCCACTACAGGGAAAAATCCTAGAGCTTTCTTGCCTACAGTCACTTATGTAAGTGTGTGGAGTTACTAAGGTTTGCTGTACCTCTGCTGTCAAGAGCATATTATTGACCAATTCCATGTAGGCTTTCATCTCAGCTTTTTGGACTTCATCCAATCCATCACTGAGAGAATGGCCCTAATGGGGAAAAGAAAAAAGACACACATGTAAGAACGAGTATTGGAGTATTCAGCAGCATATGACCCAAGGACCTTTAATATCAATGAGCTTTGGCTCAGATTCTAATCTCTTACATAGTTCAATAATAAATTCATATGAAATTTTTAGATACAGTATCCTTTACAATTAAAACCAAATCATCACAACGTAACTAATCTAATCTATAAGAAATCTAAACTAATCTACAAGAAATTTAGACTATTATCAGTTATAGGTGAATACACTTTGAAGTATACAACCTCCTGGTCAGTGTATCCCTACGGCAAGAAGTAAACACAAATTTACATTTGTGATACAGATTCACCTTCCCAGTTAAAACATGGCATTTTTTTAAATAGACGGGAGGGCAGGGGGGGCGGGGTGGGAGAATAAGGGCAAATTTGAATGGAACTTTTCAGGATTTAAAACAATCAGTTCTGGGTTTTAAGACCTCTGAGACCCAGAGACAAAGCATGTAGAAAAACAGCCTCAGAAACTGGCACTGATATGCAGCTATCCTGCACAGAATTTACTTGCAGATTTGAGGAAATGACAAAGAAAAACATTTCCACCTCACAAATTCCTGTTCCACAATATCTTTCTTTTAAACCAGCACTAAATTCCTATATTGTTTTAACAAATTCAGTAACAAAAGCACACAAAATCAGAGCAATGCTAAGCAGGATTAACATTCACTAATTAATGAAAACAATGTACTATTACCTTGGCTTTTACAAACTGGACTATGGGCCCAAGTTCAGATACCACTTGATTTCCCACATGAATAAAGGGTACTTTCCCTGTAAAAGGAGAAATGTCTTATAGTAATGAGACAGAGGGTGATGGAGAAGAGAGAAGGGAATTATCTCTGAATTATCATTAAACCAATATAAAGAAAGGAAACGAGGAAAGTGAGTAAAAGTGAGTAAAACCAGTAAAGGACTCCAGGAGTAAGGGCAAAAAGTATACATGTAATTCTGCCTACATTTAAAATTGAAGTGCTACCATTTTCCGTCTTGTGCTCCTTATTTTTAGAAGAAGGAAGTGTTCAGACCTAAATTACAACATTAGATGCTAGCAAGTGTGGGCATGACGTGTGAGTGGCAGAAAAGCCACAGCATGTAACTGTCACCAGTCCTGTTCTGCACATGCAAGATGTTCCTGTATGCCTGGATTCAGCATTTCAAAGCTCTATTTACTAACAGATTATTCATATACCTTCATATTTTACTGGATTTTCACTCCTATCAAGCAACTGTTGGTTTGGGGTATTTTTTAAATAGCCTCATTTCACTGCTTGAAAATATCAGTACGAGCAGTAGAACCCATACAGCTGGCAGATGTATACTGACTGACAGGCCCTTCCATACGGCAGTCATCAGCCAGAGCCAGGTAATCAGTAAATATGGACCTCCTCACACAGCAAAAATCTGGGACAGAGTGTGAGGAGGCCAGACTTCGGCACCCAGCATGCTATAATTCTCTCTGATTCGTAGGCAATATTCTGAAGCTGGCATCTGGGCATTTTTAGGCAGTCACTTCCAACAAAAATAGGCTGTGTACCCTTCTAATGCTTAACTTTTTGGTGGTGGCTTTGGATTTTTCCCAGACAGTCTCATGGATCTGAGGAAGATTTAAAATCACCTCTCACCCTTAATAGTGACAATGCACCCTTTGGTCTCTTGTATCCTGGCAATCAACTCCCAGACAGAGTAAAAAGAGAACATTTCTCCAGTATTGTTTCATTCCAGCAATAGGAAAATATAACAGCAAGTCCAGGAATATTCCCTGGATGCAGAATAAAGCCACTTTTGGACACATATGTCTTTCTGCTTTAGGACATTTGAGAGGTTTCCACCAGGCACTGAACTGTCTGAACACTTTATTCAGGTTCTGTTGTACACATTGTGCCAGTGTTACTTTGTATTTCACTGTTTTGATTGTTTGCAGAGGAGAAACTGCAGAGGAGGGGGAAAGGCAACCCACACACAGTAGCACTGCCCGACTGTTATCAGCAAGACAAGGCAGAGTTGCCATGGTATCAAAATGGAGGTATAACACAGTAATCTAAATGAAGGCCACACTTACCAGATGGGGACATGTACTCGGCATTTGCTCTGCAAATCACCCGGATTGGCAGATTGCACATTTGCAGAAAGGCCTGGAAACAAAGAGTCACAGTTGAAAAGCATTAATACAGTGGCAAACAAATGTGGTGTTCTCAACACATTTGACTGTGTTAGACGGTTCCTAGCACACACTTATGAAGTACAGTTCCTTGCATATTGTTTTTAGGAAGAAAGAAGAAGTAAAAGAAAAAAAAAGGCATTTTAACTTCATTAGACAACTGTTTATGATTCAAACACTGACTGGAATTCTTCTAATGCAGTTTCATCTATTTTTGCTGTTTTTTCAAGACAGGCAAAGAAGCAGTATCTGACAGACACAATTAGTGCTGTGTCTATAAAGAACTGAGTGACATTTTGCCCCTTTTGAAAACCACAGTAGTCATTTCTCCTGGCTAAAGCTGGCTAGTCAAGGTAATGTTGTGTAACATGGCAAACACATATGGCACCTTCCTACATTATAATTACAATAGCTGCCAAAAATGTTGCTCATTGATGCTGTAAAAGCACAAGTCTGGTTTGGGACAAATTTTTAATTTATGGGATTCATGGAGACCATAAGTGATCAATTCACTGTTTCCTTCTACCTGTGTTCTTAGATTCAAAGCTTTCTCAGAAGGATAACAATTTCTGCCAGCACCTGCCCCTACCACAAAATCCATAGGCTGTTTCTGTTGAAATTCCAAAATGTCAAGAAAAATATTTGCAGTTTGGACAGAACATGGCAAATAAGGAATCTCTTAATCTCTAGAGACTCTCACAACTCAGCTCTGTCCTATCTTTCATTTTTATCTCTGCAATTAAGACAGGTCACAATTCCATATTCCAAAATTATTCTTTTGCCCATTTATACAATGTGACTTGAGGTACAAAAGGCCTAGAGCAATAAGACTCCCACCATGAAGAAAAATGCTGCTGTAACACAGCACTTTCTACACAAGTGTCCACCCTGCTCTTCCGACTGCAGGATCTGGCAGTAAAACACACTCTCACAGCTTTAGCTGCTCAGACTCTAATCACACGCATGAAAGCAACCTAAACCTTAACCTTAATATTTGCTCATCTCTGCACCAGATGAAACCTTAAGTAATGATCTAACTCTGTCATCAGCTCTGTTCCTAATTTTGTGGTTTCTATAGTATCAAGGAAGCAAAAAATAACCCAAACAGCTCCTCTCTTCTCACCTGTGCTCTTCAAGGCTTTTATATCCAAACTGTAAACCAATCCAGGGAAAAAAAAGCCAAAAACTTTGGTCTTTTTCCCACCAAACTGAAGAATTGTACAGTCCATTATGTTATTTGCTTCTTGCATGTTTACATGAACTGACTCAAATGCAAATCTCAATTTAAAGAAAGAAATGATAGTCACAAACTGCTACACGAGACATTCATTACAGGTGAAAAGAGCCCACCTCAGAATTGTGAGGGCTCTACAAAATACATCAGAAACATGGATTTCTACATCTTTTGACTAAGCCTAACTAACTAAAAGCTCTGCTAGGGAGTCTATTACTATACATACACATACGGACAGAGATACATAAGGAGAGGGTAGTTAGTAGTCATGGTCAGTATCAGCCAAATAATTCAGGTCCTGCACTAGACCTCAGAGTGTTTCATCCTAAACAGAACCTCTATTACTGCTTAAGGATGCAGTCATCACCAAGAAAGTATAAAGGCACTGGCCACGTTTGACAGCACATCACTTACCAAGTCTGTGGTCCCATCAGAATACATCAAAAATTGAGTATCTTGCTACCTTGGTACCACAAACTCCATGCAAACAATAAGAATACCTGAAGGACTAATTCTTCAGTAATTTAAGTCATTTAAGGCATTGGTCTGTCTCAGTCCTAGATCTCTTCGTCTGCCTGCTGGCTCTGCAGGACCTGGCAATGTCCATGCTGCTCCAGCTGCTGTTACACGTATCATGTCTTCCACCCAAACTGGAGATTCATATACAACTTCTTCAGAAACAGTTAAGAGACAACGCAGGCTTTGGTTTATATCACATACATGCTCCTACGCCACTGCTGGACACCAAAAATATACACCAACTCAACTGGTACACAGCCTTCATTCTTCTGAAAGCTCTACCAGTAGCTAACACCATATTCTCAACAGTATTGTGCTGCAGTGGAACAGATGGCACCGAACAACAGCTCTGAAGAATTTCATCACTGGTCCAGGCTTACTGAATTAATTTCTTTCACAGTAAGGCACTAAATTAACTCTGCAATTCTGCAGAAATGAATTTTGTAACTGCCGTGTGCTATTCAGGCTGCAAGTTTAGAAGAAAGTCTGAACTGCACTGGAGTTAGGGCAACACATGAATAAATTAAAAGGTTGCAAGTGCAGAGACACATTTAAGCAACGGGAGGTGAATCAGAGAACTATTTTTACTTTTTCATATCAGCATATCAAAAATGAGACATGCTTGCACAGAACACTTAGGTCACACCAGTTGCTTCAGATTCCTGCCCACTGTATACTGTATTGTACGTAGGCTCCTATGTAGCCCAAGGCTTCCACAAAAAATAGTTTGTGACTGAAAATTTTTTCAGTTAGAGTTTACACTAGTTTTCATCTGACTTTCTCTCTCTTCAATAATCATCCTCCAAGGAGTATCAGCTCTTTTTACACTGGAGGGGAAACTCCACCTCAGTCTCTGGCCTAGTACAAAGAGGACTGAGAATACACTGATATTTTGTAATTTCAAAAATGCAAATAAACTGTTCATGTGCCTTTTTGAACTTTGTGAAGAGAAGGATAAATTAGATTTGAGCTCTACTGTGGAAATAAATATCAACTACATAAACATGTTTGCTACTCTTGATAATAGACCACAGATTCTAGTAATGTTAGAAATCATTTAGTCTACCCCCAGTTAAAAAAATCAAAATTAAAAAAAAAAATTAGGAAGACTTTAAAGTAAACACCAAATCATACACCTGAGAAAACTTCCTTGGAATATTCATCTTCAGTTCTAATGAATGCTTTATTAAATGAGAGACTAGGACTGACACTGAGAAGAATGATTCAGGCTTAGAACTGGATAAACTCATCTAGTACTGAATTTACCACATCAGTCTTCCTGCAAGGTTCTGAAACAGTGACCACTGACTACTGGAGCTTCCCCTTCAGCAGCTTTACAAGGCTTCTTCCAGCAACCCCCTTCAGCACTCCTATGCCAAGACCTGTTCCACTTCAGTTTTTGTCTATATTTAGGACTGGCTTTAAGATGAGTGATGAAATAAACCTAAATATGTAATATAGGATGTAATATTAATAGTATAACCTAAATATAAAATACAATCAATCTAAGAAAATAATTTTTAAAAAATCCCTGCTATTGCATCTTTAAAAAGATAGAAGCCCAGGGAATAAAAAGACCACTATGTCTGTCTGTTATGAGCTGTGACTTGTATCCAAAGCATGACCTGCTCGACTTTAAGTGCTCCTTACGTAATGTTCTACAGCAAAATAAAGGAAAGGTCCACAGTATAAGACAAATTTAATCCTTATTGAATCTACACTGCTTAACTAATTAACTAGAGAAGTAGGCCAGTACCTACTTGTTGCTTCAGCTTAAACTAATGGTCCACTGGACACCCTTCAAGTTAACTAAAAAATTCCTGTCCATCAGTAAAAGGATACAGTACCATTCCAGATTAGAAGGACTCAGCCTAAGAAATAAACCTTGCAATTTGCATTACTATAAGTACTTACACTGCTTCATTGATGCAGCTGACAGGCTTTGGAAATTATTAGCATTAATAAGACAGGTGGTTTTGACTTTCCAAGCACAGTGAATGCATTCCATATTTATGGAAATTAGAGTTTCTTTTAGAAAAAAACATGGACAAGGATTGTGACCAATGCATTCCTATAAATACCCACTGCCAGAAAATCTTGACATTTTTTTCTGACGCATTCAAGTAGGTATGCTAGATATTAGACAATAACTGATGTGAGACAGTAAGTGGCATGAACTATTACCAAAACAGTTGATACTGGAGCAGATCAAAGAAAGCCTAGAGAAAAAATATAGGACAAAGCAGCAATTTCTCTGAGTCTTTATCTCATTACATGCTTTAGCCCAGTGATCAAGGGAGGATTTGTTCCCTTTTTGACCACTCACGCAGAATTCAAGAACCAGCACATTTGGTGTGCAGATGGTATGAGACCACCATGGCTTCCAACTCTGATAAAAGATGCCATGGAACACTGATTACTTCAGCTCAGAACATCTTGTTTCCCTTTGGGTACCTCACATACACAGTTTGAGCACGCAAGTTATCCTTGCTTTTCTTGTGAGAGAAATCTTTTTCTGTGAGCAAATGGGAGTGTGTTCAGCTCCTCTGAGTGCTTTTGGGCAAGAGATTGAAGGCTGAAACCACCCCAGTTCAGTTTTGCTGAGATTTATGAAGATATCAATACCCCTTCAAAGACACAGCATCAGAAACTGAGCAATCTGAAAGATCAAGGGCCCAGTCTTATTCTAGTATATCAGAGATTATGTTAACATCATAAATTTGGCTGATCAATGTAAAAAAGGACTGAAAGAGGCAAACTGAATTCCAAGTAACACACAAGCTAGTTAATGACACCCTTGTGAAAATTCACTGAAAAACAGCAAGCAAGACAGTAACAGCGAAACTAGAAATAAGACATTTAACTGAGCACAGCCTGTCCTACCTCACAAAGATGCCTACAGTTCCAAGGAACAACATTTCCAGCTCCCTTCTTCTCTGGAAGAAAGTGTAATATCAAAGAAGGAAGAGGATGACACTATAGGCCTCAGCCTGGATCTCCTCCAGCACCAGAGGAACAAAGTGTGTCCATTCTTTGGATGAGGTTAATGCAAGAAACAGATAAGGGCATTAAAAAATAAAGATTTGGCTTAATAGAGTCTGTCAGCTTCTCTCCCACACATGCTCCCTGCCCCTTTCCTGCAGTCTAACAGTCTCCTCTCTCACATTCTTCCAGCCTCTCTAACTGTAGCATTACCTAACACACAGAAAGGGAAGGAAGAAATGCGAAAAATACATTTTTAACAATGATACCTCTCTTTTTCCAGACTGAAACCATGGAGTCCACGGTGCTGCTACTGCCCCTGTGCACCTTGCTTTTAATGGAAGACTGCTGTAGACAGAGGTGGGAGGTTTCTGCACATCCACAAGGAGAAAGGGATAAGAGGGAGGCAAAAAGATGCAGCCAGATGAATAATGTCTGTCCTTCCCTACCCTCCCAATATTTACCGTTATAGAGTAGGAAAGAAAGAGTTGTGGAGAACGAATTGAAGAAAGTATGGTAAAGCCTCTCAGTGCCTTTCCTGCCCCACTGCATATGATCCACACAGGACTATGGTTTGTATTGCACTGCCTCATACTCACAGAGAACAGCATGAGCCTCTCTGTTTTCAAAATCAGGTGGAACAAGCAAGTTCGTATTTTTGCTATGAGAGAATGAGGTATTGGTAACTATGTGAACAGGGCTGATCGGAAGCTTTGAGGTGACACTTGTTACAAAATTAATCAAGTATCTTATGCCTATCATTCATTTCAATCATGGCAGGTGACACCTCCTGCCAGAATTATGGAGTATATTTACAACAGCATTGCTTAAAGGACACAATCCATGTAAGATTTGCTTCTTGTCAAAGCCCACAGAATTAAAAATTCAAAATATAAGCAGGATATTTGATTTCAATTATCTAAAAAACAATCAGAGCAATCACCTTTGTACTGATTTGGCACAGTTCAAAAGCCCAGAGCCCAAACACCACAGTCAGACACAGGATAACTCACCCCACCCTTCCCTTCCTCCTCACATGACTGACATTCTCGACTGACATTCTCATCTCCACTTCTGCCACCCTTGGAACAATGCAAGAAAGGGGTGCCGTTGTGTCTTCCTCTGATGACAAGTGTGGAAAGTGATTGTACATGAAATACAATGGGAAGGCATAGGAGAAGGGAGGCAGGAGTTTTTTATTTATTCCTAGAGTTAATTGGTTTAGATGTGATTTTCACTCTTGCTCTCCCTTCCTCTTTGCCCTGCCCAGCTAAGGACACCATCAGTTGGACACACAACACGTACTGGGCAGTAAATCACCCTGTCAGAGCTCCATCACAATGCTCTCCTCTTCCCCTACAGTTTCCTCCCAGAAAAACACATATAAGCAAACACATACACTCATTAAAAATGAGTTACAACTTGAAGTAAATCATATCCAGATTGCAGTTTCTGAGATCAGAGGCAAGAATGAAATTACTTATGCCAAGACTCGAATAGTTCACAATTTACATCGCCACATAAGGAACACTGCTTTCAGATGGCACAGTCCAAGCTTCATTTGAAGAAGATACATTCATGATTAGTTTTTAATAAAGAACAAGCCATTCCAAGCCATCTCTTATTCAGCAGTACTTCTAAAGGCACTCACACAACATACTGTTAGGAAGAAAGAGTGAAATGGATTTTCTGTTTTCATTTTTGTGCTATTTCATGAGCATACAATGGACAGTATGTGATGACAACTAAAGAGTTATTCTCCACTTTATTGCAGTAACACATTTTAAAATTAAAACCCATGAACAAATCTACAGAATAATTCAGTTTTCATATCAAACAGCTGCAGTCCCTGTAACTGAAATAGCGTGTCTAAGGTTATAAATGAAAACTGTTCAGTATCATTGCTTGAGTGACAGATTAAATTCCTAATCCAGTTATGGTAATGGCCACATGTGTAGTTTAACATAAATTAAGATCTTAATTATATTTGTGACTATTTTAAACAAAATAACAAATTCCTCTGTACCTGTGAATGTAATTTATAGCAAAGCCACGTTCATTCTCCAAAACAATCTATTTTATACTGCATCATGGCACTGCTCTAATGGTATAATGTAATTCTTGTTGTAGAATGTAGAAAGAGTAGATTCACTGGTAGCACAGAGGTTTTGAAGATAAATGAAGATTCTATTCATTCAGAGGTAATTTCATCTTAGAACTGTATGAAAGATGTTTCACTCACAAACAGTACCTGTATAGCTTGGGATTTAAGCATGTTTTCAGCAACAACACAATGCTGCTAGATTGATTACGTTGATACTGCATTTCTCATCATGAAGAATTCCAGCTTTTATTCTCTTTAAAGTAAAGGGATTGGCAGATTTTCATTTCAGTACCAAGCTTTTGTTTAGGACTCAGCAACAAGTTCAAATTTCTGTTAATGTTTTGTCTAGAGAAAAACCAAACCACAATTCATACACACACAGAGAAAAAAAATCACAAATCTGTCAAGGGCAATTAATCATGTATGATTTGCACATTTATTTGATTACTTGTTGAAGTAAATAAAAAATTGTTCTGTGTAACACAATTTTAAATTGCCCAAACTTCCTTCTGTCATTCAGGGCTAAGAAGAGACAATTCTAAAAGCACTTCCCTGGAATATGTTAAGACCATTTGCAAGGACATTGACTGAACAAGCAATTAATACATATCTTAACAAAATGAGCTGCAGGCTCTCTAACCTCAGGATGGCTGTCAGAATTTCCAGAATTCTGAACATTTTAGACAGCCTTTTGAGCAAGACTATGAGACTAACTGCATAAAGATTCCAGAAGAACCTGTAATAAAAGAGGCAGTCTCAACATCCACATTCCTCTTCCTGACAAGTTGGAACAGTGCAAGAGATGCTTTGAGCTGCCATTTGAGGCAAGAGGCCTGGCAGAGTGCAGCTGTATTAACCCCCTCCCTCCTACCTGGCCACACTACTTGCACCACGACACTAAACAAAACAGCTTTACCTGCACCAGGCACCAGTAAGGAGACAAGAGCCTGGAAAGGCCCTCTGCTTCAGACTGAAATATACTTACTCTCCTATGGTAATTCAGTTTTAATCTACTTCAAACTCCATTTTTCCCTCCTCAAAGCTTTGGCATTGTTTTGTTATTGAGATATATTTGTGTATTGGTTTTGGTGGCTTTTTTTACTGTGATAAGCCTGATAAGCAGGAATGCTGTATAATGGTAGCTGTACAATAAATATGTGGTTTGTACAATAAAATCATGGTTTTAACCATGAGTCATGTTACCCAGGATGTGTTTCCATTAGCATTGATGGGAAGAGGGCTGAGTGTCTCACTAGAACAGAGCCTTCATTCTGTTACAATCTCCTTTCAATAGCTGGATAATCATTACTGATTAGTATTTTCCTTTGATTTCAATTAATTTGAAATGAAAAGAAGATTTCATTCAATACCAGGGCTTTGCAGCCCAAGATCATCACGTGGACTTGGCTGTATAATACACTACTTCAAGTTAACAAACAAGGAATGCAAACACAAATATGTACCAGAGATAATGCACTTGCTACTTGAAGTTACGTTGTATTTTCAGAAAATACAAAGAATCTGAACCCAGTAAAAAACAAAGAAATTGCTAAATTAGTCTGTTTCCAAAACAAACAATGAGCAAAAGAGAAATTAAAAACAAACTAACAAAATAAAATAAACAACCCTACCAGAATCAACAGAGAAGTTCCACAAGACGAGAAGGATTTTTGTGTTTGGTTGGTTTTTAACTACTAAAGGCACCAGCACAGTTACTCAGCAATTCCCAGAAGATTCTGTCCTCCCTTCTCTCATCTGACATGTGGCTATTAAGAGTCCAGATTTTACTGCACAATGAGAAGTCCAATCATTATTGAAACAGCAAGGCTCAACCAACTTCCTGTATTCAACCTGCAGCCCTCTCTATTCATTAATTACATCTGCAGTGAGAGTAACTTGCTCTGCTGTCTGCTTGATCTGCTCCGTTAACAAGAAGTATGTGAAATGCCATCTGTGTTGCAGGGTTGGCAACTTTAAAACAGTCAAGTTTTACTCTGACTAATTACTACGACACTGGATTGTATGTGCTATTTTATGCATAGATATCAGCATGTATGTCCCTCTGAGACCTGAGAACAGCTTTACAAAAAGGTGCTACAAGATGATTTTACAAAATACCTGAAAGACTGGCTGCAGCACATTCAGTCTTGCTGTTAACCCATGTTCCTTAAAGATTTGACAGCTGATTCCACATGCTCTTTTGACTCAAATTTCTGATGTTTTCACCAGATGGAAGTTCAACAACCACAAACAAGCTAGGTATCTGCTCTGGTGGTATTGATGTGCCCCAAATCAGTAACAGAGGGAAAAAGAACGACAGTGGTAAGAAAGAAGTCCTAGGTAGCAGCTCCTATTTCTCCTCCTATCCCCCATTCCAAAATTTTGAGAAAGACACACATCCCCCAACTCCCACCACCCCCTTAAAAAAAAAACCCAAACAAGCTGTCATCAAAACGAAAAGCAAATTTCTTACACAAAACACACTGATGTATTTAAACCTCTCTGATCACCACGTATCCTAGTATCGTTTCAAAATGGATCAAAGACACCAAGAATAGTTATTCTTTCACCATCACAATCATGTTACACAGATTCTTAAAAATTGATACAATTCCCCAATACAGAATTATTCTATAAAGTTTAAGATCAGATATCGAGCAGAGCCATATTTATAGTCATGGCTACTATCAGCTATCCAGCTAGAGAATATTGAAGAAAAACAAGGATTTTTAATATATTATAGTTAATTTATCATCTAAGTGACATGTGTAGGATAACGATGTAGTAGAAACAGTAAAGAAAAATGATGCATTAGAAAAGGAAATTTTAGGGTTATTTTGTTGGTGAGTTGGAGGGGGATTTGTGTTTTAAATACAAGCCACGCATACATGTATCACTAGACAGGAAGAAAATTCTTGAGAACCCCCAAAAATACAGTTGCTGGGGTAAAAAGGGACACTAAGATCAAGTAAGCAACAGAAAAAAATTATTGCTGTGAAGCACAATATAAAACATACTACTCAAACAAATAAACACTGCCCCATTTCTTAGGTGTATCAGAGATGAATCCTCTTTCCAGCAAAGGATAAAACTATCTTCTTGCTGTGATCGAATTTACACTTAGAGCTATCTCCTAGAGTGCCAGACAGGAAGGAAAAAAGTTAAGAGATCCTGGAAGTAGCTACCATGATCAAATGATCCTAACCTTTCTACCAGTAACATTAGTTACAATCTCCAAGTGTCCTATTTTTGGTAAATGAGATGTGACCTCTTTGGACAGTCCTCAAAGACTGCTTGCTGAAGCTTCTCTGAGCTAGACCACACACAAAAAGCAAGAAGCAGGAACAGTGCAACTCCCTGCTAAGCAAAGCAGCCACAAAATTGCTTTGAAGGACAAGAATCTTTCAGACATCCTGCTCCCCACCACTCTGACAGCCAGGCCTTTGCTACTAATGGGGAAAACGTCCCCTTGAGATTTGGGGTTACTGAACCTAACAGGTTAATGGAGATTACATGGACTTCACAGCCACAGAGGTGCTATTAAGTCAATTAGAAGTGCAAGTTTGTCAATTATATGGACTATTTCTAAAAACCACATTGGAGCTCCAGACTGTACACATGATGAAACTGAAAAAAACCTACCAGAGACATAGAAAGAGGTGATGCTCATAGCATGAAGCAAATATGCCCTGAGTTTGGGGAAATATTAGCCATGAGAATTAAATGACTGGCAAACATCATGCAAGATGCTACAAGACAAACATGCATAGCAAGTGACAAAAGTTATGAACCATGCACAGCTCCCAGAGTAGGAAGGCAAGCAGATCCTGTACAGAGACCAACATAAAGAGGAATACAAAGTGTAGCACTATACATTCAAAACCCTAAAATCCTTTAGGCTCTGGCACTTCAATAACAATGTAAAGCAAATCATAGGCAGGAAGCAAGTCATTGGTTTTGGCAGAAATAATTCTTAAATTAATCTTTTCACTAAATATAGTTACGTTAGCTAGATAATAATTCAAAAAATAAAACTGCATTAACATCTTTAGTTTAGAAAATATGATAATTTACCTGAACAGCAAGGGAAGATGCATTGTCAGAAAGCAAAATTTGTTCCTCTGTTGAAAGAAAAAAAAAAAAAAAAGAAGAAGAAACAAATAAACCACACAATTACAAAAATATAGTGCCCATTTAGCAACTGACCTGTAACTGTAAACCATTCTGGGTTGCATTTCTTAAGCATAAAACAAGGAGCACATATATAATTATTATGCAGCTGGACTAGAAAATCTATGATATTAATATTAAAAAACAGGAAAAAAAATACTAGGAATTTTTCTCCTGCAAATTCAATTGCACTTATCATGTATTACCACCAATGTTCAATAAGAAACACTACAAGAAAAAAAACAAAAAAAAGCCTTTTATGCCAATTACTCTCCTTCTAATCAAAGTTAAATAAAATCGTATCTTCATACCTCCTCTGGCTAAAAAGTAAAAGTATTCAGAAACCTATAAAAGCAGCTTGCAGCTAATATTGCACACTGTGTCTAGGTCTGTCACACAAAAGAAAGATGACAAGTTCACTGCAATAAAAATTCCATGCTTAGAAGACTAGAGCTGCTACCTATTAGTCTTCATTACTTTGCAGTCTTCTGACAACTGTAGCAGGCTGCTGAGCCCCAAATGGGGGCCATAATGTGATCTGATGATATATGAAGAGCTGCTAAAGGGAGAGTGAACCATCCTAGCCTATACATTTTAACAGTTCCTTTTTACTGAGAGCCCACTTTACCACAAGACTTCAAAAATCTGCTGCCTCAGCTATTGGTGCAGTAAATCTGCCAACTGTGCCTGCAACCACATCATTTTACACTGGCTACAGCAGCCAATATAATGAGTCAATAATAAACCAAGGACCTTATAGGCCATGAATAGCTGGTTTATATTGGCAGATGCAAGCATAACTAAAACCTCTGACCAAACAAAAAACACAAAAGATTATTTTAACAGTTTCTGTGCTTCCTTGCAGTTAATTATCTTAGTGCATATTTAATGTGTTTTCTAAAAATAAGGTAATTATTAATTGCCAAAACCGGTGTACCTACCCTTCAGTTGCTGGTACAACGCAGCATTTTCAGGCCAAGGCTCTGCGGCTGTGGAAAGAGAAGAAATTAATTAAGCAAGCTGAATACCAATTTGCTTGCAAATGCTAACTGAACACAAATGTTACCCAGAGCAAGAATTTAGACAGCAAAGGTGCAGATGCAATATTTAACCTGCCCTAAAAATGTCCCACTGACACTCTCTCCTCCTGCACTTCTCCCTGCTCACAGGGAGACATCAACGAGAAAAAAGTCCCAGTATGTAATGTTGGGAGAAGAGCTAAAATTCAAGCTATTTTACAGAGTGGCCTTGTAATTCTGAAGCAACTGATGAAGCTATTTTCCCTCCACCATAAAGATATCCTTGCATACATTCCCATCCTAATTCTGGCAACTCCAGAGAGCAACTATTTATTAAGGTACTAAACAAAAAGCTCTGGAGAGAACAGAACAAGACACAGGAAGAGAGGCACAAACCTCCAAACAAAGTGTGAAGAATGCTTTGGGGAAATGGAAAAGCTTTTTGCCTTTTAAAGTTGTGTCCTCAAGGTCCTATGTAATACTCACAGAGCCAGGACATGTCAGAACTCTGCCCACCACGATGACCAGAGCTGCCTATTGCTTTAAGTTATGCACTGCTCAACCCTAAAATGGAAATGTCAATACGCATTCAACAAACTGAATCATCAGCTCAAAACAGTTGAGCAGTTGTTAAAAAAATGAGGCAAGGAAATAAAAGACAATCACATCCTCCAATTGAGAACCATTGTGTGTAATCAATCATACACCCTTTGAATGTGAGGGAAGGTAAAAATAATAATCAGTACCAATTTACCATTAATGGTAGCATTAAGGTAACTGTTCATCACATTTTTTGTATCCATTACACACCTTGTTAATGTCTGATTAAAAATCTGTTTTTAAATATCAGTTCAAACCTTGCTTTCTACCAAAATAGCCATTTGTGAACAAAATTTAGGCTCTAATCATGTAAATTATTTTTTAAAACAATAATGTCTATAAATAGCTATGCATGGATCAAGCATAAGTATGTCACTGGCTTAAGTAAGGCTTTGCATCTTTGCCTTTAGAACTCAAACTAAAAAAGTGCACGATTTTCTAACTATCATTCCTTTTGGATACCCATGAAGTATTAACTTTATGGAAGTCACACAGAATGTAAGGCTTAAAACACTGTACACATTTTGTGAAGGTCACTGCCTCTAACATTAAGGCATAGAGCCTGTCACAGTGATACTAGTATGGGCATGAGAAAGCAACTAATCACATTTAAGTGTCATGAAAAAATGTTTTATGTTTTATTGTAGCAGCTATTGGTTTTACACCCCGCCATTAAAGTTTTGCCCTGGAGTAAAAATTCTTGAGGAAGTACATTTACATCTTTAAATAAAAAGAAACTAAGATAGTGTCTGCAGTACTACAATCTTAAGCATTTAAAATAATTTATCTAATATACATTTCTTCAAGTCCACTGAAGTCTTGCAGGAGCAAATGGAATGAGGAAATTAAGAATGTTATTGCTATATTTTAGCAAATTTACCAGTTCTGGACTCTGTTACAGTGATCTTGTAAATGTTCCAGCTAGACAGTGAAAACATCCTTTTTACATGCCCAAAAGGGTACAGAGAGCTTCAATTGCATGAGCCCATTCCTACTGAAACTTTTTGCCTGATCCTCTACCGACTGAAATGTCAGATTTAAAACTAATTCTTGGATTCCAGCCTAAACTGGAAATCACCTATTTTTTACACAAGTACATGGCTGAAATATTTCTGGACCAAAAAAATAAAGCAAGCTTTTCCTTCTCCAACAACAGAGGTAGGTGTGTTTCAAGAAATTCAGATTCTAATTCCAGTCTGATTTTGGCACTAAGCTATATACAGCCATGGATGATAGAGATATATAATCACACACACACCAGCTTCTTGGCACACAGAATCCAAAACCAAATCCAAAACTGCTGCTAAGGCATGCCATATCCATGCTATAAACTACAATACAAGTAGAAGATTGTATCTTTTTTGCCCTTTCCAGCTTAAATCTTACTTCCACAATCCACTTATCACATAGGTATTTTCATGAACCATATCTGCAGACCCTAATTTTATAAGTGGTGACACCAAGTCCTTATCCCACAGTCCTAGTACATAAGAGCAGACACCTAACTTGAAGGAAGGAAAGGACAAGGGTAGTTTAAAGCCTTTGCATTCACTCATTCACAGTATAGCTGTGCACTAATAGTGTTTGTGATGAGTAAGTGAAACAAGGACAAGCAGCCAAATGACAATCTCAGCCTTCATTATGAGTACACCTTAAACTCCAAATTTCAGCAGTTTTAAGAAAATGAATAATACACCCTGCACTTGGCACCTGACAGTCTCCAGAGAGAGGTCACAATTCTGACCATGTTTGGATAAGGTAGACACATGCTCACAAGCCTTACTAGTCTTCAGTTCTTTGCATGCAAAGCAGATCAAAGGTAACTGATTTCACTATTTCTATACAGACTGGCTTTTAAAATTATCAGTTTCCCATTAATATTCACATGTTATTATCCATATCCTAGAAAATAAACAAATTCTGCAGTATGCATTCAGAATTGAATGCAGATCGTGTTCAGCAATACCAGAGGTACAAATACATTTGCAATACTCTTGAAATCAAATAATTAAATACCCATTCACTATCTGTCCCATACTTTAGAATTGCTACTCATACTCCCTATTCCAAGATGTCTAGAATATGAAACATTTATTTCTGATGAAGCAAGAAGTTTAAATACACACTGCTACATAAGAGGTCCAGGTTCATGAGATACAAGCTAAATTCAAGCACGAGCTCCCATGCTGCCTTCCATTAGTTCCAAGATGGAAACATGCAGCTAAGAGAGACCAGAGCCCTGCTGGGGAAAAGAGGAGGAGGAATCACTGAAGGGTTGTCACATGTCTCCACAAGAGGAGAAAGTGTGTAACATCCTTAATGTGCAGCAATGACTCTTGCCTTATGAATGTAGGTGAAGACATAATTTGTAGAATAATAGGCACTAATATTACACGCTGCTTCAGTTCTGTCATATTTCCAATCCATCAAGTTGATTAATGCTATAATAACTCCTCACAAACTTATCATTTGTGCACTAATGAAGTCAAATCCAGTTTATCCTTCGGCAACTATAATCTTCTGGTCTGTAGACGTTCATTTCCCTGCTAACCACGGCTACTGTGGCACTTGGTATATAAAGAGAAAATTAACAAATGTGATGTCAATTCAGCTTCAGAAGCTTTCAACACAGAATCACATTTGTGTTAGATCCTACGCAACAGACATTTTTATCATTAGCTGCTCACACGATGAAATAACTGCCTGGAAGCACGCCTTACAGGAAGAGCTTCTCTACATTTCTTAGGAATAAGGAACTATTTCATTCTTCCTTCTGCCTCCATAATCAGAGGAATTACTATTGTGTGGTTTTCAATGGGTCTGTCTCTCAGGCTTGCAGTCTTTAGTAAAAATTGTTTTCCCACCCTACCGAAACTTTTCCCATGATTAACAAATTCAAATATTTAGTCTTTCATGTGGATTGTCTGCTGTTCAGGACAATCAAATCTCATACTATTGTCTTTCCCTGCTTCTCCTCTACCACACTGCTTGTTGATTAAAACAATAATGCCAGATATAGGAAACAGCCTATGGGAAACAATTTGTGGGATTATTCCCCCCCCTGTATCCCCCCTCCATTAACATTGTCTGAAAAGGGCTTGAATTCAAAAGTAACAGCAAAATGAGAATTAAAAGGACATGGGCACAGACAACATCACCACACATAAGCCTTGTTTTCCTGGGCACTGAGAATTCAGCAGACACAGCACCCCAACAAGTGGGGAAGTCAAACAGCAAGCAAACCTACACCAAATCTTCTTTGGTTTTGTGGATGACTAAAAATGCATGAAAATTTCACTAAGCTAAATGTATTTGTTAGTCTAAGTGTTTTACTTATTAACAGTTTAGCATAGAAAATGCTAAAGATTTCAAAGTGATAACAGGGTTTTTAATTGTCAAATTAGAGGAAAATTCTGTGAACTGGTGTATTGCATGTTCCCAGTGGAGCTTTAAGTACTCGGGTTTGTAAGCACTGAAACAGATTCCTAATTCCTCACCTGTCATACGAGAAAATGACTTAGAAAAAACATAATCTTTGCTCTCAAAAAAAACTTTCCATAGCACAGAATGAGTCATGACAGTCACATCAAATTCTCTGCCACAAAAGGTGTATTGCATTAGGTGCACTTTTCAGATTTTCACATTGTGTGAAATGTTTTACTTGATCAACATTAAGACCAGAGAGAGACATTCAATTAGTAATTTGATTTCAATGCTTCCAGATGTTTCAGACTGACATTTCAGTAAGACTTTATCTACCCAAATACTTTTGGGACAGTAAGAGAAAAGAACATATATATGCTGTAAGAAGACACACTCGAGTACTGAATCCCACTATCAGCAGGGGATCAGCAGCTCACCTGAAGCCTACACATCTCACTTTGAACTAAAGCTCTCAAAACAGGACATAACTACATTTGCACATTGGTCAATTTTAATTCAGAGAATGAGAGGCTGCATAACATTCCCCCAGTGAACTCTGTGCAAGAGGAAGCACCACATTGCCAAGACACTCTACAGTGCCTCAGCTCCAGAAATTCCTTGTCTGGGCTGCTCAGAATCTGAGTGCACAAAACTTGGTTTCAACTTCTACATTCAGAATTCACTCTGAATTACTGGGAAACTCTTCATCCTGTGTCAGTGCTGCCAGGATGTACAGGGGAAATTTTTATCCACCTTCCCCAAGCAGCTTCATGATGATGAAAGAGATGTAATGAAATCAATGGTTCACAGTTATGCCTTTAATCCTCTTACTTAAAAAATAAGACTCTGACTGTCAAAGTGAGAAGACAAAATACTTTGCATGTTAAATTGTGGAATATGCTAAGCAACAATTTAGCCACTTCAGTGGTCTAGTATGAATAGCCAGTTTCAGTAGTAGGGTAGGCAGTGTCATTTGCCCTGTAGTCTGCCACTAGTTCAGCTTGCTGGCAAACTGTGGCACTCTTGAATACCAGCCACTTATAAAAGCCAGAGACCTCTAGACCCAGGCATCAAGATGTTCCCTCCTGAATGAGAAATTAAGTCATCAAAAAGTTAAAAGTGTTTTGGGAAAACACTCAACTTGAAATCAGGCTGTTCCCAGCTCTCAGCAATACTACAGAATTCTGTTGGGACAAGATTTTTGGAAGGCAATGCAGAGTGAAATATTTTTCTGTTATAAAAGTAGCCTATGCCTAATAGGAATCAAGGCTAATAAATAGTAAATCAAGATAATTTCTGCCCCTAATCGCCTCTAAACTGAAATTTACTATATTCTCAGTGTGCCACCAATTTATTCCTTGATACTTTCTTTTTCTGTAAGTGCAGTATTCAGTTGAGTAACGATCTCTTCCATACAGTTCACTGTGCACTGTTGTGTAGGCAAGGCTAGGACCTGGGAATATTTGACCTTCTTAGACACAGCAATTTCATGAAATGTTATGAAGTTGTTATGGATCATATAAAAATAAAGACTACTCCTTCTCTAAAATCAACACATTTGCATGGATCACTTTCCTTTTTGTTACGTTTTTCTTAAATACTTTGATATTAAACTTACATAAAAAAGGAGGAAAGCTAAAGCATCTGTATTTACCAGTTTGGTTCACATGGCATTAAAGGCCTGCTACAGAAGCCAAGAGGGAAGATATATTCTATTAAAAACAAGCAAACAAAAATACTTGGCATTAATCTGAATCACTGATTGCAGTATTACAGCTGGAGAGATTAACTTACACATTATTTTCACATAGTTTCCTTTAGCCTCTCCCTAGGTACAGATTTGATTAAAATATAATGAGGATTCTCAAAACTGCTTTCTCACAAGAGTAAACACTAAAAAGAATTTCAGTCTTACATGTGGGCAACATCTATATCCAACAATATTACTTACATGTCTCTGAACATCATGAAGCAAATATTACAACAACCAGCAGGAAAAGTTACCGTTTTTGGTTTCCAAAGACTGCTGATACAATGGGGACCTGCTGCTCACTATCAGAGAATCACAGAATATTCTGAGTTGGAAGGGACCACAATGTCCTAAATGTAGTAACCAAAAGAAAAACACATTGAAAGCTATTCCCCAGACTGCAGAAAGAAGGAGGATTCTAAGACACTTAATGTTAAAATGTATCAAAAAAGAAGCAGTTCATACAATTTTAATACACAAATCTGTATTGTCAAGTAGGAATACATTGTTTAAAAAGAAGACACGAAGAACTGATGTGTTTCTAGTGTTCAGGAAATAAGTGGAGCAGTACATTTTGATTAATACAGTGAAGCTACAGCCACTTTGGAACCAAAGCAGTTAAATGTCTATATCTCATACATTAAGAGTGATCAATAAAGGAAGTATGAGAAAGTTGTGAATTAGCTTCCTTAAGACCCACCAGTTCAACCCACCCACACTGAGTACACATCAATTTCATGTAATTGGCTGATCCTGTAAACTAACAAGGGCCAAGAAAAAATGAAAGCATCAGCAACTCACTTACTCTGCTGACAAAGGACCAAAACATGTTTCATTGTGCCTTGCCAAATGAAAACCAACTTTCACACTGGTTAAACACTATGCATTAAATCATGCATCAAATAATTACATCATTTGCTTAAATCTGTCCCTGGCCTCCTCTACAGAGATATTACAATTCAGATAAAACATGACTGTTCAGTAATTATTGACTGAGCAGATAGTCAATGTAAAGACTCAATCTCAGCAGCAATTCTCAATCTTGAGTTTCCTGTAGCTGTACCACTAAGAGAGTCAGCATGAAACATTACTGCAGCAGCCATTTAACATGACATAATCTGATTCTTCACCCTCCAATAAAGATATTAATTGCATGTATTTAAGCATTAGCCCAATTCTGTTACTGTCTTTGAGTTGACTTTCAAGAGTGTACACATCTGTGGTTCAGTCCTCTAGGGTGCTTAGCACTCTTGCTGCAAGGGCAGGCCACAGGAGACGAGGCCAAAAACATCTCAACAAAATCAAATCCATAAATAAAAGTTGTTCCTAAATCAACATCTGGATTTCTTCAGAAAAATCAGAGAGTGTGCCAGCTAAATGATCTCAAAAGACTTATTTATAAAGTCCTGACAAGCTGGAGTTATTTTACTTATTTCTGATATTCAGCATAAATGCTCCATCTCAAAAAAGCTCTGTAATTCTTAAAATTAGCTTTTTGTAGGTCTCTAAATCAATCCCTTCCCTTTGTGCTGCTTAACTCCCTTGCTCCTCTTTGGCCCTAACCCAGTAAGTCAAATTTCAAGCACAGGAGCTGTGAAGAGCAGGACAGATACTTATTAATGCCTTATTGGACTGAGGCATTTCTTAGCCATGACATCTACATTTGTAGATATGTACATTTTTAAATCATTCCTTTGAAAGCTCTCCTAGATTGACTCTTCTTTTCTGTGGCAGTCTGAACTCTTTCTCCCCTAAAGATGTTTGGCAGGCAATCTAGCCATGACTTCTGAGAGTGCCCCAAGGAGCTCCCTGCCTTCTCATCCACAGCATCTCTGCTCCGGTCCTCAACAGAAATCCTACACATCTGTCCCACCAGACAGGACCTCAGTATCCCATACCTACTCCAAAAGCTGCTTCCCACACACAATTCCAGCTCACCCAGCCCTGGCCCCTCTGGCCTTCCATTAAGGCTCCCCTTCATTGTCTCATTCCCTATCCTGCCCACAGTCCTAAGCACAGCAGCACCAGTCTTGCAAAGGTGCAAGATGAGCTGAGATCTCCAGGCAAGAGAGCTCTGCAGGGTAGAAATACAGTTAGCACTGGTGCAGCTGGACAAGTGTTGCTGCTAGCAAGGGGGAAGATGCTGCTTTAGGGCTCCAAGTGTTTAAGTCAGCCCAAACCAGACTGTGGTATTTGTCATAGCACCTCTCACGCTCTCCCTCACCTCTGGGAAACACTGCAGACTCCCTGCTTCAAAACCTGAAAACATTTATCCTGTTCTCTTCATCATACCCTCAGTCTCCTTCATTTCCTTTCCAAGGCTTTCAGTGAGAACACTTCAATGCATCCAGAGTTTCTCCAACATGGCATTCACATGCAAAAAGAAACACACACGCAGCTGAGCTTTGAAAGTTCTTGCTAGGAATGCAAACATTACATTGGCTTCACTGTCATTATACCACAGCTAGAAGGCAGAACTGTAAAAATTCCCATCTCTCAGCATTTTTACTTTCTAATACAGTATGTACAAACCAATTTTTTTAGCTGAGCTCCCATCCACCCCAATGAGACTTTTCCTGCATTCTTTGCAGCATCATTGGAATTTTTTCCTTTGATGTTTCCAATACCTCCTGAGCTTTTCATGTGTTTTATTACTACGTATAACTTCTTCCAGTTTGTATTAAAACATCTATGTTCATGTGATATCTATGTCATCTTCTTAATAACTAAAGACTAGAATTTAAAGGAAATAAAAATTTGAGAGTATGGTGTGTACTTTCTCTCTGTCGTCACCATGGCTTGCATGCAGCTGTAGTTTCTCACTGACTTTCAAAAGAGACAGCTGAAAATGCCCAGCAGTGTACAACATGTGATGCCTGTTCAACTAGAGCAAAGAACAGCAACCAAGCTCTTGCATTTATTCTTGTTTGGAAAAAAAGTGACTCACCTGGTCCAAACCTACAGGAACAGACCAGATTAATGCCTAAGGACAGTCAGACAACAGAGCATCCAAGGACCAGGGAGAAAAAAGGAGTGAGAAAGAGAAGAAAAATCTGATTCCTTTCCAAAGTCATTCTCATGATTTGCTATTTTTTTCTATGACCTCTTGAACCGAGGCCCCAAAACAGCACTCTCATCCAAGCCACTCGTCATGGTTCATCAGCCAATGAAAGTTTACTTGAAATTCAGACTGGACAATATCAAAATAGGTGCTACATTTGGTTTACTAATTTTGTTAATGTTATTTCTAGAGCAATCTCATTTCTGTAATGAGAAAAGAAGACATCATTTTAGCAGAAAACATGCAACAATAAAATGCTGATTAGAGAAAGACTGCTTTACAGTCTTTCTGTCTTAATGGAGACAGAAACAATTACAGAAGCATGCTCTATTATAAACTGTAATTATGCTGCTGCTTAAAAACAAGAAATAACAATATTTCAAAATGAAATATGTACTATACTACAATAATTGTGAAAGTAATGCTTTCCCTGACCTAAAAAGATAAACTGGATAAGCAATCCACTCAAAGGATTGTCCAAATCAAGTCATGAAACATGTCTGAGCATAATTTGGCAGGAGCAACATAAGAAACTTGCATATTGAAACTGAACAGGAGTTAAAAGGCATTCCTTTCAGCTTGATTACCAAATGAAAAGCACACATGTAAAAAGCACTGTAAGATAAAATCACATAGCCTGACAAATTTGATATTTTCAAACAAACTGAAATTTTTCACTACAAGAACTTCTGCAGCAGGCTTAAACAATCTCTGCTGCCAACAACCTATTGCAAGCAAGAATAACTGTTCTGTTCATCTTACACATGGAGTAAGCGCTAACCTTTACCCATGTGCATTTTGATGCACAAAATGCATACTCAGTTTAAATATCGCATCTTTATGTGTGGGAACAATTTAGGTGGTCAGAATTGGGTGGCCTATGAATTTTTTCTCAGCCAGATTGAAGCTTGTCTCAATACATAAAACATGCATGTCAAGATTTATTTGTACTCTGGCACGCCGCACCGGAGGGAGACTCACTGTGAACATCAAATACCTCACGGCAGAAGGGCACCTGCCTTTCACACTGCATTCACTGCCCTTAAAATTTAGTATTAAACCAGCCTAAGACCCTTGGACATAACAGCAATAAACAAAAGTCATTTTCCAGAGTTCAAAACACAAACATTTATTATTTTCTCTCTTTTGATCACTGACCTAAATCTAAGGTATTGGGGGGGGGGGGGGGGGGGGCGCGGGGAATAAAGCATATTGAGTAATTTAGTGATCAATTAAATGTATTTTCAAGTCTTTTAGAGATTATTTGAGTAGTCAGCTTCTCAAAACTACTAGTGCTAGAAAGATTAATGTTGTAGACCACTTGAAAGCTGGCACTCTAATTCTTCTTACAGTATAAACATTCATTTCCTATCCTGTTAATATGTGATTGATGCTGAACTACTCTAAATAAATTCTCTACCATATTATTCAATTAATATTTTCTACAGTTTAGAAATGGATGATTTAAACTGTGATGCTTCTTTTTCATGAATGCTTGCACTTTATGAAGCTGTGGAAATATTTGTTTATTATTCCTTGAGACATAATATCAACCTCTTTACATTTCTGAATGAACAAATGGCTGAATGCCACTAATGCAAGCATTACACTGCACACAGGTAACTCAGTCATCACTTTGTATTTAATCACTAATGCGTCAGAGCAGCAGGCTGTGCCCTGCATTGTTGCACAGAGAGGATGCTGAATTACTGCAGCATTGCAAGCAGGCTGAGAACTGATGGGCACAGAACCACTGGGCTTGGAAGACATTTCTGGGATGCCCACGGTAAGCTGCAGCAGGTTGCCCATCCCCACTCTCCTACAGGGATGGAGACTCCACAACTGCACTGAGCAACCTGCTTCAGTGTCAAATCATCCTCACACTGAAAAAAGTTATTCTTACATTCAGATGGTGTTTTCTGTGTTTCAGTTTGTACTGAGACAGTGAAAGTGAATGCGTAAGACACAGGTAAGGTGAAGATAGGTGGTACTTTAAAAAAAAATATTCAAATACATACACAAAAAGTTGGTGTGTAAAAGAAAGTTATCATCCTCTTCTCTACTAAAACCCTCTCCTCAGCCTTTAAAACATTTCTAGAAAACAAATTATGCTGAACTGATTGTCTTAAATACTTGTATGTAAGGACCCATGCATTGTAGCTGTTGTATGTTAAGAGCAACAGAAGCTCATTGCAACTGCTATGACAAAGGAACATCTTCATGAACAGGACTCCCAATGAAAAGCCAATGAAATTTAATTTTTGGAAAAAATTCTCAACCATTCACAACCACAGATATGGGATAAGATGCTATTAAAAAAAAGTGTCATTGTTAAGCAGTATTCTTTCCTTGCAGATACACCATTTTTCTTCCTCACAAATATTCCTAGATTTGGGGGATATTTGGATCTTCTTAGTACCAGAAGAAATACTCCCTATGTCTGTGTTATGTATGTGTTAACATCTCAGGAAATCTAGATGTGTGGCGGGTATGGGTCAAGATCCTGGTTAACCTTCTTTTAATTTGAAAAATCCTTCATATGAACAAAATGAGCAATTTTGACATTACTTACTTTCAGTCTGGACCTGGTGCTTAATACAGACAAAGCTACAAAGGTCATGACCCACTGGTAAAGGTATCTTTTATTTTTAAGGCACATAACTGCTTTTCAAGCTGTGAAACAACAGCTTTTTGAATAAGAGAGCAATGAGATGCCTACATACAGTATAGTCCTGAGTTTGTACTTGTAATCCCAGAAAAAATAAGTATTAGCAAGCTGTCACTGTAGAATATTGATAAAGGTTACAGAGCACTGAGACAATCAAGATCTACTCAGGTATGTCACTATCCTTGTATTTCACAATATAAATAAAATATATTAAAGAGATCATAAAGGAATAAAGTAAATGGCACCATATTCTCCACATCCCAAGGATCCAGGGCTCTGGCCCTCAGAACATATGCGTGGCTTCTGCTAACATCTATGTATTAGCAACTGCCAACTCAAGAGGCCAGCACAACTTTGAAGCTTGTCTGTGGGTACCTCTACAGACCCCGAGCGAAGACCAATCACCTTCACGTGACCTACAAGTCAGGGTATATTCATAATACAGAATCCAACTCAGATTCTTATGTTGAGGCCTCTACCAAGTGGCTGAAGACCCAGCTCCTGAGGATGCTCCAGCATCCTCCTCAACAGGTCAGTATTAATCATCATCAACATGCTGTTCCCCTGCAGTATTTATTGTCCGGGAGTTTGCATCAAGAACAGGGACTAAGAAAGAAGAAATTGACCAAGGCGTTTATTTCAAGCATTTCAAACTGTGCTTTGAACTTCCTAGCCAGGCATTATCTAAGATCCACGTTTTGGATTGTTTTGTTTTTCCTTAAGAGCATACTAGTAGCATTTTTTGCTAAATAACTCCACATGACGCACACTTGTGTTTTATCTCAAGGTCACGGCCAGCGCAGAGGGCGCAGCTGCAGCGGCTCAGGGAGCACTGGCAGGTACCAAAGGTCCCGGGGCTCCCCGCGGAGACTCCGGGCCCACAGCACACCTGCGGCCCATGGGCAGGGCACCGAGCTCGCCAGCCGCCAGAAGTATAAACACGACGCGGGTTTTTGGACCACTGAAGAAAATTAAGTAGTTTCAAAGAAGAAGTTATTAAATGAAAGTAACGACACGGCCCGGCACAGGGTTAGGGAGCCCACAGAGGAGGGGACCTGGTGGCGGCGCACGGCAGTGCTGGCTGAGGAGCCGTGCGGAGCGACCTGTCCCCGTCCTGCGGGACCGGGCTCCGTCCGGCACCGCGGCCCGCCCTCAGCCCACCACAGCCTCCTCCCTCCCTCCCTCCCTCCCTCCCCGCGGCCCCATCCCGAGGAGTCACCCCGGGGACTGAGGCCTGGAATTCGGCGCCGCCGCCGCCGCCGCCCTCACCCCGCGGCTCGGAGCGCGGTGCCCGGCACGGCCCCGGCGTCCCGCCCGCCCCCGCCCCTCACCGGCCAGCTGAGTCACGAAGGCCTCGGCCACCAGCGACATGTCGGGCGGCCGAGGGCACGCACAGGAACTGGGCTCCGCGCGGCCGGCGGGGCAGCGACTGCATCCGGGGCCGGGGCGGGGCCCGCGGCTCCCCCGCCCGCGGCACGCCGCCGGGGCCTGGCGGTTCTCCGAGGGGAAATTCCCAGCGCCGCGGCCGGCGAGCGACAGCCGCTCCCCTCTGTTGTCCCAGCCGGAGGGCAAACCCCCGGGAACTCCCGGCGGGGCACTGCCCGCTCAGCCTCTGCGCCCTTAGACACAGGGGAACGGAACTCCCAAAGGCTTCCCGGAGCGTCTCGGGGACTATGGGTTAGATCTAAAGGGTACAGCCGCCTTTCCTTCGTCCCAAACCGGGAGTCTTAATCCCAGAAGACAAACTCTGCTTTTTGGAATGTACACCTTGCCTCTAAGCAACCATAAATTTCTTGGTCTTAATTCTGTAATACTAAGGCTGCTTAAGTGTTGGAAAATGCTATAAAATTACATACCCAGTATGTTGATAGCATAGAAGATAAAGGATATGTGAATTACTTGTTCCATTATCTTGTAGTCCCTTGTGATCATCATTTCTTTAGCCATACTTTAGTAAGAATTAGAATACCTCATTTTATCAAATATGACTCACTCTACTGTGAAGGACAGCACAACATTTCGGTCTTGTAAAATCTTAAATATTTTATGTACAGAAGACATGGCATATAAACATATATTAATGTTTGTAAAGTAATGTGAAACCCCTCTGGTGACACTATTGAATCATTCTTCACATTAATATATTGAGTTTATTCTTCACATGGTAGTGGAAGCATGCTATTAGAGCAGTAGCAACAGAAGAGCCAGTAGATACATTGGAACAATGGTCTGAGGACAGTGATGTGGAAGAGAACTGATTATTCTTAAGTGCTGATGAAAGCTTAATTTCTAATTACAGCTGTAAGTTGAATAGCATTGAAATTACATAAACTCTGAGAAGTCTTGAGAAGCTGAGTAGCTTTGTATTAAAAGATTGCAAGATTCTAAATTAAGCTGGTTTGTGCTATTTGAGTCCTTTCATCATCAGCTGTACTTAGAATGCTAAAAAAACAAGCCATGGGGCAAAAGGCTGAGTTTGAATTAGGGATAAGCTAAGCCAAATCCATATATTAGCAGCCAATTAAAAAATGTTTCTTTGTAGAGCTCAGTTTGATGCAAAGAAGTTATCTGCAGAAATGGAGGTGGATGTTATAAACTAAATCAAGGAACAAAAATTAGGAAGTTGTCTAGCAAGTCTGAACAAATAAATATCAGCGGAAATCTGCTGCCAAAACCAAACAATTAGCCAAAACAGGAGGAAAACTGAGTGGTGCTAAGGCCATGCCTCCAACAAGTGGCGGAACACAGACGCTCAGGCTTCTGTCTCTGGGACAGGAGATTGGGGCAGTATTGTTTCCACATTCCCAGTCCTCCTCTGTGCTCCCACTGAAAGGACTGTTTTAGCAGAGTACCTTGTAGGAAATCCTCCAGGGAGATCTCCAAGGACAATAGGTGGGAGCAATGAAACTAACTGCATCCCCACCTTCAACTTTATTCAATAGGCCTGTCTCCTCCAGCTTTCCAAGGAAATGCATCATTCCCGCGAGCCTGGCTTCCTGCACGATCTGCATGCGAATTGTTTCTTCAGATGGCCTTGCCATTAAAAAACTTCTTCCTGGTAATTCTTGCTCCATGCCATGGAAAGCTCCCTAGCTTCCCTGGATTTTAAAGGCTTCATAGCAGATCTCAAGGTGCTGGCCCCTCTGATTTCGGTGCAGAGTAGGATGTGCTTTCAGATGGGTTTTCAAGGGAAACTAAAAGCAGAATTTCACTGTCCCTTGGGCTTTGCATTTCAGAAGGTCAGACCTTTTTGAGGGGTGTTTACACAGGCACACCAAAAAGATGGAGTTCAGTTTTCTCATAGCCCATCTCTGCACTGGGCTGCCTTTACCCTGCAAGGTATTTATTAATTGCTAGGCTTAAACTGTCCACGGGTGAAACAGGACTAGGACACATATACATACATTACGTTTTAAATGGAATGGAACTTGAATAGGATTCATATTCTGCCTAGGAAAAAACAGCTGTTCTTATTAGTTCCCTTAATATTATTTAGACAACTTTTAACATCTCTTGTTCTCTGATAATATTTTACAAAACGTGTGGCTAGCAATAGTGCATATCTTTATCTGCAGTATGAGTCCTTTGCCAATACAATTGTTAGGAATATTTTACAAAAGGAATTGTGAGATCACAACAAAAGGCTTTTGGTCTTGTGCATTTTTTCGAGCTGTTTGCTTTGTAACACTATTATTGGCCATTCAAATTACAGTCTAGCTACACATATGATGACAGTAGGTAAGATTAAACAAATCACCAGAAAATGAAGGCAATTAAATTAGTTTCTTCAAAACTGAGAACGCTGTTAGGTGTCTTGCAGTTCTCAAGTTCATGAAGCACGTTATGGGCTAAGTCCAGTTTAAGGACGATACAAGAGTATTGTATCACCCTAACACTGATAGCAAATATTCCTCTTCAGAGAACTCTTGAGGACACTGCAGAATTGATCTGTGTTGCAGTATAACCTTTCTTCATCCCAAGACAAGAAGCTCGGGCCACATGCTGCTCAACAGACTTCATCAGAGCACTTTCTTAGTGCACAACTGGGGATGTCTGCCCAAAACACTGCTCTGTATTTCCACGGAGCAGGTCTCTAACAAGTCAGGCTTTTCCAGGACACAGGAGGAGTGCTGAGAGTCATAGATTCAATTAGCAATGGTTCTGTCAAAGAGAACTGTGCAGAAGTTTTGTGTATGGGTGAAGTGTCTGAAGACTGCTTGTGTGGTACAGCTGGAGTTTTGAGAAAAGGCCAAGCAGTAGAGAGACATGGGGGGAAAAAAACCAGCACTGAAATGCCTTCTCCTTGCCTGGCCCACAGCCAGGCTGCCCCTCTGGTGTAACTTAGGGCATCCTGGGGGCTGCTCAGCATAATGCTGCCTGTCAGTGTCTTTAAAGAGCTATTATGGCTGCTGGAAGTCTCTACAATGAAGGAAGACTTGAGTAAGTCCTTCCCTGCCAACACATCCAGTGCCAGGCAGCAGCAGGAGGGTGGTTTTAGCATGACTTCATGCCAGAGGTTCTCTGTACACTAAACAGTCTGGCAAAGCACACAGACCAACAAAACCAGATTAATCTGGACTAGCATGATCAAATGGATCTAATAGGACATTTGGTATACTTTTAAGGCAAATGTTTGCCTATCAACCATTTCATTCAATCTATTCTTCAGTATAAGGACTGGTGCCAAAACTACTCAAGCATGGGCCAAGTTTTTTTCAGTTACACACATAGTCCTGTAAGTTTACTAAGGAGATACCATTTTATATGGAACCTGAACTCAAAGTTGAGGTCAAACTAACCTCTGTAGCTCGATTGCACTTCCTTGGGAAGCTGACGTGTATGTTTTGTGGTAGTGTCCCTGATGGAGTAAGAAATAAATTTGGGTTTATGAAAGTTCAGGTGTCCTTACAATAGATTTTCATACTAATAAAATGAATTGCACGCTGCTGACAGTATTCTCTTATTTTCATAATCAGGTACGCTCAAAAGGGTCTAATTGTTGTGTAAACAAGATAAGGTATGATTTCTAGGAACATGTCTATAAAAATGCAATACTCAGAGTATTAACATTAATCACTTCACACTTAAGGAAGATACTGCACACTTAATTGACAAACAAAATAATGCTGATGCATTTTCCAGTAACCTACATGAAGATAGGAAGGGTTTATTAGAGTTTTAAGAGATACAAAATAGCATTTCTGAAAGCAAACAGGGAATCACAAACTGTATGAAAGCCATTTGATTAATAATTCTCTTCTCCTTTTCTCCCCTCCTTTTCTGCATTCTTTTATTCAGCAGGGTGAGATTTTTCAGGGGTGCCAGACCTACTTTAGCACATCTGTCATCCCTGCAGCTGCACTGAGCGGACATCAAAGCAGCTGTGCAGAAACCCAGACGTCACTATTTTATTCACTGAAGGCGTTACCAGCCCCTAGGCTCTTGCATATCCCTGTCATTCCCAGCAGCTGCTGAGGAAGCTTGCTCTGTGCTCTGAAATAGCTGAGATCTTGAAGTCAGACCTTGATCTTCCCAGCTTTATCTGAGCTTTCCCAGAAGAGCTCTGCAGGTGGGCAGGGCACAGCCTCTACAGCCCATCCCAGTGCTCTCAGCCCAGGGCATCAGGCACCTCCACAGGGACAGGGACATCAGCTCATAGGTCAGAGTCCAAATAAGGAGGAGCCATGGGTATGCAAATGACCTGGACTGAGCTCTGACTAAGTCCACTGGACCACTGGAGGGGAGGGTGTCCCAGCTGGGGCCCAGGACCATGACAGTGTCTCAACTGCCCATGGAGCTTATTTCTCCATGCCAGTGGTGGATGAACAGCGACAGGTTTCACACAGTTTCTGCTTTATGGATTCAGAATTGGCTTTTAAACAAAATCTCAGATCAGAGGGACCTGCAAGCAGGAGCTTCCAGAAGGGAGACAACAACATCGTCCTTGTTTCCCTGCCTGGACAACTGCACAGTCCATTCTGCCTTCCTCTACTCTTCCTGTCAGGCTCTGCCTGTGGTTTCCTTGGTTAACCTGTGTTAACAGGCTGCTTTCATACTTGTCTATCTTTTTTAATCCCTAGTTGACCAGATACCAACAAGTCTTTCTTAAAACATGGATCTGGACTGCATTGTCAAAATGGCACAAATGTCAAAGCAACAATCATGACTCCAGCTTGCAGTAGCAATGTCTGTAATCTGTCAGGTTAATCCTGATATTTGTGTAGCTCATACTGTAGCAAAATCCAGATCCATCTGTTAATGAAAATAAGAATAATGATTCACAGTTTGACTGTAGGCACTGGTTGAGCAAGTCTTCTCAAACTCTACAGATGTTATCTGGAAAATTAAGGAGGTGCAATTGAATTCAGTTTCTGGACAAGCAAAGCAAATACTGAGGAAGTTTATTAATTCATCAAAGCTCTTTGTGAGAGGGTCTTAATCCTTTTCTGAAGGCCAGGATAGAAAGAAAGCACTTTCTCTTTCTTCTTGTGGTAATGATCAAAACTGCCTACCCTGCATGGAGGGAAGAGGCAGCTGCAATGAATTATTTATCTGCGACACACTGTAAGAGGGATGTGCTGTGAATTATTGTAGAGCTGGGCAGGAAATGGTTGCCTTGTCCCGAAAGATTTTTGAGATTAAGAATGTATTGCTATTCCACACCAGGATAAAACCAAACCGTTTACAAGATCTAAGGAAAGGAGAGGGAGCAAGACCCACCTACAAAACCCTGTCATCAGTCATGTGTGTAGAACTCTTAGAACACCTGAGAAGAAAGTTTGGTAGAGAATTCATCAGATCCAAGCCATCTCGTTCAACCTCTGTGTCCCTGGGGTGTGTCTTAGGGAGACCAACGTGCAGGAGTAGGGACATGAACCTTGTTGATCTTGCGTGAATGCCGTCTCAGCTGAGCCAGGATGGGGCTTAGGTCTTGGCTTTTCATGCTGTTCATTTTACTTCAGCAAAAGAGTTGTGACTGGTCCTGCCTGATTACTTAGTCCTCATAGAAGCAACCCATTGTTTATACTGACTCTTCCATTTTTACAGCTAAATGCTGCAGAGCTGAATGTTCTTTTATAAATTTTTTACCTCTAGATGGGAAATCTCTTTTAAAAAGCTTACATGGAAGTGACTTTATTTTCTGAATCATTTCCCCCATGTATCTCATAAATAAGAAGTTTTCTCTAGTGGGGTTGTTTTCTTTTTTCCAACACCTCCAGTTTAGACACATAACCTGATCATCAGAGTGCCATTCTGTATTTTTAAGGGAGGCTGCAAACTGATTCAGTAGATACAACATAGCAGAAACTTCAAAGTTTGAACCTATTCTATCTAAAATCATTGCCTTGTTCCATAAAAAGAACAAGAAAAGCTTTTCCATATCTTCATTACAGCTGTAGAAGTTCATACTTGACATAGTTTCTCCCCAGGGTACAACTGTGGTGAGGAAAAAGAAATTATGCTGACTGAAATAACTTGAATGTATTACATTAAAAACACATGGTCTTTTTGGTTGTAGGTATGAGTTGGTGAGGCGGAGTACCTCCTGAGATTTGTGAGGAGATGTGGCAGATCAGATGGATCCTTTTCCTGGCACCAGGAGAAGGATGTGAGAAAAGCACCAGCTGTTTTCTTTGGTCTTTGTAGAGACAGAGCAAGCAGAAATAAAAAGTTGTGCAGCAATGATTTCAGAACATTTTGCAAATAAGATGCACTTTTAATTTTTTTTGTACACTGGGACATGGAAAAGGAATGCCTGGTTGAGAAATATTTTGAGCCACATGAGCCGTATTCAGTTTACGTAAGTGTGCAGAGAGCACAGGCTAGCTAAATTTCAACTTAATCCAGCTAAATTCCAGCCTAGTCCAGCTAGCAGCCATGTGTATGCATGATGTTCCAAATCCTTTACTTCCTCTCAATTCCCTGGAGGCTGGCAAAAGTTACAAGAATAATGTTGCTAGGATCTGAAACCTTCTTAGTCAGATGGTTAGAAGTAAATGTGTTTAGTTAAATTAATGCTGGTATAGAAGACTTGCAGTGGTGAGTCAGATGGCCAGTCTGCCTGAACTATCAGCAGAGCTCGATGCAAAGAGGACCAATGCAGAACAAGCCCTGAGACTGAGACAAATCCAGCAAATGTGAGCGATTGGCAACACTGCTTGTACGTCATGTGGCCACTGGTGAGACTCAGGCTGCAGCTGATGAAGACTTTAGGATACAAATTGCAGGCTGATTTCTGCAGTTCTCAACCCAAATTTTTGGGCTTTTAGACGCAGAATTTTCGAGGTTGCATACTCCGTTTTTTTGGTTCTAGACTCGGAGTTCTGGGCTTCCAGACACAGAATTTTGACGTTCCAGACTCAGAATTTTCAAGGTTCCATACTCAGGTTTTGGGGTTCTAGGCTCGGGGGTTTCGGGGTCTCAGACTTGGATCTTTGGGGTTCTAGACTAGAATTTTGGGGTTCTAGAGCGGGTTCTGGGGTTCTAGATCGGGTTCTAATGTTCTAGAGCGGGTTCTAGTGTTCTAGAGCGGGTTCTAGACTCGGGTTCTAAGGTTCTAGATCGGGTTCTAGATCGCCTTCTAGGGTTCTAGAGCGGGTTCTAGGGTTCTAGACTCGGGTTCTAGGGTTCTAGATTCGGGTTCTAAGGTTCTAGATCGGGTTCTAGATCGCATTCTAGGGTTCTAGATCGGGTTCTATAGTTCTAGACTCGGGTTCTATAGTTCTAGACTCGGGTTTGGGGGTTCTAGACTCTGTATAATTTGGGGGGGGTTCAGGGCCAAATTTTTTGGGGTTCCTGGCACAAATTTTTGGGGTTTTATCTTAAATTTTTGGGGTTCCAGGCATCCCAAATTTTTTGGCATTCCAGGCCCAAATTTTTGGGGTCCCTACCCTAACCCTCCTCATCCCAAATTTTTGGGCTTTTAGACGCAGAATTTCCAGGTTCCATACTCAGAATTTGGAGTTCCAGACTCGGAGCTTCAGGGTTGTGGACTCAGGTTTCGGGGTTCTGGACTCGGGGTTTGCGACTTGGGTTTTGGGGGTTCTAAGTTCGGGATCTAGACTCAGACTTTGGGATTCAAGGCTCAGGTTTCGGGGTTCTAGAGACAGATTTTGGGGGTTCCAGGCCCAAATTTTGGGGTTTTTTATTTTCAGTGTTTGGGGTTCCAGGCCCAATTTTTTGGGGTTCTTATCCCAAATTTTTGGGGTTCCAGGGCCAAATTTTTGGGGTCCCTACCCTAACCCTTCTCATCCCAAATTTTTTTCTGGGGTTCCAGGCCCAAATTTTTGGGTTTTTTATCTTAAATTTTTGGGGTTCCAGGCCCAAAGTTTTGGGGTTCTCTACCCTAACCCTTCTCTTCCCAAATTTTTGAGGTTCCAGGCCCTACTTTTGGGCATTCTCATCCCAAATATTTGGGGTTCCAGGCCCAAATTTTTGGGGTTCTCTACCCTAACCCTTTTATTCCCAAATTTTTGGGGTTCCAGGCATCCCAAATTTTTGGGGTCCCTACCCTAACACTATTCATCCCAAATTTTTGATGTTCTCATCCCAAATTTTGGGTGTTCTCATCCCAAATTTTTGGGGTTCCAGGCCCAAATTTTTGGGGTTCCTACCCTAATCCTTCTCATCCCAAATTTTTGGGCTTTTAGACGCAGAATTTCCAGGTTCCATACTCAGAATTTGGGGTTCCAGACTCAGAGCTTCAGGGTTGTGGACTCAGGTTTTGGGGTTCTGGACTCGGGGTTTGCGACTCGGGTTTTGGGGGTTCTAAGTTCGGGTTCTAGACTCAGACTTTGGGATTCAAGGCTCTGGACTCAGGGTTCTAGACTCAGATTTTGGGTGTTCCAGGCCCAAATTTTTGGGTTTCCTACCCTAACCCTTCTCATCCCAAATTTTTTGGGGTCCCAGGCCCAAATTTTTGGTGTTCTCATCCCTAATTTTTGGGGTTTCAGGCCCAAATTTTTGGGGTTCCAGGCCCTAACCCTTCTCATCCCAAATTTTCAAGGTTCCAGGTCCAAATTTTTGGGGTTCCAGGCCCAAAGTTTTGGCTTCCTACCCTAACCCTTCTCAACCCAAATTTTTGGGCTTTTAGATGCAGAATTTTCGAGGTTACATACTCCGTTTTTTTGGTTCTAGACTCGGAGTTCTGGGGTTCCAGACTCAGAATTTTGACGTTCCAGACTCAGAATTTTCAAGGTTCCATACTCAGGTTTTGGGGTTCTAGGCTCGGGGGTTTCGGGGTCCCAGACTCGGAATTTGGGGTCTCAGACTTGGATCTTTGGGGTTCTAGACTAGAATTTTGGGGTTCTAGAGCGGGTTCTAGACTCGGGTTCTGGGGTTCTAGATCGGGTTCTAGAGCGGGTTCTAGGGTTCTAGATCGGGTTCTAGATCGGTGTCTAGGGTTCTAGACTCGGGTTCTAAGGTTCTAGATCGCGTTCTAGATAGCGTTCTAGGGTTCTAGATCGGGTTCTAGATCGGGTTCTGGGGTTCTAGATCGGGTTCTAGGGTTCTAGATCGCGTTCTAGACCGCGTTCTAGACCGCGTTCTAGGGTTCTAGATCGGGTTCTAGATCGGGTTCTAGATCGGGTTCTAGGGTTCTAGATCGCGTTCTAGACCGCGTTCTAGACCGCGTTCTAGGGTTCTAGATCGGGTTCTAGATCGGGTTCTGGGGTTCTAGATGGGGTTCTAGATCGGGTTCTAGATCGGGTTCTAGGGTTCTAGATCGCGTTCTAGACCGCGTTCTAGATAGCGTTCTAGGGTTCTAGATCGGGTTCTAGATCGGGTTCTGGGGTTCTAGATCGGGTTCTAGGGTTCTAGATCGCGTTCTAGACCGCGTTCTAGACCGCGTTCTAGGGTTCTAGATCGGGTTCTAGATCGGGTTCTGGGGTTCTAGATCGGGTTCTAGATCGGGTTCTAGATCGGGTTCTAGGGTTCTAGATCGCGTTCTAGACCGCGTTCTAGACCGCGTTCTAGGGTTCTAGATCGGGTTCTTGATCGGGTTCTTGATCGGGTTCTGGGGTTCTAGATCGGGTTCTAGATCGCATTCTAGGGTTCTAGATCGGGTTCTATAGTTCTAGACTCGGGTTTGGGGGTTCTAGACTCTGTATAATTTTGGGGGGTTCAGGGCCAAATTTTTTGGGGTTCCAGGCCCAAATTTTTGGGGTTTTATCTTAAATTTTTGGGGTTCCAGGCATCCCAAATTTTTTGGCATTCCAGGCCCAAATTTTTGGGGTCCCTACCCTAACCTTTCTCATCCCAAATTTTTTGGGTTCTAGGCCCAAATTTTTGAGGTTCCTACCCTAACCCTCCTCATCCCAAATTTTTGGGCTTTTAGACGCAGAATTTCCAGGTTCCATACTCAGAATTTGGGGTTCCAGACTCGGAGCTTCAGGGTTGTGGACTCAGGTTTCGGGGTTCTGGACTCGGGGTTTGCGACTCGGGTTTTGGGGGTTCTAAGTTCGGGTTCTAGACTCAGACTTTGGGATTCAAGGCTCAGGTTTCGGGGTTCTAGACTCAGATTTTTGGGGTTCCAGGCCCAAATTTTTGGGGTTCTCTACCCTAACCCTTCTCATCCCAAATTTTTTGGTGTTCCAGGACCAAATTTTTGGGGTTTTTATCTTCAATGTTTGAGTTTCCAAGCCAAAATTTTGGGGGTTCCAGGCTGTCCTAGTTTAGGGCAAATTAGGAAGGAAAACTTCAAATGGGGAGTTGCCCAGAGAAAATTCTTTGGAGTGAAGTGGAAAAAGCTGTTTATTTAACAGAAAATTGAATAATATTAAATAATAAAACTTCTTGCTGTTCGATGGGATGGGAAGTCTAGGAAGAAAAGTCCTTTTCATGTGGTGTAGCTCAGCTCGCTCAGGTTCTTGTCAGTCCTTTTGGCGCTGGAAAGTGCCGAGGCCCAGGCCCCAATGGGCCACAGGCGTGAGCGCCCGGGGTTTGGCTGGGTGTTCAGTCCAGAGCAGGTTTGCACAGATCCAAGAAAAAAGGAAAAAAACAAAGGTGCAGGGAACTCCTCTGCCTCAGCTAGCTAAAACTAACTAAAAGCCAGAGAGAAGCTCTGTCCCGCTGTCTGTCCGTGCTGCAGACACCACAGTCCAGCCGAGGGATGTGTGGGAGTGATGTTTTTCTTTAACACAAACTGCGCGCTTCTTCTTCCCCCCCCCCTTGCTCTCAGAGCCAGTCTTAAAGGTGCAGAACTTAATATAGAACATAAACCAGACGATTGGGGATACCAGTATCATAAAGTCACCCCAGGACATACCCTAACCCTTCTCATCCCAAATTTTTTGGCGTTCCAGGCCCAAATTTTTGGGGTTTTTATCTTCAATTTTTGTGGTTCCAGGCCCAATTTTTTGGGGTTCCAGGCCAAAATTTTTGGGGTTCCAGGCCCAAATTTTTGGTGTTCTCTACCCTAACCCTTCTCACCCCAAATTTTTGGGTTCTCATCCCAAATTTTTGGGGTTCTCATCCCAAATTTTTGGGCATCCTACCCTAACCCTTCTCATCCCAAATATTTTGGGGTTCCAGGCCCAATTTTTTGGGGTTCTCATCATAAATTTTTGGGGTTCCTACCCTAACCCTTCTCATCCCAAATTTTTTGGGTTCCAGGCCCAAGTTTTTGGGGTTCCTACCCTAACCCTTCTCATCCCAAATTTTTTGGCGTCCCAGGCCCAATTTTTTGGTGTTCTCATCCCAAATTTTTGGGGTTTCAGGCCCAAATTTTTGGGGTTCCAGGCCCTAACCCTTCTCATCCCAAATTTTCAAGGTTCCAGGTCCAAATTTTTGGATAATTATAATTGGATTTGATACACTTGGATGATGAAGAAAATGTCACTCCACATGAACTGCATAGTTTATAAATCTATAAATGTCTGTGTATTAAAAATAATTATACCAATATCTATGTTAAGATATGGATCGAATACTAGAGGTTGCCAGGATTAGAAACTGTTTCCATTATCTGAACAGTAACTGGGAAAAATCGGATCTGAGTAGTCATTAAAAATTTAGTGATATTTTTATCTATTTTCAAATGCCACTCTAAACTATATAGTGTTTAATCTAGCTTACTTGTTAAAGGAACATAAAAAGAGGCACAAGGAATGTAGATTTAGTATAGCACTGCCGTTAAGATGAAGAGTAATGGCAGGAAAGGCTTAGCTCTCAGATTCTCCTGCTATACTAATGTCACCAAAATCATATTACTGGGTTGCAGGTGTTTTTCATTGGCTGTATGGGCAGAAGGAATGGTTCCTTTCACCCCACAGAAGCAGGTCTCCTGATCCACTGGATCACATATGGGTGGCATTTTATGTTCACCCATAGCAGCATGAATTGATGCATTGCAAAGGTCCTTGTTCCCTGTGTAAGGGCTCAAGCACCCAGGTTAGCTGTGTCCCCCACACTAGTTGTGTAGGGGTCTCACTCTAAGGTCAGGGCCATGGGCCAGGCTGATTTAGACCTGTTAAACACCTCCATAAGACATGATATGCCATCCTGGTTAAAAATGCCACATTTTTCAGAATAAAATGATGTTTTGGTTTTTTTTTGCTATTATTTGCTACACTATGCTTTCTGATGAAGCGTAGTAAAAAAAAGATTTATTTTCCAGGTGGTGGGAAGTCTGCTAGGCTAGTAGAAAAGAAACTGACTGGATTTGTTCCTCCGTGTGTTTGTTTTCTTAAACTGCTGGTTTTCAATCTGCTAATCACCAGTGACTGTTGCCTTTTGAGGAAACAAAAACACAAGAGTACCAAAATTGTTTATGAAAAGCTCTTTTGTAGACCAGTTGTCTAATTTTTTTCCATGTAAAGGAAGCGTTGTCCAGTTTAGAAAAAGGTCTCAGGACTGTATCTCCAGCTGAGATTTTAACACTCCGTGTAAGAGTAAATTGGCTTAAACAGCCAAGGAAGATTTACAGCTGAGGGTTACTTTGCTCACTTGGCTGATGATCAAGAGCAGCAAAAGTCTTCCAGATAAAGCTAAGCTGCAGTAGGACATTGGCTCTGTGAAGCATCTTTTCCCTATGTATTTCCCAGAATTATTTTGGACGCATTTTAGAGAAGTGGTTAAGTAGACATGTGAATAATAGATATTATTATGATAGGGAGAAGAATGACTTGTCATTTGGTTCACCTTTCTTTATCAGGGTGACTTTCCTTAGCCAAAGACTCCTTAGTTCCCTGACATTAGGAAAAGTCATAAAAAAAACAATGGTTGAGAATAAGTGAATCACATAAACACATAGCTGTATGTAACCATATATTGCAAATAGAATAGAATGTGTGTCCCCTAAAATTCAGTCACCTCTTAATGATTAATTGATGACAGCCATGTCTCATCTGGGGTTTCTCTCCATACCTATTTCTCTTCAGTCTTCAGGGATTTGCAAGCATTCTTGGGGGTTCCTTGGCACTTAGGCATTGCAGAACAAATCATAAGTATGATTTCTTAGCTGCTAGACACAAGTATTGGAACTCCAAGGAGATGCTTGCAATTTTTAATTTTGTCTGCAAAGATTTTTCTTAAAAGAAGTAATAGTCTGTTCTCCTCTGCTAGAAATCAATATATGTACCATTATTTGCATAAACCACAGTTCCAGATTGAACCAATAATTAATGGAGAGGGAGACTTTGAAATGGAGATCAAAACATGGGGGATTGGGTTGTGTGTTTTTGTTTTCTAGCTTACTGCTGGCTACTTGCATGGTCAAAATAAACCTGGATATGCAGGTCATACCATAAAACAGAGTCATTGACCATCAGCGAAGATGTGCTGTAAGTCCAAGCAGTAACATAGTGAATCTTGGGAAGACAGATACCCAGGCAAGCCTGGGTTCTTGCCTAAGTGTGGTTTTCAAAGATGTGCAATCTTCTCTTATCATTTACCTATCCAAAAGATATGAAATCTCTACATTCATGTATACCACTTAGGAACAGTAATTTTACAACTCCTTTTCCTCTTGGAAGCCTTCCAAATCAATATTTTTGTTCTGTTTCAGGCAAAATGGGAACACATAGAAAATTACTTTGTTCATATCCCTTTGTAGCCTGGGACCCTTTGAGCAACAGTCAGTAGGCAAAAAATAATATAAGAGGATGGTCTTTCTGTGGTTCCTGATGATGGCTGAGGAAAAATAAGGCCAGGAAATAGTAGTTTCATAATTTGTGATAAATTATATGGTGGTGGGTATCTATTGAGTTCAGTCTCGAATATTTTGTTCCGATTGCAGTGAAAACTGCAGCTTGTGCTCTTACTTCTAGCTGCCAAATCTAAAACCTTTTTCCAACTGCTAGGCATCAAATTGAGCATGTGTGAGACACAACACTTGGGATTAATGTTAAATGAGTGAATCTTAGACCTTATCTATCATTTATTTGTCTCATGTGTGCACCCATGGATATCACAGGCATTTTTATTTAATTATTTAAGAATTGGCACATGACCTGCATTATCTCCTTCCTTCGGGTATCTTGTTGACAGAATAGTGCAAAGGAGCAATATCTAATCCTCATACAGCTAGAAGTGTTTGTGAAGAGAAAGATCTTATTAAACTGGCCCTGTCATGTGAGCAGAAATTACACTTAATATTAAGTACTGCTTCTTAAGACAGAATATAGTTGTGCTCATACCACCAAATTGATTCAGACTGCCATAAAAGAGTCATAAGGTTTCATCTTAATTTCGGAGTAAATCTCTGTGCATTTGGTCTGTGTCACTTTGATGGATACAGAACTGTGCACCGCTACAAGGCCAGGATATATGTATTTATTTATTCAGGAAAATATATGTCACAAAAACACTCATTGTAAAAGACTTAGTGTGCTCTAATGGTGTGATCCAGCACCACTGAAATCAATGAGAGTCTTTCTTTCCGTGCAGGAAAGAAAGTGCAGGAGTGTGCCAGCAGTACAGAAAGCATTCCTAAAGTGCCTGGCACAAATGTCAAAATCATTAGGAAAATAAAAGGCTGACAAACAGGCAACCCCATAGACATGAGACAAACTTGGAGGCAACTGAAAATACAGCTGTTTTCTAAAGTTTGTTTGTGAAACATATGTTCTGAGAAAGATGGGTTATTCTAGCTGTATGTCTATGCTCATTTGTAGTATAAAAATGAAACAAATGAAAGAGCAGTAACAGAGGAATTCATAAAAATGGACCTTAACAACAGCTGCAGAAAATAACTGGTTAGTAGTTTGCTTGCCTTTAAAATTCAACTTGCAAAACAAAGCTGATTTATTCAAATTTTCATTAATTTTACCAGATTTTGCTTTATTCTGCTTTACATAGCACCTAAAAAAAAGGCAGAAATATTATTTCCTGGTTTTTAATGAATGATCAGCCTGCAGTATAAACGCCTGTTTGCTGTCATTACTTTAATGAAGAACTGCAAACCACATATTTTGGTTGCAGCTACTTTCACACGAGTACTTCAATCCTGGGAATTTTTAGGCCTATCCCATGAAGTGAACCAGCCCAAGGGACATGAACCATGACTCTATATACAGAACAAAAATGTGCCTGTGTGCATGCACAACCGTGAGCCTCTAGCATTGTTGTCCTTTGCCGGGTCAGTCAGGATATGATGTGTGACCAAACCCTTCTGTCTTGGGAAGTCCCTTCCGTTGGATGTTCACTGGGGGGGAGCACCCATCTCCTTGCCAAGGAGGCTCCTGCCCCCATTTAGCTGTGGACTTGTTGCCACAACATCATCACAACTTGCCTGCCCAGCTTTTGGGAGTAGTTTCCCAGGGTTCCCATCAGAAGGGCTCCTGAGGGAATGGAAAGTATTACAGAGAGTAAGAATCTTCTTCATTGCAGACTTTTTGGCTTGAGACATCCATCTTCATCTTCTCTCTGTGTTCGTTTTACCCAGCAAGCATCCAACAAAGACTAACAGTTGGTGTCTGGGGCTGGCTCCCAGACAGGGACCCAGGGCATTTCACAGGTCCCCTTGACATCTATCTCCCCTGGTCCCATAACTGGTTCTTCATCCCAAAGTCCAACACTCAGCAGAAATCCAGGGCAGAAAGAGACTTGTCCTGTCCACAAATAAATAAAATCACCTTCATGTAAATCCAGATGTCATTCCTCTCCACATTGCTGTTATGCTTTCCCAAGCACAAATGGGAAAAAAGTCTAAACTTGGTTCCTTTTTCTGCTTTGATACCGTTATTTTATCTATGGGAACACTGCCAATCTTTTTGTGCAAATATCCAAGTCCAAGACCAGGAATCCTCTTGTCCTTTTGGCAGCGTTAGCCTTTGGTCAAACCCAAGCATCTTTCTGAGCTTCAATGGGTCTTGAGGTTTTTTTGCATGTGGTGAGATTTGTTGCAAACTGGATTCATAATGATGCAATTTTTTAACCATAAGATACAATGAATACTGAGAGAGCTAGATGAACTGAATCTGGCCCTAGATGCTGTAAGGGGCTTTATATTGTCTACAGATATGTGAGGGGAGCTGGGAGTCAACAGAGTGGCTGCTGGCCAGTCCTGGGCTGCCAAAAGCCTCTGCAAGGGAAATTCCAGCACCTCTGCAGCTCAAAAGCAAAGAGGTGCTACTCTTAAGACTTTCATTTCTTTTTAAATTTTACCTCGCAGTTTTTTCTATCAAAAACAGATTTTCAACTAAATCAGCCACGTCATGAAAAAGGAGGGGAATGAATGAATGAATGAATGAATTAATTAATTAATTAATTCAAGCAAAAACAGCCTCTTTTTTTCATCAGTTTTGCCAAGGGCAGGGCAGAAGACAAGGACACTTCTTTCAAAAGGGGATCCTGGAGTCATGCCATGACCATCCCTGACCCTTCCTGCAAGAGGAGGTTTCCCTGCTCTCTCCTGCCCTGCCTTCTCAGGGTTTCTCCCCTTCTGCATCAGCTCTGCCTGAGCCCATGGATCTGTCTTTTTAAATGCAAAACGAAGAAAGGGTCGGGAGCATGGGGCAGCCCCTCCACGCACCCACCTGCCCCCGAATCCAGTGGAGTTGGCAGAGCCCTGCCTTAGGGAGCCGCTAACTCCTAGCTGCGCCCGCCCTCTCTCTCGGCCCGGTCCGACACCGAGCAGCGGCGCTCCGGGCCGGCGGTTTTCCCTGAATCCTCATAAATAAAGCTGTACATAAAGTTGCAAGAGAAACAACAGCGGAACTGCACCGCCGGGGTCCCGCGTGAAAGGACACCCGGGTGCCCCGCCGGCCACAGCTTCCAGCCCAGCCCCGACGTCCCCGCGGGTCCCTCCGTGGGGCGGCGGAGCCTCAGGCGGGGCCCCCCGGGACAGCCGCGGGCCCGGCGGCGGGGGCGGCCAGCGCCTCCCGCTCCCGCTTCTTCTGCTTCATGCGGCGGTTCTGGAACCAGACCTTCACCTGGGCGTCGCGGAGGCGCAGCGAGCGGGCCACCTCGAGGCGGCGGGCCCGCGACAGGTACCGGCTGAAGTGAAACTCCTTCTCCAGCTCCGTGAGCTGCCGGGTGCTGAAGCTGGTGCGTGCGGAGCAGGCGGGAGGTTCCCCCCCGCACGGCCCCTCGCCGCCTGCAACGCCGAAAAACACCGCGCTTCAGCGGGGGCAAAGGCAGGAGGAGGAAGCGGGGCGAGGGTCGAGGCGGGAGAAGGGCAGAGGGGAGCCGGGATGGGAGCAGCCCCCGCCCGCTCCCCCCCGCCCCACTCACTTCTCCCTGGCGGGCTCCGCTTCGCTCGCATCCACTCGAAGGTGCGGGGCTCTGCCGGGGCAGCCGCGGGAGCCGGGGAGCCGGGCGAGGGGGCGGCCCCGGGGCAGGGCGAGAGCTGCCGCAGCCCCCCGCCGCCCGAGCCGAGCAGGGGGCGGTCGGGGTCCTGCGGCGGCGGGCGGCCGCTCCCGGGAAGGATGGACGTAGCGCAGCCCTGCGGTCCGGCTCCCCGGGACGGCCGGCAGCCGGGGCCCAGCGCCGCGGGGGCAGCGGCCGCGTACCCCAGCGCCTGCGGGGGGGACGCGGCGCTGGCCGTGGTGCCCGGCGCCAGGAAGGCGTCGTCCCCTCGATGGGGGTACGGGACCTGCGGTTCCCCGCGGCACAGCCCCGGCGGAAAGGAGAGAGCGAAGTACCCCAGATCCATGACCCGTGGGGTAACACCGCGCCCCGCCGGGGCAATATGCCCTAATATAGGCCCTGGAGCGGGGCGGCACGTCCCGCCCCGCGGCCAATGGGAGCCGGGAGGGGCGAGCCCCCGCCGGGGGTCCCGGGCACCGCCAGCGCCCCTGTCCCGCGGGCAGAACCTCCGCGCCGCACCCGGATTCCCCCGGCACAGGCCGTTCCCGGTGGACTCGACGGAGTCGCCGCACGCTCGGGACGTTTGCCGGGAGTTTGGAAGGTGAGTGGGCGCTTTCCCGCTATCCAGGTTCCCGTCCGGGTACGGGTCTGCGCTCTCCCTCGCCCTGCAGCCGGCCAGGCTCCTGGAGGCTCCCACGGGCACACCCAGGTCTCCACACCCGGAGGCTGGGGCGGGGGGCGGGTTGCTACTGCACCTCATGGCACTTAATGGTCTCGTGCCATCAGATAAGTGCTCTGTAGGCTCTCAAAAATGAATCCTCTCACCGTTAACAGGCTCACACCGTTAATGGACTTTTATTTTTCCCTTGGCTATTCGGCATTGTTTGCTGAGTGTTTACAGTTGGCAGACAGCACCAAGTTGCTTTACCCGGCCAAATCGTCCAACTCTCTCCTGGTTTTCAATCCCCCAGAATGGTAGGAAACAATAATGAAGGTGAAAGAGGTGAAATCTGGACTCCCAAAGTGATCGTCTTTCCCTAAATGTCTCCAAGTGACACTTGACCATCCAGTCTGAGCCACGCTGATGTTTGATTTGGATAACGATGGGTTTCATCCAATGCCTCAGCAGATAACCACGTGTAAGTGCAGTTCAGAGCAGCAGAAGGGTGTGCTGGGCAGAGTACACCTGGGCTTCGGTGATTTGGGACTGGACACACAAGGAACACAAAGATGCTGCTTTGATAGACTTGCAACTTTCTAATTCTTAGTAGGTGGATGTGGAGTCAGCTGGGAAATGCAAGGGTTGTACTTCATTAAAAAATATACTTTATTTCTATATAAAAGCATGAAATTTATATGCCTTCATCCATCATCCAGTGCCTTCCACTCAACAGCTCAAGGAGCTCTACAAGCTCTTGTCCAGAGTGCCATTTGCTGTGGTCAGGAAGAAGCCACATATTTTGCAAGGAACAAGCATGCTGTCAACCTCATGAAGGCAACCAGAATCTCCAGAGAAGGAAACATTCCACTGGGTCTCCTGTGGATATCAGAGGGCTGGACTGGTGACAGGAAAAGGATATAATGGGGAGACATAATCAGACCATTTCACTGACTTGGTATCAACTCTTTCCCATGGAGAGTTGTGCTCTGCAGCTCAGCTCCACTGTTATACCCAGCTGATGAATCTAGAGCAGACCTGTTTGGATTTTTTTTTTTTTCCTGCAGGGGTCCTGAGAGGACACATTGCTGGGACAGGCAATGCAAGCCTGCAAAGGTACAGGAGTGTTTCCCTGCACAGGGACTCTGATCAGTGACATGGCCTTCTAACAACCCCACTTTCTCCCCAGCTAATGTTGTCCATCTACTATAAAAGAACTATTACAGAGCAAAGGCTGGTTGTACAGATTATGTCTTAAGGGTGCTTGAACTTCAAGTCTACAGACACAGGGCTCTGAAATCTCAGTGCCCTGAGGCTCAGTGTTCTCCTGGCATAGACTTGTTCGCTCTGATGGGCTGTGCTGCCCTAATACACTAACAATGGTGTATGACCTAAATTTCTATCTTCAGGGGATTCAAGTATAAATTAGAAGAACAGTTTAAATTAAATATACTTTGTCAGGAAACATACATTTTGAGGAAGGGGTTAAATTCTGGATGATACAAACTTCCTCAGCACTCCCCGTGGCAATCAGAGCAGTTTGGAAAATGTTATCTTCTGAAAAATCAGAAGCCTGGGAACACCAGGTTTTCTCCTTAGCAGAGAATGGCTGTCCATGCAGGAGAGCATCTGTGCTCTTCAGTCTCCCCTGCTGTAAAAATTCCTGCCTGCAGTGAAGGAAAGAAAATTGGCTCCAGAGAAGGGCTGCTGCTTTACTTGAGTCTTGTGTTTGCAGAATGCAACTGGTTTAGTTACACCTAAGACTGTTTTAAATGCTAGAAAAGCTGTCTGTGTTCACACCAGCATATGATCTTTCCATTTACCCAGCTGGATGCTGTTACAAGTTTCCTGTTCATTACCTGTTTGTTTTGGCAGGACTTTTCAAGGGTGACAAAAGCAGAAATCAGTGGCTAAATACAGGCAAAACATCTCTCGTTGATGCTCTGGCTTTTGAGGGGGGGCTTTTTCTGCATGCAAAAATTTCAGTGCTCAGACTTAGATAGTTAAGTTCCAAGGACAGAGAATAGAGTGACTGCTGCTGTTTTTTTACAGGGAGTCTAATGGGAAAGATGAAGATCTCCTTGGAAGCCAAAAGAAGGAAGAAGAAAAGTGGGGGGAAAAGGAATGTGAAAAACATGATGGTGTCAGAGACAATTTGAGAATGGCTGTGAGGTTTAGGGATGCCTGTGTGAGTAGTCAAGTGATGATGAGACAGGGGAGCTGATGCAGCAAAAACCTCTGTGAGAACAATGAACAAATGAGTCCTTGTGTTACCATGTTTCTGGAAATATGAGGGCCTCTACAAAGCCTGAGAAAAGCACTGCGGAACCAAGACATGATGTTGGAAAAAGCCCTGAGTCCCATTGGCTGCAGACACCAGTAACTCACCTTAGGAAGGCTGCTTGAGCAGCGTGTGTGTGGAAGGCAATGGCAGCCTGAGCCACAGACACTGCTTTGAGACTGGGACATGTGGCCAAGAGTCCACCCTTTGTGCTTGTCACAATAGCACACAGGAGATCCAACAGATCCTTCCCCAGCCCCCAGGCCTGGAAGGTGTGCTTCAAGCATTACCTTGTTCTTACCCCTCTGCTTCTACAACACTGCCAGCTGGGCCAAGCTGGTTCTCAGTGGTAAATGAGGATGTACATCCATGGTGTGGAGACAGCTAGGGTGTGGGGGAGCATCCTCAAGAGAGGTAAGCAAACATTGGGTATTAACCACTGGCCCTGTTAGCACAAACAAACCACCAAAGGCTCCTGGGAGAAAGACTATTACAGAAGGAGGGGAAGCCCTTGGGAGTTTATTTTGTAAAATGTGAGTAAAACCAAGGATGAACAGAGACTCCAGGGCAGAGATGGGGAGTGGTTCTGGCATTTTAGGGGGGCCATCCTCAGCTCCTGCACTAGCACAGCCCTTGCAGGCAGTCACAGCAATCCTCAGGAAGGTATGTTTCTCTCTGCCATCAATATTTTCCTGCCACAAGTTCCCCTTTCCCAGATGACCCCTGGAGCAGGAACCTCTGTTCTCCCAGTATGTGGGATTAACGACAAATATCCTCTATATGGACACAGAGAAAAGTCTGTCCCTTCTTTTGTAAAGATTTGCTCTGAAGAGTGATTCTGCGTTGGTCCCTTGCCATGTAAAGCCCTGTTTCCTGTCCCATGGCTGTGAATTTGGTGGATATTACACATACTGCTAACCCAGAGGTGTCAAGGTAAGCCATGTTGCTGTGTGCAAAACACACATGTCAATGAGTTTGCAGCCAAGATTTCTGTCTTGTCTAGTCTTTCTTGCTCCTGAAGATCCTAAAATGTGGACCAGGTTTCTTGGAAGAAAGATTGAGGCTGTGTACCTCACTCAGCATGGGATTGCCTACCACTCCCAAAACTTCAGCTGTTGCAAGAAAAACTGCACATCTGCAAATAAAAAAATGAACCCTAGTGTTCAAATTCTACATTCATGAGTATTGTTGCCCAGAAGATATCAATCCTGTCTAGTAATAAATTCTCTTTTCACTCTGCTTTGTGCTTATTGTCACTGCAGCTGAGCTTTTCTGTAATTCATTCCAGAAAGTTCAGAAAGCCTCAGGACCCTGGGCTGCAAAAGGAGAGACAAAGACTCACCTCTGCTCCTGAGCAGCAGCTGCAGAGCCCTAGGGATGTGCAGGCACAGATACCTCACTGTGTCCCACCATGTATCTCAGCCTGTGTGACCAAAGGGGTTCAGTCCTGCCATGTTACTCCATTGCTCTCAGGCTCTGGGACTGTGTTCTGCTTCTGCTGGATGTGGTTTCTGCTCAGGTCCCAGCTGGCTCAGGTCCAAGCAGAAGTAGGAGGAACCACTGTCAAGTAAAAAGTGCTCTTTGTGTGATTGATGACCTTTAATAGAGCCAGCCCTCTCACTCCCCTGGCAGCCCAGCTCCAAGCAAGGATCACGGGGTACCCACTGCTGCCTCTCATGTGGGAACAGAGAGACATTGCCAGTTCAGGGATTAACTTGCCACTCAGTCCCTGAAAAGTGGCTGCAGCAACAGAGCTCTGGTCTAGCTTATCTTGCACCTTTAAAAAGCAGAGGTATCTTGTTCATCAATGTATACCACCATGTGACACCCAGCCAACCACCACGGCCCTAACTGCCCTGGCAGCACCAGCCCAGCTCCAGTTTTTATTCCCAGGCAGGTCTGCAGTGGAGTGCTGGACATCTGGGTCTGTCCACTGTGCAGCAGGCCGTGCCTTCGCCAGGCTGACATTGTGTGTGGCCGCTGGGCATGGACAGCAGGCTGGCACATAGAAGGATGGCATCACAACCTGCAGCTCCTTTCCTCAGCTGTCAGCAAGGCATCTTCCCCAGTGGTAGACCAGCAGCCCCACCACCTTGACCCTGTTTTTTCTCCTAGTCAAGTAGTCCTTCTAGTGCCTGGACCTCCCTGCAGCCTGTTTCAAAGGGCTTCCCATGGGGCTGGAGAGGTGCAGGCACATCAGTGGTGGATCCTGCCTTCAGACTTTCTGCCATGGAGCCCAAAACACCCAGGTGGCTCTCAAGAAAGTCAGGGGACTTCTAGTTGATGCTGGTGGGCTCCCTCTTTCTTAGCCAGCCTCCTTCCTGCATGCCCTTGCCTCCTGGGTTTGCAGCCAGCTGCCTCCTCTTCATCTTTGGATGCCTGCAGTCCCAGATGACCCTGGTATGGTCTCATGGTGGAAACCATGGGGGTGCCCCTGAGTCCTTCACTAGCCTGCCCAGTGACCAGGGCTGGCAGCCTGCAGTGTCTGCTCAGGAAGTACTTGCTAATGGAGCAGGAGGCATTTGGCTTTGTTTTTCCAGCCAAACAGAAGTGGCACCTACAAAATTGTGGCATCCCTGGAAGACCCTAGCTGTGCCTAGGTTCCTCTGCCCTGGTGCTGCTCATCAGGCCATACACAGTGGGACACTGATGGGCCCCCCTCAGAAAGAAACGGGATGCTCAGCCCTGCACTGGCAGCATGGAGATAACACAAAGCCTCAGCTCCTTTTTGCACCGGGGAAACTGCTGGAATGCCATTAAATGGTGGGTTACTGTAAAAACCAGAAAGTAGAGACCCAAACCCTGCTGATCCAAACAGAAGAATTTGCGTGGCCACACTGAAGTTCGGTGCACCCCTGACACCTCTCAACCAGTGCTGTCAGCAGCTCCCTATACCAAATAGTGCAACATCACTGCCGGCACTTAGAGGCCCTGGCTCACTGACCCTTTTGTGGGTCTGGAGCAGATGGAAGGAGCAGGGAAGGAAAGGAAAGGGTGCTTTGTCTCCTATTTGTAAAGAAAGGCAAGGCTGAGATCAGCCCCAGGCCTGGCCTTGGCTGACTAGTTATGTTTTATATAGGTGACTGGAGTTCATCACATCAGATGCTGTTGCAGAGGAGCTGAGCTCCTGTTGAGCGTGAAAGGGGGTTGTTCATAATTTATGAGTTTTAAATGGTGGGCCAAGAAAAAGTCTGGCTTGTGCCAAAGTGTATCTCTCCTCTAGATTGCTGATGCTTGTACAAACATTGTAAAAATGCCAGCGATCTTGCTAAAGTTACATTACTTCTAATAATTAGGTTATCATCATGGACTTCTACTGCATTACAAACAAGACGCCTCTGCCAGAGTCATGGAGAAGAAAGTGAATTTATTTACAAGAAGATTCTCCCTCACGCACGCTCCTCCTCCCCCACTAGAAACCATGCCTGCTGGCCCCGTTTTCCTGCAATATGAAAGCGATTCAGGGCAGTGGGCCTCAGTAACACTGTGTTTGTGGTCAGGGCTTCTCTGAACTCCCTTTCTTCCCCACATCTCTGAACAGCCTTTTCTTTCTTAACAGATTTAATGAAGGATTAATAGTCTAAGTCAGGGCAGATACTGTTTGACTAACAGCCTACAGAGCACAAAGCAAAAGGGAAAAGGACACTGGGTGTCCTGTGGAAATGGTGGTGCCTTGCTGTTTCACAGATAGAAGCAGGTGATGCAAAATATATTGTGTTTCAAGAACACACGAAAAAGCCTACATGGACAATTTTGTCTGTGAGCACATTGATTGCAGAAAGTTTTGGAGAGACAAACATATGTATATATTTATGGCATATTACAGAAGTATAAATCACAAGTGGTGTCCAGCATTACTTTTTGTGTTGTTTCAATGTTTTGTTTACTCCTGGGTGGTGCTTCTAAGAAACAATTTGTGTGAAAACTTCCATAGAATACAATTTTAGGGCTTTAAAGGGTTAAAATATGTCTCCAAACAAAGCAGTTTATTCTGTTCTGTTTTGTTTACAGATCTGCAACACATATATCCAAATTTGCTTGGTTAAAAGTGAAATTTAACAAAATATACACTTTTCACTGTAGCATAGCATTGTTGAAATCTCACAGAGGGGAAAACAAAACCCTATGTAATCTTTTGAATCATTAGTGCTCAGCTGAACATAAATGCCAAATGGCAAGGAAGAAAGCAGGGATGGGAAAGAAGAATAAATGAAAGAAAACTTGTCTGTATTGACCAGGATGGGAGCTGGTAAAATATTTCTCACAATAGGAATGCCAGGTCTGTCATTAGAGGATGGAGTAGGAGCTGCAGTGTTTGTCAAACTGGAAAGTGATGCATCAGACGCTTTGGTGGGGAATACAGAAGTTTGGATTAATACATAACTCGACACTTTTAGAAAGAGATAAGAATAGTCTTCTCAGAGCGATATGTACTGTCAGGAAGAGACTTTAATCACAGCGTTTACAAAAGAAGTATCTCTGTAAATCCAGCGAGGAGTTCAATACAGCCGTGTAACTAGAGAGGAGGAAACACGAGGGTTCAGAGCATCGTTCCCTTTCTTTTTTTCCTATTTTTTTAATCTTCTTATTACTTTATTTTTTTCTTCCCCGTGTTAACTGTCCTGTTTGTGGCAGGGAGAGGTGGTGGTGCCCCTCTGCCGCGGTCAGGCGGGGTGGCACTGTCCTTGCCGGGCACCGGAGGAGCGCGGCGGCACCGCCCAGCCACTGCCCGCGCCCCATCTCAGCATCTCCCTTCGGCTGTGTGTATCTGATTGTCAATTTTCTTTCAAAGTTTATATTTATGGGAAAGGGAAAAAAAAAAAAAAAAAAAAAGAAAAGAAAAAAAAAAGAGGAAAAGCTCGGGCTTCCAAAGATGTCTAAGAATTGATTTATGGTTAGTATAAAGACAACAGTATAAAAATAACAAAGGAGGCGGCAGCTGCTGCGCAGATTGCTATGGAGACCCTAATGAAATTAGCACAATCAGAGGGTTTCTAATTTTTTTTTTGCCTTCTAAGCTTCTAATTTGTTTTCTATTTTGGATAGCCAGAGTATAATTTTTAAAAAAATAAATAAATAAAAAGAAAGAAAATAGCCCATTAAAATAATATGCGCGATAGATACCCAGCCAATAAATAAATGTTAACCTCACCGAGGTTTTTATATGCAGGATTTGATCTGAAACAAGATGGCCAGGAGCCCCTCTTTGTAGATCGCCTCCTCAGAGCGGCTGCGCTTCCAACTGAAGGTGGCTTCACCCGGCCGAGCCAGCTGCCAGCCAAGCCACCGCGGCGCTCGAGTGGGGCCAGCCGATTAGAAATAAATACTTTAAAAATACTTTCAAAATTTTTTAAGTGTAACGGCTCTTTGTGTGATGCCACAGTTTGTTTTACTCTATTAATGATTTACGACTTGCTGTCTTAATTAATCCTTACATAAACTACGAACACCAGCCACTGTTACAACTGTTCAAGACTACTCTCTCAACTAGCTCAGACCGATTATACTAAATAGGTGAAATGTAAGTCACCACGGACCTGAATCCCTCTCCCGAAGTATTGGTGAAGAAATTCTACAAATACCCACATAAATACATTAAGACGAGGATAAATAATCAGTGATACAAAAAATGTCTCGCTTAAAATAATAAATACATTATCATTTAGTCCAATGCGATCCTTACGTTACGGAAGAACTCATAAATTAACTTCTCTGAAATAAGCTTACGCGCGGGCGAGTTCCGACGGCTCACGACTGGTCTAAAACACCTCAGCATGACGCGCTGCTAACACTACAGCATCTCTAAGACTTACCTTCAAGTACATCATTACCAGCTTATCAGTCCCTCGGTTGGCAGTATATTGCACTGTCATGCTTAAAACAGCTCTAAGAGAAAGGCTCCTGCTCACGGACCTACTCGGGGCTGCGGAAGAAAGAAGGGAGCTGCTAAGGGAGACAAATCCACTGATACTGTTGGCACTAGAGAGCACAGTAACACTGTCCCGTCAGAAAAGTGAGGTAATGGAGAGGGGAGCGGGGCCCGCTGGCCGCCGCCCCGCTACAGATGCGTGAGCTTGGGCGCCTCCTGCATCCGTCCCTGAGAGGTGTGGTGAGAGGAAAGGTCCGTGTAGGTAGGGTGGGGGTCGCAAGGTCCGTGGTGGTGGCCGCCGGGGATCTGGGCGGCGCAGCTGTAGTCCACGCTGGCGGAGGAGGGGTGCTGCAGGTGCCCCAGGTTGAACATGGGGCCTGAGGCCGGCATCGAGTCCACGAAGTTGCCCCCCACGTAGACGGGGCTGCCCTGCAGGCTGGGGTTGGCGAAGCCGCCGCCGCCGCTCTGCATGGGGTGGGGGTCGTACTCCGCGCCCGCGTAGCGCTTCTGCTGCGGCAGGCAGCTGCTCAGCGGCGCCGTGTAGGCGGCCAGCCCGTACATGCTCTGCTGGGACTTGGCGAAGGAGGTGGGCGAGGGCGCGTCGTAGCTGAGGCTGTTGACGCCGGGGAGCTGGCTGGAGTAGCCGACGTGGTTTGGGCCGCTTAGAGGGGGGCTGCGGTCCGGGGACTGTCCGACGGGGGAGTGCATGATGCCTTTGGCTTTTTGGTCCTTTTTGTACTTCATCCGGCGGTTCTGGAACCAGATCTTGATCTGCCGCTCGGTCAGGTTGAGTAGGTTGGCCATCTCCACGCGGCGCGGCCGGCACAGGTAGCGATTGAAGTGAAACTCCTTCTCCAGCTCCACCAGCTGCGCGCTGGTGTAGGCTGTGCGCACCCTCTTGGAGGCCGGCCCGGGGGGGCTCTTGTCCTCGCAGCTCTCTCCTGCAGGGAAGAGGCACAAAGAGACATTGGTTCCCCCCACGAAAGACAGCCCTCCCTCCCCCCGTTCCTCCCGGGGTCCCTCGGAAACCTGCTGTACCCTCTCGCTCTGTCGGCGCCCGGGGAGGGGGTGCCGAGGGCCTGGGGGTGGCTTCCCACTCCTCCCTGCCCGGCACACACACCCTCCCGCAGCTGCCTCCCCCCAGAGACCACCCGGCCAGGCGTCCCCGGGACCCCGCCCCCAGCCTGTCCCACCTGCAGCGCCCGGCAGGGCTGGGACCCCTCACAGTGTGGAGAGGATGGGAGGGCGATGGCAGCTAGAGGAGTAGGAGACGAGGCGCGGAGCCAGGGGGCTCAGGCCGAGGGGCTCAGGCCGAGGGACTCAAACCGGCTCCCCGGGCGAGCAGTGGGTCGGGGCGGGGGTGTTGGGCTACCTGGGGGGGCGCAGGTGCTTTTCTGCTTGGAGTTCTGCCGGGACTCCTTCATCCAAGGAAATATCTGCTTGCTGAGAGTGGCGCTGGCCGAGCCCGAGGAGTTGGGGCCCCCCTTGGCTTTTTTCGGAGGGGGCACACTGGGAGGTGGGTTGGGCGGGGAGGAGGGCGGCAGGGCCGGGGGCTGATGCTCGCCGATCCCCGGGGGCTGACTGCCCCCGGGGCCGCCCCCGCCCGGCCGCATGCAGCTCCCGCTCAGCTCGCTGCCCTTGTGGGCCGGAGCTCGGCCGGGCGCAGAGCCCTGGACGGAGCAGGCGGAGCCGGGGTACTCGCCGTCCAAGCCGGCCTGGCCGTAGGGCTGGTGGGCCGCGCCGTAGGGGTAGGCTTCGGCCTTGCTGTAGCTGTAGCCCCCGAAGAGCCCCGCGTTGTCGTAGTAGGCGGCTTTCTGCATCCTCTGCTCTGCGATCGCCGAGGCCCGCGGCCCCCGCTCAAATAACATTGACCGCCGCCCCGCGCCTCACGTCGTCGGCCCGGGCCACTCGCAGCCACCTGGGGAGGGGGAAACAGCAGGGACACAAAAGAGACTTTGAGAGGGGGAAACCGGCTGGTAGCGGCTGGCACGGGCCGGTCCCGGCACCCCCCGCACTCCGGTACCCTCGACCTCGGCCTCCCATCCGTGGGAGGGCTGGGAGACATCAAGGAAGGAGCAGGGGCCCCAAAGAAGGACCAAGGCACAAAAGGGGAGGAGCAGGGTCACCAGGCAGGAGTCAGGGCAAACTAGGCCAGGAAGAGAGCAGAGTACACCAGGGAAGGGCCCGCGGCACTGCGGGGAAAGAGCCACCTGAGAACGACGGTGCAGGGGTGAACGGGAACACATTGACGGGACTTCCTCCAGGCCATCTTTTGAAGCGTTTTGGGGGATATTTTATTTGCTTTGTTTTGCCTTTGGACCGTTCCCGCTCGAGTTTGGCTGGAGCGGACCCCGGGGTTGTAGTCAAGGGCTCTCATGAGCGATTGTGCTGGGTGGTGTCCCCAAAGACCCGCTGGCCCGTTCCGGCCCAGAGCATCCGCGCCCCCCGCCCGGCACGCGTGCGCACGGCCGGGCACGGCTGACATGATGGATGGAGCCCGGGCTGCGGCCGGGCAGAGGCAGAAAAATCCCGTCCCCTTTGTAAACCCGCCCTTCTTCTTTCCCCGGATTCCTCCAGAGTTAAAGTATAACCGGCGCCATTCACTCCCTTCACTTTGCACTATAAAGGAAGTCGCAGGTCAGCTCCCCTATTTTAATTCTGTGATGAATTAAATTCCCTCACCCAACGTTTCTCTTCCCTTTTATTTGTACCCAGTAGAAAGAACCTGAGACATCTGAGATAATTTTTAGAGGGTTCTTTTCTTTTTTCAGCCTGCAAACTTATGGCTCTCCCCTCCCTGCCCCCCGGCTCCCATATGAGTCTGCTCCCACCGAAAACGCACGGTCCCCTTAGGGCAGATGTTCTGAGGCAGGGTGCTGTTACCTTTCTCCTCGCTGCTCCCAAAACTTCTCTGTGCTTAGTACAAGATGGAAACTGTTCTCCAATTTTGGTGCGGCTCTTTAATATTCCCTGCTCTTATTTTTCTTGTGGGATAGAGGTTTTCTCTGACACTTTCGGTGATTTTGTAAATTAGCTCATACTTCACCTGACACTGTAAGTCTGTAAATCAACATATCTTAAGACTTCCTTGTATTTCTGCAGGATTTAAGCTTACTAACGTACCAGAGGGGAAAAAAAAAAAAATAGCTAGAAATCTTTGAAAGGTGTCCGACAATTATAGTTCTCCTGCCTACACTTATGCAATACTAGGAGACTACTCTTCTTTCTCTCGCAAGTACCGTTGGTCCCGCCAAATACGGTTGATCTGTTCTCTAAAATTCACCGGGAAACGCATCTCTATAAGTCAAAATAACCTCAGCGTGCTGCAATCCACGGCCGCTCTCGGCGGTTTATCCCGTGTCACAGACTGCCGGAGTCCTTTTCTTCCCTAAACAAAAGCTTGAGATGATCTGTGGAGCTGACGAAAACGGGAACTGTTTTTCTCTCCTGGAAAATTTTAGTTTAAAAAGTCTGCAGAAATGGACGGTGGCGATGCAGATGAGCTTTAATACGATGTGATAACCTGGACGAGTCTCGGAAGTATTTTTGTCCAAATAACTCTTTAGCTCTTTTCCCACTTCTATCATCTACATTTTCGGGACCGGTCTGGACTGAGGACTTTTGTTAGCACAACACTGCCTTAAGCCTAGGCTTTTATATGCCTTGTGAAATATAGTTCCCAAAAGAATACACAGAATCTTAAGAAAGAATATTGCTGTTAAGCTGTTAAAAGCCTTATTTCTTTTCTGAAATACCAACTGCTTGTGAACTCTGCTTGAACCTAAAAAGGAGGCTATGGGCCATAAATCACATGGACAATGCTCAACTGTTTGGTGGCTCATCTTTAGATCTTAAGAAGAGAGAGAGGGAGAGAAAGAGGGAGAGGGAGACCTATCCAGGGTTTGATTTTCCACCAGTGAAAAGCCCGGGGTGATGTTTTTATAGGTAACACCAAAGCGGGGACTCAACACTTGGTGGTTTGGCCAGAAACAGCCTCCAGGGGAAAGGGAAAAAAAAAAAAAAAAAAAAAAAGAAAAAAAAAAGAAAGAAAAGAAAAAAGAAAAAAAGAGTGACATCCAAATGGTGAGGCCGAGCCGTGGGAGGTGGGCTTGGAGGCACCGAGGGTAGGAAACCGCAAAGTATCCATGTCTGTGTTTCAGATTTCCCTTCCTCCTCTCCAGAAAGGTTAACCTCATCTGAACTGTTAGGCGTTGCACATGATAATGGGGCTTTTTGTCCAGCCACTGGTTCCAGCGCTTTTGGGAGATGCCGACCCTCTCACGGCTCTGCCTGGAGAGCAGCTGGGAGCCCAAGCGTCCACCCGTGCGTGTGCACGGAACCCGGCTGGCTCAGGCTGGCACCGGCCCGGCACTGCCGCTCTCTTTCCTCCTGACACCTTCATATTAAGCGGTTCTCTACTAAAACTTCCACTACACTTAATTCTGCTTCGGATCAATATCTAATATGATACCGAATAAATAAGAGGCGGTGAGAGCGGCCAGCGAAGCGGTTATTAAAGCAGCCGGAGCTCTCAGGGTGCATATCAATGCACCTGTCATTGCGGTTGTAGCAAAATTTATGACTGCTAGCGCCGTGGCAGTAAACGCTCCGGCCAGGAATGAAAAGGAAAACACTTCCCAAGCCCCGGCACTTTCAGAAGTGCAAAGCAGCCGGCGCGTAGGAGGGAGCCCGGCAAAAGAATCCCCCGGTCGGCACGTTTCCCGGCCGCTGGCCCAGGGCTGCCCTGTATATAAGGAAAGCGCTGGAGCCGCCGCCGGACCCGGCCGCAAGCAGGGCAGCTGGGCACCCACCGCTGGGGCTGCGCCTGAGCCGGGGGATGTCTCGGCTTTGAGGGCACTGAGAGCACTGGGGAGCTCGAAGGGGCCCTGCGAGACACGGAGCGGTGGCCGCCGTGGGGCCTCTTAAAGCAGCTACGGAGCCCCCCCCGGGGAGCAACACGCTCCCCGCGGCTTGCTCCAGGCTTTGGCTGCTCCCCAGCCGGGCTCGGCTGCTCCCCAGGCGGGCTCGGCTGCTCCCCAGCCGGGCTCTACTCCCGCGGAACAGGGGCGGCTTTCAGCGGGGCTTTCTGCGGGCTGTTCTTTATCTGACGTGTGGGGCGGCGGCGCGCCCCGGATGCCACCGCCGGCGGCTCCCACCGAGCAGCTCTCCCCGCTCGGCGGGCCTGGGCCGGGACCGGGGCCGGGGCCCGGCTCTGCTCCCTGCGACGGGCCTGTCGCGATAGGGAAAGCGAGAGATGGATGGAAAACGAAATTTAAAGAACTCACCAAACTTATGTTTTTTCTTGATTTTTGACTTTAAATGTGTGAGTAGAATCTTCAGGTTCCTTTGGATAATCCGCGGGCACGGACCTGCAACAGAAGTGATAACTCTCAGCGGAAACTGCCTTGTTTTGGACTTTCTTCCTTAGGACTTTGTTAATAAATGCACATCTCGTCCGCAGCCCCTCACCGTGTCACTCCGTCCGCGTCAGATCTTTTACCAGACAAAGGGTAGATATTTCTCTTCATTTATTAATAACGCTTTGAGAGAGACGGGGAGCAAACAAACGTGCAAAATACTCCGGTTGCAGGTCGGAGCCGGGCAGGGCGGCCTGCGGCAGCCGCTCCGACGGGCCCCGCGCACCGGCCGGGGAACCGTGCCTGCCTTCCCGTGTCCAGCCTGGCCCGGGCCGAGGGGAGGCAGCGCACGGGGGTAAAGGGAGCGCCTTTGCGGGGAGCTGCGGGAACCTTCGAGGGTCACAAGCACCTCTGCCGCCGCCCGCACCCACGGCCCGCGAGGAGTCCCGCGGAAACGAAGCTAGCCCGGGTCTCTCTCCATTTGTCCCCCCAGATACCGAATAAGAGAGAGAGAAAGATAAGCGAAGAAGTCCCAGCATTGAAAATGCGCTGCGAACATTGCGTCTCGAAATGAGTATTTTGCCTTTGTCTGTGCAGTGTGTCGATGCAGGACTTTAAGAACTTAAAGAGTGCCAGAAAATCCCCGACAAAGAAGCCCAGGTCATTATAAAGACGATATCTAGCCACCATAAGCCTTTGAAATGACCTTTGGCTCGTATAGCAATAACTCACCACTTAATGAACAACCAACGGAAGCGCCTCCGATAGCTCACAACACAACAGACCTTACAACTTTCTACCAAGTCTTCTCTCTCCCTAACCAAACTCAGTAGGATGCTACATTCCCCTTCCAAATCACCTTAATTTATGCTGGCAAACTGGAGTTAGGGAAGTGGAGCTTCATGATTACACATGATGCTCGCTCAGGTTCCTGGCCCGGGCCTGTCCCGGTAACGTCTTATATAATGTATTCACGTGGGCGTATGTCAACTTTAAGTGCTTTATTTTTTTTAAAGAGAATTCATTAGAAATAGCACTTTACACGGTGTATGAAGGCAACCTAAAGTGGGTTGCACCTTAGCCCCTGAGCGGAGAGATCATAATATTGCAAACCGAGTCATTGTTAGCCGCTGTTGATTAACACGGTAAGTTTTCATTTTGTGCCTAATTAATTATCGACTTCTCATCCCTTTCCGAAGCAGCTTCTCAGCCTCACAAGCGATAGCCTTCTAGCTCTAGACATGCTTTATTCAGCCAGAGCTTGGCCAAATACCAAGACTTCCACGGCCACAGGAATAACCCCCAAAGTTTGTGCTGCGGAGAGAGAGGAGTCTGGGCACGCTGGGGTTGTGCTCGTCTCCCAGCGCTCGGAGAGGACTTTGCCAGAGCTGAACCCAGGGAAATCTTTAGAATTATTCAGGCGTGGGACCAATATAGGTATTATTGAAATTTTAGGTGAAGTTATAAGTGAGTGCTTCCATCGAGCCAAATGAAATGCTGCTTGCAGTAATTGGATTCAGCTGACTAACTTGGCAGGCCAGCAGCTTGGAGGCATACAGCTAAGAAAAATGTTCAGTGCTTTTAACTTCTGATCGAGCAGAGCAACACGCAACAGAAAATAATAAATAAATAAATAAATAAATAAACAAACACCCTAACTTTCTCCTTCTCCCCTGGCCTCCCACCCTATTTCCTTCGGGGCACTTCGACCCCCGCCGAGGACTCGCCCGGGTGACTCGGGGAGGGCAGGGTCCGTTCCAACCTTACACACACTCTTGCTCGACAGCACGACGCTGGGCTTTACGCAGGGACTTTACAACAGACATAACCGAGAGTTCACCCGGGCTCCAGGCAAGCCAGCAGGCAGAAGAAACAGGCGTTCCTGGGAGAGTGGGACTAGTTGCAACAGCCCAAACGGGAGCTGAGCTGTAAGTGTTTGCGGGGAGGCTGTGTGGTCGCTTCCAGACCCCCAGTCCGCCCAGAGAGGCAGCGGTCCCCCCCAGGCATCTTCCCACCGCCTTATTGATCAAACCACACAAACGCAGGGCAAGAAACTTCTCGGTAGATAAATATCAAGCCGTGCTTCAAACAGCATGTGTAACTCGAAGGCATGAGCATACCGGTAACAGCAGTACTAAAACTACTGCGGAAGGAAAACAACAGCCACTAAGGAACACGAATGCACTGCCAGGGAAAAACGTTCGGGAAGACACTTGGCACGAACATTTGGGAGATCCTATGTAAGGGCTACATTACCGATGAGCCTATTTGAAATCGCCCTTTACAAATCAACACGGCTACCCCCTGCCCAGCTAACCACGGCAATGCATTAACGTGATGCTCAATCTCACTTTGGCAACGGGAGCATCTAGCAAAGTTCTCTCCCTCGTTTGTTTGCTTATTTGTAATTCTCTTCCTGAAACCAGCGAAAACTGGGGAAAGGATAGGATTAAAGCTGTTCCCCTAGCTTTTGGAAATGAGTTCACTTTTTATTTAAAAAACATAATAAAAAGAAGATACAGCTTAAAACGTTCAAGTAGGTGGAGACCACTCCATACATTTGCAGCCACTACGGGCAGAGATTGCAAACAAATTCCAGACCGTTTCAGAGCAAAGGAGATAATACAGCCCCTGCGGTTAAACGTCCCCTTTTGTCATGCAGTTGCTTACCTGTGTATCAATTTATCATAAACCTGGGTTCCTCACTTTTCAGGATCTGCGCTTGCAGTTCTTAGAATATATCCTTCACCCTTTGTCTGCAGACAATACTCTCCTAAAACCTGATCTTGCGGTTTTACAAATATTTCCATACACCAGAATTCCCGATAGAACGAAAACAGGCTGAGGCTCAACTACCAATAAAAGAGAGCGAGTGGAAATCGGAATTTGTTGGGCTTTAAAAAAAAAAAAAATCAACACACAACCCTTTAGCCATCAGCCTCCCGGAACCAACGACAGCAATTGGCCGGCTCTTGTTTTGTTTTGGTTTTAAATCGTGCGGCCATTGATGAATTTTGGGGGCGAGCAGGAGAAATCCCTTTATAATCAGAAATATAGGCACTGCCTTAAAATACAGGCATATTGGCCCACGTGATCGCAGAGCAGCGCTCCGGGGCCGAGGCTGGCGCGCTCCCCGCGCCCCCGCGCAGCGGGGCTGCCGTGCGGGCCCCGTGGGGCGGGCGGCCCCCGCGGCCCTGCCCGCGCTGCCCAGCCCGCTCTCGTCCCGCTCCGCTCCGCGGCCCCCGCACTTACGCGCCCCGCGGGGCCGGCCGAGCAGGGGAAAAAGGTGAATTCCGCGGGATGATCCCAGCGGGCAGAAATTCCCAGCGGAGACTGAGGAGGTATTTGGAACCGTCTGCGGCCGGGAGCCTGAGCCGGGGGCAGCTCCGCAGCAACGCTGCTCTGGCGGACAGGCGCTGGGGCCCGCTGGCGTGCGCGACTTTTTGCTTTCTCCTTCTCCGGACCATGGAGATGCGGGGCAGCGGGGACTATCCCCGTCTGGAGGCTAAACAAACGCTGGGGGAAAAAACCCTCATGACATTTGTGCGTGTGTGTGTCTGCCCTGAGCCTGCCTCGCTGCTCTGTGTGTATGAGGAGGCATGGAGTAAACCCTGTGTATATCTGTCATGTGGGCCACAAAGCTCCCCGACGATACCAGTTAGGCAAAAGAAAAAAAAATATATATATATATATATTAGCTTCTCTGTTTGATTTTTTTTGTTGTAACGTATCTGTAGCTATAAATACACCACACCTAATCTAACATCTGCTATGATTTCATTACCATCCAAAGCATGGGGATGTGACAGTAACGTATTACCTTACAATACTAACCGTAAGTGCATTGTAACATTTATCTAAATTACATTGCTTTTCCTGACTTTGCAAACCAGTTATAAAAAGATTGGAGTCCAGTGATGGAAACATAAGTTCAATGTAAATTATTGTGTATGGCTTCGGATTTATAATCCTATATTTCTTCGAAATGATGCACTTAAATCTAGCCTCAAGTAAGAGGTAATGGTTCTTTATATCCTTTTCAGTCAGCCATATATTTTGGTGGCTGGGTAGTTTTGCCGAGCCCCCCGCGCTCGCGTGTCTGTGTGTACATACAGCAACCCCTACACGCACAGCGTGTTCTGCATACTTGTGTACATGCACACAAAGCCGAACATAATTCTGGCCGCTGTTTAGACATTTTGGATGACGGAGAGGTCTTTAGCTGCCTACACAAAAGTGTGAGAGGAAAAGCTGGACACGAGCAAAGAACACGAAGTGGATTCAGAAGAAAATGCCTTTTTGGAGGGCAGTTCGGAACCCCCCGGAGAAAGTCTCACAGCCCTTTGGTGTCTTTTCAGTCTAGTGCTTAAAAAATAAAAAATAAAAAAGAAAAAGAAAAAGAAAAAAAAAACACCGGGAGAAGAAAATAAAAAAGAAAAAAAAACAAAAACAAAAACACAAATTGAATGTGAAAATGGAGGACAGCTGAAAGAAAGGAGCACTTTCGCCACTACCACCAGAATTAAGATATTGTAAAGGGGACTGAAAAAGTATTAAGGAAATGTTAATCCTTTGGCTGGTGGGACTCCAGCTTTGCGCGAATTTGTCTCCAGTAAAGGATCTAAGACTTCTTCAATCGGAGCATATGTTCATAGAGCAATAAAACAGAAAGATTTACAGTCTCCGCCCGCCCCCCAGCAGCCTCGCACCCTTTCAGGAATTACTTATGATGATTTATAACAACAACTCCGGCAATTGTCAAACTGATAAAATAGCCCGGGCTATATGCGAGAATAAACGCTCTTATGAAAGGGTTGCGATTTATGTTCAGGTCCATTTTACTGCTTGTCTTGGTGGAGTTGGGTTTCTTTCTCGGCCCAATAGGATAATATAAAACTTCATTGATAAAAATGTAGGAGTTCTCGTGAAGTAGCAAATCTGTTCCTTAGTCACTACCACAACACATAAACATTTGTCATTTTTGAATAATTGAATTAATGTGTTATTGTTTGAATGTATAATTCATAACATAGGAAACTTTGTCTCTGTCCTGCCACCGAAACGGAAGCAATAAAAAGCTACAATCTAGGGTTTTTAGAAATTACTCCAGCAAGGGATAATAAAGAATATCCTGTTTGCAGAAGGTATCTCCAGCTGACCGGGATTTCACGGAGAAATCTCAGACTCGTCCGTATTCTACGGAGTTTATAGAGAGTGGCTTTGTATAAAAACAAAACCGCGATTTTTCCCCAGTCCGGGCTATTGATCGGGGACTTGCAAGCCGGCATGCCCGCTCGGGGGCTGGATGCGCCCGGACTCCCGGGCAGCCCCGCGCCGTGCGGAGGGGCTGGGGCGGCCGGGGCAGCGGGGCCGGGGCAGCGGGGCCGGGGCAGCGGGGCCGGGGCAGCGGGGCCGGGGCAGGAGCTGCCGGGGCAGCGGGGCCGGGGCAGGAGCTGCCGGGGCAGCGGGGCCGGAGCCAGAGCCGGCCTTTGTGCGGGCGGCGGGGCAAGGGCACGCCCGGCTCTGGCTCCGGCCCCGCTGTCAAAGACCCGCGGCAAAATTTACGACCCCGCTGGCGAAGGAGCCGAGGGCCTTTCCCCGCCGCTGGGACCGGGCAGCGGCTGCCTTGACAGCCGCATTGTTTCCTCCGCTCCTCTCCGCTCCGCTCCGCTCCGCGCCTCCCCGCGCGGGCAGCCGCCGCTCCGGGAGGCGGGCTGCCCATCAGGCTCCCCGCTCCGCGGCGCTCCGCGGCTCTCCGCGCTCGTCCTCTTTCCCCCGCTCCCTGGGAAGCAAAGGTCATCTCTTGCGCCCGGTCCGGTTCCCGGCCGCTGCCGCGCTGGAAATCAGGAAGCAGCGTGCCCTATTTGTCAAGTGTTTGACAGCTGAGTTCATTAAGGCTTAAATAAGGAGGAATAAAAGTAAAAAATATTTACGTACCGGGCGTCTCTTTTTCAGCGGCTACCAAAGAGCTAGGTGTGCAGGGAGAGGGACGGCACCCTTTGTATATTATATTCTTGGGATCTCTTCAGTTTTCAAGTCTGATAGAGTCCTTTGCTTGGCAGATTAATGACGACTCCGTGTTTCTTAAGGGACGTGCTGAATTAATTATTTCGCAAATCACGTGGTCAGGACTTGTAGAAATCTATTCTTATCATCTTCCTTGCACTTTGAAATTCTGCCTGTTATGACTGTTCCTAGCAAGATTATTTTGGTCTCTAGGCTTGGGGGGAAGGAGGGGAAAAAAAAAAAAAAAAAAAAAAAGGGAAAAAGAATCAGGGGAAAGGGCTAACAAACATGGCCGTTGGAAGCGGTGTGGCTCTGCACCGAGAGGTCCCTATTTACAGTACTGTACAGTCTGTGGGGTTTGCTATTGACTCTGCCTTTCCTCTTCATCCTTACCTTAACGACTAGTGGTGATATAATATACAGAACTGTATTGATGTATCGGGAGTAACAGGAGGAGCCATTAAACAGCAGAGAGGGAAAGTATGATCACAAGATATGCCTCAATATTTAAACTTAGCGAGTGTGTGCTTAGGAAGGTAACCCCAGCCTCCCTTCAGTGCACTTGGGCAGTAAGGGCACATGCTTTCTGCTGGGCACCCCACTCCCTGCCCGGCCTGAGCCAGAGACTGTGTTTTTGGACTCGTGCCTTGACCACGCTCCAGGAGAGGACAAGCCCTCACTGACAAGTACTTATGACAAAAATAGTGCAATCGACTTCTCCTGGCTAGTTGCATGTGTTATTGTCTGAGATGCTTACGCTGGGAAGAAAAAAAAAAAAATATGCTTGCCATGGGGGCATGACAAACTTTAAAGTCTCCAGATTGTGTTTTCTTGTGATCTTTCTTTTGTATCCGCTGTGAAAGTGAGAGTTACTGCTCAGGAAAAGCTACTGTCTGCACTGCAATTTCGAATTTCCATTTCTTAATTTAATTGATTCTTTCCAGGACTCACCTAAAAGACACATATCTGTGTGGGCACCGAGGTGGCTTCAGGTGTGGCTCCTCGCCTCCTACCACACATGCACAAATCCAGGAGTCATTCTAGGAGGGCTTGTTAAATGCAAAGCAGCAGCAAATGGATGACAGGCACTTTTAACTGCAGCCCAAAAGTAAATATAGACTCCAGCTTGGCCTAGAGTCACACCATTATGGCTGAGGCAAACAGCAAACCTGTTCAAAGGGACATTTGGAAGGATGCTATGCAGAGTCACTCATCTTTTAACACTGTAATGATGGGAGGGACCAGCATTTTCACAGAAGAAAGACCCACCTTGTAAGGACTGCTTGTTCAAGGTACAAACCAGAATCTATTTCACTACACCTTTTATTATTTAAAAAATATGTGGAGGGCTTACATCAAAACTACAGGCGACAGTTAGTATAAATAACGCTTTAATGAATGGCAGCAAAACATCAGCAAAGTCTATAAAAACCATTACACTTTAACAGAGATGAGAGTAGTGCTGGACAATACGACCGTTTAACAAAGGCTCCAATGCACAACATTCACCCGTGATAAACAAAAATAACCAGCTTCCCTTGATACAAAAAATAACTCTGAAGGAGGGTTACAACCATTAAAATAAAACCCAAAAACCTCAGGTTCGGTTTGCACGGGAGATAAGGACCAGTGGGTGCTCTTGGTCATTATTACAGACATTCCCGACCATTCAGAACACTGGAAGCTGGAAACTATTTCTGTTTGGTACCCTCTGTCTCCACGTATTCTCCGATCTTACGGTGCAATTACACCTATGCAAACCTACAGTGCTCCAGCCTCGCTCAAAGGGGACTTGCAAACAGGGTTGCAAGAGCTGTGCCTGCTGAAGCCAACACTCGTCCTGGAGTTATTAACATTTCAAAAGACAATGAGACAAATTCTGCTCGCAGCTACATGCCTGTTTGACTTCAGTGGGCGGGGGAAGGAAAGCTGGGAGCAGAAGTTGGTCCTTTAACTTCGGGAGCCATCTCGGTTGATTAGAAGCACAAAGCAGGGATTTGCTTATCCAAGGCCATTATTTTCCAGAACTGTACCACAGATGCCAAAGGTGGTAGCACCCTCTGGAATAACACTTTTGCCCTGCTCGCAGCCAACTTATCAGACTTTAAGAAAACAGCGGGGGTCCGGGCGGAGGATTTTCAAGAAGGGCAGCTAGAGGGATTTTAGTTCCCCACACCCTTTTTTTCTTCTTTATCTTAATAGATACGTATGGAGAGCAAAAGGACGGCTTTGAACAGCTCTGGAGAGGAAAGGACACTACTGCAGGAACCTGGGGAAGCAAAACTTGAAAACTTGTCTCAGGAATTCCCTCCTCAAGCGCTGCTGCTAGCTGCTCTCCATGCTAGAGAAAGGGAAGGGTAGTTTGGGTCCAAAAGGTTAAGGGTTTAGAGGTCACTCTTCCCGGCTGAAATACAACTAATCGAATAGAAAATTTGTCCTCTGGGTGAACCTGTTCCTGCAATTTAGCCGAACTTCAGTAAAATACCTTTTCAGCTTCTCAACGTGAAGGCGTCAGAAAAAAGACGTCTTTACTATGTATGAACTCGGTGCTTTTTGTCATAGAAACAATGATGCGAATAATGCGGGAATATCCATCTTTAATATCACGACGTGGAGATATTCAAGTATTGCCATGTGCAAGTCTGAGAACTGGGCTAACCCTAAGGAAGAACAAAGAGTTTTCTCCAGGCTCTAAAACAAAAGACCAAGTCTTAAAGACACTTTGCGGACTTCAAGGGATGAGAAAAGGGCAGAAATTAACTGCTGGCCACAGTTAACGTTGCCGAATACACTCTTGTTGAAAAGCTCGCCTTTTATTTTCGAATTAATTCAAGCCCATTTTGGCCAGTGTTTTCCCGAGCGAGCCCAGAGAGCCGTGAGTTCTCAGTGGGAAGCATCCAGCCTGGAGAAGGGCACGTTAACTCACCCTTGCTCTTTCCACCTCCCTTCAGTGTTTGCTATGAATTTCCTTCTTCTCCACTTTTCTCTTTAATAAAGGGATCACCTCGTTACAATTTTGGCTACGTGGTCCCCTCTCCTAGGCTGCCCTGAGGCTACGGGAGATAAGGGCTGAGCTTTAAAACCTGAGCGGAGGTGTAGGTGGCTCAGGGAGCTGGTTTGGTTTGGTTTCGTAGTTAGAGCGCTCTCAAACTTTGGCAACCAGCAGTCAGGGACAAATTCGTGGGTATTAGACAAGCTCTGCTCCCATCCAAGCCTTTCGTCTTTCCTGAAAGCAGCTTGCTGGGATTTCCAGCCATTGCAGTCATGTGTCATTTTTGCTTAAAAACAATCACTGTTCTAAAAAAAAAACCAAAAAAACAAAAAACCAAAACAACCCAAAAAACAAAAAAACCCCACCAGAACAAAAAAAACCCCACCTAATCTTAAAAAATCCACCCAAACCTAAAAACTAAACAAACCAAAGCCATAAAACCCCAAAATAAACCCAAAAATCCCAAAACAAAACAAAGCAGCAACCCACATGGACTACCTCTCTCTAGCAGAAAATAAATTTTTAATCTGATTGAAAGAATGTGTTCAGCTTTCAGCTTTGAATGGCTCAGTTTATATCAGAAATCACATTAATTTTTCGGTCTGGGTTGCTGGTTTTTGTGGGGTTGTTTTTTGTGGTCTCCCCTCTTTCCTTTTTCTTTTTTTCTTTCCATTTTTAAATGAGGTATCGATGGTTTAAAGCACAGCGCTGAACAGAGCAGACTTTGGAAACAGATTTCAAGCCTGTTAGCTCTGGATGGCACACGGTTAGGAGCAGGGACGCTTTTCCTATTCACAAAGAAGGAAATAAAAAAAAAAAAAAAAAAACCAACCGGGGGAAAAGTTGTGTACGTTCAAGACAAGTAAACATTACATATGTGTTCATAAGACTGGGAAGGAAAAATACTACATTTCAGCTCCCCTTCCTCGTTTTTGGTTTGACTATTTTTCTTTTTGTCTTCATTCTTCCATGTAACAAATAAATAAATACACCAACATTACCAGAACACAAAATAACCCGTTTTCGCTTCATTTCTATGCACACTTTCTGAGACGTTATGGAAATGAGCAAGAATTTTCATTACACCGAGAAAGGTAAAGCAGCACAAAAAAAAAAAAAAAAAAAAAAAAAAGTTCACAATTACTAGTCTTTCTGTTCGAATAAAAGACTATGCTATGAATTTCCTGTCCTCAACTTGCCCAAAATGCATCCTCCCGAAATTACATGGGATAGAAAGACAATTAAAAGTATAAATCCCAGGATAAAGCATCCAATCTTCACTTTAGAATTCAAAACTGAAACACAGGACAGTTTCATTTTCAATGATTTATTATTTTTTAAGGACAGAAGGTCTCATTTAATATTTTCCCAATTCCCACTGCCTGCATGATGATTTGTTTGTTTGTTTTTCCCTCTCTCTTTCTTTCCCCTTTTTTTTTTCTTTTGTTTTCCTTTTTTAGGTTGTGCTAGCAGAGGCAAATAAAATAAAGTCCACAGTAGCGTCATTTTGTCTCCTTTGTACAACAATACCTTAAAGAAAGATGACAGAGTCTCGTGTCCTTAGCTGCTACATGCAGGTTCTGCTTGGGCAGTGTCAGTTATGTACAGTACTGGTCAGAAGCGAAGGATGAAATGGAAAATTTCACCTCTTCTACAAAGTTGTCAAGTCAGTCTGATGGTCCTTGGAACCAGTTTGTAAATGGGGGTTTGAACCAGAGGAAGAAGATCTGCCCTTCGTGTTGGGCAGTTTGTGATCTTTTTTCCACTTCATTCTTCTGTTCTGAAACCAGATCTTGATCTGGCGCTCAGAGAGACACAAAGTGTGGGCTATCTCGATACGGCGGCGCCTGGTCAGGTACCTGTTAAAATGAAATTCTTTTTCCAGTTCTAGGACTTGCTGTCTGGTGTAAGCTGTGCGGGAGCGTTTAGGTTCCCCTCCGTTGTAATTGGGATTCACTGGGAAAAAAATACGGAGAACTTTTACAAAGCTAATCTTGACTTGCCGGTCCGACTTTACAAAAGAAAACCTTACGAGCTGCGAGCATGTGGCCGAGCTGGATTCGTCCCAGTTGCTTACAATAGCCGGGCTGCTTTCCCCCTCGTTTGAGGCAGGCACTACGGGCACACGCAGCTAGGTAGGCTGGGAGCCTCTAGAAGGCTCCTAAAATGGAGTTTTATCCTGCACGGCAAAGCCCCGCATGGCCAAGGGCCTATTTCCTCAGCAATAAAAATTTATGGCGAGTGTAATTGGCCACCTCGGTTTAAAAAGCTCGCCCACGAGCCTGGCGGGGACTCGGGAGAGCGCCGCTGAGGACGATCGGAAGCAGGGTAGAAGAGCAAAGTAAGAAGAGGATCCTTACCCGAGTTAACATGGACTTTCTTCATCCAGGGATAAACTACTGCTGGCTGCTTAAGTGCGGAGCCGTTTGGGGGTTTGAGGGCCGGCTGCTGGCTGCAGGCTCGCGAGTTGGACATTGGAGGCGGTGGACAATGCTCTGCTGGGCCGGGGAAGTGGCTCGCCGGGCCGGATTGCTCCTGTCCGTGACCCCGCGGCTGCCCGGCAGAGCCCTGGGCATTGCTACAGCTAAAGGGCTGCTCGCTGTAGTTTGACCGTGGGTAGAGTCCCTGGTGCTGGAAATCAGAGCCCTGCGAGGCACTGTAATACTCGGCCTCCTGCTCGCCTAAGTAGCTATTCTGCAAATATTCCTCACAAGGAGGAAATTTGGGATCCACATACTTAGAGTTCACCATATACGAACTCATGGCCATTAATTTCTGAAGGTAGAAAATACTAATTTTTCTCGTGTTGTCTTTTTTTCCCCTGCCATAGAGCCCTCCTACTTGCTGTCAACTGAATAAAGTTAGGCGGGCATGTGACCGGCCCGGCCAATGGGGAGCCGGGCGCCCACCGCCGCATTTCCCCGCATTTCCAGCGATTCCACTCAATAACATCCCTCTAAGCGAGTGACCCCCCTCTCCCGCGGGCCGCACCCGCAAAACAGGTACCGGAGGTGTAGGGGTACCCCGGGGCGGCGGCCGCTGCCCTGCCCACAGCCTTTTGTCTGAGCCGGCTTCCCCCAGCCCCGGGGAACGCTGCCCTGCCCTCAGATCTACCAGCCGGGATCGCCACCGGGGCTTGGTACCTCGCTTTAAATAAAATAAGAAAAAGAATCGAAAGGAATATACAGAGCGATGAGCTGAAGCGGGGTTAAAAGGGAAGAAACTGATAAGCAGGCGAGGAAAAGAAAAGCCATCAAAGAAGAGGGTAATATGATGTACAATAGATCTGTCCTGTCTTTGTCTGGCAGAGGTCATCCAAAAGTTACCAGAATTTAGTTCTGCTGAATAAAATTAGGCAATCAGTAACTTCTCATTCACTTTCAAGCCTCAATATATACGTGTGCATACATGTGCGTGCACAGACGCAAACGCCAACATATATTTATAAATCCATACACGTATGTATGTAAAATCATACAGCTGGCAAGAAAGAGTTCACTTTTAACCACTAAAGTTCAATCAATTGAACTGGAGACGTCATTTAATTAGGTTAAAAATATCACGGGTTTAATGAGGTAAATTCGGTCTTCATTCATCAATATCATCTCTGGAGCACAAGTAAATACATTCCATTGAGGCGAATGCTGCTTTTGGTGCTGTCGTAAATATTTTGATGCGATCTGGACCCTTGACAGGGAAATTTTGCTAACGTCTGCCATATCTAGCTAATTTATGAGTATCTTATGAAAGACTCTTTCACTGATTGGTAGATAATATCTCTTTTTTTTTTTTTTTCCCCAGAAAATTTGTAACTTCTGGTGACTTTAACTGTTTAAATTCATAGATTATCAGTGAGAGTTAGGACTGAACGACAACTGAAGTTTAAAGAAACGTCCTAAAACCTAGCGAATAGGAGCGAGGCAGCAAAACTTTTATAATTTCTGAATGTTCAGCACGCACATGCCTCTTGATTCCGCCAGTATTTTAGCTTCTAACCATTTGCAGAAAGGTGAAGTTTTTGCATCGACCATATATTCCCCTAGAATCGAATCTGTGACTATATGAATATCACACAAATTCGGTTCTACAGGGTATATATAGACAACGTAATAACATTCTGTTTTCATCTACAATATAGCAGGTCTTTGCAATTCTCTTAGTCTCTTACTGTCTTCTGAGGAATGCAAACTATTCTGCTGGGACTCAGTTCTGAAATACAGATTTGCAGGAAGGTAGGATTTCAGAAAAGATTCACGCTTGTTATTATCGCTGCAATAGAGCTATACGACCCTTCACCAATTCATAGCGACGAATTTCGCCTACCAAATTCTCAGAAAGACCTGCCGCTTTCTTTAAATTCTCTGCCATTTACATCCTCGCTATGGAAAATGGACGTGGTCAGTCAAATTGCGCTATTTAGAATAATAATTGTTAAAGTAATTTAGTAAGGAGTCTTTAAATATTTAAGCTAACACGAATCTGAAAAGATTCTCCATAATTAGAAATCCCCCCAAAATAAAAAAGAATTTATAAAAAATCGAAACAGAGGTAAAACAGCCGACAACAGAAACAGCGGTTGGTGAAAGAGATGAGATGAAAAGCTGGAGTTAGTTGCTCTCGGGAAAAAGAGAGTTTCCAAATTTACCTTCATCCTATTATGCTGGTCTAGCTATTATCCCCGCGATCTGCCTGCGAGCCTCAGCCTCGCACCCTCCCAGGTTTTCCCTGCCGTAGCGTTTATGGTGAAGGGCAGGGCGAGAGGTCAGCCGAAATCATTTACAAACATATCACAAAGTTTCATTATTTTTACTTTGTCGACAGCGGCACACAGGAGTACAAAAGTTCATGAATTGTGTCTGACCCAGCTCCTCACTGCTGTCCTGCGGTCAACCTCTTCTCCTTCTACTATTTAAAACAGGCACCATAAGGACAAATAATGGTGCGGGTGTGATACATCCAACCACTGCGGAGGGCAGATTTGGGGGTGTTGCGCTTATCCGAGCGATGTGTACCGGGTTGTTGGGCTGGCTCCAAATCCCAGCTGCCTGAGCTGGGAGATGCTATTTTTAAACGTCTGCTTTCTTACCACTGCGGTGGTGCCTTCTTCACAGCAAGTGCAACTCAAAACGACTTTATGTCCTTAATCTTCCCCCGGATTCTTCAAATCCCCACCCAACTATTTCCAGCATCTCTCTCCTCTTTCTCGTCCTTTCTCTGAGGGAAGGGGGGGATACTCCCCCGCCCTAGCGGGGGTTATTAACCAGCCGGCTGAAGTGGCAGGGTAACTCCCCTCCGCCCCCCAAAGCCAGCTATCGTTTGGGGCAGCCCCCAGGAGCGGACAAGCCCTCCGAGGGCTGCCCAGGGAGTAGCGATGGAGCTGGGGAAGCAGCAGCTCCCCGTTCTGCTTAATACTACACATTTTCATATTTGTTAGACGCTGTGACCTGCGTTTCACCTTATTGCACGACTTGCTCAGACAGGTCAAAGCCAAAGAGTTATTGATGAACAAAAGCGTTATATATTCACCTCCTGTTCAACTGCCCATACAAAATACTTTTGATCTATCAGCCTTTTTGTATTCTGGTTTATAATCAGTATGCTAAATGTAGGATGGCAGAAAACAAGTAATCCATACATTTAGGGCCGACCCTGTAATAAAATGCCAAAGGCGTCTACGTAGCACAGGACTGAGCTATGTGGGGAGGAAAGTTACCTATGGAACACAATTAAAATTGCAACGCTGGAGGCGATTCTTTAGTTCGTATTTATAGGACCCGAAAACCAATATTGCAACGGAAGACAAAAAAAAACCAGGAGAAGCTTGGCATATATAGTGAAACAGATTATTTGTCAGGAAACAAGGAGAGGAAGCAGGGAAACGCAAACAAGCGCACACGCAAACACTCCTCTCCTTTACATGCTCCGGGTCAGAGAGGGGCTGGCAGAAGCGGGAAGGGCAATATACAACCTAATGAATCTCCAAATATCGCAGGTTTTCTTTCCCTCTTTGAGAGACAAGCCGGACTCAGTCTGGAGAACCAGGACCAATGAACTTAGTTCCTCACTGGAGCCAGAAAGGTTCAACAGTATTTCCTGATGCACACTGATTTTTCTGCCCTTCCCTTGGTCCCCCCTGGCTCAGACAAGACCCTCTGGGATGCGAAAATCCCTAGAGTAAAAGATTGCCCTCCTAAGCTCTGACACCCATTCCATTCCGCGCCTTCACAGCATTTAAATCCACGTTAGAGTCTCCTTTGCCCCGAGACATCTCATTGCAGCAGATCAGCTGTACTGCCCGCAGAAGCAGGCTGCGGCTGGGCTGCCCCGGCCGGCCAGCGCTGAGCGCCCCAGCCCCTGCAGCCTCCTGCAGCCAGCCGGCAGCGTGTGCCAAGCGAGGGGAGACCAGAGAGCAGGCACGCATCTGCCTGGGACCCCGTCTGGAGAAAAGACTGGGGGTAACCAGGGCTATGAGGTGCTGGGATACAACGTGATCCCTCCGGGCTCTGCACAGGGAGGCGCTGTACAGTCCCGCCGAGTTAAAATGGAAACGCTGCTAATTGCTTTGCAGTGCTTAAAAGCAGGACGACACCTGTACAGCCTTGTAATAAACTCCCAGGAGACTGCACCTCTGCTTTTAATGTTAGCCAGGATTATGACATGCTACCACAAACTGAATCCTCAAGAACCTTCACATGCTGACATAGTCCTTAGTCCTTTCTTTCTTAATTTTCTCCTTTTTTTTTTTTTTTTTTTTTTTTTTTGAGTGTGTGTGGGAGAGGAGAGGGAAGAAGTATTCATCAGGATTTATAGTTTGGGGTTTTTTTTCGGTCTGAAGGGAGCAACCAGGATTTTCGAATAACATAAACGCTACAAGAAATAAAAGGTCACTTACTGTGGATGTTCTTCCATGCTGCAGAACCTGTTGCAATAAAAACGTTTGTTACTGTTGTATTCCACACACGGGTGATATTTCTGGAGAACAGTTACAAACCACGTTTGACAGATGAAGGCAGAGAGGAGTTGGTGGTAAATCCTGCAAGCAGAGGAGTGGTGGGATGGAAGCCCTTTCCAGATGAGGACCACGTTGCATTCAGGCAGTTTTTTATGAATACACGTTTTCCCTGTGCCTGGGGTATGATCTTTCACTTTTAATATTCATAGTCTAAATTTTATACTGGATAATTTCTAAAGAAATGAAGAGCCAGACCTCCCTCTTTCATTAATGGAAAAGAGTAACAAAGGCCTTTTTTTGTTTTGTTCGGTGGGAATCCAGTCACATTCAGATCACCTTTGCCAAACCATCACCCACAAAATACACAGCATTATATCCGTGCTAAACACAGAAAGACATACAATTTTATTAGAATAAATATCGTATTACTCCAAGATAGATCTCTTTTAAGATCACCTAATTAACCTACCAGTAACCACGAGACATGCGTCTTTGTTTGCATTATAGAAAGATAGATTTGACTTGAACTTTCCTTCAAACATTTTATGAATTATATTCAAAAATCAAATAAGGAAACAAATCCACACGCTTAGTCTAGTGCTCCTGAAACGCACCATATATTTAAAAGTAAATACTACTGGGGGGTGTTCTTTTCTGTAAGCGATTTTTCATCTCCTGTATTGCATTCCTACGATATCTTGGCGAGTTATTGTATTAAACTCAGAGCAATTGCCTCGGTATCAATAGTTCACTGTACAGAGTTTCCCAACACCTTTCTTGTTAATTTCTTTTTTCCTTTTTTTTTTTTTCCTGTTTTTAACTTCTCCCCACTCTAGATAACATTCATAGCCTGCGAGGAGAGTGGATTAATATCAGCATTTTGGCACTAAATACTCCCTTACCGAGCCTTTCCTTTTATCTCCTTCAATTTTTATTAAAAGAATTGGGTTTTTTAAAAATATTATTATTAATATTTAAAAAAAAAAACAAAAACGCAGTCTTGTGTCCATTTAAGAAACCCCATAAAATTCAGAAATCCCAGAGACAGAGCAGCCGGCTCATCCCGGCGCAGCCGCAGCCACCTGAGCGGTACCTGCCCGTTCCCCGGCAGAGCTGCTCCGCGCTGCCGCCCCGCTCCCCGGAGCTGCCCGGGTGCCGAGAGCCCGAGCGCGGCGGCGGAGGCGGAGGCGGAGGGGAGGCTGCTAGCGGACTTACTGTGCGCTCCCCCCGCGGCCTGGGGGACCCGGGAGCAGAGGTGCCTGCACGGTCGCATTCCGCCGACGGTTCCCTGCTAACACTTTCCCGATTACTGCTTCCAGGAACGAAAGCATCTGCACTTGTATGCTCTTAAACTAATTTATGGTGGGAATTATATTTTGGCTTGTCAACTCTCAAGCCATAAAACAAAGTTTATTGGAATCACGTGCTTCTAAATAGCCACTCAGGACTTATCTCTGTGGAGCCATAAATAACCTTCAGCTTTAAACTTTTATTCGCTAAATAAAGGTTCTCTGAATCTGTCCTATAAAACGGGACCGGGTCGAAATAGCGGGGATGGGTGGAAGTTCAGCTGCACGGCGTTCTGCCGGCCTTTTTGAGGAGCGTGTTTTAGGAAAAGCTGCAAAGGGGACTTAGCACTCCCGAAATGCTCTTGGGAAAGGAGCTGGGGGTGTTTTCTGTGGGTACCCGTTCAAACCTTTCTTTATAGCTCTTAGGGAGGAAAGAAAAAAAAAAAAAAGTCCCACCAAAACAGAAAAACCAAACCAACTGAAAGATGGGACCTTTTCTCCCTTCCCTGGGTGTTCATGGCATTTTGGTGAGGCTCCCCCGCAAAATGGTTTTGAGTCATTCATCTCAAAACTTTGAGCTGTGCCAGGGGCTGCAGGTTCGCCGGGCACCCGAGGGATCTTTGGAAGTGACCAAACTGCTGCTAACAGTGAGGGCACAGGGCTTCGGAAAGGGAGAAAGTGTGAAGCCCGCCACAATGAGATCTTTGAGGACTGGAAGTTTAAGGACGGCTATAAAGCAATAAAAGAGCCCTGGTGTGAAGGGAGCAGGGTGTGAGTTAGCAAATGAGAATTTCAAGGAGCCCGAGCACAGGAAGTCAAATGTCCCTGGCAGTCACACAGCATGAAGAAACCCGGGCATCAACTCCCAATCTATCATGGCAAAGATGAGGACGTCGGAGCGGCCAGCAGCTCCTGGTGCATCCCAGGAAGGGTTTGTACCTTCGCCAGAGGGCGGGGAGCTCTGTCAGCCCCGCCGGGGACCGGCTGCGCGCAGAGGGGACACTGCCACTCGCCCGGCCCCCGGGTGAGAGTGCGCCTCCGCCCGGGGGCTCAGCTCTGAAAAACGAGCCAAATGCAACTCCTTGCTGGGTGGTGGCACCAGCTGGGTGGTGCCTGTTTAACACCAGAGTCTGCTCTTACTCGGCCATTTCCTAACGAACCTAGCTGCACAAGCATGAAGTCACCCAAAAGGGCCAGCTCAGCTCTCACTATATTCTTTGGATGGCTCCAGTCACAGCTGAACAAGTAATTTTCCTTCAGACAACAAAAGGCATCCCAAGGTCCTTCCCTGCTCCTTCTTTATGATCCAGAGTGGCTTTGCATTCCACTATTTCTCTTGCTCTTTGCAAGGCCTTACTCATGCGGCATTGCCTTCATGCTTCTCTAGTGGCCGAAGCTGTGGAATAGACCTTTCCCGCTCCCCTGGCCAGGACAGCTGGCAGGGACAGTGCATGAGGTGGCATTTCACACACAGTGCATGGTCTGAGAAGCTTTGTCAATCCTGGGGGCTCCAGCTAGCCATCCCAGAGAGAGGAATGGGCTGCCTTGCACGGGGCTGACTTCAAGCTCTCCTTCAGCTGGTGCATGGCCCATGCTCCCAGTCCTGGGCAGGCAGAAGGACAAGCTCTCTGGAGCTCTCTGAGATGCCCGGCTCAGGCACCTGGGCCTGGCCATAGTGGGCCCTGGATCAGTCTTTGTGGTAGCCTCCAGCTACCCTCCTCCTCTAACACACCACGCTCACTGGCCTCTGGAAGGAGGGCTTTAGCAGCAGGCAGCTGCAGAGAGCCAAAACGGCCCTACCTGGAAAGGGGCAAGAAAAGGCTATGTACCGAGATATGAGGGGGAGGGTGTAATGAGAAAGTGCAATAAAATAAAAGGGAGAAATAGTTTCAGACAAGGACTACAATGCCGAGTCAAGTGTGTTTGCTCCAGGCCTGGCACCGAGTGCTGGGTATGGCAAAAGTCAAGTCCCAGGCAGTGGGGCCCGTGGGCGTGCTCCAGGCCCTGTGCCAGTACAGGGATCATCACATCCCTCCATAAGCATCTGCCATCATCAGCTCTGCTGGCCCATCTCGTGGGCAAGAGAAGGCCATCATTTGGAGATAAGAGACTGCCTGGTGTGTGCCGGAGGAGAGGAGCCATGGTGAGGCAGGTGGTGTGGCAGTCAGGCTGCAGAAGTGTCAGCCCCTGGCAAGTGGGGTGGCCCAGGCTGGGCATGTGCTTCAGGAACACGTGTCCAGGACACTGAGGCTGTGAAAAGTGAGGCTGTGAGATAGCGAGGAATTGAGAATTGAGATACAGCTCCCTCTCATTTAAGGTCAAGACAAATGTTTCAGTAACTGAGTAATTCTAGCCATGAGATTTTTGAAGTGGGAATTAGAACCATTTTCACATTTCCTATTCTAAAATGCAGATGTGAAAGTTGACTTTGAAGCTCTGGCCAGTTCATTCTCCAGGCTTCTATGCAAGTTTTCATATTTGGGGCTGATGATCTGGAGACAGATAAGCGGTATAATGAAATAACACAGTAACAATTGGTTTCCCTCTGGTAATTGTGATAAAGAGGTTGGGAGAATTGAATCACATGTGCATGCTACCATCGCTTTCGATGCGACCTGACAGACATGACTACTGGCATTCTACCCCGGGGACCACACTGCCAGAAAATTACAGGCTCCATCTCTGACTTTGAAGACCTACTAAGCACCTTGATAGCGTCCAACGCGTTTTGCCCTTCTGCTTTTATCATAACCCCGACTTTTCAACAGTCACCTCGTCGCCCATGCCCTGGCAGAGCAGGATGTGGGCATGCAAAGTCCCCTGCCCGCAGCAGCCCCCGCCCGCAGGCAGATCCGGTGGCAGCAGAGGCCCGGAGCGGGCAGGGCGGCGTCGAGCCGCGCCTCAACATCAAACGGGGGCAGCGGCGGCGACACCTCAGGTCCGCGGGGGAAGAGGGCGAGGAGTGCGGGGCAGGGAGGGGAGGCCGGGGGCCGTGGGAGCGTCTCGCCGGGGTAGGCACGGCCCGTGGGGGTGGGTGCCGCCAGGGTCGTGTCCGGGCACGGCTGGGGAAGGTGAAGCCTGCAGGCAACAGGTGAGGCGGAGGCAGGGAACTCTGCCGGGCCCCGGCTTGCAGGAGGCAAGGGAGGATGTGCGGGGGCCGGGGGCTGTGCCCGCGGGAAAGGAGCCGGCGGGAAGGAGGGTGCTCTGGCACCCGCATCAAAGGAGCAGGGAGGGCAGAGGCGGGTGCCCGACATCAAAGCGAGGGCTGGTGACCGGGAGGGCAGCGGGGCACACGAGGGGAGCCCCGCGGCACCGCGGGTTAGACCCGGCACCGGGGCGCGCCAGGCTCTGCGGCCCCCGGTGGGACTGGAGATCCCGGCGCCGGGGGGAGCGGGACAACCGGGTCGCGGCTTGAGAAGCCTGAGGAGGGCGGTGGAGCCCCGCCCATGTCCCCCGCTCGCCGGTGGGCCTCTGCCGCGGGCGGACGGGCGGGCGGCAGGGTACGGGTCCCGAGGCTGGCGGAGGGGCGGTGTGCCCCTCGCCCCGCCGAGGGGAGAGTGGCCAGGCTTGTCCTACAGCGCCTTCTCCTGGAAGAGGCCGCGGAGACGTGAGGGCTGGTGGCTGCGGCCGGGGCCTGTCGCGCCCCCGGCGGTCGCTCCACGGCCCGGCTCGGCGGCCCTGAGGGCGGGGGCCGCGGGCAGGTGACCGCGTCCTGCTCCGTCGGGGCGTGCGCCCACACGCGGACAGAAGCGGCGGAGCCGGGCCACGACGGCGGGGCCGGCAGGCGGCTGAGGTGACCCCCGCAGCCCCGCAGCCTCACGGGCTCCAGCTCGGATGACTCCCGGCGTGGGGCGCTGGGCAGGCACTGCGGAGTGCCTCCCCTTCTCGCCGCCCCCTCCCCCGCGGGAGGTGGGAGGCGAGTGCTGAGTTTGGGCAGAGCCTGCTGCCGCTGAATGCACTTTTATTGCCTCTTGTCTCCTCCGCGCCCCGCCCGGCCTCCGCGACCTGCTGCAATGTTTATTGTGCCTCATCTTTTCCTTTCGCTTCCTGTTTTTTCCTCTCCCGCTCCAGCAGCATTGAGTGCCGCACTGCAGTAGAGCAGTAAATACCTTTAACAGCTGCCTGCCAACCGAGGGGTGAAATACCGTCTTTGTTAGAATTTTTTTTTCGGTGCCAAAGCGCTGATAAAACACCCCGTGAGAATTCTATATTTTTCGAGGAACGAGAAAATGAATCGGCTGGATTTTCAGTTCTTAAGAACGCAAAACCAACGTGTATATCTTCTTCTAGTCTTATCAAGTTTCCCGGGTGCGCAGTTCACATCGCCCCCCTCTCCTTGCACTAAAGCTCTGCCAGACTCGACGGACAGAGGCTACACTTCTCTTCCAGCAACCTGCAGCAGCTAAGCGGGAGCCAACCTGACTTCCCAAATGGCAGCCGGTGCCAGCGGTACCCCGGCACTGCCAGAGAGAGAAGGCTGCAGCTTCCTGGCAGCTGCTTCGCGGTGCTGTTTTTATATTGCCCGTGCGTCAGTAAAGAGTGCATTGGGAATCGGCTGTTTCCTTTCAACACACACACACCAAAAAAAAAAAAAAAAAAAAAAAGGATGAGTCATAAATTCTGTCGAACACATCGGGAAACGAAACAATTGCGAGAAATTTGACTGTGAATTTTATACTCAAAAAATTTCAGCACACCAACACATCTATACTCATACCACATTTTATAGGCGTATAAATAGATATAAAAATACAGTCCTCATATGTACATCCAAATATATACATGTGCCATATATATAAACATAGTATTTATTTGCTGTGACTACTTACAATTCCATAGGTATGTTTAAGAATATAAACAGACCTATGCCAGACTTGAATGTTAATAAAAAGTAAATAAATAAATGCATACATACATCTGATAAGAAAAAGAATAAGAGCAAAAGCAAGCCAGGAAGGAAGACATTTAGGAAAAAAAAATAAAATAAAAAAAAAACAACCAAAAAAACAAAAAAACCGAACTCCCACATAAACCAGTGGAATCATAAATGCATATGTGTATCCGTATGTGTCAGCAGATGGACCCGCAGACACACACATGCACATTAGAATTCGTTAGAACATCCTGCTTTTGTTTTCTTCTTTTCCCCCAGGCTACGAATAATTTCAAAACAGCTCAAGGACGAGATTTTCCGAAGTTTTTGGAGAGATTTATAGTCAAATAGCTGTAATTATTTTGTCACCTAGGAGGGATTCTGAGAGTGAAACCTAACGCAGCGCATATTTTCCACGTTACTCTTGAAGACTGTTGCTATGTTAAAAACGATTCGTCCCAAATAATCCCCAGTTCCATCAGGAGCACAGGGCGCCCAGCTAGTGCAAACAGGCAAAGCGTGGGGGACAGGGATCATATCACTTCTCTAGTGGGGCTCGGGCTCAGCAGGCTGGAGGGGTGCTCGGGGGTGGATTAAAGAACAATTTCTTCTGTGGGCTCAAAATATGTACTCGGGGCATGACTCGCACCTTTCCACCCTCACTGTGTATTGTTCATTCAGGCGTTTTGCTTTACCGTCAATTAACTGGCTGCTTTCGGGGTAAATGGAGAGTCGGTAAATTCCTGCAGTGCAACAGCACGGTGCACTTGCAGCCACCGACCATCGATGTGAACTCCAAATACCAAACGGCGGGTTTTCTACCGTGCACTAGCAGTTTGAAAATGAAGATGAGGTGAGTAAAGCATATATACGTTCACAACAACGCACTTCCGAAGAATATGTGCTCTACAGAGAGAAGTAGAGGTGTAGATACGATATATATGTATATCGGTAACGTGAATATAAATGTATATACATATATAACGCAGGAATAGTTTACTTAACTATTCTATCTCCTCGACATATTTCAGAATAAACCCAAGGATTTATTGTTGTGTTTATTTTCGAGAACTCGGCCCCCCTTTAGCCCCCGATGATTTCCATGTGGGTAAGCAGCCGTACTGCGGCCGTGCGCTCCTGGCCGTGTCCCGGCGCTGCCCGGCTGCCGAGCCCGGCCCGTGTGCTGCCCCCTGAGCCGCTCGGAGCCGCAGCCCTGGCTCCGCGCTGCAGCGGGACAAGGATGTGAGAAAACGTCCCGGCGGGGCAGCCTAGGGCTCCCGGGGCTGTTCCCGGGCTCAGCCCCCGGCTCGACCGGCTCGGCGGAGCCGCCCCGCGCCCTCCGCCCCCGCGGGAGCACTGACCCCGATTCTCCTGCGAAAACACCTGTTAAGCTTTAAAGTTACTCGACCGCCCTTCCGCCACGGGGAAAACAAACTAGAGCATCACCGCAGCACGTTTCAGACTGGCAGGGGAAGAAAGTATCCCAAAAGCAGAGGGCCTTATATTGGACGAAACCCCAACGGCAGGCGAGGCGCTGCCTGCACGCACCGCGCTCCAGCCTTCCGCCCCTCACCGCGGAACACCGAGACATCGTGGCCCGAGGCTCATTTTCCGTGAGACCGCGCGCAACAGCCGCTCTCACTCTGCGGCATGCCCACAACCACTATTAATAATAATAACACCACCGATAATTACAACAGCAAGAACAACAACAGCAATCATAGTGGTAAAAATTGTAATAGCAATACTAAAAGGAAGAAGAAGGGATTTCGAGGGACAGGTGACGAAGAGGGTCGGGAGGACAGGGAAGCCGGTGCCGTGCCGCATATCGCGGAGTACCGGCGACCAGCCCGAGGGGAACTGAGTGCTTACCAGTTCGCGGCATTGCCCGCCTGCGGAGAAGCCCGGGGAGGGTAGCTGTAATCCATTTTGCACTCGCGTAGCAATCCGTGTGCCGGAGGAGATAGCGGGGCATCGAGCGGTGGGAGAAGAGCGAGGGGCTGCAGGCGGCGAGGCAGCGGGCGCGGGTGTCCGCGCATCCCTCCGTGGGCGCGGGAGAGGAGGCGGCGCGGGGCCGGGGAAGTGTCAGTGCAGCCGCGCCGGGACCGGCCGCGGGTTTCGGGGAGCGGGGCACAAACATCAGGGAGACTGCCATACACCTCAGCCTAGACAAAGGTTAGAAAAAGAGGGGCTGAAGCTCTCTGAAGGCAGAATGCAGGGGGAAATTCGCCAGGGAAATCAGGAAAAGGCCATGAAAGCGCTCGCTGCCTGCACATGACCAGCCGCAGCCAATGACGAGCCCAAATAGGTCATAAAAAGGTCTATTACCAAGTTGTAAATTTTCTTCAAACAAAAAGGAATTTACTGCAATTCCTTGCGGATTTTGCACATACTGCTTCCCAGCGCCATGTTTCTTTCGCCTGCGCGCTGCGCTTTTACCGAGGCTCCGGTCCCGCCTGCCCTCGGCCTGCGCGCCACGGGCGCGGTGGCGGAGCCCCGAGAGCACGGCCGGGACGCGGGAGATCCGCGGGGGCCGCGGCGAAAGGGGCAAGCGGCCGCGGAACCGCATAACCATGGGCAGGGTGCTGAGCCGAAGGATCCGTTTTTTCCCAAACGAAAGGGGGCTTAACCCGCATCCCCACCCTCTTCTCCCACCCCTCCCCACCGCTCCGCCGGGCACTAAAAGAAACCACATCTGCTTTAGCGCCCACTACTGAAGCGGAAGCCGTCTCCGACATAAAAATTGTCCGAGCCTCTTCCCCACCCCGCAGTGCGCGGTTCCCGCAGGTTGCGCCGGGCGCTGTCACCGCGCCCAGTGCAGGCTGCTTCCACCCCCGATAAAACCTTCCCGGGGCACCAACAGGGAAAATCCGATTCCTAGAAAGTATTCTGAAAAAAAAAAAAAAAATTAAAACGGGCCTGTGTCCACAAGGAATACTCGGCTCGGAGACGGAGTACTGTGAATGTTTCTTGGCCAAGTTTTGTTTCAGGGAATAGCCAGAGCCCTCAAACCGTGACCTCCCTGCTGATTGTAACTGCTAACAAAAGTAAACACGCCTAAAGATGTAGGATCGATGTTGTATCTTTTTAACACACTGCTTCAGGCAGTTGCACACCTTTGAATATTGTCTGGGCGGAGGCTATGGCAACTTTCGTGGTGTCTCTGCAGGGCTCACGGCCGCGCTGAGCTGCTCCTCAGGGGAACGGGGAAATTCCAAGGAAACCAAAGGCGCGGTACATCCACTCTGCGGCCGTCTCAGGCGGTCTCTCCCCGCCGCTTCCGCTGCAACCCGCGCAGCTACAGCTTCTCCTTGCCAAAAGTCCGATGGCTTCGGTTTTACAGGGGACTCGGTGGCCACCTGGGTCAATTTCTGACTCCGTTTTCTTGTTTCTTAGCAAGTTTCCAAGTGAGACCGAGGGAGAGATTCAGATGCCAGGCTACAGGGGTAAATACCTTAACAACTGGAGCGATGTTTTGTTTTTTCTTTGAGTAAGGCAGGGTTGATTCCAGCTACCACTAGGCCTTTGCCAATTATGTGCACTCAGGGAAGTCAGTTTTTGCCTGCGTGGCTGCGTTCCCAGTGGGTCCTAGGAGAGAGACGCTAACGGAAACTTCTTCAGGAATATTTTAATTTTATTCTTTGTCTGATAATTAAAAACAACTACCGCAGCAGCTCGGCAGCTCTTTTCCGGACAAATACTAGCCTAAGGAGTGCTCCGCTGGCGTGTGAAGGTCTTCGATGTGCCTTCGCCTGGAGGGCAGCCCCGGATGGCAGCGGGCGGCACCAGCACGGCTTTCCCCGCAGCAGGACCGCCGGAACCGGGCTGCGTCCAGCCCCCGCCGCTGCTGCAGCAAAAGCGAGAGGCTCTTCCTGCCCGGAGACCAAATATGTCGGTGCCAGTAGCACGAGTATTGTTTTTAAAAGCGAGGGGGTTTTGCGCATCGGGCCGCCGGGTTACTCTAACTGCGCAGCCACCAGCCCCACATCCTCTCTTGACGCTAGGAATACCGGTGTATTTATGCAAATCCATGCAGCAAAAATGTTTACTTCACTGCTTTGTTGCAGCTTCCCCTTGTTTACAACCTTTAGCCAACTAGGCTATTAAAATAAAACCAAGAACAATAGCTCCCCTTGCTCGTGCCTCCCTCCAGAGCTGGCGCTTTGTAGCAGTGGAAACGTGCCCAGCTCGGTGCTGGGGAGCGGGGAAGAGGAAGGGAAACGAAAGGAACCAAAGCCGCCCTACAAGTCCCATCCCCGTGCACGGCGGTTCTGGCCGCGCCGGGTGCGTTCCCGGAGCGGAGCGATGGATGCGAGAAAAGGGCCCAGAGGAGGGAGGGCAGAGCGGCGGCCGGCACCTCCTCGGGAACCTGGCTGTGATTTTCCGAGCAAGGCCTCGGCTCAGCCCCGGCCTCGTCGGGATCACACTCGTTTCTGGGCAGATGAGTCGCGTTTGTCGCAGTTTCTGGCGCGTCCATTCGAATTCCTTCACGGAGCCATTACTCAGGGGAGCGTCAGCCGGTAGGGAAAATATGACGCAAAAATATTGGTAGGGATTTATACCTCATCCCTCGACCTTCTGCCTCCTACTCCTACAAAAAGACTGCTTTCGGCCGTCCTGTTCGATACTGCACTCTACGGGACCCCGCCACCGAGCGAGAGCGAGAGGAAGGAGGGGAGAGGGAGAGAGAAATTAAATCGTTTTGCTAATGAGAGCGGACCTTTCCTCCCGTGGTTGCGGGAACCGTGATGCAGGCTCGGCCACCAGCTGCGGCCTCCGCTGGGAAATGCATCCTAAGATAATATTTAGGGATAGAAACATCCTTCTCTCGGTCTACGCATGGTTTGGGACTCCTAAGAATTACAGCCTTCGAGAAACCCCCACGCAAGGTCTCAGAAGCTTCTTATTTCTCTGCTTGTCAGCCATCCTCGGGGGAGGCTGGGCCCGTTTTGGCCGTGTTTTGCGTGGCGGGGCTGGAGCAGCCCTTGGGGATGGCGTGGGGCCGGAATGCTCACGGGTCTCCCTCCAGCCGCGCCGGCAGCAAATGGCTCCGCAGGGTAAGGGCTGTGTTTGCCGGTCCCCTGCGAGGCCGGCCCGCAGCCCGGGGTGGGGGACAGCAAAAGGCGAGCGCAAGGCCCAGGCACACACATCGGGGGCTCCCTGGGCCGGCCCGCAGCCTGGACTCCGCTCGCAGGTGGAGCCGCGGTCCCCGCTGGCCGCTGCTGCTTGGACCACGGCCCGCAGAGCTCGTGGCAGGGAGCAAAAAGCGGGTTTTGTACACAACGTGCCATTGCTAGACCCCACAGAAACAGCCAGCATCCGAGGAGAGACGCGGGGAGAGCTAGCTCGGACCAGTGCAAACTGAAGGTTTCTTGAGGAGTGGATTACAAAAGGGATATAGGGAGGCCGATACATTTTATAATTGAATAAATTCTGTTTATTTTAATCAAATATTATAGAAGAAGGTTAAATATATTCCTATGATATTTTCTTCAAGATTGTTATATTTATTTAATTTATTCCACATAAGATAAGAACGAGAATTAAAATAGTACAAGTGCACTTGTCTTGATTAATAAAGCGTTGTTAAATGTCTTACTTATTGATATTTATTATTAGGAAGTATATGTCGTTTCCCACAATCATCGTCTTTTAAGGTTGCAAATATATATATATATTTATATATAATTAGAAATTTATTGCTACAAACTCTGTATCAAATTTGAAAAAAAAAATAATGATGAAATGTTAAATCTAGAGATCGTTTTGGATACGCTTATAAACAAAATAAAAGCACAAACAAGTGAAGCACCCGAAGCAGGGAAATGTCAAACGGAGGGACATAGGGTCACTCGTCCCACGACCAGATCACGTAGAGGGGTGGATGAGCCGAGATGTCGGGCTTTAGCCCTGGTCATTTTTGATTGACTTTCACAAAGACATTTGGGGCAAAAATTAATTCGTCTGGCCTTCAGCTCTGTCTTCTTCCAGATCATGTGCTTCCTTTTTGGCCTCCCCTTCCTTTCCCTCCTGTCTGGAAGCGGGGAATTTGTCCTTGTTGTTCTCTTTTTTCCATTTCATCCTCCTGTTCTGAAACCAGATCTTTACCTGCCTCTCGGTGAGTCCTAGTGCGTGGGACACCTCGATCCTTCTCTTCCTGGTCAGATAGGGGTTAAATAGGAACTCCTTTTCCAGCTCTAGAGTCTGGAATCGGCTGTATGTTTGTCTTCCTCTCCTCCTACCCGGCGCTGCTGTTTAAAACAAAAACATAGGGGTTTGGAGGTTGGTGTGGCCGTTCAAAACAAGGCGCCGGCAGGCACCGAGGACTCCGGTCCCTCCGGAATTCCTCGAGAGAAGCCCCACAGAACCGCAGGGAGAGAAAGCAGAGGGCACAGAGAAATCTAGAGCTTTACACACGAGAGGAGCACAGCGATAGTAAATGCACGAAGCGCCTCAGCTGTCCCTCTGCATAGGATGCTGCAGGGTCTCTTTATCTTCTTGTATTCCACCCCCTTCCCAGCCCTGCACCCTTCCCGTTCAGGCAGCGGCGACGGGAGACAGGCGAGCGCATCAGCTGAGCCTCAGAGTCCGAGAGGCATCTTAAAGGCTACTCTTGGGTTGGTAGCTGCCTGTTGCAGAGCTTTCTGCTCGCTCACTGCATCCCTTTATTATCGCAAGCCACCGCGGCGACAGAAATCGCGGTGAGAGAGGTAGGGAGTGGGGGAGACAGAGGCAGGGAGCGAGAGTCAGCGAGAAAGAAGCAGGAGGAAAAGAAAGTTTCAAACTCAGACGTGAGATGGAAGCAAATTTTTGACTGCGTCCAACCTTGTGGTCTCATCCAGGGAAACATTTGAGCAGGAGACGAGCTCTGATTTAAGTGGTCTGGTTCCTCGCCAATATTAGCACTGGACGATTTACAGTCAGGATATTGTACCAGCTCGGCCTCTTGCTGTGTCGTAAAAATCTGCTGTCTCTGTAAGTTATCGTATCCGTAAAATTTAGCGGGCTCCCCGTGACAGGTAACCCCGCTGCAGGGGGCAGGAGGCGGAGGCGCGGCGGGGGGAGGAGGAGGCGGCTGGTAGGCGGCCGTGGGGCTCCCCCCGGCCGGCTGGTAAAAGTCCGCGGCCGCTCCGCCGCCGCCCCCCGCCCCGCCGGGCCCGGGGTGCGGGAAGCCGGCGGCGGCCGCGCCGTTCCCGTAGAGCAGAGCGGCGGCAGCGGCGGCGGCGGCGGCGGCGGCGTGTCGGCCGCTCACCTCGGGTGCGAAGTGACAGTCGTAGTACGGGGAATTGATGGCTTCCCCCGCCGCCGCCGCCGCCGCGGCCGCCGCCACCTTGTACTTGGAGTACAGCGGGTTGACAAAGTAGGAGCTCATCGGGGAGGGGGCAGCGGCAGGCGGGGGCACGGGGCGCTGCTCTCGCCGCCTCCGCCGCAGCCGCCGCCGCCGGTGCCTCTACGCCGCGCTCATGCCGCCGCCGCCGTCGCTGGCCCGTGCGCTCCCCGCTCCTGCTCTCCGTGTATGTGGTGACCAGGACTGGATTATAATCGCTCCCAAAATGACCTGCCTCACTGCTTTTACTATTTCCTATTAGGCACACAGCAGCCCGCGCACGCACACACACACACACACACACACACACACGCACATGAGCTCAGGGGGGACTTTTGGCTTCAGTTTACACGTGCCGCTCCTCGGGCAAGAAAAAAACTCGGCCCAGCCCTGCCCGGATCCACCCCGGCCGCGGCACCCCCGCTCCCCCCTCCGGTGTGCGCTCGCTAGGAGCCGCTGGAAGCCCCGCCGCGCAGGGGCGAGGCGGCCGCGCAGATCCCGCGCGATAACCGCGGGCGCGCTGCCCGGGGCCGCACCGCCCGGCTCACCCGGGCTGCGCTGCCCGGAGCGCGGCCTGCACCGCCGGCCGCCAAGGGCAGAGCCCCTCACAGGGAGCCGATGCCCATCGCGGGGTCTCCAGCGTGTAGGAGAGGGCAGGGGGGCGCCCTTGGGGCGGCAGCGTACAGCGGCAGGGCCCCCCCTTGCCAACGGGCCCTCCGGGTCATTTCCTTCCAGGCGAGCAGATCGCTGGGAAATGAGATGCACATTTACCCTTGACGCCTTGCACGCATGGCTGAGGCTCCAGGTTAATTGATACTTAATGGAAATCATGCCTATGAATATACTTTCCATCATTTCACCCTTGGTGGACGTCATTACCGAGGCAAAGAGAGGGAGGGCGCGGGGGGGAAAAATAAAAATGTGTGGGTGAACGGTTAGCGCCGCTCGGGGACTCCGTCCGAAATAAGTGAGCCCTGTTCTCCGGTAGGAAGGAAGGAAGAAAAGCGCTGCCCGGCAGGCTCGGCCCTGCCCCCGCTCGGGCCGGTCACCCCCGCTGGCCCCCGTGCCCCAAGAAGCGTCGTCTCCAGCCCTCTCTCTCCTGCTTCATCCTGCAGTGGGAATCATATTTTCCGAGAGACACCCTCAGGAGCTCGAATCCGCCCTATTTCGGAGAAAGACGAAAAATGTAGGTGAAATATAATACGGGCCCAGCCAGAGCCACGTGTGACCGTCTGATGTGAATTGACAAAAAAATACTTGTGGTTACATAAAAGGCATCTCAGGCTCCTTCCCCATCACACCCCGCTCCTCCACCACCCCCACGCCTCCATGCCGTTTAACTCGCTTTGTCTCGCTGACCAGCCCGGTTGCCCCGCATGTGAGCACCCCGACGGGCCCTGTGCCCGCAGTGACACCCTGGCCCGGGCAGGGGCCCCGCGGCTCGGGCCGCACGCCTTTAGGAACTCGCGGAGGCTTAGGGACTCCCGTGCAGCCACGGAAAGGCGGGGGAGGTGGGAAAGGCCCGGGGACACGCACGGACAGACAGCAGCGAAAGCCCTTCGCCAGGGACCAGCAGGAAGGCAGAAGGCCGGGCCTGGCAGGGGGAGAGCGGCAGCACAGAGACGCTGCCTCACCCTGCGGAGTGGCACACGGGCTGCTTCCCGCATCCGCGCCGGACACCTCCGCTCCTCCTCCCGCGCAACCGCCGGGCCGGTGATTGCGCGGGCCAACGCCGTCCCCGCGCGGGGCTTGGAGCGGCGGTGGAGCCTCGGAGCCGGGGCTGGAGCGGGGCCGGGGCTCGGAGCGGGGCCGGGGGTGGAGCGGGGCCGGGGCTCGGTGCGGGGCCGGGGCTCGGAGCGGGGCCGGGGCTGGAACGTGGCCGGGGCTGGAACGGGGCCGCGGGCGCGCAGAGCGGGGCGCGGCGGGCGCGCAAGGGTGGAGCGCGGGCGCCCTCTGGCGGCGCGCAGCGGTAGCGGCAGGCAGCGCCCACCGCCCCGCACTGCCCGCGCTGCCCGCGGCCCCTCGGCCCCACCGCCGCCTCGCCAGAAACTCCAACTGCGCAACAGCGGCGGGGCCAGTGCTGACCGACTCTTCCTTTGCTTTCTGGTTTTGGGTTGGGTTTATTCCTTTTTCTTTTTTCCTTTATTTAATTTTTTTTCTTTTTTTTTTCTTCTTTTTTTCTTTTTTTTTTCTTTTTTTTTTTTTTTTTTTTTTCCGTTAAGTTTACAGTGCCATTTTCTTAGCACATTTCGGTAACCTTCTTTTATTTTTTTGCCAGAGCTATAATTAACTGCATACAAAGAATGTGCCTCGTTTACACATGGCAGCCAGGAAAGACGCCTGAGCTTTGAAGACGACTGCTATCGCGTTTTCGATCATGTTTCCCCACATATTACACCACGAAATCTCCATGTGTGGTAGTTTCAGAGTTATACGTTTTTGTATTGAAGATGTTATTTTGTTTGCCCGTGCTTTTATGTATTTATGGATTGATTTATGTAAACGAAAGTAAAGATGAATCTTTGTTCACCCCCTCCTTCATCGCACATGCCTGTGAATTATTCGATATAATGCGTGTGCACGAGACTGTGCATATGTGGAAACATATATTAACACAACCAATGGGTAGGAATTAAATTACTCTGTTTGACACTAGAAGTAACTTCCGTAGATGAACTGTGTTTCATCGATCGAGATGTTTGCTTTTCTTTCTGCCATTTTGAAATAAATGCAAGCTATATTAAAAACAGGTAAACAAAAGGAAAAATACATATACGAGGTAAAATGTGTCAATCTGCCTGATATAAAATATTAAAAAGATAGTGTGGACTTCGTGAAAATTTCTTAACAGGGCCTCTGCTGGAATTAACACAATGCAGTTATGTGTACAAGAATATTGTTTACGTATTGTTACAGATCACCCCCCTCTGTGGGTATTTGCGAAAATATTGAGGTTGACATCATATTGCAGTAGAATATCCAATAAAATACATTTGAACAAATAAGCGGACTTTGTAAAATCTCTGTTTCTTGACCTTCAGGTCTTTTTTCAGTCTGTTGCCTTGGCCCAACGCTGACATAGTGAAATTTATAGTCCAAGGTTTTAAGACCGAGTTTGTCTGCATTTTTTTACTTTTTTTTCCCCCCTAACAAACATAAACATCAAAATAAGGTGCTTTCAAAGAAAAGTGCCATAGCATATCGTAAACTCATTAGGTCCAGACGTCTAGCCATCTCAATGGTTTTATTATACCATGCTTCTTCCTGTTTTAAAAGAATTATAGGTATCTTCTCGACAATGGATGGGAAGCAATGCAACACCTTTTCCTGGCAGTGCATGCTTTTGCTTTCTTTTTATTTTCTTTTTTTTTTTTTTTTTTTTTTTTTTTCCAGAGGTAAAAAACATAAAACACCAGGTCTCTCAGCTCTCCCCTTAATCTTGAATTAACCGAACTGCTCGTAAATATTTACGGGTCCTTCATTTTAATGGTTGCTCTTTAAACAAAGCATTTTTTACAATGAACTTCATCTCAATTATCTTGATAAAGTCATGTGTGTTTATAAATGCAGAAGGCATGAGGCGCGTTGCTAAATGAGCTCTCGCCAACAAAGCCGAACGAACTTTTGGCAGCAGCCGCGTCCCCTTCCAGAGCTTCCAGCCTCCCAGTTACAGAAAGCAGAGGTTAGAAGCGACCCACCAGGAAAAAAACCCTGGGAATAAGAACCACGTTTAACCGAATGGGCGTCATTGTGTTTCCTTGGCTCCTGAGGACTGCTGTGGAAGTGTTTCCTAACCGATCCCAAGGGATCGCTGATGTTTGAGGGAGCGCTGGTACCTGAGGCCCGGGCACGGCGGCGGGCGCACCTACCCGGCCTCTCCGCACCGACCTCTGGCAGCAAATGTGGCTCAGGGAGGCGGGGGAAGGTGCCAGAGGTGCTGCTGGCCGGCAGCTCGGCCGGCCTTTCCCCCGGCCCGGACGCGCTCGGCCCGAGGGGGCTGCGCGGAAGGGCGGGCGGCGCAGGGGACATCGCGAGGGGCGCACAGATTTCTCCTCTCACCGCAGCGCTGTCGTTCGGTCACGGCAGATTTTATTGTGTAATAACTGACAACAATTACAACAGGTCCGTAGTGCGAGACACGGAGCGGTTCATTAATACAACAGTCACCGGGGGCAGGGACGGCAGCGAGCCGGGGCACCGGGAGGCGTTAGGCCTATGGCGAGCGGCTCCAAGGATGAGACAACCTCCTAACAGTGCACTAAAGGGGGGGGAAGCAGCTCGTGGCCTCTCTGTGGCATCTATTGCGAAGGATTCAGACCTAGAAAGCAGAAGTTTGGGGAAAGATTTCCTCTTAGTAGGTCGTGGACAGCACAGCAACCCCCATTGATTTAAGCGACTGCATTTTAATATATATTTTATTACGGTAATTATAATTAATTTCCTTACCTTCATTTTGGCAAAATAACTATCTAGCCTACATCACTTTTAAGAAACATGTCGAACATTTAACATCAGGTAGAGTTCCCAAAGCTAACGTGCACTCACAATATTGTCAGCTAAATGGTCTGGGAAGGAGAAGGGGATTATCAAGAGACTGAAAAACACGTCGAGCAAGACAAAATTTCCCGAAATACCTGACACAGACCACGTTTCACTTCTACAAAAAAAAAAAAAAAAAAAAAAAAAGCGATTGATTTAAAGTCCCTGGGGTGGAGTGGCGCAGGAGGAGGAGGAACGTATGGGGGGCTAAGGGGTGCAGGGGAAGAATAAAACCAAACTAAGAAAAGGGAGGAAAAAAAAAAGAAAAAAAAAAGAAAGACAAACCGAACCCAAATAACCCCCACACAACCAAACAAAAACAAGCAGCCACAACCCAAAACCAAAAGGACCCCCAACAACCAAAAACCCACACTCCCCCTATAAAAATCCAAACTCAAAACTAAATCAATACTCCCCAGCTACGTTTCCACCCCAGCGTTAGTCTCCTTTATTGCCTTTCTCCTTGTTCATCTTTTTCATTTTCATTCTTCTGTTCTGAAACCAGATTTTGACCTGTCTCTCTGTGAGGTTTAAAATCCTAGCTACTTCGTAACGGCGGTCTCGGGTGAGGTACATGTTAAACAGAAATTCCTTTTCCAGTTCCAGAGTTTGATACTTTGTGTAGGGACAACGCTTTTTCCTCGTTGAACGAGCGTGGATCCAGTTTGCTGCAGGGTTATCTGGAAGAAGGGAGGTATATAGGGAGCGGGGAGGGGGGGGGAGAGAAAGGTCGTTAAATTAATTTAACGAAGGATGGACTGTTTTCACAACTTTGGAGGAATTATCATAAAAGCCTTAATGCCCCAGTCTGTTTACTGTACAAATGATGTCTTGATGGTAGGTGGTTATGTGGAGTCTTTTATGGGTGCTTGTTGCTGCTTGCGCTGGGGTAGGCGTCTAGACGTTTTTATAGGTTAGTAAAACTATCAGTTTTGCACATTCGAGCCTTACAGGTTTCGGCAATAAATCAAAGGGGCTATTTCTTTCTTTCTTTCTCTCTCGCTTTCTTTCTTCCTTCCTTCCTTCCTTGCTTGCTTCCTTTCATACTTTCCTTCCTTCCTTCTCTCCTTCTCTCTTCCTTTCTTTCTTTTTCTCCCCCCCTCTCTCTGCCCCTATTCTTGTGTCTATTCCTCTCTGTCTCCCCCACTCCCCATTTTGTTTTGATTGTCTTTTTCTTTTCTTTTTCTTGTCTTTCTTCCTTTGGGTTTTTTTTTTTGGGGGGGGGGGGGTTCTTTTGTTGTTCTGGTTTTTTTTTTTACTTACTTGGGTCAAGTTGCTGCTGCTTCTCCTCTTTCAGATCGCTGTTCGGGCTGGGGTTGTGGCTGCAGGCGGCGGGGTCCTTGGAGCTGCCGGCAGGCGCTTTCTCCCGGGACTCCTGGAGGAAGGAGCTGCACGTGTACTCGGGCACACCGATCCCCTGGGACTCCCGAGACGAGGAGCACTCAGTCCTTTTGGAGGAGGAGGAAGAGGAGGAGGAAGACGAGGAGGCGGCTGCTCCCGTCTCCGGCTTTATCCCGTAGTGGCGCCCGTTGGAGGAGCCGGAGCTGGACGCGGAGCCGCCGCTGCTGCTGCCTCCGCTGCCTCCGCTGCCTCCGCTGCCTCCGCCGCCGCCGCCGCCGCCCGGGAAGCCCGGGAAGGGCTCGATCCAGGAGCGCACGTAGCGGCCAGCGTCGGCTGCCCCTAAGTGGGGCTGGTGCATATAGGGGTGGTAGATCCCGGTCATTGCCGCAGACGGCTGATGGTGAACAGTGGACCAGGAGGTGGAAAACACGGTGGATTTTGGTGCAAAGCTACAAGAGGAAAAATCTGAACTCTCTGCAACACCTGATGGCCTGGAGGTCGCACTGTGACCTCCCTGGACGAATCTACTCCCATAAACTTCTTCGCTTTCATGGCCTATGAGAGAATCGACATAATAGTTACTTATGGTGCCACTAGACGACATTTTAGGCTCCCCTCTTAGTCATATAAAAGGTTACACTGTTAACTGTATATGATACCCTCCCGGAGAACAATCGTAGTATTTTGCAGACTGCAACCCTCAACCATTGGTTGCGGAGCCCACGTGATCATATTTACCAATACTGCGAGTAAATCAATCCGCTAAACTGGGGCTGCTGTGATTAAAAAAAAAATCATCATCAACAAGGGCCCCGCACGGCGCGCCGCACCGCCTGCGCCCCCGCACCGCGCCGGGGCCGCCCGTCCTGCCCTGCCCGCCTGGCTGCCCGCCCTGCCCGCGCTGTCCTGCCCGCGCTGTCCTGCCCGTGCTGTCCTGCCCGTGCTGTCCTGCCCTCCCTGCTCCCCTGCCTGCCCTACTTGCCCGCCTGCCTGCCCTGCCTGCCCGGGGCGCGGCGGGCGTGGCCGCGCTGGCAGCCCACGGCCGAGGCGGGTGCGGACTATTTCTTCACCTTCTTTGAGCGATTTCTGCCATTCATTTCTTAATCAATGAGAGGCAGGGTGTTTAAGTAAATCCAACAGCCTTGGCTTGCTAATCACACTCCAAGCTGCTGAGGGAACCCGCTGGGAAAGGGGGATTCTTGCCTGTAAAAACAAACCATCGCAAGCTGGGACTGTAACGACTTCTCATAAAACAGGAAAATGTTACAGTAAAAGCACATTGCGGTACTTCCATATTTCAGAGCGTGCGCGGGTATTATAATCCGCTGCCCCCACCCCGGGACAGAAAGTTTCCACGGAAAGGATATACTTTTAAAAAGAGATGCCCATTGTGTTGTTTTAAAACAGGTGGAAGACCTCTGTAATGATTTTATGCCTTTCAATAAAAATTTTATGAGGTGTATTTGATTATAGATTAATGTGTCCCTAATAAAATGGACGGATGGAAATAGCAAAGCCTGTGTCTCCGAGCACAACTGACGTGTGGCTGAACACACGCTCCTCTATCTGCGGAATTTTGGGGCTGCACAGCCTTAACGCGGCCCCCGTGAAGGTGCGCGGTGCTGCCCGGGCGGGCAGAGGCAGCGCGGAGGAGGCGGCCTGGTCCCGCGGCTGCCAGCGCAGGCGGACAGGCTGCGGCCCGCCGAGGGCAAGGGGCTGCCGCTGACCCCAGCTCGCAGGCACAGCCGTCTCCTCCGCCCCTAGTTCAGGGGGAGCCACGTTCAATGCCTACGTGAGATTTTTCTTTGCCCACTTTGCTTTCTTTTCCGTGCCTTCCCTCCCCAGCCTTCCCTCCCGGCCTGGCTTTTGTTGCCCGAGCGAAGCGATGCCCCGTTAGGATTGAAAAGTGGATTACCCATGGTCTTCTGCCCACGCCTGCTTCCCCGGGCGAGGGACCGTGGCTGTGCCGGGATCTGGAGGAAACGCAGAGAGTTAGTGGCGAGCCCGCAGCACAGCCCGCAGCACAGCCCGCCGGGGCCACGGACAGCAGCGCTGGGAAAACACTTCCTACTCGCGGGCCGTTATGAGGAAGGGACTGAAATTCCTGTTTATTTAATGATTTATTGCTCTCCTAGGTTGTTTTCTTCCTTTTTTTGCTTTTTTTTTTTTTTTTGCTTTTTTTTTTTTTGCTTTTTTTTTTTTTTCCTTTTCCTTAACCTTTTATTTTTTCCCTTTTTTAAATTTTTTTTTTAGTCGTTTGACTTAAGCATTTTCTTCTGCGATTTCATAATTTTTCTTACATTGTTCTCTAGAAGCAGGGTTTGTGGTATGGAGAAGAATTGCCCCTCTCTTCAAACAGATATAAATTGCTAAAGCAGTCAGATTAGAGTGAGCCTCCTTTTTACATACGTTAAACTCTTGGTATGGAGCCAGCTATTTACTTCCCACTGCCGAAACTTCTCTGTTGGTGTAGCGAGTATGGTTGAAAAGAAAAGAAAAGGCCGTGCGAATGTATGAAATATTTAAGGAGTTGGGGTTGTTTTGTTGGTTTGGGCGTTTTGGGGTTGTTTTATTGTTTGGGTTTTTTTGAGCATCGTTTTGCTATTTGTTTTCGAAACGGGAACAAGCACAAAATACCTAGGTGCTTGCGGCTCTCGCAGCTCCAAAATGATGATGCCTCGGTTTGAGGAATATATAGCCTCTTCCCTATGAGTAAATGTGCACATGAGGAAGGACTGGCTTAAATTAAATATCAGCGACGAAAGAGCAAACAGAATGCCACCAACAGCATTGTGAGCAGTATCTGTCACCAAGTCGCACAATATTGGCACTATCTTGAGTTTAATTTCTTGATTTAGAAACAGCTTAGGGGAGAAATGGGCGTTGATTGTGAGCAAGCTGGTTTCCCAGCGCGAACAGTAGCCACGCTGCTTCTCCAGCACCCGTTTGAAGGTGAAAGTATGCCCAAGTATTTGCACTTCAATTTGAAGTCATGTTCATTTGCAAGCTATTTGCAGTTCTGCTTAGTATATCTGCTCACACGGGCATTGCCCCGCTCTCAGCACACATGCCCTGCCTCAGCTTCCAGCGCAGAGCCCTGCTAATACCATTTTTCAGCTATGTACAGAAAGGGTTAAGAGTCGTGAACGTCATTAGCTGGTTGTGTGCTACTAAAATGGAATTGCGAGAAATAAAACGATCTCTGAGCAAACAGAAACGGTGCAGGGTGACAAAAGTAGGTCTGAAGAGACTGGTGTACTTTTGTAAGCACGACTGGGAGGATTTTTGCTCAAAAAAAGCCAACCTCGCCAGATGCTGGAATATTTTGAGGGAATATTTTTTCCATCCACGGTCTTCTGAAAGCTGTTGAGCAGACCGAAAATCGAGCTCCTTAACATTTACTTATGCCCAGCTTTGCGCTTATTATGGAGGTTTTTTGTTGGTTTTTCCTTCTTTATTTTAGCTAGCAAAGACACGAAAGCAAAGTCTGCACATTGTAAGCAAGCAGTGAGTGATATTTTTTAAATCAATGTACAAACGTCAAATAAAATGACACACATATTCCTGACAGCTTGTAGTAGAAAGATATTTTTATCACTTACCATTTACGAGTTGTACAAGTTGATTGGATGAGGACGTCCAGTTTAGGTCATAATATTTTACAACTTTTTTTATCCATTCTCTTTTTTTTTTGTTTTGTTTTGTTTTTTGGGTTTTTTGTTTTGGTTTTTTGTTTTTTGTGGTTTTTTTTGCATTCAGTTTGTCAGACTGCGAATATCACACAATATTTTATCAATTAATCAGTTGTTTACAGACACATATATAAATTAATTAGGTTTACATCATTTCCCGGCCCAGTCTCCACCCCACCCCTTAGAAAAAGAAAAAAAAAAAAAAAAGGAAGGGGGGGAAAAAAATGGAGGAAAAGAAAGAAAGAGTGCCAGGAGGACACACACAAAGACCAGAATATGGTAAAAAAGGTACACCAGTCCAAAAAGTTGCTGATTGAGAAAGATCATTAGACCAACCTGCATCTGTGCTTCAAACATTTGTAGAAAACCAAAGGAACCGCAGTAGTTTACAGAGTTTATTGCATTATACATGCAAACAGAACATGCACAAGAAGGACAATTTGCTGCTGAACGACTACTATTCCACATATGCACCACAAGGAAATGTCTACAATGGAGAAGAAGGAGATATTCCATTTTACGAAGGACAATCTCTAAGTTCATTTGAGAGGATAGTTACATTATAATGTGCTTCTCTTTCCCCCCGCCCCCACAGTTTCCCCCCCGCTCTTTTTCTGAAAGTATTGAATGTACTCAAAATGTTATGGCCCGTGTAACAGCCCCACATAAATACCATTTTGTTAGTAAAAACATGAAAAAGTCACATTGCTTGGATGTTCGACAGTTCCAATAAGTTAAGACCAAATGATAATATTCAATAATAGTTACCCTGCATTACGATGAGAACAAAAATAAATTACACGTGCTAGGTTTTATATATACTCATCATAGTAATACATATTCACTTGCAGCGCTAAAAGAAGGACGAAGAGTCACATTCTATCAGAAAACAAAACAAAACAAAACAAAACTGGAAAATGCCGGGTTTTGCCAGAGTCTCTCCTGCCTTTATCAAGTGGTGGTGCTGTGCCCATTCCTCACTGGTGCCCCCCCCGGGGTTAGGGTTTAAGAGAAGGTCAGATTAGCGGTCAGTTCCCGGATTCGGTTCTCCCTGCTCATCTTCTTGAGCTTCATTCTGCGGTTTTGAAACCAAATCTTGACCTGCCTGTCAGTGAGGTTTACGCTCTTACTGATCTCTAGACGGCGCTCTCGAGTGAGATACATATTGAATAAGAACTCTTTCTCTAATTCCAGTGTTTGGTGTTTAGTATAAGGACACCTCTTCTTTCTGCCACTCTTTGCAGTTAGCCAATTGCTTGTTGGAGTATCAGACTTGATTTCCTCTATCAAAATCAAAGAAGAAGAAAAAAAAAATCAAAAATACCTCAGACTGTTAGCGTGTACCCTTGGCCATGACCCCTCCTCTGCAGTGTCTGGCAGATATGGTGGATGTGGGCATTAAACACCGCTCGGGTGAGGTGCGGGCTCGGTGAGGGGACCTGGGCTCGCCTGTCCCCAGCACGGCACCCTGCCCTGCGGCCACCCCGCTCTCCTGCTCCTGCCAGAAAGGCTCCCTCAAGTTTTCGGCCGGCGTTTAGCATTTCAACAATATTTAACCTGCCATCCGCCCCACGGACACGTCTTAGCGGGTCTAGCCTCGCCATGGCCGACTCGGGCTCCCACGACAATTGCCACGAAAATATTCCAATTACAAAATAGTCTCGCACTGTAATTTGAAGCATCATCCCCACACACATCAGCTGAATCACGCAAGCACACCTATAAACAGATCTAGACATTTTCCAGACAAAATGATATACAAGAAATTACGACCCCCTATCTTGGATTGTTTTTTTCATTTTCCTTTTAGGTTTTCTTTTCCCCACCAGAAATAAATCTACCCCACAAGGAGCTAGACCTGGGCTACTAAATAAAATTCAGATAAAGAAATTTTCAAAGCACACAGAAGGTAAAAATCGACCTAGAGGTTGCAAAGTACATTTTGATAGCAGAAAAATTCTCATTTTGGGATTCTTCGATACACGCCGTTCAAAAGAAAGGCGTTAGTGCACTTTAAAAAGGAAAATAAAATCAGAGTGCCACCATTTTCAGCTTTCAAAAGCATTTCAAAATACTGGTGCACTTTTGGAGACCAACCCAAGGTTATCTAAAGCACCACATTGAAATATTCCACCCTTGGACCAGGCAGATAGCGGGCTGCTGCTTTCATTGTGCATTTCTTTCCAACTTTACCCAGCCTGGTAGCACCTATTCCTCACCTATTTTAAGAGGATCGTAATTAACTTTAAATGCAATCAAACCGCAGTAAGGCTCAGTGGAAAAAAAAAAAAAAAAAAAAAAAAAGAGGCGAAATACTTTCGAGAGAAAAGTTGAGCTGCTCGTATTTTACAACCTCCAGACCTGCTTTTTTTTAGAGGTATGGGGCTGCTTTTGGCTGCTGCAGTGCATTACAGAGCACACGGCTATATTCCCCGCATCACAGAGGCTGTCTGCGTGCACGGGAGAGGCAGATCTCTACGGAAAATCTTTGGACCGTTTTGTGTCGCATTTTTGCCTGCCAAAATCTTCAGAGAGACAGCACCTGCAGCCCGATACTCCTTAGCATTAAATGTGATGGCTGTGATGCTCGTTAGTATATTCGAGCGTGCTTTATGGTGCTGGCGTGTTGGAGTTACACCACGGCACGGCTTAAACTCGGTAATACAGACCTTTACTCTCCTTCTCCTGGACTTCTGGGCTGGACACGGAGCCTTCGGGCAGACAGCTCCGCTCCTCTTGCAACGTGGACTTGGGCTCGGGACTTTCCACTTGAGAGACTTTAGCTGTGCTGTCTTGGTTGTTCGGGCTTTCATTCATTTTCTTTTCCAGCTGAAGTTGAGCAGATATCTGCGGTTTGGAGCTGCCGCGAGGGTTTAACTGTAACATTACAGTTGAACTCGTTTCAGGGCTATTATTGTACTCTTGGGTTTTCCCAGTGGCGTAGGTCTGGCTCAGTCTAAAATATCCTGGGACGGGAACCTCGGGGTTCTCAATGGGGCATGATTCAGACACCAGCCTCTGGTAGGAAGGGACGTCTGCAGAAATGAGTTTGGATCTCTTATCGGAATACATGCAGCAATTGCTTTCTTCTTTAATATTTGTAGTGAAGGAACAAGTGGGGACCTGCTGTGTAACAGGTTGCTCTATTCGACAAGATCTGTTCGGGTCTGTCCAAGTGTCTACTTGAGGTATATAAGGATGTACATTCATACCCATATTTTGGTGATTAACTTCTCTCTTAGCCAGAGACGGAAGGAGTCCACAGGTTTGCATCCCATACGTCCCAATGTCTGTGCTAGGTGGCATATACATGCTGGCGCTGTTGGAGTAGAAACTGTCACTCCTGCACGCACTGATGAGAGAATCTACTAAAAAAGTATTAGCGGCAGGAGAGCTGTTGGGAAAGGACATTTTGGGGCGGAATTTGAGGAAGAGAGATTGTGTCCTTTGTAGGCTGACATCTCTAGGAAAACATTCCCGTGTAATTGCGGATGCCTCCGCGCGACCACATGACAGGCGGGCCAATGGCAGCGCCCGCCGCCCCGCGCGCCGCCGCCCCGCCGCTGACGCGCCCCGCCGCGCCGCCCCGCCGCGCCCCGCCGCGGTCAACAGCGCCCCCTGCGGCGGCGCGCGGGCACCGCAGCGCCCCGCGCCCGCGCTGCGGCACCGGCCCGCCGAGCCGCCCCCCCCGCGGCTCCGCGCCCGCGGAACCGCCGCGCCCCCGAGAGCCCCGCCGCTGACAAGTGCGGGGACAAAAGGTTGCGGGATTTATTAATGCGTATTAAGGAGAATCAGGGGCGATCAATAAAACCCTCATCTGCATTCTCGGGCTACTCGGTAATTTTCTTGCTTCTGAAGCTTTTTCAAGAGTTATACCCTCTGTTGCCGCGCACGGGAAGATATTTTATTAACAAATCAATCGAGACTTTGTAAAGGATAAGATTAATAGTTAAGATTTAGCATAATGGCGTTCGCGTTATGAATTATTGAAAATTATGCTATTGATTTTTTTCCTAGCTGCTAACCGAGAAGGTCAATTTTTGTTTTAACACAAATCGTCAAATATTAAAAGGTGGACTTTTGTCATAACTCGAATTTTATAGGGAAGCTACATTCCTAAAATTATTTTACAATGCTCTCTCCCGACCGCCTGGGAAAAAAAAAAAAAAAATAGGAGAAAGGGGGGAAAAAAAAAAAAAAGTGTTTTTTTCACTTGCCCTGCAAACCGAAAGCATCAAAAAGGTAGTTTCTCCTTCTGTAGTATTGCTCATCAAAAAACATACAGAAACTCATACTCTCACTGCAACTCCTTTAACTCCTTTAAGCAACTTTTTCTGACTTTTTTTTTTTTATAAGAATGATAAATGTATCTGTATTATAAAGCAAACAAACAGCAAAGAAAGCAACCAACAGAAGGCAACAGTAACTGTCTACATGGCAGATTAGAGTTTTCTGTCCCAACATTTTAATCGTGTTTTATTGTTTTTCCTCCCACTCCTTACCCGTATTTGCACCCGCAGCTACTACATTTTAAATAGTGGCGGTAGAAACTGTTTATTACTCTTTATCGTTTTACTTTCCTTTCTCTCTCTCCCCCCCCCCCCCCTTTTTTTTTTTTTTTTTTTTTTTCCCAAGCTGGAATATTTCTTATCTGGGACTAATGTTGTCAAGGACCCTCATGCACACAAAGTGAACTTGTTGATAATTTTTGCTTGGGACTCATTCGCCTGTTTATTTTGGGCCTTTCTACCATCAAAACACCCTTTCAGATCCCCAAGAGCAGGCAGCATGTGAAAGGATTTTAAAAAAAATTTAAATGCGCCTTTTGCACGCTTACAAACATGCGTTTTCCACCAGCGGGAATTTGGATTTTCCTCTGTTTCCTGGCATTTGGACGGTTTTGTACTTTACCGTACACTTTAGACTGCTGGAAACAATAACCCTATTTAAAATTTCGCGGTGGCAATGAGACAGACCTTTTAAAACCTTATCGCAGCTGTTCAAATACAACATCATTGTCAGGTTAAGAGCCAGAGTCTTTTATAGCCGCAGTCTCCAGCTCCGGGGTTGCCGGAGAGTTTAAATATTACCTTCGTAATATTCGCTGCTCGCAGGCTGTTTCGGCACATCCCCTGCGCCTGGCGCAGCCCCTGGCCGGCCCGGGCACGCTTGGCCGGGCGGGCTGAGCCGAGCGCCGGGCGCTGCGCAGCGCTGGCCGTGTAAGATCATGATCAGAGCCATGGCTAACACTCGCCTGAGCCGGGGAACAAGCCGCGGAGGAGCCCACGACGCTCCCTCCGAGCGCCGCGTCCCCCCCCTCCTCGCCTTCTAGCAATTTCCTCCTCTTCAACAACAGCCTGGACAACCCACAGAGTTTAAAGAAACAAAATACTATTTTTCTTGACGCGGTTTAAGGCTTGACTATTAAATCTAATCAGGAATTTTATGCCCATCAAATGGTTCTTTCATAATCTTTATTTACACTGTAAGAAAAGGGGTCCCAGAAATATCCCAGCTGAAAGTATCAGCGCAGAGCTTTGCGGCGGGTTTCGCCCAACAGTAAAGTTAAAACAATAAGCAAATGCTGAGCTGCTTTCCACGCCGGCCTCGCTGCTGCTGCTGCTGCTGCTGCTGCTGCTGCTGCTGCTGCTGCTGCTGCTGCTGCTCCTGGAGGAGCTGAATTCTGGGCTCCTGATTAGACATGAGGGCTCTTTGATTTTTTGTAATTGAAAATATTAATTTCATGCATGTCACTACACGGAAACTCAGATGACTGTTGTGATTATAATAATTTAAATATTACGTTCAGGACTGGCAAACGGCTCCATAAGACCCTTCGCTCACGGTAAATCATGAGGGGTTTAAAAACGGGCAGCAATTTTTTATTGAAAATGAACAGTAGAAAGTTTAAGTTTGATGTAAATAGAAGTTGAATAAACATGCGAGAGCCATTGGGGAACTGGGGACTTAGGCTCTGGGCATTTAATGTCACTATTGTTTTAAATCATATTAAAATGGAATAAAGTAATTAACATTAATAAATAAATCAATATTGTGCAATAAATGAGATATACAATCTACATTAATATAAAGGTTTTGCTCTCAGAGCCCCATATTTTTCGGAACGAGGGTGAAAAAATGCCCCAACCAATGGGTCCATGCAGATGTAAATTACTGTTTGTAATAAAGCATAGGTGGACATTACAGTTTTCTCCTCTAGCAAATGTCAGGGCTAAAAACTGGAGGTTACCAGACGTGGCAGCAGGGCTTAATTTTCACTGCCTTATCTCCCTGAACCTTATTACTGGTGATATGATTATGTTTTTGTCTCGGCTGTGCCGAGCATTCTCATAGTTGCAATTTGCTGTGTTTGTGTCTCATTATGTGAGGGGGATGGGAGAGGGGTACGAAAGAAGCTAGATATTTTGCAGATGCCTTCAGTAACAAAGGTATTTGCGAGAAATGTCTCATTTTTAAAATAGGCTGGAACCCAGGAAGCTTTTAGCAAATTTCCTTTGATTTACTTGATTTCACCATTTTATCTAGGGTGCCTTTAAACGCTGTATATTTTATGCCACGCTGTTATATTGCAGGGACATTGAAGAATAATTTTATTTAAGAAAAAAAAATTGGCTACGATATTGTGTCTTTTCTTCTTTTAATAAAGCAATTGTCACGTTGCCCAGATTTCTATGTGCCGTATTTTCATAGAAAGAGTCGGCGTCTGAGCTGAGGGCTCAGATTCTCTAGGTTTTTTTTGTCCGAGGTTTGGGGACAGACATACTGATGACATTATGCTTTTTCCTAAATATGAGAGCTTATAAAATAAACAAAATAGCAGGCTGGTCTTTCCTTCAAAGGTGCTCTTTCTAAGCGTAAGGACCGCACAGTAGCGCTGACCATAGTATGCTCAGCTTCGCCCTAAGCCCCAGCACTTCTCCTATAGTATTTCCATATTTTTGTGGACACAAAAATGCCTGAGTGTGATGAGATTTTAGCGTGGATATTGGTGGCCGGTGCAGCCTTCAGCCTCGGTATTTGTGCTGCACATTTATCTTTCGGCAGATTCCTGCCGCGTTTATATTTTAATCAGAAAATAAGCAAATGCCCTTTTCGTTCTACATAAAGGACAAACCCAAAGACATTTGGAAATAGCTCACAATCTTTTCTATCTAGAGGAATTTAACTGAGAGAAGGGTAAAAAGAAAAAATAGAAGAGGTTACCAACTCGCACAGAATCATCACATTTACACAATGGTTCCAAAAAAGAAGAAAGCGGCATTTCCACGTTCTGGGGTGTAGATAGAATTTTCCAAAATGCCCAGAGCACCCTGGCTCCCATCACCCGCTCACGTTCTCTGAGTTCGGCCTCACTGGAATTGCGAGGGCTTCGAGCACCTCGTATGGCGCCTGATGGGCTCGGGGTCCGTGTGGGCTCTCGCAAGGAGCCCTCTCATGCCATGAAAAACAAACACCAAAACTTCGCTAAACATTTCCCCCTAGGAAAGTGTATGTCCACCGAGAGACCAGGGTATTTTCCTCCGGGATACGGCTCTGCCTGCAAGGGATACCTCTGGCGTCAGGGATCCCAAGGATTTTGGATTGTACAATGCCGTTTTATTACCGACGGAAAGGCTATTTCTAGGAAAGTGTTAACAATGAACTTCTAAAAAAAACCACAAAAAACCAAAGAAAAAGAAAAAAATAAACCACACACCAACAATCCAGCAAAGTGCCAACAAATGCGTTCACGAGACACTGGGCTTTAAAAAATGCGGAATATGACTAAGACAACATGAAATAGATTTCGGTGAATTCTACAAATAAACAGAAAACAGCGAAACCCTTACTTTCCTCAGGTTCTGACCAGAAGTGCACACTGGAAGGAAAAAAGGATAAAACAAAACAAAAAAATCCCAGAAAGACAGAACATGCTCGGTTTCTGGAGAACGTCCAAGAAATTCATAAGATCCACTTTAAATCTGTAAGCTCTACTTTCATTTTAATAGATCTCCACAGCACTTTTAAAGAGGGGGACTTCATTCAGCAATGCCTTGGCAAGGTGATGTTATGATATTAAAAATATCTTCTTTTCTCTTTCGTCTCCCTGTCTTTCTTTTAAAAAACAAGCACTCTCGGGACCTAATGTTAATCTCGCTTTTAAATAAAAGACGTTTTTAACATTATGTTTTCTGTACCTAGAGGTTTATTTAAGAAAATCCTCAAGTAAGAATCGAAGATAAATCGTGGAAATGCATGTTTTTATATTACTTTTGTTCCACCCGCGTTAAGGCTGTCCTTAAAAGAGTAGACAGATTTTCGTTCTAGGGAACGAATTCTGAATATCTTTGGGGTTTGATTTTTTTTTTTCTTTCTTAAAATTATGGGATTTTTTTAAAGCTCGGATGCATTATAAAAGATTACGACCAAAAAAAAAATTCTTTTAAAGTGGCATATTTCTCCAGCACGTCACGGTTATGGGTTATTTGTTTAATAAATCTTTTTGATGCTTTATTTTCTCATTTGGAAGGCCCTGAAATCTTATCGTTACTTATATATTAGATATTTTATTAGCAGTGGAATTATTATTAGGGGGAGAAGAGGCTGGAGCACCAGAGGCTGCGGCATTGCAGCGCCTGGGCGCGCCCTCGTGTGGCCGCTGCCCGCCTGACACCGGGAATTCTCTCCAGCTCTTTCTCCTCAGCTCAATTTGCTCACTCGTGGGTTTCTTCCTTTCTTTTTAAATAGAAGCTTAACACCGCTATCACTTAGCGTTTATGCAAGATTAGTGCTGCGGCGTTTCGGTTTCCGCAGCCCGCTTTTGCGGTGTCTTGGCATTTGGAAGGCGCATTAATAGGCTGAGATAGACTGAATGTTAAAGCACTGCAGGGAACAGAAAACCGAAGCGTCTCGCTCTCGCCCTGTGGATTAAAGATCGGGAGACACGCGAGAATTTTGCTATAAGGTCAGGCAAAATGCCATGAGGAATTCCCTGTGACTCCACGCATCTCTAATTAATGGGCTTTGTGGGGAAACTGCATAGAAATACTGTCTTTCTCCCTAAATTACGAGACATTTCCTACATTTTTAAATTATTTTTTTTCTAACCATACCCCTCTTTTTCTTATGAGCTAAAAAAAAAAAAAAAAGAAAAAAAAAGAAAAAAAAGAAAACAAAGAAAACCAGAAAAAAAAAAAAAAAAGAAAAAATCTTTTTGGGTCGAATTCCCAGGGCACAGAAGAGAAAGAGAGGGAAGTGAGGAGCCCCCTGTGCTCCAGCTGGCAGGGACTGGAGCAGGGCACGCTCCTTGCACGACGCCGAGAGCTCACCTCGACCCAGCCGGGATTTTCTTTGCGTTATGATGCATTTGCTAATATGGCCAGCTATGCGGTAAAAAGTGTGTGTGTGGCTGTGCGTGCGTGTGAGAGAGAGCGAGGGAGGGAGGGAGTGAGACAGAGAGAGAGTGGGTGGTGGTTGAAAATAACAGAGGAACCTTAAGGCGCCTAATTATTCAGAAAGGTTAAAGGTGATGACCTTGACATTTTGGAAGTTCAAAGGCATACACTTATGTTTTTCTTGCTAAAGTGTTTTAAAAAAATTTTTTTTAGTCATGCCTCCCTCTTCTTCTATTTCTCTATTTTTTGAATTCTCCGTCTTTTCCTTACTTAGTTGGCACCTTTGCCTTCCCTGCCTGCGAGCGTAGCGAGAGCCACCTCGTCCTATTCAAAAAAGGCAAATTCTTTTCTCACTCGTCGCCTTTATTGCACATTGCGGAAATCTCTTTTTCGCCCACCAGAAGGTGTATAATATAACCCAATTAAGCTGTTTAGAACCTCGGGTTTTATGGTGTTGTCTAGACAGTTCAAGGTTTTGTAAACAGCCCAGCCAGGTCACGCAAGATAAAGCGGCGAGGAGCGGAGCGGATCTGCTCCGGGTGCCGGCCCCCGGCGGGGCCCGCAGCGCGCTCCGCTCCGCTCCCGCCAGCGCCGCGCTCCGCGAGCCCTGCCCGCTTTAAGAGAGCCACCCCTCTGCTCCCAAAAGTGCTGGGGGTGGGTCTGCTTTGGGGTAGGGTTTTTTCTTTTTTTTTTTTTTCCCCATATTTTTTCATTTTCTTTTTTTCCTTTTTTTTTTTTTTTTTTTTTTTTTTCCCAACTAGTGCCAATTGTTTATTGCTCCCTCTTGCCTGACTCGCTCGGAGACCTCGGTCTTTCTGCCTTGCTCTTCACTAACAAGTAAACAGTCATTGACATTGGGGACTGTGGGCTTTTTTGGAGCCTGAGCAGTTAAACGAAAAGCCTTTTTCGTTGTTTATAGTAATGGTAGCACCATCAGAAGTGATGGTGTGCAGACAGCCATGTTGGCTCTGTCTCACAGCGAGCGGGGAAGGTACGCATACCTACAAAGGGAGAGTCAGCCATCTGAACGATCGCTTAATTTAAATGCTTTTAAAATAACCCGACTAGGCTTCCTCACGTTATTATTTAACTGAACTTGGCTCTAGCCCGGAAAACGCTAGGATCCTTCGGAGATGGAAATCCATACAGTGCACGGAAGTTATAACCTTAACTTTACTAGAAACCATTTATTCACATGAAAAAGACAGTGGCCCATGCTTTTGGATGACAATAGAAACATATATATATATATATTTTATATATAGCGAGCGTACATTTACCATCTCTTAAATAAACCGCATTCACTTAAAGGGAGGAAAGTGTTATCCTAGCTCAAAAGCAACAACAGAGCCCCCCCCGAACTCAATGAATTGTAAGCAACAACTACCAGACACACTGCAGGTCCATTGCTGGTACTGTGGGAGAGGAAAAAAAAGCACCTTTGGCGAAAAACACTCGAGAGTGGACAGTTGGATTTACCCTAGTTTCCCCTTATCAGGAATCTGCTTCTCCAAGCCCCGAAATCTCCAGTGGCCATTCAGTGTGGGGAGTTGCACATGAAAATGAAACTTTGAGTTCCGCAGGGTGGATGTGTCAAGTAAACAAATTAACTTTTGCATTCAGATGGTAGGTCACAGAGACCGATATATTCTTTGTTTTTCTTCTTTCTTCCTGTTCTCTTGCTTTCTTCTTATTTTTAATTTTTTTCCTTTCTCTTTCCTTTTTCTTTTTTCTTTTTTTTTTTCTTTCTTTCTTTCTTTTCTTTTTTTTTTTTTTTTTTTTTTTTAAAACAAGGGATTCCCTGTGAAATATTGGAGTCGATCTCTGTTCAGTTTCTTTTCTTTCATCCTTCGATTCTGGAACCAGATTTTAACTTGCCGGTCAGTGAGGTTGAGCATTCTGGACAGCTGCAGTCTCTTCTCTTTGTTTATGTACACGTTGAAGAAAAATTCCCGTTCCAGTTCTCTTATCTGATATTTGGTATAGGGGCACCTCTTTTTCCTTGATCGCTGGGGAATTGCTGAAATTCAAGAGAGAAGAAACTGATTTACGCTGTTGCTACGAACATGCTCCGCTAGGATTTGATCAGGGACTTTGATAATATCCCATTGCCTGGAAAGCAGCCCTCTAGCACTTCAAAAAATATTCCCGACGCTTATAATCTCCGGGTGACTTAGCAAAAAAAGCTAATATTTCCCAACTTCTCCTTAAAAGAGAGCTCTTCGAGCAATACAGAGAGATATTTAAATGGGCTGGAAAAATTCCAAGTTTCTCAAACTCCTCTCACACACACCCCCCGCCCCAAACAAACGGAGATCTTAAGCTCTAAACCGAAGGCAGCTCTGAGCACTACCTGTGAAATCTCTCCGTCTCCCCACGACGAATCAACAATTTAATAACAATTAATATCCTCTTCCAAGAATACCTTAAGCCCACCTAAATTGGTTTCCTATCGTAAACACGCTTTACAACGGTAAAGGAAATCTTATAGGATATATAAAATCCTTTGGATGCTTATAAAATTGCACATAAAATGCGGCTTGACAAAGTGTTGGCCTTGTACTCTTGCCCCCAATTTACTACTGATACCTACCTGAACTGTTGCTCTTCTCTGCAACAGCCTCACCAGAAGGGGAATCGGCGCTGTTTGCTGGTGTCACTTTCTTCTCCTGGCTGGAAGGTGTTTTACTGCAAGTGCTGTTCTGGGCTTTCAAGTCGCCCTTCTCCGCGTCCCCCTCGCTCTCGGAGTGCTGCTGGTACGGGGGTCCGGGGGCTGTCTCGTAAAACTGGTCGAAGCCTTGCGGCAGGATGCCGTTCCTCCCCACCGAGCTGTAGAAGTTGGAGGCGGCGGGAGACGGTCCGTGGTGGCCGCAGACAGGGTCCGTTTTGAACAACATTTCCGTCCTCCTGTTCGCAGGCTGCAGAAAGTCTCTGTGCATCACCTCTTCAGCTGAGTAATAAGGAGCATAACTGCCCCTATACTGCCATTTGCTGCGCTCTAATCCGTATTCCCTGAATGCTACTTCGCGCACAGGTTGAACATGAGGTAAATTAGAAGAATAAGGAAAAGTCATTTGACAGGACGACGATTGAGACAAAAAAGAGGGCTTCGTCGAGAAATCTGAGGGTGAGACGTAATAGGCGCACCCTGGCAGATACATATTGGATGTGCCGTGACTGCAATCGTCAAACTCAGTCATGTCTTCCTTTTTGCGATTGCAAGCAACCAGGAGGCTTCAATGCATTGAACAAGATCCATCTATTGCACAAGAGGGTTTGGACAGGATCAACTAAGAAAAAATCCCCACCGTGTGCTGACGTGCAATTCATCTTGATTGATTCTAGTGGTAATTATGTCACGTGACGCGATGTAGAAATGTCCTTATATCTATATCAGCCCCTCGGAAAGGCTCCTAAGATCTCTCCAAAGAGCCCTCCCAGCACGGGGAGGCGAGCGCGCCGTTTGTACAAATATAGCCGGTGTTAAGTCTCATCCTTTCAGCAGGCGATGTGAGCCACGCGTAGGTGGTGCGGATCACCTGGGGCCGCGCCGCCCGGGCAGGCGCCTGCCCACCGCCGGAGCCCGGCGCGGAGCCCCGCGGAGCGCAGCCCCCCGCCCGCATCTCCGCCCGGCCTCCCCGGGCAGCGAGGGGGGAGCGCTGCCACCGCCGGGGAAGGCAGCCCCCGGAGCGAGGGTCGGGGGCTCACGGACGGGCACCCCCGGCTCGGAAACGTGATCGCTTCCTCCTTAGAGGGAGCGATACTCTCCGGCCGCCGCTCAAGCAGATGATGAGCGGGTGGGTGATGGCTCACTCAGGAAAGGCAAGTCCCATTCACACGTTCGAGTGCACGACCGGATCTGCCCGCCCGGCTCCTGCAATCCACAGTTGGCATCAAAACCGGTCACGAAATTCAAAGCCCGAGTTTCGATCACCTCGTTTTCCCTCGCTTATAAGCCCGAACACTGCGCACTTGTGTCAGGGCGCCAAACTGAAATGAGAAATACGCAAACAGAACATCTCTCAGCGGCCGGATTTACGAAAGGGAGACACTTTCGGGCTCTCTGTAAGGCAGAGGGCTATGGCAGGAAAAGAAGTCCACCAAGCACGGTTTCCTTGGGAAGCAGAGCAGCAGACAAAGTGACCTCTGTTCCCCTGCCTCCAACTCCCACCAAAATGTTCATTTTCATTGGAAGGGAAAAGCAAGACTTGGGAGCGGGCGACGCGCACAGCAGCCGCCAGCCCCACTCCCGCCCTGCCTTCGAGGGCTCATTTTTGCCAATTTTCCCTTTTTCCTTGAAATATGATTTTATACAGACAAGCACAAACAGGCCCGCAAAGGCTGAAAATAGAGGAGAATAAAGAATACACGCCAGCAATAGCCCTTTACTCGACCAATTCCTCATTCCAGAAACATTTGCCAGCTCTCTATGGGAATGGGTTTTTTCCGCCACTGTACAGCATAGCCAGGTTAGCTCCACCACATGTCGCTCTCCAAACAAGCCCGATATCTGGGCGAGCTCCCCAGGCCGAGCACGGCCGCCTCCGGGCACCCCAGCGATCCCCGGCCGGAGGCTCCGGTGGTGGACAGGCCCCGTGTCACCTCGGCAAAGGCAGCCTCCAGCTCCCGCAGCAATCGCAGAGCCCGGCAGGTGGGGAGCCGGCCCCACGGCGCTCCGAGCGAGCGGGAACAAGGCCCGTGGGCTCCCCGGCTCCTCGAGGCGGCCGTGCCCACCGAGGACTCGGCTCCGCTGCTGCAGGAGCCTCCCGCTCCCCCGGGCCAGGCGATGCGGAGAGGCTCCGGGGGCGGGAGCCCCGCAGCCCGGGCTGCGCCCCGCAGCCTGCTCCCCGCCCCGCCGCCTCCACCGGCACCGGCACGGCCCCTCCCGCATCCCCTGGCTCCCCAGAGCAGCCGAGGTCTACCCAAGGAGCTTCCAAGCCGCAGCACAGCTAGCCCTTTCTAAAAATAAAAAGACCAAAGCCAGGCAGATATTATGGAGCTCATTCTTAATAACGCCCCACGGCCGCCTCTTTCTTTCCTTTTCTCTTGTTCTTTGTACAGTTTGGGTTATTTTTTGTTCTTTCTTTTATTTTCTTTCTTTTTTTTTTTTTTTTTTTTTTTTGCTTTGATGCCTCACTCGCAAAACACCTCAAATGCCACACACTGCTCCCAGCAGATAGACTCTTGCAAGTTGCAAGTTATCACTAGAAATGAAAGTGCAAAACCACAATTCCCTCCCTTCATCGGCTTTCGAGCCCTCTCGGTTATGCTGCAACCGAAAAAACAACCTCCTAAAAATGATGTCTGCGCAGTTAAAATGGCTCCTGTGTCACTAATTACCCTGGACCTTGCAGCAAAGCAGGGCAGGGCTCCGTTTGGACTGTGCCCCCCCACCTAGGTTTCTGATCGCCTATCTCGTCAAGAGAGATGGTTCTGGAAACCGACGGAGCTTAATTTTCTTTACCGTTCAAACAACTATTTGCGCTTTAGCCAGAATCTTTCACCATCTTTTCGATGCAACAAGCCTAGCATCAATTAAATTTTGGTGCAGGAGCCAACCGGTTTCAACTAATTCAAGTTCAAAGACATGGCGACGATTTGTTAGTACGAAAGCCCTTTTAGGAAGCAGTCCTTTAAGAAACGATCTAATTTGGGAAATGTGAGACCAATATCACAGCAGAGACCCCGCTGGAATAAGGCAGAGCTGGGGGTCTCCGCCTGCCAGAGCGTTTTCACCCTGGGTCGGTCCCAGCCCAGCTCTGAACGTTAAAATAACACCCCCACACACACTCCCCCCCTTTTTTCCCTTTTCCCTTACAAAGATAAAATAGCACCCAAACATAAATGCATATCAAGTACACAGTCAGGCGAATACTTTACCGTTAGGCGTCTTGAAACATCTGCAATCGTTGCCTGGAATCACCAAGTATTCAGGTCCAAGAGACATTTCCAAATGCTCTCCGTGGAAATTAAGGCGACTTGCGTAACGTTTGGGCTTAAAAATATACCCGGTCCGGCTGGAGAAGATGCGGTATTTTTGTGCCACCCAAGATAAGACACTAACTTGACCTTAACTTTGTTATGGCGCCCCTAGTATCTGGAGAACGTGAACAGACACTGTCTGGCAGCTCTCGTAAAAACCGACTGGAGAAGAGATTCTGAGTCATTTCATTTATTGCCACTACAGTTCTGCAAGAAAGCTTTTCCTCTCTGCCAAACTTTAATTATTTATGCTCTTTTAGGAAGCACAAAGGCATCCAGAGCCATTCCCAACAAACCAAGTTGCGTTTGCAGCCTTATCAAAAGAGGAGGAATGGAGAGCCTCCTCGAAGGGCTTTATCGCGTTTAGGCTGCGGTAGAAATGCAAAGATGTTTATGTTTGAATAAATAAAGGGATGAGCCGTCGCCTGCATGCTGCGGAGGGACGCGGGCGTGGGCGCAGCAAGCGGGTGCCCGCTGCTCCATCCCGCCCCGCATACACCCGCAAAGCCGGTACAGGGGGCACCTGGTCAGACACCCGAAATAATCCACTCGAAGGGCGTGGAGTACATCCACCTCACTGGGGCGCATCTCCTGCGCACCCAGGCGGCGTGTGGCACACGCTTGTGCACACGTGTGCCCAGGGGACAGCTCGGGTGGGTGTGCACAGGCAGAGCCGCACAGGCAGGGCGCGTCCGCTCCTGCAGCCCTGCCACGCGTGTGTGCTCCCCACGGCCGGCCAGCTCTCCTCGCCCCTGCTCCAGAGCAAGGGATGAAAGCCGGAGCACGGGCACGCGTGAAATCATGCACCATTTTGTGCCGCCCGTGTGTCTGTGCACAGGATGAGCCCACAAACACGTACGTCTGGGTGTGCACACACGGTTACACACAGCGGGCACTGCTGAAGCGAGTGCATCTATAGATACACAGACACATTCAGAGATACATAACACACAGACTTTCTCAACAAATCGCAATTTAGATCCTACCTCCTCTGTCTTTCCTCTTTCCGTAGGCGATTTAAACTAGGAGCTTCACAATAAGCCATCATCGCGGATCAGATGCGTTTAATAAATAATATATTGCCTTTCACATATTTTCACCAGAGGTTCCTCTTCGAATTTCACATCACACGTGTAATAAAGGGACGGGTTGTACTGGGGAGGACTAGGATAGGGAAGAACAGCATAAGGGGTCAATTTCTCATGGACTGTAGCCGTCTGAGTAGTATTCCAGGAGAGAGTAAGAAAAGGGGCTTTATCTGGTTTTTGCTTTTCTCCTGGCTTGCATCATTGGGGTTGCTCCTAGTTTTTTTAATTAGGAAATGCCAGTGGATGAAGAGACCCTCATTGTCCGCAATGCGTCAACTCCCAGCACAGAGGCTGAACGTATCGAGATTTGGAGGGACCCAGGAACGGTTCCTGTGGCTGTGGATGGCTAGGTGTGCATCCCTCGCCCCCGGGGAGCTGTCACCCTGCGAGGCTTCGTCTCCCTTTTCCTGCTGGCAGCCACCCCACCATGAGCGAGCTCGGGTTTTGTCTGCGTTGGGCAATGCGGGCGGTAAGAGTGGCGACAAATGCTTTGGGCTGGTTTTCCTTCTCCCCCCGAAACACCACCCAAGCGTTACCTTTGGGGCTCTCTGGGAAGCTTTCGGGAAAATGGCTGCATCTCTGCCCGCCTAGGAATCCGAGATTTGTCTCCAAATTCATCTGGACTACCGTGCCCTCCCTTGCAAGCAAAGGAGTGAGTAGGAGGCAAGCTCAAATATGATTCTTTATGAAATAATGCATTTATTGCCTTCGGGAAGACTATAGCCCCGTGTAAGTTGGTAGCAGCTTTGTGCCGTTCCTTGCGGTTGTTTAGACTTTTTGTATACGCTACGAATGATATATCTGAGCCTATTTTACATGCCAGAAAAGAAGACAGCCTCTGCCAGACTAATTATTATTACTGTTGGGAGGCGTGGAAACACCCTTCGTTGAGAAATGAAGACTTAGGTGGAAATGGCAGCCAAAAGCCATTTTAATACGGACCTAAAAATCCCTGAAATTTTTCTTTTAGAATTCATATTCTGAGGTGTCAGACTAAGGGCAATGCGTAGTTTCCTCACGCCCTGGAGCTCTGGCCGGTCTGACTGCTCTGGTGCTGTAGAGGCCAGCGGCTTTCAGCAGAGAAAGCCTCTCATCAAGATACGGGAAAAATCAATCTCATTCTCGTCCCAAAATAGAGATCAAACGGCTTGGACACTGCTACCAGCCCCTCTGATTAGGTCATCCTCTGAGGTTTATATCTGGGCAAAACCCCGAACCGGGATTCTCACTTTTCCCTCCTAAGAATCTTTGCGGAAACGGCTATGGTGACTGACCGGTGAAACCAGGAATGGTGAAATCATTCCCACCAAATTTCCACCTCCTTGTTGTCCCGACTCCTGTGCCTGCAGCACCTCGGGGTGAGACGCGGGGCCCATCCTCCCCCCAGCTGAGCGTGGGCCCCTGGCCCGGCACTGCCCGCTGGCGTTCGCCTGTCGGGGCAGCGCTTGGACAAGGCCAAAGTCAGGAGCACTGGGAGGGCAGAGCTCGGCCCGGCCGCCTGGGGAGGCACCGGCGCCCGTCTCCGCGGGACCCCGCGGGACCCCGGGGGCACAGGGCAGCTTTTTCCCGTGAGAGGAACCTCTCGGCCGCGGCCCTGGAGCAGCCGTGCCAGCGGCCCCGGGGCACCCAGAGCCTCCCGGCCGTGCCGTGCCGTGCCGTGCCGTGCCGTGCCGTGCCCGTCCCGTCGGGGCGGGCCGCGGGCGCGGAGCGGCTGAGCCGGCGCTCAGGTTACGCGGGCCTTGCGCGGCTGTCACGTCACGCCGGGCTGCGGTCGGATCTGCGGCTCCGGGGGCTGGCGGGGGGGAGGGTGAAAAGGGGGAAAAAAAAAAAAACAGACTAAAGAAAAAGGTTTATTTGCTAACCACTTTCCCCATCGCTGCTCGAGCAGGTTACTCCAAACCACAAAACAAGCCGGCACCGCAGGCTCGCCCTGGCGTGCAGGGCAGCAGATGAAGGGAGCAGCCGGGACTCACAGAGCTGACGTCTTTACTAGGCGTTATTCCTTTATTTTGCTGCAAAATGGTGTTTACATACAGATAAAAGAAATCGATCTTAGTTTAGCACCGCTTGTTCTCCGGGGAAAGAGAGGGTAGGATGCAGGAGAAAATCTATATAAATGGAGAAAGAAAGGTAAAAAGCTGATAATACATGTTTCCATGCTGGTCCGGCTCATCTTCATCTTGGCTAAGAACTCAGCGTTGCCTATTTACGCAGGGATCCTACGCGTTTCGAGAACTTGGTTTAAATGGTAAAAAGACCCACTCCCCGCGTTTCCCTGGCGCGTACGCTCTACTCTAGGGGTGAACACTCCGGGCACAAGTTCATGCAGGAACGGGCGGACTCTGCTCTAGTACATAGAAAGAGCCTGCTCTCGCATTACTACTCTTTTCTTTTTCATCCTCCGGTTCTGAAACCAAATTTTAACTTGCTGGTCGCTTAAATTCAGTCTGTTTGATAGTTCTTTCCTCTTCTGTCGGTTAATAAACTCATTGAGGAGAAACTCGTTTTCCAATTCAGCAATTTGTTGTTTTGTGTACGGTTTCCGTTTCTTTCTTGATCTCCCCTGGGTGGGACACCAAGGCAAACCTACAACAAACACGTCGATAATTTAGTGGATCAAGTCTGGGTATGCAAATATAGAAATAAAAAAAAAATACCCAACAAAAAAACCCCAACAAAACCAACAACAACCTGCAAGATACCAGAGCTAAACTAGGTCGGAAAATTGAGCAAAGCACATCTGACAGCACAGTTTCTACCTAACCTCCGAGTCAGATTAAGCGATTTTTGCTTCGAAAGAGTTACAGGGAGGGTTACAAAGTAATTACAGGCATTTCTTTAAAAGAACTTATAGCTAGGTCGCTTCTAACTAAAGCGAGATATTTAAGGCATACCATCCTGCACTGAAGGTCTGAGGCATGACTGGACTGCTGCGGGCTGAACTGTCAGGTTCAAGTTGACGGGATTCTTGATGTCCTCCTTTAAGCTTGAATTGCAGGAATTCACTTCAAAAAGAGTAGCCGAGCCATGCAAACTTCTCTGCAGGCTCGAGTGGTCATACTTTACGGGCTTTAAGTTGGTTGTGTGAGTAACAGTTGGGTCATTTGCAAAAGGTTGCCTCTGCCTGCATCTCTCCTCTTGTTTGGAGCTCGTATCGTGGGCGTAATATTTGCTGTTGTCTTCCAGGCACTCCTTGTTGCCGTTGGAGCTGATGTTGATTGGAACGGAGCCGGGGAGGTAAGGCTGCGCCGCGCCGCCGAACGCGTGGCTCTGCGGCTGGGCTGCGCACGAACTTGAGCAAGTCCAGGGGATCGAGCTCCGGGGGTAGGAAATGGTGGGCAGAGCCGCCAATTGACTGCCATTAGCCCGCAAATTAGGAAAATAAAAGGAATCTGGAGATTGCAAATTCAAGAGAGAACCAACGTAGCCAGATCTGTAGAGACTGCGATCACACATTTCCAACAAAGGACTTCAGCTGTTCTTACAGCGGTATTTAGTTACAACAGGGAATAAGCGGAAAGCCTGAAACGATTGGACGAAACTTTGCAGACAGGTTCTTCAAAGCCGGTAATTTCAGCACCGCCTCCAGCGACCGAGCCACCGAGTCCCCGTCCTCCCCCCCCCCCACCTTTTTTTTTTTTTCTTCTTTCTCTTCACCCCCACTTTTTAAAAGTCTTATGATAACACTCGAAATATGAAAATATCGAGCTCACAAGGGGGAGGGGAAACCATGGTCTCCGCTTCTATAAAAGTGGCCGGGGAGGGTTGGCAGAGCTGCGGCGCCAGCGGAGAGATGAGAAGAAAACAAACATTTGCCGAGAGGACAGGGCAGCCCCGGGTGCAGCCCCCGTGCCGGCCGTGTCCCCCGGCTGGCAGCACCCTCCGGGCCACAGCCAAACCCACGGTAAGAGTGAGCAGCGAGGACTGGAAACTACTTGTGATGTCTATGAGATGTGAATGTTTAGGGCACACGAATGTACTTCTGCCCCTAACTGCATGATATGCATCTGCAAATGCGTGCAAATAAAGTCTTAATGGATCGGATATCACCGGGATGGTCACTCTGGCACTCTAATGACCAATATTCTCTTGGGTCCTCACGTCTGCCCATTTTTTCCCCTTTTGCCTTTTATCCTCACTTGGAAGCACTTCTAGGCGAGCAAGGCTTCTAAAACTCAGAGTCTGTTTTGTCTTTAAAATACAATCAAACAAACATCAACAAACAGAGAATAGCAACGGAAACAACACGGAATTACTTGAGCAACCCTCTGAGATTAAAATAAATAAATAAATAAAATAGACAGACTTCAAGAAAGAAAATGCCAGGGTCAGCTCTTCAGCAGAGAGGGTGTGAATGCAGCAGCGGGCAGAGGGGAGAGTCAGCCTCATCTCCCAGGTTGTGTGTGGGGAATCTCATGAGATTTCTTCTCATGAGAAGAAAATTTCCCTTATTGTTTTATTACTGTAGTATTTTGAGGAGTTACACACATTTTTACATTTTTAATTGATCAAACAAGAGCCCATTTATTCCGTTACCTCTCTCATTTCCCCACGGCTCCAGAGTTATTAAAATCTTTTCTGAGGGCATCCTCGCAGGACATTACTCCTGTCCTTAACAGAACCGTGCGGTTCTCGAGACATTGTTCTTCCCCCCGAGAAGAGGCAGGGCCCCGTGTGCTGCCCCCAAGGACACTGGCAGGGAGCTGGGAGGCTCGGAAGGAGAGCAGTACCCATGGGCTCTGCGCTCCCGGCCGCTCCCCGGCCGCCCCACAATCCGCGGGACACCGGGGGCCGATCAGGCCCCCGGACCGGGCGATTCTGCTCTCGGCCTGTTTCCCAAGATCATCTCCCCTGCTGTGTGCGAGCCCGGCGTCAAGCGAAGCCTTAATGCCCGGAGTTTCCCACTTTCATTACCTCAGTTAAAAACTTGAACCTAGTTAGCATGTAGGGTTAATTTTCCCTGTTGTTATCCTCTTAATCACAGTTTTAATCTTGGTTTTATTTCTAAGGCGAGATCAGAGACCCTGCCCTTCTTGACATTCTCCTAATCAAATTCATCTTTCTGTTTAATGGGAAATTGAGGGAAATTCTGCAGTAATTTCATTGCCCTGGAAAAAAAATCTTTAAATGATTGCTCTCTCCTAGACCACACAGGACCACACAAGCACTGCTGGAGGATATTGCTGACCACTGCCTTTAATTTTTATTGTTTGAATTATGTCTACCAATTGAATCTCCCTCTTATTAGCTGACTTTTATTCTAACTTTGTGTTCCCTAAGAAGATGGGCGATATTTTTTTTCATAGTCGCCTTTTACCGAAGAACTGACTCTGATTTTCGGTTCTTGGAAGAGAAAAAGAACATTCAGTTCAAAGGCTATATTTTTGTCTGCAATAAACACAAGGAATGGATGTGAGCTCCCAGTTACCGGAAAGAAAGGTGACACTTCAAACCAGCTTTTATGGGGTAAGAGAAAACAGAGCTTTCAATTAATATTCAACTCATTTGTAATTGCTAATTAATCCAAAAAAGAAAGAAAAATGACAAAATGAAAGAAAAACAGATAAAATAATAAAAACCTGAAATAGCTGGAGACACTCACATTTCGGAAAATGTTTAAATCTACATGGAAAAACATTTACAGAAACATCTTGTTCTAGAGGCGGCTGGCCTCGGAGCCGAGGAGAGCGGGGTGAGCAGAGGGAGAGCCTCATGCGGACTTGAGCCGCTTTTTCCAGCCCCAGCCGGCTGCTGCTTTGGGGGCGGCGTGTTAATGCCGCGGTTGTCCCCCCGCCTGTGTCTGTACAGGAAATATCACCACCGAGGAACAGAGCGACCCGGAGGCCTGCTTTCACACGCTCTTTTCCTCTTTTCCGCTCTTCTTTTTTTATTATTATTTATTTTTATTTTTATTTTATTTTATTTCCTGATTTTTAAATAGGCGTCCGGGATGGCCTGGACATCAGAGCTGACCACACGCTATAATTTCACCAGCGTAGTCTTCCAGTTTACAGAGCAAGAGTGCTCAGCGTGTGACCGAGCAGCCTCCCTCGCTCATTTATCACTCGGAAATGCGAGAAGGCTTGCCCTGCCTATGCCGGGGGTTGTCCAGGAGATGGCAGGATTGCCTCAGACATGGCTGGGAAACAGCGCTGCCTGACAGGAGCCAAGCAATGCATCACTGCGCCACTGTGCATTTCCCATTCGGTTTGTCGAGGTCCATGTTAATTATCTGCAATAAGGTGCGCTCCGTTTCAGGCGGATCATCGCACCCTTTTCTCTGAACATGGGCGGCTGGGGCCGGCTGCAGCTGGGGCGGCGAGGCTGCAGCCCTGCCCCGGGGCCACGTGGAACTGATGTCCTGAAGAGCCCAAGCCGTGGCCAAGGAGCTTTTGAACAAGGCTCACCAATGCCCCGGCTCAGAAAACCCTTTTAATCTCAGCCGGTAGGTAGAGCAGAAGACGTGCGCCTCACTTTCCTCCTGCCTGGAGCTGCTGGCTTCTAAATGATCCTGCACGTTCTTACGAAATTAAAATGGGACTCCTCTCCATCTGGTACAGATTTGCCAGACAGTTCGGGTTTCCTCCTGCCCGGGGAAGGCGGCTTTGGCTCGGCAAACTGCGCCTTCTGGAAGCACGGAGCCCGGCAAAGCCAAAGGTTAAGCCTGGAAGGAGGAAGAGAGCAGCCCGCGATGGCTCCGCGGCCGGGAAACAAAACAGCTCTGGCAGTGCCCGGCCGTCCGCCAGCAGGGAGACTCGGTGGGAGGAAAAAAACCTCTGTAGAATTAATGGCAGTATGTGTGGGTGAGTGGGGGTACCAGGGGGAGAAGAGAAGAATTTAAAACATTCGGAGAAAACAAAGTTGCATCAGCAGAGAGGGCTGTTCCAGGCACGTAAATGATGAGCACCACAAGCGCCCTTTTATGCTAGAATTAAACAAAAATGCGCTTTGCGATAAAATCTGAACTGTTCAGAAATGGACTTTTTTCCTCCGTTCAGGGAAAACAAACGCCGTGAACGTGCAAGTGGAGTAGAAAGGGGAAGGAAGAGTGCGGAGGAGGCGGAAGATAAGCTCCCGATGAAGCCAGCCGGTTGCAGAGAAAACGGAGTTGAATCGCTCCGGGCCGGCCGCCGGGGAACCGGCAAGTGCCGGGGCATTTTGGAAATGGAGAACAAAGGGGCGGCAGGCTGCCCTCGGCCGCCAGACACCGGGCACACAGAGCAGGGCTCGGAGGAAGAGGGAAAACACGGCCCTTCGCCTGCTCCCCACGCCCTGTGCTTCTCGCCGGCAGCATTTCTTTCTCACTAAAACCCTTTCCTATCGACAGGGCACTCTCGGATGCTCTTCCTCATCCTTTAATACACGACTCGTTGTATCTACCTCTCATGTCACTTACACGAGTCCTGTAAGTGTCCCTGAAAGGATCCCAGGCAAACCTGGAGCCCTTGAAACCCCCTGCGGCAAAAGAAGGCGAATTTATTTCTCTCTTTTTATATATAGTGAAAAGAAATCATTTTATTGAAGACGGTTCAGGAAAAGATTTGCAACAGTTAACAGTTTGGAAGTTCAGATTGTATTTCCAACACAAATAAAAGCTGACTTAAGGACAAATTTTTTAAAAAACGGTTTATGGAGAAATAGGCTTATCGTAAGTCTTACCACATACAAGGGTAATCAAAATGTTTAGAGCAATAGAATATTATAATAAATAATACTAGTTTGGAACACATTTCAATAATTAGACGAGGCACATTAACAGAGAGGATACCACTTCTCTCTCTTAGTTGTTGATTAGCGTGTCTGATCACCCTGTGTATATCATAACATGCACACTATGTTTAAAAGAATAAAAAAATCGACAAAATCTTAGCCTTTCGGCCCATATAAATTATGGCATCTTTTGAATTTCCTTATTTATTGCTTCTGTCATTAACACCCGTTTAGTTTTGTAAATTAAAAGCTAGCAGTAACCTTCGCTTGTCCGACAAGGATTTTTTGGGCGGGAGGAAGGAGAAGAGTCTTGAGCTGCTCCAGACAAGCAGGGCAGAGCGGACATTCCCCAGCAGGTCTGTGCAGGTCCATACACACCCCTGCAGGGGCAGCCTCTCCTCTGGCCGCGCTGCGAGCCGCCCAATCCTCCGTGCCGAGAGCGCTGCCGAGGCGCCGCTATCCGCGCTCACCTCACCGCCACACAAGCTCTTCCCTTTCGCAGCCGGGGCTCCTTTTCCAGCCGGGCACCACGGACTCCTTGCTCTGAAAACGAAACTGCGGCGGAAAAAACCCAAAAGCCCAACCTTAACCCCAAAGCTCCAGAAGCGGGGAGCGCGGTGGGACGCTCGGAGAGGTTCTCCCTTCTTCGAAAAAGTAATTAAAAATTCTGCTGCAGCCAGTAACCCTCCACGCAATTCTCTCCGGGTCCCAGTGGACCAGGCAGGTTTGGCAGAAGCCGGGTGCTGCCACGGGTCCGTATTCCGGCTTTCTTGTATTTCCGATTGATTTTTTTTTTTTTTTTTTTCCCACTCGGCGTGGTTTGAAGTTTACGATACCAAATCAAAACTGACACTTTTTGGCACTGGCTGTTGCTCAGAGAAAAAAAAAATCACAGAATACCCCCCAAAGATTTAAGCATTAAAAAAAAAAAATATAACTGTTACCGTTCAATATATTTAAATTCGTTTATACTGGCCTAGAGGGAAGAACAGAAAATATAATTATAATTAATATTATTATTATTTTCAAAAAGAAGAAACTATAATTCGATTCAAGAGTTGTCAACACTCCCTTACACTGAGAGAAAAACGCTGACTTTCACGGAAAACAATTCCCGAAACTTCGCCACCGCTGGAAGGACAAAAAAAATTTAAATATATTTTCAAGTCTTTCCAAAACTCTTTAGCTGGTTGTAAATTGAGTTTATATTTTCATCACTGTCCGCAGCTAATGTATCAGGATACGTTGTCTTTCAGTTTGGAGACTATTTTCTTATCCTTCACCCTCCTGTTCTGAAACCAAATGGTAACTTGTCTCTCAGACAGGTTTGTGGCTGCGGATATCCTTCGCCTCTTGTCCTTGTTAATGAACTTGTTAATGGCATATTCATTCTCGAGTTCTTTAAGCTGCAGTTTTGTGTACGGCACTCGCTTCTTTCTCCCACGCCGGTAGACACACATATCGGGCTGGTTTAGTGCAACGTCCCCTATTGTAAAAGACATTATGTGAAAAATCAGAATTTTATTACAGGCGTTTAAAGCTTAACCGATACTTGTTGGGCACTGGTTTTCACGGGCAAATAAATAATGCCAGGTTGTTTACAGTTTATTATTATTTACACTGCCACATTATTTGCACTCTAGTAAAGCACCACCAAAACCTTGATGGACTGTCATCACTTTTCAGGCATGCATGGCTAACCGAGCATGCAGGGCGGCGGGGGCATTGGCTGGGGGGCTGAGAGCGGCTCGGTGCTGGCAGCGCGCACACAGAAATCGCTTTGGTGAGAGTTCCCCGGGTTTGTTTGCATGTGGTTTGTGCCTCTGTGCCCTCACTACTAACAGTCTCTTAAGTGCTCTGGGGCTGGCGGATCAGTCGCCCTCCGGAGGGGCAGAGGACAGCAAGACTTGGAGCCACCGTCCTGCAAACTTCAAACGCGACTACAAACCCGGCCACCGAGGGGAGCAGCGGGAGAAGGAGCCCGAGGCAGCCGCGGGTCCGGTGCCCTGGCGGGGAGGTTCTGGGGTCAGTCCCGCGGGTATGGAAAACAGAGGGTGAGGATTTTGTCCGGGGTAGACGGCCGAGGGGGGAGTGAGAAAAGGAGAATATCCACCGCCCCCACCCTGCTCTATGCGTGTCTGTGCAGCGTGTCCAGCTCGGCAGGCCGCCCCTGCAGGCCGGGGGGCGGGGGAGGGGACGGGGGGAAGGCGGAGGAGGCGCGGGGGAGTTCTGCTCAGACCATTTCTCCCCCTCTCGTACCTGGAAAGGACGATTTCCAGAAGTGCGAGCTCTGTGTCTGATCTTTGGCACAGTAAACCTGACTATTCCAGCCATTAGCCAGAGTCCAAGACTGATAGCCCTCCATTGATATGTATGTTTCGTGTCTCGGTTCCCCAGAGCCAAACGTTGAGACCATGTCTATGTACCCAGGAACGTGCTGGTATGGGGTTGTATAGCCCTGGTAGAAGGACACTTCCTTCGCCCTGGAGGAGACTTCATTGGCGGGGACACTCGTGCTGGTCAAGCTGGAGACGTCCATGTACTTTTCCACGGGAAAGCCGCCAATGGAAGCATGGGGGGGAGACTTCAGGGCGTTTTGCTGTATCCCAACCCCGTGGGACATCCTGCAGCTATAGTATCCATTGCCAAAGTGATACCCATAGCCCAGCGCGGGGGCGGTGGCAGGCGTGGTGGAGCCCGGGCAGTCCTTGGTCGGGGGGTCGGGCCTCGCCGCCGCCCCCGAGCGCTCCCCTCCGCCGGCGTAGGCAAACCCCGAGGCGGCGGCGGCAGCGGCGGCGGCGGCGGCCGCTCGGCCCGTGTGCGCAGCCCCGAAGACGGGCGAGGAGAGAAAATTACGGCATTGCCCGGGGGCTCCGCCGCCGCCGCCGCTGCCGCCGCCGCCGCCGCCGCTGCTGTCGCCGCGCAGTCCGTCCATCTCCCAGCTCGCTGCTTTGCTCATGGCCTTGCACATCGCGGGCGGCGGCGGCGGCGGCTCGGTCCCCGGCCGGGCATGATGCGGATGGTTATTAGCCTCCAACAGGTTGGATCCTGGCGGTACGTTTATAAAAACGAAGTCCAGGTTGGGAGGGGGGACCGGGGTGGGGGCGGCCGGCCCCAGATTAGTTTGCCTCAGCCCGGGGGGCTGCTCATAGGCTGCCGTCGGAACATGTGACCCTCCCGCTGCCCGCACTGCCCCTTTCGCCTCGCAGCCCCCCGGTCGGCACCGACGGCGCCCCCACCCTCTACTCCCACCCCCGCCCCGCCGCCGCGCTCCCGCCCCGCCGCGGCCCCGGCTCCGGAGCGGGGGGAGATTGGGCGGGGGAGCGGCGGTGATACCCCTCCGGACCAACCTAGGCCCCCGCTGCCCTCATCTCCCCCTTCCTGCTGCCCGCGGCTTCAAAAAGGCCAGCAGAGTACCACTGGACCTTTTGAGGCGGCGGGCAGGGGCCCTTTTTTACAGCCACGGAAAGGGGTCTCACCGAATCCACAGCGAGACCTTCTCCAGTTCATTGTTGGGTCTGCAACCCCAACACGGTCTTTGTATTCCGTCCTCTCCACCTCCCTTCTTCCCGAAGATATATGGAGTAGAAGGGCTTTGTTATGTAGGAAAAGGGGTCCCCTGGCTTCACAGAACTGTGGGTGCCTGGGAGAACCCTCCTTTTACCCCCCCTTTAACCCTCCCCCATATTGCTACTGGCTGGGAAAATACACGGGGTCCGCGTGCAGCGCAGGATGGCAAACCTGGCACTCATTAGATGTGGCTTTTTTCCCCGTGCAGTGTCAGTTCATGCCGTGGTAAGGCAGCCTAGCTAAAACGCAATTTGCTTACGCTGACGGCTGTTCTCGTGGTGACTTCCCAAGACTGTGACAAATCCTTCTGTCGTCTCTCTCGACTCTCACACTGAGTCGGGATGGAAAGGCAGGAGCGCGAATACTGGAAATGGAGAAAACTCCGAAGACGGCTCCCAACCCCAGCTCCAGCCACAACCTCAATCTCAACCGCAATTCCTACCCCTCTGGACCGAGTCCAGTCGCTCCGCAGTTGTGTATTGCTCGCTTAGCTCTCTCTTGGGCGCGGAGGGCAAGAAGTTGCTGGGAAAAGTGTCAGCTTGGCGGGGAGAGGCAGGGAAACTCCGCGCCGCTGAAAACCATATAGCTGGCGCTGTGTTTACTGTCCCTACGGAGGCTCAGGCTCATGAGAGAAGAGAGGCAGTCGCAATGGAGGTGAAACGCTGTGCCAACACCATTCCGGGGCTCTGGGGGTGTCCTTGCTGAGCAGCCCGGGCAGGTGGTGCCGGGGGTCCCCGGACTCTGGGCTGTTGCGGGATAGTTGCAGGTCCCGCAGCAGCCTCTCGCACCGCAGCCCTACTTTGTAGCCGGTCTAATAAAGGTCGGCGGTATCTGGAAACGGGGTTTGGAATGCCAAACGTGTGCCCGTAATTACGGCAACAACCGGATAGCATAGACGAGTTCATGTTCATTAGCTCTGACCGCATAATTGCTATTAATCTTTCATAATCAGCTAAGAAGTGAGCCAGACGTGATTACATGTTTCTCTCGGTTATCAGCCGAATCACTGTTTACTCTCAGGACATTAAACCCTCCGTAATTAGAAGGAAGTTTTGTCGAAGAACAAATTTCTCACCCTTTTATGTCCCTGCAAGCAACTTTCTAGCGAAAACGCTGCTATAAAAAGAAGTCCAGAGAAACGAAGGACTTCACTTCTCCGGACATCTTTCTATGTGAATTCCCACGTCCTGTTGTGTTTTCTCTTTCAATAAATGCAGTGAATATTTCTCTCGTGTCAGGACCTTTAAATAAGGCCGCGAAAGAAAGGAACACCTAAAGAGCAGGGTTTCGGAACTTTTTGAGGTCGATTGCATCAAAGGAAAACACGATGCAGTCACAGCGACTCCCGTAGAGGTCGTCAGCCCTGCCGAGACCTCTGCTCCGGAGAGAGCCCCTCGGTGTACCAAAAAAATCTTTGGGCGGGTTCACGACCAACAACTTCAATTCTATAATGAGCTGCTTTGTGAAGGGTGTAGAGAACAGCATTGCCTTGCGTGGCAGGATATTATGCACAGGAATAAATGATCTCATGAGCAAAGGTCGGTTCTCGGGGAGCACCCACCCAGTTTACAAGGAGCACGATGCGTCCCGCACCCCCGGTGCGGGGGGCCGTGCGGGGGCGCCGTGCGGAGGCCCGAGCAGCCCGGCGCTTCCTTTGCCCAGGGAGAACAGTTCCCATGGAGGCTCAGCTCAGTGTCGGGCAGCACAGGAGGACCTGCCGTGCTGGCTGGGCCTCTCTCCCTGCCAGGCCGTCCTTGTTTTCTCTGGGCAGCGCTTCCGCGGGTGGCCAGCGCCCCGAGGAGTCGCGTCGCATTTTCCATTGACACATTGCACGGGAATCTGCAGAATATATGAGCTAGAAAGCAACACTGCAGGCGTGCTTGTGCCTCCCCGGAAGAAAAGGTTGTGGGCTTTATTTATTTATTTATTATTTTTTTACTATCCTGAAATTATCTCATTTAGTCAAGTGCATTTACCATTATTTAATACAGTTAGGATTCCACTGAAACTTCTAGCACAGGGTTTTGGTATCTGCCTAGTATCCATCTCTTACAGGAATCCTCTCCCCCCAACCCCACCGATTTTTTATCTCCTCCCTCGGCAGAATTTGCCGATGGTAATTGTGTCGATAGGAAGTGGCTTCTAATGTCAATTTTTGCTGCAGGAAAAGAAATTCTCGTCCAGGACAAACACAGAACGCAAACAAAACCACCCAATTTATACATCTCCCAAACCTTATCCGCTGTCCACTGCGTTCCGTTGCTATCTTTTAACTTGTATGAACTTTTAATAGCTAAACAGAACAGAAGAACTTTCATTTTGTCCCGTGTCTCAAAAAAACTAATTATGGTTTCGAATAGCTTGAACAGCAATAAGTAGAGAATTTTTAAACTATTCCCCCCTCCAGATCCATGCCATAGCTTCTCAGTTCTTCAGTTACTTCGACCTTAAATAATCCGTTTCAAGACGCAGAAAGTTTTCTCGGGGCTCCCCGCGTGGCCTCGGTGCAGCGGCCACGGGCGGCTGAGCACTGCGGGCGTTGAACTTGAGCTCCCGGGTCACGGGCTGGCGCTGGCCGCTCCCTGCCTGCCACCGCCGCTCTGAAGCAGCGCGGGGACCTCGGGACCCTGACCTTGGACCAGCTCAGCAGCCTGCCGCAGCTGCAACCTAAACTGAACCGTGGCTGAGTCCTTTTGCGACCGGACATGGGCTTTATCGTTTGAATTAAACCCTTTCTGTGTGCGAAGGCAGCCTCAGAAGGCATCGTGTAGCTACGAAGCTCGAGTAGCTTCCCGGGTATTTCTGCCTGGGCAGTGCGGGGAGGGACGGTGTGCAGGGACTCGGGGACACGCTGTGCTCGTGTCCTTTGCTCGCGAGTGACATTTCACAGACAGTATGGACTGAACACGGCCCAAGATTGGCCCTGTGCTGATACGGCGGCCTGGGGCAGAGGGGCTCGGACACTCAGGACAGTCGCTGCGCGGGCACGGAGCTGCCCTGCCAGGCGGCCTCCTGCTGTGGGAAGGGGCGGTCGGGGCCGGCGGGCAGGGATGGGCGGCAGGGGGGCAGCACCGGCGGGCAGGAATGGACGGAAGCGGGGCAGCACCGGCGGGCAGGACCGGCGAACAGGGAGGGCAGGACCGGCGGGCAGATCAGGTAGGACTGGCGGGCAGGGCCGGAGGGTACGACAGGCAGGAGAGGCAGAGCTGGCCGGACAGGACAGGCAGGGCTGTCAGGGCAGGGCTATCAGGGAAAGGCTGTCAGGGCAGGGATGTCAGGGCAGGATGGGCAGTGCAGGGCAGGACAGGACGGGCAGTACAAGACGGGCAGGACAGGACAGGCAGGGCTGGCAGAGCAGGAGCGGCAGGCCAGGACGGGCATGGCTGGCAGAGCAGGAGCAGCAGGCCAGGAGCGGCAAGACAGGACGGGCAGGGCTGGCAGGGTAGGAGCGGCAGGACAGGAACGGCAGGACAGGAGCGGCAGGACAGGACGGGCAGGACAGGAACGTCAGGGCAGGGCTGGCAGAGCAGGAGCAGCAGGCCAGGAGCGGCAGTACCGCCGAAGCACCGCCAGGTGGCACCGCCGTGCCTGCCGCCTCGCAGCGGGCTCCCCGGAGCGGCCCCGCCGGGAGCGGCTCCCTGCGCCCCCGCACTTCCCCCGAGCACCGCACCCCCGAGCACAGCACCCCCGAGCACCGCACCCCCGAGCACCGCACCCCTGAGCACCGCACCCCCGAGCACCTCATCCTCGAGCACCGCACCTCCGAGCACCGCACCCCCGAGCACCGCACCCCCAAGCACCGCACGCCCGAGCACCGCACCCCCGAGCACCGCAGCGCCGCCTTCCCCCACCCCGCGTCCCGCAGACCCTGCTCTACCGCCGATGTCTCCCTGCGCGCTGCCCTGGGGCCCTGGTGGCAGCCTGCCCTGCCGCGGGATAGGAAGCGTATATTCCTCCCGTCTTCCCAAGAACGCTCTGACTGGTGAAAATCTGCCCGAGATGTTTGTCTCATTTAATACGAACTTCATCTCAGTTAAGCTACGTGACCCTTTTTCCCTGGGTAAGATTTAATAAATTAGTACTGAAATGTTCTTTGACGCCTCCAGCAATAACTTTCAAGGTAAAAATCTGGCCAAAGGCCTAAGCAGCTATTTAAACTTACAAGAACAACTGAGTAAACAGAGTCTAGCAAAAACTCACATATTTCAGCAGTTTCTCGGCGGTCTCTGTAACTTCCTTCCTCTTTGCCCACTGATGTTTCAGTGTCCGTGGTTCTTCAGGCTTAGCCGTTGGTTTTGAACAACTACAAACATATTCGGAAAGACATTGTAGACTGTGCTACTCTTTTTGGAAAAAAACCCAACCAAAAAAAAACCTCAACGGAACACCACAAAAGAAAACCGTAAATTAAAAAAAACCAACCAAACTTAAACAAAACAACAACCCCAGAAGATAAACCCCCCCCCTGCTAACAGACGCATACAAACAACGACCCAATAGATAAATACCGGTGCAGTAAATACCTCTAGTTTTCTGGGAATATAAACAACAGACAACTAGTTTATTAGGGGGTTGACAGTTTGGGGTGAACTGCATTGCAGGGAACGTTTTTGTAACTTCACCTCGACCTAGTGGAAGATTATTAAAGTCTTATATAACATTTTATAACCCTTGCATATGCATCTAGCTATATTTTAAGGTACTCTGTACATAACCTAAGGTATCAGTATTATTTAAAAGGTGCAAAATATGGCCCTAGTTAAGATCATTCATAGCCGCCCTTGAGTGCAACTTATTTTTCTCACACTGGGGCTTTTCACATAGTCTTTTTCATCCGCTCCAAATAACATAAAACCCGTTCTCTCCTTTTTAGTGGTGCAGTAACATTTTTTGAGTCTAAAGCCGTGCCGGTTCTGGTGGTGTGCACATACGATTGCCTCCGAGATGTGGTATCTCGCCTGCGGTTTTCGAGAGAGCCGGGGGAAAGATGCTCGCCGCGTTACAGCATGTAAGAAAACAGACGAGGGCGCCAAACGACAGCAATAAACCCGGCCGCAGGCTTCCGCTCCGCCTCCGCCCCGCCGGGACCGGCGGCCGGGCCGGCGGCGGCTGCGGGGCCGGGCACGGCGGGGAGAAGCGAGGGGCTGCGGGGCCGGGCGGGGCCGCGTCCCCCGGGCGGGGCGGGCCGGTGCCAGCTGCCGCCGGCAGGGCACCCGCTCGGCCGCGCTCCGCGGGGCACCCCGGGGACACGCTCCTTCCCTCCGGGAGCGCCCCGCAGCTCCCGGCACGGCCAGGGACACCGTGGGGTGGCTGCGGCCCCGTGGCCTGCGCACCTCTCCTCTCCCCTCCGCATCGGGCCGCTCCTCCGCCGCGCCCGCGGGCAAGGAAAAGTTGACATTTACTCTTGTCTGGTTTCGGGGGCTGTAAAACGCAGGACACCACACTGCAGTCTAAATTCACATTTCAAAGGGCTGACATAAAACTCTCATTAATAGAAGGCTGGATTTTGCAAACAGCGCCTAGAATGTTTCTTAAATATTTGGTGGAATGTTTAGGGAGACTTTACACGTTACTGAAAAAAAATTGACAATTATCCCTTTTCGAGCTATGAATCATGCGCAAGAGCACAGGAACTTATGAGATGCGTGTGACCAAGATTAGCAGGAACATCTCTCCTCATTAAAAGAAAAAAAATAAAAATATCAAACCCTCGTTTAATCACAGGAAACATTCGGGTATTTCTCCGGGAGATGAAACTCGTATTCTCAGGGTCTAAACACTAGATGATGTGGGTGAAAAAAAAATCACGGCGAGAAAAAAGGTTGGGCAGCTATCGAAGCGCACTCCAGAGATGCTAACGACAAAGGATTTATCTTCGTTTAAATGGTTGCCATCAGCGTCATTATTACTAGCAAAGTTACCACTGAAGGGAGACTTTCCGCGTGTCACGTCTGCCGAGCGCGGCAGCCCGTGTCTCCAGCAGCGCGGCCACGCTTCGCCCCGCGGCACCCGGCAGAGAGCGGAGGGATGAGCTAACTGAGCCACAGGTAACTTTGGAGAGAGGGTGTTAAGGTGATGTTTCTGATAGGTCGGAGCCTGTAGGCAATAACCCCCCATCCATCATATATTCTAGGATTATTTTTTAATTTTCAAATGCTTAGGTTTTATTGGTGGTGGGGAGGAAAGAAGCAGAGGGCTGGAGTGAAAGCTGCCGGGAGAATGAAATGGACGCCCACGGAGTGTTTTAAATGCACTTTAATGTTCACAAATGCATTTAATGTTCTCCAGTTATTTCCTTCCACTATCATACCGTACAACAGTCAGTATTTTCCCAGAGGGAAGAAAAATCACGGGGTAACTTCGTCGATAAGCAGGATTATAGAAAGTAAAAATGAGATCGTATTTAAGGACACAACGAAGACAAAGATAATAGAGTTGTAATATACTAGATTGTAGCAAATATTTTAATCACCGGGTAACTACTGTAGGTCCATTTGGATCTGGGCAGCAGACTTGTAAAGTCCGGGCATAAGGTTGGCGCGTGTGAGGGGGTGCGTGGGGGTGTCCGTGTAAATTCCTAAATAAAAGTACTAACGGGGTCTGGAAATGGGAGGGAAAAGTAAAGAGATATCAGCGGCAGGAGGTTCTCGATCCTCTGGTCCTCTTCCAGCATTTCCTTGTGTTGTGATCTAAAATTCGCCTCAGAAATAATAATAAAGAAAAGCATTATCTAATATTTAGCATGTAGTTCTGTCCGAGGACAAATGAGAAAGAAGCTGCATCATTAGGACCTAAAAGGCAACAAAACAAAAATCAGAGCATAATGATGCACCTAAATGAAGGGGGAAATGTTGCACAGCTCATTTTATTAATCAGACTGTCAATTCCACCCCAGAGGCCAAACCCCAGAGCAATTGAAGCAGGATCTGATCAAGCTAAGGACAGGAGCTTTACTCCTCACTTCTTGTCTTTCTTTCTTTCCACCTGGATATATTTGTCTGCTCTGAAGCCGCCTTCATTATCCACTGACAGGAGCTTGTATTTATTTGCTTATAAACCTGTTACAATAAATGATTATTCGAACAGCGTCATTCGTACCTTAATGACGAGCACCACTTTTTGATGAATGACATTTCGGGCTAGAAAGGATGTATGGGTCATTTTGACCAGTCATTCCCTCGCTTTGGCATCCCACAATTTTTACACCTCCCTCAAAAACAGATAATAATATTTAGAGACACTTGCCGGGCTGAATGTGAATTAGCCCCTGCTGCAGCTCATCATTAGTACAGGACCAGCCCTGCAACTTTGACATTTTTTATAAAGCTGAGATGATGGAAAGAATAAGAAAAGAGATGATCCTGATGGAGAGAGGGCTGCACAGCCCTACAGCTGGCAAAAGGCTCTCGAATTTGTCAGACTCAGCTGGAAATGCGGTGTTGGAGGCCCTTGAAAATTCTCCGCACAGTGGTCGCCTCAGCCCGAGACTGACTGCCGCCTCCCTGCACAGCGCTATAGGGGACATCTCCGCCAAAGGCAAATTTGAAATAGACACTTTATTCAATCTCCAGCATCCGAGCAGTGAAAGCACTGTCTCCTCCGAAATCCCGCCGTCGGAAAGCAGGAAGAAAATCAGCCTTTATTCCGAAGTTGCTCAAGAGGCAGATATGAACAGTGATGTGGAGGTGGGCTGCTCCGCGCTCCGCTCCCCTGCCAGCCTGACTTCCTCCCAGCTGAAGGAAAACAGTAACAAAGGTAACTCTTCCTTTATCATCTTCATCTAAGCCCCGCACTTTGCCAGCCGGCTTTAAAAACAAGAGGAAACCCTCCGCCACCGCCAAAGTTGCTGGCCTCTGCATCGGCGCTCTCTCTTCTGCGAAGACAGAGCTCCAGGCTGTAAAATATTATTGCAATTACTGCGCTACCCCAATAACCGAGATACAGTGTCGGGGCAGCTGCTGTGCCGGTGCCTTCGTGTGCGTGTGTGTGTGCATGCTCAAATCCATTGATATATTGATATATATCCAGAATATATGTGGGCACGAATATCCACCCACCTATACTTAGGCAAAGCTTTCTCCGTGTATTTCCCCGCGCTCTTGGAAGCTCTCGGCGTCTCTTGAGCTGTATATGAGTGTATATACTTAGATTAAATTAGAGAGAGAGAGGGGGGAATGCGAGGAAACTGCCTGCATTTGACTGTGTGTGTCCTTCTCTGTGTACATGCAACGTGCTGCCTGTGTCCACCTCGGGCTAATTTGGCATTGTTCACTTTTCCTCTGCTTGTAAGAGGCGTTTTGAAACAGCCTCGTCTCCTTCCCCGTTCTTTGCGGGGCACGGTGATGGACGGTGGTTGTTACTGCTGCTGGAGGTGGAGGTTGTTATTATTGGGGAGGTGGAGGCAGATGAACGGTGGATTTCCTAGGGGCCACAGTGCATGCCTTTTTCGTCGAATGTGCCAGAGAAAGGAAAGGATGCTCGACGTAACCCTAGAGAGAGAAAAAAAAAAGGGGGGGGGGGGGAGGTGTTTTATGGCTGCTTTTATTTTGTATGTCTCGAACGAACCTAAAGAACGGCAGTCGAAGGGGAGCAGGCTAGTGCCGAGCCCGGGCCCCGAGCCACGGCCCGCGCCCTCGCCCGCTCTCCCCTGAGCTCGGCTGCCCTGCAGTCTCCAAGCCCGCCCCATCTGAAAATAAAGCGGTTACGAAGGATTAAAAAAACCCCAACCCAACCGACCAAACAATAACCAACAAACAACCCTCAAATCCAAATTTATCGATTCTGTTAGCGGCGGGGATTTGTAAGAATGACAGCTGGCCTTGAGCGCGGGTGTAGCGGGCCCGGTCCGGCCTGTCCGGGAGGACTGGGGGGCAATCGAGTGGCTCGCTCTCACCACCGTGCCCTCGCCCCGCAGGCTACGCGGAGAGCAGCCCGACTCCCAGCGCCCCCGCCGCCACCGCCGCCCCCTCCGCCGGCATCGGCAGCCTGCACAGCGGCGGCGCGCTGGGCGGCTCGGCGGCGGGGGCCGACCAGGTGCGCCGGTACCGCACCGCCTTCACCCGGGAGCAGATCGCCCGCCTGGAGAAGGAGTTTTACCGCGAGAACTACGTGTCGCGGCCGCGGCGCTGCGAGCTGGCCGCCGCCCTCAATCTCCCCGAAACCACCATCAAGGTACGCCGCGTTCCGCGCCCCAGCAAGCCGCCGCTGCCCTGCGGTGCCCGCCGACCCCGGGCCGCGGCCGGCTTGGCTCTCCGCTTGAAGGACTCGCAGGGCCCACTATGAGCACCGCTCGTGCTCGTTTGCTTTTCTGCATCCAGCACTTTTCATTTGCTTTTAAAAAAGTTGTTGTTATTACTGTAATTTTTATTTTCCTCGTCAGTTTTTATCGCGTTAGCGATTTCCTAAAGTGAAAAGGGGAGAGAATAAACCTAGGGGGAATGAATGAGCGTCAGTATCGTGAAAACAGAGTCCTGAGTGAGGAGGAGGGGACGATTCGAAGAAAACATTTATTCGGATCGAAGGTGTCCCTCTCGAGTACAGGGAGGGCAGCGCCCACGCCTCCCCTCGGGCAAGGTCACGGGAGATTGCCCCGGGAGGTAGAGGGGTCTCCTAGAAGCGTTGGCAATGTGTTTCGGTGGGTGCCCGCCGGTGTCCGCGGGAACGGGTGCGGCGGGGCGCGGAGCGGAGCGGAGCCGAGCCCACGCTGTGCTTTGTATCCCCGCAGGTGTGGTTCCAGAACCGGCGGATGAAGGACAAGCGGCAGCGCCTGGCCATGTCCTGGCCCCACCCGGCCGACCCCAGCTTCTACACCTACATGATGACCCACGCGGCGGCCACGGGCAGTCTGCCCTACCCTTTCCACTCCCACGTCCCGCTCCACTACTACCCGCACGTCGGGGTCACGGCCGCCGCCGCTGCCGCCGCCGCCTCGGGGGCCGCCGCCGCGCCCTTCGCCACCTCCATCCGCCCGCTGGACACTTTCCGCGCCCTCTCGCACCCCTACTCCCGCCCGGAGCTGCTCTGCAGTTTCCGACACCCCGGCCTCTACCAGACGCCGGCCGCCGCCGGCCTCAACAGCAGCGCGGCCGCCTCGGCGGCAGCGGCGGCGGCGGCGGCGGCAGCGGCGGCGGCGGGCTCGGGGCCGCCGGGGGGCTCGGCGCCCTGCTCCTGCCTCAGCTGCCACAGCAGCCAGACGGCGGCGGCGGCGGCGGCGGCGGCCTCGGCGCTGGGCTCCCGGGGCGCCGCGGCCGCCGACTTCCCCTGCACGGCGGCGGGGCAGCGATCCGAGAGCGGCTTCCTGCCCTACTCGGCCGCCGTGCTCAGCAAGGCCGCGGTCGCCTCTCCGGACCAGCGGGAGGAGGCGCCGCTCACCAGATAACTACCCCGGCCCGAGCCCGGGGTGTTTTGTAGAGGGAGTCGCGGGGGGATGGGGGTGGTCGGGGCGGGGGCGCCCCTGCGCTCGGCCAAAAAGTTCTGTCTATTTTTGTATTGCTGCCCGCCCCGCCGCGGAGGGGCGCGGGACCGGCGGGGAGGGCGCTCCGCGGCTCCCGCGCCCCCGCGGGGGCGGCCCCGCCGCGCTCGCTGCCGGGCTCCGCGGGCTGCAGACAACCGGGCCGGCGGGGGCAGCGAGGGGCGGTCGGCGGAAGGGAATGTGTGTCTGGGCCCCCTCCCCCTTTTTTTTTAATTTTAATTGTTATTATTATTATTTTTATTATTATTTCGGTTTGAGTTCGAGTAAATGGGAAATGTCTCGAGTATCTCCGTACGACGAGCGGTAGCTAATGAGGCAGCCGCGGCCGGGCCAGTAACGGGAAGGGAAGTGTGACACTGACGGGATGGGGAGACGCGTTTTTTAAGATCACGCTTTCTAACTACCATATTCCACGCTATCTGGAAAATACTTGAATCTCTCTAGGTGTAGGCTGTTGTTCTGAAGCATTTACCTTCCAGACACTTTTCTAAATTTAATTCTTTTTCTCGACGTCTTTTTCTTCTCTCGGTAAAACGGCTCTTGGATTTATTTCTCACGCATCTCTATCGCGCCTTTGCCTCTGAAAAGCCACCACTGGGTAACTGAGACCTGCTATACCAAACCACTGCTACTGGAGGGACTTCCTTGAACTTGAAGAAAGGCACATCAAAAACCACCAGTGTTACTGCCATGTCAATTTTGATGCTAATAATGTGCAGATTATGACGAAAATTGCCAATCATGTTCTCTGATGGACCT